>NC_083719.1:43159483-43764483 GCF_028564815.1 Eubalaena glacialis | reverse complement strand
ACTAAACCCTCTGCTCCTTTTTTACAGAATTCTGTGGACATGAAAGGGGGCCATTGACACCATCTTTTCCCCTCCCTTTCTTTCAGGTCAGTCCTGGTGGGCACAGCCTTAGCCTGTGTTTGTCTGTGCCTCTGAAAGGCCAGTCCAGCTGTGTTAAACTGGACAGTAGTGTTTTGCGGGACCGAGGCAGACAAGACCATGCAGAGTTGACTGGCCTGGGAAATGATCCCTGTTATCATATGTCTGTTGGGTTCTCATGTTGATATTTTTTTCCTTGCCTCTGCCGGGCTCGAGTGATCGAAGTCTCATGTCTGTTCACACTCTGGGATTATGATACATCTCATCAGCCCTCATTACTGCTCAGGGAGGGGCAAAATTTTTAAATGGTCAAGTTCAAAGGAGAGTGCTCTGATCTCTGTTTCTCTAGCAGAATTCCACCAGCCCCATTCCTACACCCAAAATGCACACGCTCAGCCCTCCCCTGCCCCTGGCTGGGGGTATCTGAATTCATACACATGCCTGCAATTGGCTCTGTGGTCTGGAGGTCTTCACATTGCTTCTCAAGGATCCACTAATGGCAAATGACAAAATTGACCAGCTGGCACAGGAGAGAGTCATATTGAACTCCTTGCATGAGAAACAAGAAATTTATAAAGCAGGGCTTTTCTGGTGTTGAGGTGAACATTTTTTCATTTGGGAAATATATGGCATAATACACAGAGGTGTGCTATTTCAAATATAATGGGCACATGTACTTGTTAAGACAGAACACATACCCATTTCTGAGAACATTGTTCAGCTTGGAAAACATCTGAAAAGGCAGCTTCATAGTGGGACTCTTCTCTGTTTCTCTCTGGGTCCCACAGAGTTGTTCTTTTTATTTATTTATTTTTTATTTGTTTATGCTGGGTCTTAGTTGCGGCTCACCCGCTCCTTACTTGCAGCAGTCAGGCTCCTTAGTTGCGGCACGTGGTCTCCTTAGTTGCGGCAGGCGGGGTCCTTAGTTGCGGCTCACAGGCTCCTTAATTGTGGCATGCGAACTCTTGGTTGTGGCATGCATGTGGGATCTAGTTCCCTGACCAGAGATCCAACCTGGGCCCCCTGCATTGGGAGCACAGAGTCTTATCCACTGCACCACCAGGGAAGTCCCCACAGAGTTGTTCTTTGTGTGGCCTCCACCCCTTCTCTTTTGTTCCCCTTATGTTTTATAGCATTGCTTTTCTAACGGGGGAAAGAAAGTTCCTAGGGATGTGTATCAGCATTTCTCTGTATACTTTAAAAAAAAATGTCATATTATAACAGAATTCCATAATTTGGGAACCAATAAAAGACTACTGTTCTCATAATATAAGCAAAGAAAGTAAAGTTTGACAAGTTCTCTTTGCTGGAGGGAATCTGCGTCATGAGTCTTCAAAGGGGGCACCTGCTGGGGGTGCAGTCTCATCTTCCTAGGTGGGTCACGTCAAGATCTTCTTGGGTGGTCGAGCATAACATTTTTGTTTATAAAATAGGAAAAGAAAACATTTTTAAGGTTCAAAACAATTCTAGGCAAAGATAATAACAGGAAACACCTGTATCTTTCCTGTAGGATCAAACTTGAGGTGACTGAGCTGAGACAGGAGTCCCCCTGCCAAGGTAGGAGCCACATATTCGGGGCCTTTGGTCCAGGATCAGGAAGAGAAAGGTAAGTGTTGTGTGTGAAGACAGCCGTGGCTTCAACAACACAGGCTTTGCCTTCATTGCGTGGACATGGTTGCCCTAGGCAAATGGAAAGAGAAAGAGGATTGAGGGCAGTGAGTCCAGCAAGTAGCCTCAGAATGGGGCCTGCAGAGCTGGCAGCCAGGGGGCTGCAGTAGCTTTCCTCAAGAAGCAGTTGTGAAGCATGTGGGGGAGGAAGAGAGACAGAGGCTCCTTCCTAATCTTCACTGATGGTGCCCTGGGCAGGGGGTGTGGGCAGAGGCCCCACCTGAGCAGAGCAGACAGCAAAGTTAATTCCTGAAACTCTTAGTGGGGAGGCGACTCTCTGCAGATGACTTTATGGTATCACTTCTACAGGGCCTTCTGAACCTACCCAGGTGTGTTAGTTCCACAGTCTTCATGCGCAGTGGCTCTGGGGAACAAAAAGAGTGAGTTAGATAAGAGTGGCGACACAGGGGACAGCATCAGAATCATAGCAAGCAGATCTAATAAGTGAGTTAACAGTGAAAAGAAGAGAAAGCCCAGTGAGCACCAAATGCCACAAAAATCCCCGTGTCCCACATCTGTAGATGGGACAGGCGAGGACAACTGGGACACAATTTTGTGGAAGAGCTGGTGGGACACTGTTTTGGTGAAAGGATAACCTCCCTGTCATGCTAGGGAGGGATAGCAAGCAGCACCAGGGGAGACCAACCTGCAGAACAGAAGGATGGGCCTGAGAGAGGGCTCTAAGAGCTGAGCATGGCGCCAGCCCACATGCAGCAAGGAAACCGGGACTTCAGTCTTCTAACCACAAGGAACTGGATTCTTCCAACACCCTGAATGAGCTTGGAAGTGAATTCTTCCCCAGAGCCTGCAGATAAGAGCCCAGCTAGCCAACACTTTCCTGTTGGCCTGTGAGACCCTAAATGGAGAACTCAGCTAAGCCCACTCAGACTTCTAACCTATAGAAGTAGAAGTGATATGTGAGTGTTTTAAGCCACTAAGTTTTTGGTCATTTGTGGTGCAACAATAGAATAGTAATACAGCAGCCATGCTCATTCATGTATGCATCGTTTGTAACTGCTTTTACAATACACCTGCAGAGTTAAGTAGTAACAACAGAGACCTCTGGCCTGCAAAACCTAAAATATTTACTATCTGGCTCTTAACAGAAAAAGTTTACTAATCTGTGCTTTCATCAAAAACGTAACCTCACCTCAGATATGTTTAGTGAGAGTTTTATGCCCGACCCAAGGCTTGCAAGAAGCAGGACTTACATCTAGGAACGCTCAGCAAACATGCCTTTCATCAAACTGAAACAGGCCAAAAAAACTAGTAGATACGAGGCTGTCCTGCAGACCCATTCTCCATTCCAGTTTTTAAAAGGCTGGGGGGAGAGAGAGAGAGAGAGAGGGAGGGAGTTCATTCATACAGTCAGAGGAAAACACTCAGAGCGATGTGTACCATCTGCATATTGGAGATTGTCATTTTCCACATTATGAATTTTTATAGTAGTAAAATTTTGTGTAACAAATTCATATTAAATTAATAATAATTATAACCATATGATTATTAAAGGGTACATTGTGCCCCACTGTGTGCTCCTATATAGTGGGAAGAATTGTTTTGCTTTTTCTCATGGGGCTTAATGAATACTCAGCTCCTCTCCCCACGGTCCTGTGAATATAGATTGGACAATTCCTCAATGGCAAGGCCTGTGAGAGATGCCAAAACCTTCGCCAGTGTCCTATATGGGTGTCCCCACCCTGTCTTGTCCTTTTCATCCATTTGGACAAAACCCAAGTTAGGGCAACATTAGGTGTGTCAACAATCAGGGTAGTTATCCTCAAGTGTTAAGCCTAGGAGAGAACCCTGTGGAGTCTTTCTGTAGGTGGGAAATTGTCTGTGCTCTCTAGCAGAGGAGTATGGGTCTCTCCGGAAACAAGTCCATGCCACTTATTGTCCATTTGGCCTTGGGAAAATCTGATGTTGTGATCTGGGTTCTCTCTCTGTAAAGAAGGTACGACAATGCCTTGCTACCTTACCAGGGTGTTGTGTGAATTTGCTGACACCCATAAAGCTCCCTGAAAATGAAGAGGCTTACATAAGTCCCTGGTATTATTCACACAGCAAACGTTTTCCCCTGAGAATAAAGTACTAAATGGTACCATTGTGCAGCTGGTGGAGCGTATTCAAAAGTTTCCGTTCACAACTAGTAGATCAAGTTGTGGGTGGCTGTATGGACTTTCTGTGCTCATGCCAAGCTGCATCCAAAACAGCGGCACAATGGACTATCCTGGAATGAAAAGCCGTACTGTAACAGACGGCCACATCATGGCATTGCATCATATAGGACAGTCCTGTGTAGCCAGTGATTTCATATGCACCTTTTCCTTATGGCAGAAAGGAATAGCAGAAACAGTGGCCACATGGATATCTAACGTGACAGCTATTGAGAAGCAGCTATCTTCTTCCACCACACTGACAAACTTCCCAAGCCTATGGATGCTCACGATTGAGGGCAGGAGGAGGGATTATAATTATAGCTCTTCTTTCTTTTTTCCTTTCTGAATTCTTGGGCCAGGAAAAGCCAGCGTTCTAAATCAGATGGTGTACAGGTTAGGGACCTATTCTCTTTAAATACAATTCATCTGGGTGGGAGTATGTGGGAACAATCTGGACAGAATGCTACTGGCTGGCATAGGAGATAAGAGAGGATTGCCTTTCCACCATTATAAGCCCTGGAAATACTCCAGGACATGATGCCGGGAAAATGCCTTCTTTCTTTTTTTTTTTCAATTTAATTTAACTTAATTAAATTTAATTAATTAATTAATTTTGCCTGCTCCGGGTCTTAGTTGCGGCACGTGGGATTTTCGTTGCAGCATGTTTAGCTGTGGCATGCGGACTTCTTACTTGCAGCATGTGGACTTCTTACTTGCGGCATGTGGACTCAGTTGTGGCACGTGGACTTCTTAGTTGCAGCACACGGACTTCTTAGTTGCGGCATGCAGACCTCTTAGTTGCAGCATGTAGACTTCTTAGTTGCAGCATGCGGACTCTTTGTTGCAGCATGCATGTGGGATCTAGTTCCCCAACCAGGGATCGAACCCAGGCCCCCTTCATTGGGAGTGTGGAATCTTACCCACTGGACTACCAGGGAAGTCCCGCCTTCTTTTCATTTTGGGACTTTCAGCCTCTGGATGCCACATCTGAGATGACAGATATTTTGATTAAATGAGAGGAAGATTAGCTACTGAAGATATTGCATTTAGTTTTTAAAAGTAATCATGTTCGATTAGAAATATTTGGGGATTACATTAACAAACTTCCTTGGATCAAGGTTATCCCTTTGGTGGTAAATATTCTCACATTAAAGAGCTGAGGAGGAATCACAGATCATGGAATTTTTTAGCTGTGAGTGGTCTATCTTGATATTAAACTATTTGATAACTTTTAAAATCCCATAGACAAGCTTGCATTTTTTTCCCTCTTTTTGTTCAGTGACACCAAAAGTAGAAAAGAAGATCTTTCTAAGTATTTAAGCTTTGAAGTTGGTTAAAACCTTTAGATTGTAATGCAAAGGCTATGGAGAAGGATTGTGCAACCCACAGGGTACATTGGATTCCCTCTGTCCTCTCCCTCCCGCATTCCTGTCACATCCTGTTTTCAGAGAACCTTTCATTCATTCACTCAGTGCCCATTTACTGAGCACCTACTATACCCTAGACAGTGTGCTAAGTGCTAGGGGTACAAAAAGATGATGGGTGCACAGCCACTGCCCTCATTGGAGCCCCTCACCTAGTGAGGAGCAAAGTGACGCGTATCATCATGGAAGCAAGGTGAGAGCTAGAATAAGTGAAGGAACATGGGGTGTTCCAGGACACGTAAATAGATCAGTATTCTTGGGAGAGTAGAGTTTGACTGGGGGAGTTGGGGGAGGATGGCAAGAAGCAATGGGAATTTAGGCAGGATGTGGGCAGGAGAGATGATAGAGGGTTTCATATGTGCTACAGATGAATATGATTTATCCTTTAGATGATAGGGAAGCAGTGGAGTGCTTATCCTGGCAGCAAGATTAGAGATGGCTTGTAAGGGAGTAAGACTGGGGATAAGGTCAAAGCAATAATCCAGGAAACAGGGGATAACAACCTGAGCCAAGGCAGAGTTGGGATGGAGAGGAAGGGATGCAGAATTAGTGGTCTGTATGGAATAAAAGACAAGGAGACATTCCAGGAGGATCTGGCACATTGCATGTACCTCTGCATGAATAGACAGATAATATTTTTGGCATAGAGGTCATGCCAAGAGGCAGTGAACAGTTTTTTTAGTGGACTACAGTAAAGCATGACTGGCTTTGATAAAAGCCCATGGAGATTTTGTCTGGTGAGCTGACACCAGGAGATTCCATTCAGTCACCTTTGTGGAAACCAGAGAGTAGTTTCTTACACCTAGTCCAGGCCTTTCTTGCCTTCTTCAATGTGCCTTTGTGTTCAGTCCCCTGTTTGAATACCAATTACTCTAGAATGTCTTTTGTATTCATCAACATCATTCTACATGGGCAATATTATTAACAACTACCATCGTTGGGAGACTACCATATGACAGAAGTGTTACATACACTTTTAAAATTTCTTAATAGCCCTGCAAAGAAACTATTATTAACCTGAGGCCCAAGAGGTACCCTAAGGCCACACAGCTAGTGAGGCAGAATGTGATTTGCACCCTGGGGCTCCTGACAAATCCTATGCTGTTTTCACTATGCTTCAGGGTTATCCACCATTATAACCCATTGTCCAGTCAAGACCCTGGGCTCTGTATTTTGTCCTCACTGACAGAGCCCAGTAAAAGTGTGTTATATACAAAATACTTTCAAAAATATACAAAAGTGGGTTTTGCCTGATTTCCATGAAGGGGTTTGGGTTTCAGGGTTCCAAAACTTTTAAAGGACTAAAGACTGTGTACTAACAAAAAAATCTAAGGAACAAATTACTTATTCTGATAAATCATACTTTACAATACAAAATGGTCCAGGTGATTAATAAAAATTATATAACCCTTTCAGAGAGAATGGAATCAGGAGGGATGCTTCAATTCCTTACCCATAAGGATGTGTAGAGCTTCTTTAGGAATAAACATTCTAGAACCTAAATGTGGGCAGGACCTGACAGTGATTATTGGGGATGATGGATGGGTGAGTTCAGATTTTGTCCCTCATTCAGTGGTGTTGGCCCATCGCTACTCAGTACTTAGTCTACTAATCATCTACTCTATTTGGAACACTGCTTTTGGTACTGGGAAGGTGAGAAGAAATGGAGATACAAAAAAAACTCAAAGTCATGGTCCCTCTTGAGACTTTCAGGAGAAGTGAAAGACAGTTATCAATGCCCTCAAAGGTTAAAGCAGTAACAGGTATCTCAAGGATACTACTCAGGACCACAGAGTTTAATAGCTGGGCCTTAGAGACCACTTTGTCCAAACTTTACAGTTCGCAGATAATGGAATTAAACCCAAAGGTGTTTGTGACTTCCCTGAGGTCAGAAAGATAGCTGATGTGAGAGCTACCTCTGCCATGAGTCTGCTTGCATTGCTGTTATTTTTATTTAATAATTAATTTAAAAATATATAGTACATTCACTTGAGAGCAAAAAAAAAGAGAATCTTCTATTTAACTGAGGAAAAAACACCAACAAACCAAAAAGATCTCAGCCTGTCATTTGGAAGGGACTGATCATGGAGAGTTGTTAGGCGTATGCCTGGATCCTCATTGCAGCGTTTTTAAAATAATAGTAACATATAGGAAGCACCTTGAATTTCTATCATTAGAGGACTGAATATATTAGGATTAATCCACACATTGAAATATTATACAGCCATGAACAAAATGAGGCAGATCTATGTGTCATTGATGTAGATGTATTTTAGGTGAGAAAATTGAGGTGTAGGTCAATGTTATATATCCCTTCAACAAGTTTTTTACAGTCTCAGCTCAATGTGAGTTAACATGAAATAATTTTTCCCAATGATAGCTATAGCTATAGTAGATACTACCATTTTTGTTGTCCCAGATCTATTATATATCTTTTCCATATTTTAATACTTTCCCACAACTTAAATGCCAGTTTTCCAATGTAGAATAAACAACAACAACCCTAACTGCCATTTCCCACGCCCCAAGTGTGAGGACATATAATTTAGGTTCCATAAATAAGATATACTTACAAAAGATTTTAACTTAGAACTAACTTTTGTTGAAAAAGGAGCATCCATCTGTCCCCTCTCAGCAGAAGCAGCGTCTTGGAGCCAGAAGTGGTGGTAGCTTTCTGACTTTGGTTTTTGTTTTTATTTTTTTATTGTGACAATAAAATTCCTGAGGTGAGTTCCTTGGAGCTCAGCCTGGGGACTGTTTCATCAGTCCTATCAGTGGTTCAATGAATTTTCTGTATCCCCCAAATAAATCCCTTTCTGATAAAGGGATTTATCAGAAATCCCTTTATCCCTTTATTAGCTAGAGTGGATTCCGTTGACCTGCAACTAAGCACCATCACCAACACAAATACTTTCAACCCTACTCTGTCAAATTCTCCTTTACCATTATTTAATGATACCTCGGGCAGGTCTCATAGTTATAATTAAAAATTGAATCTAATTTACCTTAGAATTTCCATTGTGTCCTTTTTAAATCTTATATCCGGTTGTTTACCCACATCAGGCAGGCAGCCAGGCAGGGAGCGAGACGTTAGTCACTCTTTCTTGCAGATACCCTCAAATTCTACTACCAATGATTCCCTAAGTGTCTGCTTCCCTCATTTGTTAGAAGGTTTGGTAGAAGCTCTGCCTGAATGAGGATGGATGAAGAGTATGGAGTTGTTGGGTGGGGCCCAGAAATAACCCTTGCAACATGAACACTGCACTCCTGATAACTCTGACCTCTTTTATTCTCTTTCCTATCTAACTGTGCCATATAGACTGGAAAGAGTGAAGCTAGGATGATGGTTGGGGCAGAAGATCCAGTGCTTTAGCCTCTTGAAAAATCCTGAGAGAGGTGTCTAGAAATCCTCTTGAAAATACAGGGTACAATTAGTTCTCAGGTCTGGGTCTTTTTGACTAGCTGTTTGGTGTCAGGAAAAGCCTCACTCAACATCCTAATAGTTTCTGGTTAGAAGTTTTTATGGCAGATACAGCCTGCCTCCCGTCGTAGAAACTGAACAGTTAAGCCACTCACTCTCCCAACTGCTTTTGCAGCTAAGATAGAGGCATATGATCTGGGCTCAGCCAGTCAGACCCACGTATGATGAGAGAGTTGGTGATAATAAGAAGTAGAAACAAGGAAGACATTCTGGTTATGAGTGGCAACAGCTGGGGTGATAAGAGCCAATTTCTAGAGCCAATAGAAACTTCCAGGCAGCCTGTGGTGGTCAGTGGCCTACAACTCATGCAATGGTGCTCTCACAAGATGGGTGGGAGGTGTGATATTGGCTCTGGGCCTAGATATTGTCTCCTCCCTTGCTCTTGCCTGTTGCGTTTCTCCAGTCTTCCTTTCACTTCTGTGAGTTTCCCAATAACCTTTCTGATACAAGAATTTAACACTATACATTTTCCTCTAAGACTGCTTTAGCTGCACCCTACAAATTTTGATTTACTGCATTTTAATTTTCATTCAATTCAAGATACTTTCCAGTTTCCCTTGTGACTTTTTCTTTGACTCATGTGTTACTTAGAACATGTTGTTTAATTTCCACATATTTGGGGATTCTAAAGATATTTTTCTGTAATTGATTTCTTCTCTAATTCTGTCATGGTCAGAGAACATACCTTGGATGATTTCAATTTTTTAACCTTTTTCAGGTACTGCTGTTTTAGGTGAAGTGTTATATAAATGTCAATTAGATCAAATTGGTGGGTAGTATTGCTTAGGTCATCTGCATCCTTACTAATTTTCTCTCTGTTTGTTCTATTGATTACTGAGAGAAAAGTGCTAAAGATCCCAACTATAACTGTGGATGTGTCTATTTCTCCTTTCAGCTTTGTCCGTTTTTGCTTCATATATTTTGAAGCAGTCTTATAAGATGCATACACATTTAGGATTGTGATATCTTCTTTACAAGTCAACCTGTTTCTCATAATGTAATGTCCATTCATCCCTCGTAATAATTCCTTGTTCTTAGGTTTACTTTGTATGATATTAATATAGGCACTTTGGCTTTCTTTTTATTAGCGTTTGATAAATGTTTGTTTCTCTTCCTTTACTTTTAACTTATACATGTCTTTAGATTTAAAACAGGTTTCTTGTAGGTAGCGTATGGTTGAATCTTGCTTTTTTCATTTTTTTTAAATGAATGAATTAATTTATTTATTGGCTGCGTTGGGTCTTCATTGCTGCGTGTGGGCTTTCTCTAGTTGCAGCAAGCGGGGGCTACTCTTTGTTGCAGTGCGTGGGCTTCTCATTGCGGTGGCTTCTCTTGTTGTGGAGCACAGGCTCTAGGCGCATGGGCTTCAGTAGTTGTGGCACGTGGGCTTCAGTAGTTGTGGCTCACAGGCTGTAGAGCGCAGGCTCAGTAGTTGTGGCACACGGGCTTAGTTGCTCCGTGGCATATGGGATCTTCCTGGACCAGGGATTGAACCTGTGTCCCCTGTGTTGGCAGGTGGATTCTTAACCACTGCGCCACCAGGGAAGTCCCGCTTTTTTCTTTTAATCCAATCTGACAATTACTATTTTTTAACTAGTGTGTTTAGACCACTCACATCTAATGTTTTTATTGATATGTTTGAATTAAACTCCATTGTCTTTTATATGGCTGCTTTTGGATTTATGACTCTACTTTATCCTGACTTTGAAATTGTTTTTATCATAGGAATTTATTTTCTAGATAGATAGATAGATAATGGAATGAATATTTGTGTCCCCCCAACCCTGCAATTCCTATGTTGAAACTCTAACCCCCAATGTGACGGTATTTGAGGGTGGGGCCTTGGGGAGATAATTAGGTTTAGAGGAGGTCATGAGGATGGGGTATCCATGATGGAATTAATGTCCTTATAAGAAGAGGAAGCGAGGCCAGAGATCATTCTTTCTCCACTGTGTGAGGACATAGCGAGAAGACAGCAGTCTGCAAACCAGAAAGAGGGACCCCATCAGGAACTGAATCTACCAACACCTTGACCTTGGACTTCCCAGCCTTCAGAACTGTGAGAAATAAATGTTTTTTAAGCCACTCAGTCTATGGTACTTGGTTATGGCAGCCCAAGCTGACTAGATAGATAGATAGATACATACATACATACATGCATGCATGAATGCATGCATGTGTACATAGTTTTTACTATTGCTTTGAAGGAGAAAATGTTACCCTTAAAACCAGAAATTTCACTTCTCAGAACCTGTGCTAGACAAAACACTGGCACATGTGCCCAAAAAGATATGTACAAGGGAATTCATCATAGCATTATTTGTAATAGTGAAAAAATTTTAAATAATCCAAATTTCCATCTTTTGAAAATAATCAAATAAACTACTATACATCCATTCTGTGGAAGATTATGCTTCCAGTAAAAAGAATGAGATCAATAAATAGGCACTGATATGAAAAAAATGTGTACAACATATCAATATATTCTTAAGTGAGAAAAGCTGGTGGTAGCATAATATACAGAATATGGCACAATTTATGCATTAAACAAAAACTCCCACCAAACAAAATATATGCTTTCTTACATGTGAATATATATGTGAATGTATATGCTTTAGAAAAAGTCTAAAATGATACATAGTGGATGAATAATAAGGATATACAATGCGGGAGCAGTGTAGGATTAGGCGAGTAGGCAAAGAGAAGTTTTGATTTGTCTGTATTGTTTTAATTTTTATCAACGAGAATCTATTACTTATATAATTAAAAATTAATTCATTATTATTAGGAGTGGTAATTAGGATTATAACATGAAAAGAAGTGGGAAAAAAGGAAAGAAAGATACACCTAAGTTGAGAATTTTTTTCTTTAAGTCTTATGTTTTATTCATTTCATCAGGGGTAGTAGATTTGGGAAGAGGAAGCAAAAATTGTCTTCTGCCTTTTGTCCTACATTGACAACAACAAAAAGCATGATGAGTGTCCAGGGAGTGCACACTGTGTCTGGGGTGTGTCCCAGTGTATTTAGTTATACTCATTCATGCTGAGATGTTGCTTTTTTGCCCATAAAAGGAGGAATTACAACATCAGACCTGGATCGTTCTAATTTCCAAACAGCCTCACAGTGTCAACACAAGACGGTCAATCTCTTGTTCTCTCACTCTCTCACAAATATTCCCTGGAACCCAAGCCAATAGTCAAAACAGATGTAGGCAGGCACTATTTTGACAACACTGGAAACGCCTGTGATTAGGAGTCAGGGGAGTGTAAAAGTGATTAATATGCTCCTAAAAGAACAGGGAGTGTGCCTCCAGAAGAGATTGTTGGATGGGTATCCCTGCTTGTGTACACTCTCTCATACCCGAACAAGGGTACATGTTCTCACACAGGTTTATTCTAAGCAGCCTCTTGCTGACTGTTTCCTGCGGCATTTGCGTCATGGCAAGGCAGGTGGGGTAGAAGGTTCCTGGAGGATGGCGAGAGGCTGGAGGATGGCAAAAGAAGTGCAAACATCTCCCTTCCCATAAAATACATAATCTTCAAGCAATAAAGTGGATGTTGGTATCATTTTAAACTAAAAGACAAGCATTCTCTGAATTTAGCAGTAAGCCATGGGATGAGGCTTTGACAGTGCAATTACTAGTTCTTAATTTATGAGACAGAAAATCTTTGTTTAGTTCACTGCACGTAAATCAAGGCTGCCCTTGAGTAACTTTAATTATGTGCCCATCACTTTACCAAGTGGTTGTCTTTTTCCTGTATATTCTCAGTTTTGAGTTGTCTGAACTCCAAAGGGCTGTACCTCAGTGAAAGAATGAACCAGAAAAAAATCCCACCAATCAGCATAGGGAAGCTTGTCTGTCACTGCCAGAGCTCCGTGGAGGGACAAAAGTTTCCCTGATAATTTGCACTCACAAGCCCCTACTTCATGAGTTTGACTATTTTTATATCTATATAGGCTTAGAAACTCTGGATGAGAAATTGTGTTAAAGATTAGTCTTGGGCCTGTGGTACACCAGGGGTACCTGATAGAAGTAAAAGGAAAGCCAGTCTAAACAGATCCACAAGTAAAGTTCTGCTGAAGATGAACTCACAATCTAAAATTACCAACTGTTAAGGAAACAATCCTCCAAGAGATAGAATTAGGCACAAAACACATGACAGGATTAAGACCTAAGAACTTTAAATAACTTAATAAGTTGATGAATAACTTGATTAACATGAATAATTTTGTATTAAGGACATAAAGAGAAAAAATCCTAACCACAGAAAAGACACTTAAAAAAAAAAAAGAGTGAACAAGATGGAAAAGATAAAATTAGATCCCTACTTCACCCTCTGTACAAAATAAATTCCAGCTATATTAGGATTTAAATTTGAAAAAGGCAAACTTTAAAACTTTTAGAAAAAAACATAGGAGAATGGTATTAGTATATTAAAATAGGGGAAAATTTCTTATATGAGACACAAAAATCATAAACCATAGGAAAAGATGGATAAACTTGAACTTTATGAGAATGAAAAACTTCTGTGGAAAAAAAGATACTATTAATAAAGGAAAAAGAAAAAAGTAGTCTGAGGAAGATGCTTGCACCCTATATAAAAAAAAATCCTCCAATTTAATAAGAAAAAGATAGTCAATCTAATTGAAAAGGATATTAACATTTCACAGAAGAGGCAATATAAATGGTCAATAAACATATGAAAAGATGCTTCAGTTTACAAGTACTCAGGGAGTTACAAACAATAAGAAAAGTGGACAGGATGTGAGGAAACAGGAACACTTATGCAGGCAGGCCAGGCATATGTTGGAACCACCATTGTGGAGAGAAATTCGGGAGCATCTAATGAAGCTGAAGAGGTACAAATCATCTCTAGGTTAATGTTTATATTTAACTCTTAATAAACACTGAAATTTTTTGAAAACTCACAGTGAATAACTTTTAAAATATCTGCTATGCCTGCCAACAAGAAGAGAAAAGCAACTAATTAAAATTATGTATTTCAGAATAAGTGGGCGTGAGAAGAACTTCTTTGAAAGTGAAGACGTTGCTTTCTAGTCATTTGGGTTTAACAAACAAAGACAACAGAATTTACAGGCACGAAGAGAGGAGGCAAGTAGTTTATGAAGTCAGTATGGAAACACAAAATAAACCAGCTCCAAAAATGTCTTACTCAGCAATCAAGTTTGTTCAAAGGTGCAATACTGAAGTCAGATTCTGCAGTGCAGGCTGATCACGTGGTTCTTAAGATTTTAGATACGAGATGAAACTCAAATGCTTACAGAGAGTTGCAGCTATTACATTTCCTGATTTTTTTTAAAGTTCTGTTTCGGTTGTGTGTTTGTGTTTTTAAATACAAATATATTTGTACCTTAAGCATCTTATTTTTCTTGAATAGGCCCTTGTGCAGAGGTTTGTTCAACACTGCCCTAAGTGTAACTGTGTTGTAATGAGGAACAAAGGCTACAAGGGAGGGGATTCACCCAACCCAGCAATGTTGAAGGCAGTCAGAGTATTTTCAGGAGCAGTGGCCTTTTTTTTTTTTAACACCTTTATTGGAGTATAATTGCTTTACAATGGTGTGTTAGTTTCTGCTTTATAACAAAGTGAATCAGCTATACATATACATATATCCCCATATCTCTTCCCTCTTGCATCTCCCTCCCTCCCACCTTCCCTATCCCACCCCTCTAGGTGGTCACAGAGCACCGAGCTGATCTCCCTGTGCTATGTGGCTGCTTCCCACTAGCTAGCTATTTTACATTTGGTAGTGTATATAAGTCCATGCCACTCTCTCACTTCGTCCCAGCTTACCCTTCCCCCTCTCCGTGTCCTCAAGTCCATTCTCTGGTAGGTCTGCGTCTTTATTCCCATCCTGCCCCTAAGTTCTTCATAACCTTTTTCTTTTGTTTTTTTAGATTCCATATATATGTGTTAGCATACGGTATTTGTTTTTCTCTTTCTGACTTTACTCTGTATGACAGACTCTAGGTCCATCCACCTCACTACAAATAACTCAATACCGTTTCTTTTTATGGCTGAGTAATATTCCATTGTATATATGTGCCACATCTTCTTTAGCCATTCATCTGTCGATGGACACTTAGGTTGCTTCCATGTCCTGGCTATTGTAAATAGAGCTGCAATGAACATTGTGGTACATGACTCTTTTTGAATTATGGTTTTCTCAGGGTATATGCCCAGTAGTGGGATTGCTGGGACATATGGTAATTCTATTTTTAGTTTTCTAAGGAACCTCCATACTGTTCTCCATAGTGGCCGTATCAATTTACATTCCCACCAACAGTGCAAGAGGATTCTCTCTTCTCCACACCCTCTCCAGCATTTATTGTTTGTAGATTTTTTGATGATGGCCATTCTGACTGGTGTGAGGTAATACCTCATTGTAGTTTTGATTTGCATTTCTCTAATGATTAGTGATGTTGAGCATCCTTTCATGTGTTTGTTGGCAATCTGTATATCTTCTTTGGAGAAATGTCTATTTAGATCTTCTGCCCATTTTTGGATTGGGTTGTTTGTTTTTTTGATATTGAGCTGCATTAGCTGCTTGTAAATTTTGGAGATTAATCCTTTGTCAGTTGTTTCGTTTGCAAATATTTTCTCCCATTCTGAGAGTTGTCTTTTTGTCTTGTTTATGGTTTCCTTTGCTGTGCAAAAGCTTTTAAGTTTCATTAGGTCCCATTTGTTTATTTTTGTTTTTATTTCCCTTTTTCTAGGAGGTGGGTCAGAAAGGATCTTGCTGTGATTTATGTCATAAAGTGTTCTTCCTATGTTTTCCTCTAAGAGTTTTATAGTGTCTGGCCTTACATTTAGGTCTTTAATCCATTTTTGCAGTGGCGTTTTTGTTAAGTCTCAAAAGGGTCTCCCCAGCATCCAGCCACCGTGATACAGCAGGCTGCCATGGATTTGCCTATTTTTAAGCCCAATCATTACAGGCACATAGAAAATAAAAATTCACCCTAGTGATTTTGAGGAATGAACAAAGGAAAACTATTTCTCTTCTTCCCTAAACCTGTGCACATGTATACCTTTGAATGAAGGTACGTCTGGTCTGTGTGTCTAACTGGAGATCCTTCACCAGCTTTCCCTCTGGGAACACATGGCCCCAGAGTAAGGGGCCTTCTCTACCCCAAAGAGCCAAGACCTAACCTGAGGCCTTATTTGATCAGGTAAGAAGGTTAAAAGGATTAAATAAGGAAATCATGAGTGCAGTGGGAGAGTTTGCCCAGGGTTTATAATTAATTCCTCTACTTGCAATGTTTCTTTAGCAGTTTGTGGGTGGAGTGGGGAGTGGACTCTCTTTTTACTCAGCTTGATGCCTGATGAAAATGATTGCCCTATTCTAGTCTAAATTAAATGGGGTTGAGGTCTTAGAGTGACAGCAAGGTGACAGCTGCCCTTTCAGACCCTGTTCTTCAGCATTTCCCTGGTTTTCAGAGAGGACAAGGAGGAGATAATCAGAAAAAGGGAGGCTTATTATTATAATAATGTCAGGCCTAGGGAGAGGTAGAAGATGTTCACGGGCCTTTGAGAAGAGCTTGTGAAGTCAAGCTCTTCAGGCTGGTGGGAAACAGAGGCACACTTTCAGGAGCCCTAGCACTGTAAAAGATGCATCTGATGCCCACTTCATCAGGAATGTCTGCTTTGGACACTGGATGTGCCCAGGTGGGTCTCAGCACACAAAGGCATCGGGTAGGCATTCTAAGGAGGGGAGCAATGTACCCTCTTAAGTCTTTACCATCTAATAATACTTTACAGATGCTTCGTAGCCTTATCAACTCCCACTGCCTGAAAATGCCTCTCTGTTGGTCATGCCTCATGCTTTGAGCCCTGTGAGCACACTCGTGGTGGATATGGCCTGCCCCTTCTCTCACCAGTATCTCTAGGATTTGCCTCAAGGTCACAGTATCAGAGCACGTTAGAGCTGGAAGGAAATTTAGCATTCTTTGGTCTAAAGAAAACTTTTTAAATGAGGAAACAAGGCCCAGAGAGGTGAAGTGACTTGCTAAGCTAGTCACTGCAAGTGTCAGCTTCAGAAATAGCTGTGTAGACTCAGTCTTATACTGGGTCCCCAGTGTCCAGGGATGAAAGGTATCCTGAGTCTTGGAGAAATCCTTGTCCTCCCTCTCAGGTTCTCATCACCTCCACTGTCCCCACCACCTTGCAATGCCCCAAGCCATTTCCAACCACTTAAAGAATACCACTGACTTTAAATCCTGCATAGCAAGAGACCTAGCAAATCCCTAGGCCATGAAAAATTCCTGTGCAGGAACAAAACCAAGTACCCATAGACCTGGCACTCTAGGTAGCAAAGTTACATCTCTGTGCAGTTTAATTACAAAAATACCCCTTGTGACTGAAACATAGAGATAGGTTATTCCTTTTTTTTAAAAGCCAGTTTTCCCCTCTTACCTGGTACCTCCCAGGCATAGTTAAGGCACTTCAGCTCATGAACTCCTGCAGCCAGAGTAGACCTCTAGGTATATTGCAGGAAAATACACTCAGACTTCACAAACACTTCCACTGGGGAGGCTGGGATCCAGGAACTCTTAGAAAGGCAGCTTAGCATTGGGTTGGAATGGAGTTTCTTGCTGAAAATTCTGATTCTCATCATGTTTTTCTCAGTGTTTATTTATAAAATGTGCAGATTTTATGTGTTTTCAGCTTTAAAAAATGCATTAATGGCCTTTAGGGGTCTTGGGCAGTGTTGTTTATGTTCTTTTGAAAGGCAGATCTCTCAAAGATAGGGTTTGGCTAATTAGAGCCAGAGACCAGGCTGGAGCAGGTCTCCTGTTACTCCTCCTGGGATCGCCCACCCCTTTCTCCCTCTGCTGTCCCAAAGAGGAAGGATAGGAAGTGTGAGATTATTTATCTATTTGCCAATCTATGGCAGGTGGGAATGAAATCATTGATAAATACTGTTAGACAGTCATCACAGGTAAAAAACAAATACTCCTATACACAACAATTAAGATATTGTGGCTCACAAAGAGACTGACTGTTTCCCAATTGAGAAGAGTAATATAATCTTTACAGAGAATTGAATTAGAAACATTTTTTACAGGCTGCACTTACCAGGCCACATTATTTCCCACGGCTTCCCAATTCCAGCCCTGGGGTTCTCTTGTGCAGGCCTCTTCACTATCTGCCACTGTGATGCACTAGTTCCTATCTCCGCCTTCCCTTAGGCTAACTTCTCCCTCCTACCTGGAACGAGCACCCCCATCCTCTCTCTACCCCTCTGGTGAAGCTAAGCCCTGCCTTAGCTCCAATCCACTTCCCTGGGGTCATTTCCCCTGTTGGATGGGCTCTTAGCTAAATCTGTCCACATTTACAGTCTCAACCCCTCAGTACAGTAGACAGCTACTGCCTGCTCTTTTATTCATCCAGTATCTCTTTCCATCTTCTCCTGATGATGTCACCTCTTCCTTCTTTGGGGAACTGTGCATCACGCATTCTGTGGGGTTTCCCTGATATACATCCCAAGAATCCTCATTTCTAACTCTCTCCTCTTTTTTAGTGGCCTCCCCAATAGAATGAAAATTGCTCTAGAAGGGGGGACTGTGTCTACAGGGGTCACCACTGTGCCCTCCATGCCCACCTTGCTGCCTGGCACATAGTAGGAGCCCAGGGGGGATGCTTACAGTAGAAAATAAATAACCAGGGGTTAGAGCTTCCTGACTAGCAAAAGAAGGAAAATTCACTATTCAGGTATTTAAGACAAAACTTCACTTTTGCACAGGCAAGTCAGTGCTGTTCTCATCCACCCATGTGGACATTTCTTCTCCTCTCTACTTCAGTTTGACCGTGATTATGAGGTCTTTAGAGCCCAATCGTTATAGGCACATAGAAAATAAAAACTAGACCAGACGGTCTAGGAGGAAGCCAAAAGCTGCGGTAGAGACACTGGGCAGAGCTTCTGTGGGAAACAAGGGGAAGTGTCAGGAAGTGAGGGCTGCAAACAAGGGGGAAGGTGGGGGAGGAAGAAATGGGGTGGAGGAGGGATGGGAGGGGTCAATCTTGCAGTGTTCTACAAGCAGTCTTGAGACATTTAGAAGTGTCCAAACAGAATCTTCAAGCCACAGAGAAAACACTCTTCAGCCTCCCTATCAGTTGGCTACTTTTTGTTTACATTTTTTGCATAATTAGGCATTTCCAGTTTAGAGGAAGTAAAGCAAAGGGCTTCTCTTCTCCCCATTGTTTCCCTGGGGGTTTGTTTGGAAGAGCTATGAATAGCAGGACAGGCCTTCTCCCTCCTTGACCCTCCCTTACTTCGTTTCCATGCTAGAGTGGCCAATTGGATCTTTATCTGAAAACTTCCATACTTTCTGGGATGGAGTCTCAATTTTCCATAAACCTTTTCTAATGAAAATCCAAGCCAAAGAAAGAATGGTCAGAAAAATCTCAGATCACCTGCCTTTTCAGGGATTATTTCAGCTGGCTCAGAACTGACCCTGAGCTAAAATGTGAGTCACCTCAGCGTCCCCCAGACTCCTTATAGGGGCCCATTTCTCCTCCCTCCACTTCCACTCATCTTTCTTCAGGTCCGTGGAACCTTCATGATGGCTCTAATTTTCCTCTTAAGTGATGGAAAAAAATAATGTGTCACTTATTAGGGGTACTTGCAATTTAGAAAGGGACAAATCTTTAAGCCAAGGGAATGAGTCTCAAGGTGTGGGATTTAGGTGCCAGGAGGGATTTTTTCTGGGGTAAGAGCCTTTCCTAGAGTTTCTGAACTCATGCCATGTATGTATCTGCCAATCAGCCTATTCCTGAGACCAGCTTTCCTTATGGAATGTCCCTATGTGTGATTTTTATTATTTCTGGGTCAGATGGCTTCTCAAGCATCCTTCCCAACCCTAAATCCAGCAGTCTGGGGCAGAGCAGTCTTATTTCCCCAAGAAAATACAATAGCCCCTGGAAGTTTTGGGCCTCTTTGAAAATTTTTACTAAACAAGAGTTTTTCAGAGCAGAGACCATGTCTTGTTTATGTTCAAGTTCCCAGTACCTAGTACAGTCCCTGGCTCATGATAGGTGCTCAGTAAATGTTTAGTAAGTTGAGTTGAGGTGACTCTAACCATACCAGTATCTACTGAAAAAAATCTACAACCTAAAAGTTGAGAATTAAAAATATTTTATTTGGCTGACAAAACTGAGGACTTAAGCCCAGGACACAGCCTCTCAGATAGCCCTGAGAGATGGCTCCGAAGAGGTAAGGGAGAGGGCAGGATACACGGGAGGTTTTGCAACAGAGACCAGGTAGTCAGACCTTCAAAGGATACTGTTAATTAAAGAAAACCAGATATCTCAAGGAATTTAGTGCTTGTCTTTGTATGGGAAGATGCAAGAGTCTGGGCTTACGGAAATTATTCCTTTGATATGCACCTCAGCTATCTGGGGCCAGTATCCTGTGCTTTCCCATCCCAAGTCTCCTCAGGGTGCATCACTGGCGGGTGGCTGCAGGACTGAGGGCTTGGCAGCCCGCAGCCCATTCCGTCTCCATCCTGAGTTCCCTCAGGGCTCACCGTCCAGGGTAGTTGTAGTGGCTTGAAGGCTGCAACATCCTTTGTTTACTGATATGGCAGGCAACATTTTTTTCCATTGATACCAGTAGGACTATCCCTTGTTCAGTTTAGAGCAGACGCTGTATTTGCCGGGAATCTGCATGAGCAAAACAGACTGGTGTTGGTTCTTTATCAGTTTGTTTGCTCTTGAGTGCAAACAACAGAATACCTACCTAAAAGTTGCTTAAGTAGAGAGGTTTATTTTCTCTCCACACAAGAAGTCCAGAGGTAGGGTCTGTTCTGAGGCCTGATGAGGACATGGGGGAGTCAGGTCTTTCCCTTATTCCACTGCTCATTCCTCAGTGGGTCAGCGTCGTCTCCTCTCCTGGTCCCAGCATGGCTGCCACAGCTCCAAGAGCTACCTCCTCAGCAGTTGCATGCAAGGCAGAAAGCAAGGATCAGGGCAGTCTCTCTGACTTTCTCTCTATCCTTCATCAAGAGGAAATCTACCCCACAAGCCTCAGGATACATCCCCTTACACCTGATTGGCCCAAAGTGGATCACATAGTCCCTCTACACTAATCATGGTGCAGAGGAGTGGAATCACTCTCAAAGGCTTCCACAATCTGAGCCTTCTCTTACCCAGGGGAGCAGTTGCTTTTCCCTAGCTACATTGACCCCAACACCTGAGCAGAGTGGACAAAGGGGGAATGCTTTGATAAACAACCAAGAGTGTCAGCCCAGATTCAATCTCCATCATGACAACGGTCCGCTCAGACTTTCGACCTACAGATATAAGTCTAAGTTGTCGACTTCCCAGGGCAGATAACCAGTTAACAGAGAAAGAGGAGACTTTAAGAGACCCAGGACTGTATTATTATTTTAAATTCGTGCCTTTTCAGAATTTACAGGGAGAGTTAAACTACCCTGCCACAGAGTGATTTTATTTTATGGGAAATTGTCTTAAATGTTTTCACGAGGTTAAAAATCCCACCCAAATATACTTCTCCTCGTAAAGGAGAAATAATACAAACTTTACTCTGAGCTATACTTAATCCATATACATGGGAGTACTTGACATTTTGACTGATATCAGATCTTTAATATTTGAGCCTATAGTTTTTACAGTACAATTTTGTTATTCCAATCTAAATTCTGTAGGATGTGGATGAAGGAACTCAAACTGATGCCAAATGTAAATTTCTCCAGTATGCTCTAAAATAGCAAAACAGCCTGTTTCTAAAATAGCAAAACAGCCTGTTTTAAAGATAAATAGGCTATTTGAAAACAGTATTTTGTTGGAATATAGATGAAACAACATTGGCCATGAGTTGATTGATTTTGGTGGGTACATGGGGGTAACAGTATATGGAGATTCAGTATATTCGCCTATATTTCATATAAAAAGCAACAATATAAATAAAAAGGATTTTTAAAAATTAGTGATAGTAATAAAAATGTTAAATGATTTATGCAAATTTTCCATACTGGTATACAGACTCTTCAATATATAAAATGAAAGATTTAGAGTTTTAAAGAAGCACTGGAAAGTAAAAACAAATTCTCCAGATGTGCAAAGATTTTCTTATAATTTCCATTTATTTTACAGCTTTAGGAACATAAATATTAGATAACTAGGAACTGCAGTAATTCAGAAATCTACAAATTGATTGAAATGTGATCATTTGGAGCACTGGGTAATGCAAAGAAATACCATAAGGCAGAAGAATGGCAAAAATATTTACTACCCTTTCAGATAGCTCGAGTTGGAGGAAGCGCAGGAATCCAACTCCCAAGGTCTGCTTTAGAATTTCACCTGAGACCTGTGAGGTCATTAAAGAAAACACACTTCCTGCTAGTTCTGTGTGTTGCTAAAGAAATAAAGAAAAAGAACATCATTCTGTGCAAGCATGTAACAAAAGAAGCTGACCTAGACCCAGGGACCAGGCAGGCTTTCTCTGGGAAGTGGTAACTGAGGTAAGATCTAAAGGAAGTAGAGGAGTTAAGCAGGTGATGGGTGAGGAGGAGGAGGAGGGCATTGCAGTCAGAGGGAATACCCATCCTGCGGTGGAAGGGGCCAGAGTGTTTCTCCAGGAACTACCTAAGGCCTGGGTGGCTTGCAGGGCCTGGATTGAGGAGAGAGAAGAAGGGAGATGAAGCTGCAGAGGAGAGCAGGGATCAGACCACATGAGACTTGGAGGCCACATTGAGAGAAGCAGAGGACCAGGAGTGATGGGAGAAGGGACTCTTCTGAGGGTGGGTTCAACAGGCCTAGGCCAAGAAGAGAGAAAGCCAATGTCTTAGTCTGTTCAGGCCACCAGAACAAAATAACCTTAGATTGGTGGCTTGAACAGTAGAAATTTATCTCCTCATAGCTCTGGAGGTTGGGAAGTCCAAGATCAAGGTGCCAGCCAATTTGGTTTCTGGTGAGAGCCTCTTCCTGGCTTGCAGATGGCCTCCTTCTTGCTGAAGAAGGAGAGAAATAGAGAGAAAGTGAAAGAGAGACAGAGAATGAGAGAGAGTGAGCTCCCTGTTGTCTCTTCATATAAAGATACTAATCCTATCAGATTAGGACTCCCACCCTGATGATCTCATTAACTTTCATTATTTCCTTAAATGCCCTATCTCCAAATATAGTCACATTTTGGGGTTAGGGCTTCAACATATGAATTTTGAGAGGACACAATTCAGTTCATAACAACCAGTAAGTGAATCTCTATGATGGTACCTGGCCAGTGGCTTCTCAAAGTAGTTGTGGCCCTGAAACCCTATTTTGAACCATTTCCTGTGTGCTGGGCACAAATCCCCCTCTGGCACACTCCAGCCATGATAAGACTCTGAGATCACCTTGCGTGAAGATTACCTGGAGTGAAGCTAGAGCGCGTGGGAGTGTGGGTGGTGAGGTAGGTGGGGTGACGAGGAGCCAGGGGCAGGAGCTGGAGCAATGTTAGGGGATAATCAGAATCTCTTCCCCGATGGATCTCAGATGTAACTGGGAGGTGTCTGAATGCCAGCAGTCAATGCAGAATGGGGGCCTGAGTTAGTGGATTTGGTTGTTGATGAAAGGGGTGACACAAGAAGGCTGGAGCACCAGAGGACAGTTGGATGACAACGGTTTGTTTTCTCTGATTCTGTGACTAGCTTCTTTGGCTATTTGCTGGAAAATACAGTTTGTAGGAGTTATTTCCTCTCAGCTGTGGAATGCATTTATTATTTCTTCTCTTTGATGCGGAAGACAGCATCTGTTAGGCCTTCCACAGGATAGGAATTCCTGGTGTAAAAAAGTGATGTGAATGCTGTGGAGCAATTATTCTGAACCAAGGGAGGAGGCTAATAGCCTTCTGGGAGTGACCTTTCTCAGTTACAGGACTAACAGCTGGCCCGGTGTGCATATTGTAAAATGTCTCCAGAGAGAGCTGATGATTGATGCCCCTAGAGGAAAAACGCATGCAGAGTCAGAGAATGTTGGCAATGGATGGAACCTTGGGACCACCTAGGCCAGCCTCCTTCCCTGGCAGCTGAGGACAGTAAACCACGGAGAGATTTGTGTTTGAGTCAAGGTCATAGGCAGTCAGTGGCAGAGCAGGGACAAGAGCCTGGGCCTTCTGGGTCCCAGTCTCTACTCTTTCTACCAAACTTTTTCTACCTGTATCAGGTGATTGCACAGGGTCTAGGAAATCCCCCCCCACAGAACTCCTTTTTCCAACCTCCTTTTTCCTCTTGTCCAGAGGTTTTCCTTTCCTCTCCTAAATACCACAATGAAAAAACCCAAAAGTTGAATAACCTTGTGAAACCCAGAAAGAGAGAAACTACAGATGGAAGAAAGATCAGCGTCAATTGAGGGTACTATAAACTAACTTGGGCTCCAAATAAAATAGGCACAATTTTAATGTTTCCCTTGGCTTGTTTCTCTCACCTCTTTCAGTGTTATTATATTTTGCTTGGTTAATTGCATTTTTTGTAAGACATTCTAAATCTTTTTATGAAACAAGTTTGAATAAGCAAATATGAGAAAGAAAAATACATTTGTGGACAAAGAGCAAGAAGAAATATAGGAGGACAGAGAGGCAACTCCCTCTCTGCATGGAAGCTGGGTGTAGTCATCGTACACATCACCCCTGGGGGCAAAGATAGATGCTGAAGCCCTAGTTTACTTTTGGTTTCCTATTTTCTTGCTATTCATATGGCGCACAGAATCACTTATCAAATTCCACATTTCCCAGGTCAGTCTAGTTAAATCAGTCATTAAGACGATACTTCACTGTACACATATAATGTTGTGTGTGTGTGTATACTCTATATACTCTTAAAAATATGAAACTAGTTCAAGAGTTCAGGACAAATAGGCAAATGGAATGGAATGAAGATCTAAGAGAGAGAGAGAAAGACCACGGAGAGTATATCAGGGAACTTGATCTATGACAATGGTCATATCATATCAATCAATAGGGAAAAAAACTGTTTAGTGACAGTGTTAGGAAATTTGGGTCACTATATAAAAAAAGCAAAACAGGATCCATTCTTTATACCAATACAAAGCGAGACTCCAGTTGGATGAGAGACCTAAATGTGAAGATAAAACCCTACAGCTAGTAGAATAAAATGTAAAGTAATTTTTTGTATGGCTCAGAATGGGGAAGGGCATTCTAAAAAGACCCAAAACCCTCTACCATGATAGACAGAGATGGATGGCAGATTGGGGGAAGGATTTCCACCACGAACAAAATATTTATAATGACTTAGCTGGCAAAGGGTTTATACGGGATTCCTACAAATCAATGAGAAAAAAGACAAAATATTCAATGCAAAAATGGGCAAGGTATAAAAAGGCAAGTTACATAAGAGGAAATCTAAATGGCTAACACATATATGAAGACATGATAAAATGAATAGTAATCAAAGAAATGACATATGGGTTTATTCCCATCAAATTCATAAAATTAGAAACTTGATAATGTCAAGTGTGTGTGTGGCGAGGGGAGTAGATGGTGAAACAGACTTGTATGTGCTCCTGGTAGAACTGTAACTGGGTATAGACATTCTGGAGAGCAATGTGGTAGCATTTAGTCCACTAATGTGCATGAATCTTACTTTGTGCAGTAATACCACTCCTGAGAGGTTCCTGCACAGACCCTTAAGAGTACAGGTACACATGTGTATCATTGCTTTTTCTTTTTTTGGCAGTGGAGAGTTGAAGGGCAAATTAGGAGTCCATAACTAGGGAAACTGACAGGGAAAAAGTGGAATATGATGTAGTCAGAAGCAATAAACTAGATACACACACAAATAAATCTTAAAATCATAATGATGCATGAGAAAAATGAGGAAAAGGACAAAGTTTTTCTTTGCACACTATAATTTATGTAAAGTGAAAAAACATACATGTAAAAAATACCAGACCATTTACAAAGAAACATACAATTTCAAAGATAAGTGTCAAACGCATTCAGGGCGTAGCCTAAAATGGTGAAGAGGATGGTGGTAGTTGTTAAGGACTACTTGGAATATGTTTAAAAATAAAACAAGATTGAGGCATGGCGTGAGTGATGATGTTAATGTCATGAAATGAGGCTGATGATTCAATCAACACTCAGTATCTGAGGTCAAACATAAATATGTAAAATGAAATAATATAAAATAAAATAAAGTAACATAAAATAAGTAAAAACAAAGCCATTGAAAGATTTTAAATGTTCCCTTTAATTCTAAGGACTGCAGAAAAAGTAAATATTTGATGACAGGTTCATTTGATCCCCGCCCCCCCCCCCCCCCACCAGCCTTTTTCTCTCTGGTTGTTTGCTTCCTTATTAGTAATAATTTGAAAAAAACTAATTTGGGAGACTGCGATTCCTAGCTATCTTCCAGTATTACTTACTCCTTCTTCTATAGTAAAAGTACCCTGTATTATAGCTAGACATGTGGCTCTCTGGAATAAAGGTGACATTTGAAGACCCCCTTGCAGCTAGATGTAGCCACGGGACTAAGTTCTAGTTAGTGAGGTGTGAGGAGAAACAATATTTCTCCAGCCATGCAGAAGGATTTTTTCAATCTTCACATCCTACTCCCTAACACCTAGCATTATCCAGCTGTCTGACTTTTGCAAGTCCTGGGATGTATAAATCCAGGCACAGACTAGCTCCTTAACTTTAATCAACAGTGAACGTTTGTCACCATCATAAATAGCACAAATACACTTGACAACATCAAAAATACCATAAGTATGTTGAAACCAAAATTCACAGACTGATAAGAATGCATCCTTGGGGTAGGTTACCCCTGCAGAGACAGAGCAGGAGGAAAAAAGAGCCAAGACAGACTTGTCCTAAGTGGCCATTGCTCTGGACTGGGTCCAAAGGCACTGAAGTTGTAATTCCAGTTTGGGCACTAATTCCCACTGGACCCCAAGCAGGTCAGTTCACTGCAGTCAGCAAAATGGAGAGACTAATAAGGGCCTCTCCTCAGGGCAAGGAGAAGTAAAGTTTGTGAAGTACTTTGAAAAGAACGCTTGTTGTTACAGTTTGCAAAGAGGGAAGCACTCAGAAGCAGAGGTCTTCGGCTTAGCAGGGACAGAAAAGGTCAGCATATCCCAGCCCATGCACTGATCTAATTAATCACTGGGCAACCCTCCCACCAGCCAAATTCAGATGTCTGTCTTTCCATATAATGTCTAGAAAGTACAGATGAATATGAAAGAATCTAAGTTTCTACTGAGAGGATAAAATGCTGTACCCCTGTGAGTCTGTGTATATGCATGTGTGCATGTGCATGTGTGCACATGTGCATGTATGAGCATTGTTACAGAGTTGTAATACATGTCAGTATGCATCTCTCACCTTAAGAAATTCTTCTCGAATTAATTCTTCTTCAGGTGAAAATCATATCTCCCTTTCACCTTTGCATTTGGAGAGACTCGCCATAGCTATTCTCTAGAGAGAAACAATTTAAGGCATGAGTTATCT
Organism: Eubalaena glacialis; assembly: GCF_028564815.1. Taxonomy (NCBI): domain Eukaryota; kingdom Metazoa; phylum Chordata; class Mammalia; order Artiodactyla; family Balaenidae; genus Eubalaena; species Eubalaena glacialis. The sequence goes on along the minus strand of NC_083719.1, from coordinate 43,737,188 downwards.
GTTCATATTCTATGTCTTACCAATAGAATGACTTGTCTTTTTTTCCAGGGATAAAACTGAACCCAAAGACATTCTGGCTTTATTCAAAGCATTCACAAAAGGGAGACCTTAATTATGGTTGCTATAGGTCTGCACTATTAAGCAAAGTTCATATACCGGTGGGTCTAGTCCTGTGAGCTTCCAGAGGGAGCTGATCAAACATAAAAATACTAATCACACAAAAGCTAATAAATGAATTCAGCAAGGTAGCAGAATACAAGAGTAACATACAGAAATATGTTGCATTTCTTTACACTAACAATGGAATATCAGAAAGAGAAAGTTAAAAAAATCCCTTTTAAAATCACATTAAAAACAATAAAAAATAAAATACCTAAGAAAATACCTGACCAAGGAGGTGAAAGACTTACATGTTGAGAACGATATAACATCGATAAAGGAAATTAAAGATGATTCAAAGAAATGGAAAGGTATCTCATGCTCTTGGATTGGAAGGATTAATATAGTTAATATGGCCATACTACCCAAAGCAATCTACAGATTTAATGTGATCCCTATCAAATTACCCATGAAATTTTCCACAGAACTAGAATAAATAGTCCTAAAACTTATATGGACCCAGAAAAGACCCAGAATTGCAAAAGCAATCCTGAGGAAAAAGAACAAAGCTGGAGGCATAACCGTCCCAAACTTCAGACAATACTACAAAGCTACAATGATCAAAACAGCATAGTATTGGCACAAAAACAGACATATAGATAAGTGGAACAGAATAGAAAGCCCAGAAATAAAACCCCACATGTACAGTCAATTAATCTTCAACAAAGGAGGTGAGAATATACAACACAATGGAGAAAAGACAGTCTCTTCAGTAAGTGGTGCTAGGAAAAGTGGACAGCTACATGTAAAAGAATGAAATTAGAACATTCTCTAACACCATATAAAAAATAAACTCAAAATGGATTAAAGACCTAAATTATAAAACTCCTAGAGGAAAACATAGGTAAAACACTCTTTGACATAAACCACAGCAGTATTTTTTTGGATACGTCTCCTAGAGTAATAGAAATAAAAACAAAAATAAACAAATGGGACCTAATTAAACTTACAAGCTTTTGCACAGCAAAGGAAACCATAAACAAAATTAAAAGACAACCTACGGACTGGAAGAAAATATTTGCAAATGATGTGACTGACAAGAGATTAATTTCCAAAATATACAAAGAGCTCATACAGCTCAATATCAAAAAATCAAACAACCCAGTCAAAAAATGGGCAGAAGACCTAAACAGACATTTCTCCAAAAACGACCTCCAGATGCTCAACATGACAAGGTGCTCAATGTCACTAATTATTAGAGAAATGCAAATCAAAACTGCAGTAAGGTATCACCTGACACCAGTCAGAATGGCCATCATCAAAAAGTCTATAAATAATAAATGCTGGAGAGGGTGTGGAGAAAAGGTAACCCTCCTACACTATTGGTGGGAATGTAAATTGGTATAGCCACTATGGAGAACAGTATGTAGGTTCCTTAAAAAACTAAAAAAAGAGCTACCATGTGATCCAGCAATCCCACTCCTGGACATATATCTAGAAAAGACGAAAACTCTAATTCGAAAAGATACGTGAACCCCAGTGTTCACTGCAGCACTATTTACAATAGCTAAGACATGGAAGCAACCTAAATGTCCATCGACAGAGGAATGGATAAAGAAGATATGGTACATATGTACAATAGAATATTACTCAGCCATAAAAAAGAATGAAATAATGCCATTTGCAGCAACGTGGATGGACCTAGAGATTATCATACTAAGTGAAGTCAGTCAGACAGAGAAAGATAAATATAATATGATATCACTTCTATGTGGGATCAACGTGATACAAATGAATTTGTTTACAAAACAAGCTCACAGACTTTGAAAACAAACTTATGGTTACCAAAGGGGAAAGGTGGGGGGGGGATAAATTAGGAGTTTGGGATTAACATATGGACACTACTAAATATAAAATAGGTAATCAACAAGGACCTATGTATAGCACAGGGAACTCTTCTCAATACTTTGTAATAAGCTACATGGGAAAAGAATCTAAAATAGAATAGATATATGTGTATGTATAAATAAATCACTTTGCTGTACACCTAAAACTAACACAACATTGTAAATCAACTATACTTTGCTGTACACCTAAAACTAACACAACATTGTAAATCAATTATTTTATACTCCAATATAAAATAAAAATTAAAAAAATAGAAATAGAATTTGAAAAATAGAAATAGAATTTGATTAATAAACAGATGTGATGGGATACAAGAAGGCAGGCTGTGGCAACAGAGTTTCAGTGACTATAAGTATGCATGGCAGAGGTTTTCCTGTGTTCTTGGGGCTATAATCTCATGAACAAGCTAAGTCCCATTCTGATTGCTCTCTGTTTTCTAACAGACATAGAAAACAAACTTATGGTTACCAAAGGGGAATGGGGGGTGGGGTGGGGCAGGGATACATTAGGAGTTTGGGGTTAACAGATATACACTACTTTACATAAAATAGATAAAAAAGAAGGACCTATGGTATAGCACAGGGAACTATATTCAGTATCTTGTAATAACCTATAATGGAAAAGAATCTGAGAAAGAATATATATATATATATATATATTCATATATACACACACACACATATATGTACACCTGGAACTAACACAACATTGTAAATCAACTATACTCCATTTAAAAAAATATACCAATAATATGAAAGTGCTTTGTAACATTAGCTGTCCCCAAAGTAAGACTAAATTTGCAAAGTATGCAGATGAGAATGTCTGTCACCTGCTTATACCAGAAGTTATTAAGTCTTAGTGAAAGGGAGCTAATTTGTGATAAACTGAATGTTCAAAATATAAATTTGTTTTCTGTATTTTAAAAATACCTTCTTATTGACAGTGCATCAAAACCAGTTCATTCATTCAACAAACATTTTTTAGGAAAATACTTTATGCCAGATGGGGAACTTCAGCATAGAAATAAAAATTCTATAAAAGGATTAAGTGGAAATTGTAGAGCTGAAAACTACAATATCAGAAATAAAGAATTCATTTAATGTGTTTAACTACATGGCTGGACACAGGAGAAGAAAGGATCAGTGAATTTGAAGACAGGTCAATAGAGATTATCCAAACTGAATCACAAAGAGGAAAAGAAATGAAGGGGGGAAAAAAAACCCAACACTGAATAGAAAGTTCTAGATATGTGAGACAGTATCAGATGGTCTAATATATATTTAGCTGGTGTCACAGTTGGATAGGAGGAAGAGAATGGGGCAGAAGAAACACTTGTAGAGATAGTGAGTAAGAATTGTCCAAAGTTGATGAAAGATATTGCCCCACACATCAAAGAAGCTCTCAAAACTATCCAAGAGTTTCCTATTCCCTCTAGAATAAACCCCAAGTTCACAGAGTACATAGTCAGGCTCTTGCTTACCTCTCCAACTTCATCTTCCTGAAGATTTTCCTCATCTAAGTCACTCCAACTGCTCTCTCAGTTCTTCTTCCAGATTTTCCCCTGGCTGGTACATCATCTGCATATTCACATTTTAGTTCAAATGTCAGCTTCTCAGAGAGATCTTGTCTGACTATTGTATCTAAAGTTGTCAAACCTCAGCCCCAGTTCTCACCTGCCTATTACTCTATATTTTATTATTATGGATTTCTTTTATAGCATAGATAATTATTTGAATTTATCTTAATAATTTACTTTCTGACTTCACTATTTTATTTCTTCACATATTGGAATGTAAGCATTTTGAAAGCAGGAAGCATGATTTCTCATTCAATAGCATAACCTGAATGCTTCAAAAAGTGTCTGGCACATAGTGGGAGGTGAAGATACATAGATAGCTAGATGTAGAGTGTGTGTGTGTGTGTGTGTAAAACAGATACTGAAGGTTTCAGGAATTACTGGGAAGATTCTGAGTAGCTCAGCTCACATTTACTGATACAAGTCATCCTAGCTCATCTTCACTTCCTCATTCTGGTTCTCATGTTGGCAGGGTAAAAGAACACAGTATTTTCACAATGTTTTTACCACAGCAAACACTTACATTACCTCACCCACACAGATGTCCATCAAAATCAAACAGAAAAAGGAATAAGAAGCTGAGGATGTGTGGTTAATTTGTTTTAGACTTGCTGCTTAACTGTTGAATGAGTCAGACTTCTCTTAGATCTGGAACCAACTTTTCTATAACTGACTTTTTCAATCCTTTCTTATTGACCACTTTTTCTACTCAGAGCTGAGTTGGGGTCAAAAAAGGAAAAATAAACTATTTAAATAAAATAGTTTACATTTAAATAGGTCTCTTAATTTTTAAATATTTTATCTCTATTAACTCTACTCTTACGTCATCTATATGAAGAGATAAATGGGCCAATTTAAAAATGTTACTATTGAAGTTAGAAAATGGAAGTTCAGAGAGGTTAGATGACTTTTCCAAGATCACACAGGATAATACCTAAGCTCCAGGACCTAAAATTATCTCCTAACATTTTTCTGCTAATACACATTCCATTGACAAAACATATTTTTAACCTCTAAGTCTTGGGTTATCTCCTAAAAATGTTTTCACAGATAATTAGGGAAATTGAAAGTTAGTCTGTTTAAGATTTCTGATGGGGAAAGATGGAAATAGCGAGATGTTAACCCTCTTGAAATTCATATCTACCTCTGCTTTCTAAGATGAGTACTTTACAGGCTTGTTATCTTGCTTTCTTCCAGAGACCAAAATGTCAGACAGCTATTCCTGTCATTTCTTACATTCTGCTCATTGGATGGCTTAGTGTTTTTAACCAGCAACCCATGCAGTTGGCATATATAATATGAGGAAATAATTCCCAAGTCCCCTGTGAAAGAAGAGAGTTGAAGAAGGCATATTAATGATGTACTTGCTTCAGATGCCATCTTACTGCTCAAATCTATCTTAAGTTTGTTCAAATCTGTCTTAATATTTCTGAAACCTTAATCATTGTCATTGTGAAACTACCACCCTCAGTATAAAACTTAGTTCTCCAAATTGCCCCACCTTGCAACTTTGTTTCTTTGTCAAACTTTTCATAATGGATGACACAAAAACCTCCTTGATTTTGGCTTCAAGGAGCAATGATGTGGCTAGATAACATGGCATTGTCCTATTCATGCTGCAAGTCCAGCTTGACATTTTTCCTGGGTGAGATCCAGCCAAGTGTCTTGTCTGACGAGAACAGTACTGGGCACATGAAAAGGAAATAGTGGAAACAGCCTCCCATTACAAACCAGTAGGGAAAATAACTTACAAACATGTAATGTGAAGACATTCATTCAAAAATCACTTACTGGTTGTCAATTCCATACCTAGCTCTGGGTGAGATTCTAGATATATAAGCAATACTAAAATGCAGTCTCTGCACTCAAGGAGTTCATAGTGAGGAAGACCTTCTCAAACTATTCAAACCCTAGAAGTGAACCTTTAACTACAGAGTGTTTGTGAAAGTCCTTTGAAACCTGTAAAAATGCTAGCTAAATATTAAGGCATTTTAAATACTATAATGAATGGAAAACCACCATGAGACATTTTTTAAAAACCTCTTTATTAATCAAAAACTTTTTCCTGGTCTTTTTCCTTAATGCTATCTAGAAGAGGTTTCAGATTACTGAGATCCTGTGAGGGTCTACCCAATGGAAAAGTGGCCAGCTTGAATTGTTAGCATAGTACCAGAGATTAGCATACAGTTTCTGGAAGATAATATCCACTCAAAAAATTTTGTTGAATGAATGAAGGAAGGAATTTGATTAATAAACAGTTGGGATGGGATACAAGAAAGCAGGCTGTGGCAACGGAGTTTCATTGACTCTAAATATGCATGGCAGAGGTTTTCCTGAGTTCTTGGGGCTATAATCTCATGAACAAACTAAGCCCCATCCTCATTGCTCCAAATGGGTTATGTATCAAGTAGAGACTTTATGGTACAGACTGGGAGCTTGCAAACCCTTCAGGACTGGTATAAGACAACTTTTCCATCTGACCTTCTTTTAGGGGAAATATCTCTAATTTTTTCTTCCTTCTTTCCTTTTTTTTTTTAAATTGTGGAGTCTTAGATGCCTAATTCAATGGGCTTTTCCTTGTGTATGGTTATGTGCTACTCTAGGGGCATGGATACATTTAATTAGTTCAATGAATAAATCTAGAGAAATATTTTGGCAAAAGAAGAAAGGTGAGAATGACAATGAATCCTAAGGGTAATGATGCTAGGAGGGGCTGCAAGAAAGGTTGGATTTACCGTGTGGTGCCATATCTAAGGAATTTAGTTCCAAACACAGAGCTCCTTCTTTGGGCATACTTGCTGGAGTTTCCACTGGAATAGTTATAGTCATTACTGGGCATCAATCTCCTAAATTCTAGGGATATATGAAAAGATAAGATGAAATCAGAAAATAGCCACTAAACAATGAAATCCCTGGAAGGATAAGGATTTAGTGTGAGAAAACATTTCTAGTTGTACAACTTTAGATAATCAAGGACAAGGAAAAAACAAAACTATTTTAAAGATCTGAAAAGATTAAATGCTTCGGAAAGAGGATTAAGATATATCTTACAATTTAAACGTCCCCCAAAGCTAATAGATAATAAAGGGGAGAATGAGTTGACAGTGACCCTCAAGGCATAGTTCAGCCTTGAATTGCAATCTCTAGCTGCTGGGAATGGGCCTCACAGAAAATCCATAGCTCTCTGGTTTTGAAATGATGCAGACACTGGCCTAGAAAGACATTTCTGAGAAACAGGTGATAACTGGCCATCAGGTAAGACATGGGACCCAAGGCCCAGGCCAGTGTTCTAGTTGTGCAATCTACTTTCCTGTGAAATGAAATTGGAGGACGTTGTAGGTTAGAGGCAACAATTGGAAGAACTCTCTGTCTATAGAGCGGCAACCTATCCAGCCTCTCACATCAGAATGCCATGGTCCAACTCCTGCTCCCTCTCTATTACTGTGGGCAAGGTTCATCAGTCTCAGAGCCTTACTTTTCTCCTCGGTAAATGGGGATTCTGATTACAATCCTTGTCTCAGTTTTGTTGGGTGATTACATCCTGTCAGCAACCTAGAACATGGTGAGTGCTCAGTAAACAGTAGTTATTTAATATTGATGCAGTTGCTGCCACCACTCAATCAGATATTTTAATCAACATTTCATTACCATGGGTTTGAGGAGAGTCAGCAAGAGAGTAAATCGAGTGGCACAGCGACTGAAGGGCAGCAAAGGCTCTCCAACAGCACTGCTGGCAGAGGTCCACAGTGAGCCAGCCATGGGTGAAAGGCAATTGACCTTCATCACTGAAGAACTGCTTCTGGTCAGAGAACCCAGTATGAGGAGTCAGGCTAGAGGTGAAGTGTCTCATCCATGGAGAGACTAGGAATGATGAGTGATACCCCCCCACTCCCATCTTTTAGAGTCAAAACATCAGCAGCAACTTTCTTGTAAGGATACGTGGTAGGTCCCTTGTAGGCAGGGCATTCTGGAGCAGGGAATCCTGTGGGCCGAAGGTGATTCTAAGCGAACAAAGAAACCACAGGATTCTAAGACATGATTATTCCAAAATAAACCAATATCACCAAGCATACTGAGATTTCTTAAAGGGATGTTTAAAGGAATCCAACATAGAATACAAACTTTTTCTCTGCTAGGAGCAGCAGCCTATTATTCAAAAACGAGAAAAAATCTTCAGTAATGTTTCTTTGTTCTCAGCTCTAGGTTCAAACTCTTTGTGTGGTTTTAGACAGCATCACTATTTAAACCTATTGCACCTTCTCAGGCTCTTTTTCTACCATCTTTTAATGCCCAAACCGAGTTTCCCTATTCCAGTCTCACATTGTTCTACCCCTGAGCCTTGACTCATGCTCTTCCTCTACCTACAAAGTCCCTCCGTTTGTCACCATAAGTCAGCATCCAACCCATCCTTGTCCAAATTACATACCACTTTGTCCCCAAAGTGTAATCTGGTACCCCAACTGACCTCTGCTTTCCCTGTGCACTCCAAGCTTTTCATCCATATCTCTTTCATGGAATCCACTTTCTCCTTTGTATTATAATTATTTGACTCAATAGAAAATGCAGCTTCTCTCCTACATTATAAACTCACTGAAGTCAAAGTTCACTTCTGATATATCTTTAACTTAATTCAGTGAACGTTTATTAAATACCTGCTGTGTGCCAGGTGCTTGGCTGGTGCTTTGCCTCCTTCATAAGACCTATTAGTTCCTGGGATATGGTTGCTAAATGAATAAACAAGTGAGGTTATTGACCAATCTTAGCCTCTTTCCTTTGGCCCTTTTTCTGTTTATCTTCCAAATAGTCCCTATGAAAAGTCAGTCCTACAGTAGAACACACATACACACACACACATGCATATGCACTACTATACCATGCCTTACTCTAATTAGAGAAGCAATACCATAGTTTAACTGGTAACAGCCCAAAGATAATCAAGATCTGTGAGAAACTAAATTCTAACCATATCAAAGTATACCTTAATGTCCTTTTACAAAGGGATGTTACTTGGTTATTGCCTCTCCAACTGAACTGTAAGCTCCTTTCAGGTGGAAACTTATACCTTTCTATCTGATGTCTTGTATATAGTAGGAACTCAATAATTTTTGTGTGTGTATATGCATGGCAAATTCAAATTTGTATTATGCAGTAATTTCACACCGTAAGAAATGTACCATGTTCTAAAAAAAATTGGAAATAGGACATTTGGGGAGCTTAACTCAGTTCTGTCATAGATCTCTTAAAGTAGTTGGGATTGGTCCTTTGGCTGATTTCAGGTTAATTTTAAGAAAAAAATCAATTCAGATGTTTCAGGACTCCCACAGTAATAAAATCTTGTATAGCTTAAACACTGAAGGTAGTTAGCTAGGCCTCACTAAAAGAAAATTGCATTTGTTCCTATATTTGATGCCTCTCCATAAGGTCTCAATTTTTCATTTTTTAAAAAAGATGATGCCATGAAAATCCAAAGCAGCTGAAATGAATTATGAATCCTTTTGGAGCAAGGGAAGGGAAAAAAACCTTTCCCCAGGGATACATTTTTTTTAAGTTCCTCTTTCTATTTGAAATGCTTTCTGACTTGACAGCTTGCCAAAATTTCACAATCACATGGGTTTGTGATTCTGCAGAAGATCAGTTCTGCAGAATAGTGGAGGAACCTTTCTTGCAAATTAGAAAATTATTTGCTTCTGTTGCCGACCCTATCCAGGACTTGTTCAATGGTTTGCAAGTGCTAGTCCTCTTGGCTATCTCTTTCCAATGTTCTGTGCATGGACATGGATAAAATACACTGTATAAAATTATTGATGCTAATTACAAGATTTGGGAGTCCTTAATATTACCAGAGACACATCATAATCCAGGTGTTTGTTAATCAATAAATTCAACCTGTGATATCAATTCAGACTTCTAGGAGTTGTCGAGTTATAACTTTTTTTTTTTTTTTTTGAGTTATAACTTTTAAAAAGTTAAAAACATATTTCTTGGGACTTTCCTGGTGGCGCAGTGGTTAAGAATCCACCGGCCAATGCAGGTGACACGGGTTCAGTCCCTGGTCCAGGAAGATCCCACATGTTGCAGAGCAGCTAAGCCTGTGCACCACAACTACTGCGCCTGCGCTCTAGAGCCTGTGAGGCACAACTACTGAAGCCCACGTGCCACAACTACTGAAGCCCACGCACCTAGAGCCCATGCTCTGCAACAAGAGAAGCCAGCACAGTGAGAAGCCTGCACATCCCAATGAAGAGTAGCCCCTGCTCGCCACAACTAGAGAAAGCCCGTGTGCAGCAACAGAGACCCAACGCAGCCATAAATAAATAAATAAATAAATAAATAAATAAAGTAAATTTATTTTTTTAAAAATCTCCTACAAATATACAAATTGTGAGCATGTTTTGATTTATTAAACTTGGTAATGATAGAAGTAGAGAAATGACAAAGCTGACCCAAAGGGGAATATGAGAACTGATATGTGGAAAGGCAAATTCTGGAATAAGGTTGCAAATTTAGACACCAAACTGGTTAATGTCCTATGGGGCAATAAAGCCATAACCATGGGGGTTACCTTTTTTTCTAGACAAAAACCATTTGCAGTGTATCAGTTTTCTATATCATCTGATTTTACAGAGTCTGGGCCCTAATTATGACAGATAGTGTTACCTTCCCCTAGGGTGTAAGATGACTCTTAGGCAAGCATATTAAAAAGAGACACAATAATCTTTTTTATTTATTTTTAAAAATTGGATAATTTTTCTTGATGAATCTTAGAGAAAGATTCAGGAAAGCCCAGAATTTCCTAGCAAGAGCCCTGTATTTCTATCTTTATGAAGCTGGTTTAGCTGGCATTTTTATTTTCATGATTGAGGTTCAGACTCAGGATAAATACAATCAAAATAGGAAAACTTCATTGAGAATTCCCTTGCTTCACAGAAGCTCCCTAAATGTAGATATTAACACAAAGTCAACCATCCTAAAATTAAACAGGAAATTGAACCCAGCCATCCTTACAGCCCCAGGCTCTTTCAGATGTCCTGCCGGTGACATCGCTCACTATTATTTGGAGTCCTGCCTCGCCAGCACACTCCCTCCCTGGGGTTTCTTCTTCCATTCATGCCCCTGTCACAACACAGGCTCCAGTGGCTCCAGCCCCTCCTTCTAGGACCCAGTCAGCTTTCTTCTTCTGAGTTACCTGATTTACCCTCACTGCATATCTCGACCCTGTTTTGCTGTTTCCCTCTCATTTTGTGGCTACATTATACTACATTATGGCCAGTATAATAAATCAATACTTATTGACTCGGTGTGTTTTGAACACTTTCTTTATACAACGCCCAGTCGCAGTTCTTTCATCTCTTTATTTCTCTATTCACAGGGACTGACCTGATTGTCACAGATATATTCCCGGGACCTTAAATTCTTATAACCTGCTGGTCCTTTCATGGTCTATCAATGAGGCAGAGTACACTGGTCCCTTCGCACTAAAGATCAGATACGAGCCTCTTCTCAAGGGGTTTAAAATAAATAGGACGAAGAAATGTAGAAAAGCCAGAGAGATATACTGACCCACCTTTGTTTTTTCAAGCCTGTGCTAAAGAACACGCATTCAAGTCACTGACAGAGAGAAGGTTTAAACCCAGGAAGCGCTTCCTCACAGAGCAGCAAGTAGTGGATGGCCACAGGGGTTGGCTTTTTTGGGGTGGGCATCTTTTCACACTCCCTGGGGATGTCTTTGCTATCTTTTTCAACCACTAAATCTTATTTTCAAGACTTCGGTCTCAGTTCCTTGAGAAACTTCCAGTGGTTTTCCAGCCCACAATCTCCTGCAGCGCTCATCGCGTGGAGCAGCCAGCTGGTACTGGGCTCGTGTGACGTGCTGTCCTCATTCTTTATGTTGTAAGCATGAATAATAGCTCCTTGTCGCATCTTGTACTTCTTTTTTGTACAATAACCCTCACAGCTCCATGTTGGAGCTCAGTACAAATGGTTTATTAATTTAAGGCTAGGACTGGGCTATGATATCAGGAAAAGAAGGATGAGGCTTGGAAAAATGGACTGAACAATAATGAAGCAAAGGCAGAGAGGTAAAGCAAAGGAGGAGGTTAGGGGTGACTGTGAGGAGTGTGGAGGAAAGGATTCACTGAGAAGGAAGGAGAGTCCCATGTAGTGGAGAAGAGTGGAAGGGTAGTTTTAAAGGGATCATATGAACTTGGGAGAAATATTAGACTTTATTTGGTCTTACAGTGCCTGGTACTGTATTAATGAGCCCTTAGGGGTGTTTAACCAAGAAGCAAATACATAAGTGAATGAATGAAGAAAATGTTCTTTTAATCTAGCCTTCCCCCAAGCTCACTATGATTTCCACCCTCAGATTTAACACTGTGCCGTTCTATCATGCTCTCTCCTCTTCCTCAACCCCTTTTCTGTTGGTTTTAATTCATTTCAATCTTGCTTTAGGGAATGTTATAATCTCTCTTCATGTATTCATCTACCAGCAAGTCTTTATGACTTACTGTTAAATGGCATAGTAGACAAATTTCACCATGTAAAATTGCATAAGCATGTGGTTTAACTAACAGATCGATTGCTTTTCTTCTGATCTAACATAGTGTGTATACAGAGTCCTTAGAAAATACTCTCTAGGTCCCTCAAGCTGTAAAGCTGGCTGCCCAGTGCTCAGTGCTAACCTAAACCGGCAACCTGATTAATTACGTGGCCTTGGAGGAAAGACGCAGCCAAGACATTGATTAGTTCCCTTTATCCCAAAGATTAGTTTAAAATTTAAAAAGTTAAAAATAAGTCAGAAAATATTCCTAAGTAGTATGAGAAAAAGACATTTTTTTAAAAATCTATAGTTTTTTAAAATATAAGAATGTGACAGATTTTTTTTTCCAACTTTGCTGTAGAATTCACACATCTAAACTTCTAGGATAAGATCTATACTTTCAAGAAAAGTTCCAAAATATTTTTAAGCAGGAGTTAAACTAAGTAAAAATGGATAAGTGTGAAAATGCCCATGCGATTGTCTGAAAATATAATTCAAAATTTGTGATCCACGGCATGGTGATTTTTTAAAATGGCACAGATGAAGCACATTATTCAGTCAATTAAGGATGTAAAGAGGCCTGCTCCAGATCCTTTGAGCTCCTGTCTATAAAGTTTACATTTTAATTGGTCAAAGTCAGCCTAGTGCACACTTCCAGGCAGCCTGACTTGTGAATTGTCTCTGATGAAACATTTCTTTAGGCACCTGGAACAATGCAGAGTACACAGGAGGCCCTCGATAAAAATTATTGGAAAACTGAATAAATGTGACTCAAACATGGAGAAGTAGTGGAAATAAGATTGCCAGACACTGTAGGTGGATTTGGGCAGGCAGTCCCACACCCTTGCTACGCTGGTGCTTTCTGTGTGCGTTCATACTCCGCTGTGAATGGTTAGCAATTTTTACACGTTGGGCAAACAATTTCCTACCCCACCTTGCAGGATCCTTGAAGTCATGTCCGTATTCAGGTCTCCCCCCATTTCTGCCCATACCCAGCAAGCCTGAGAGGAGAGCTGGCACCCCTCTGCGTGCCAGGTTTGGTTCTGTCGCCTGCCCAGCTGTTAGCCACCCATCTTGAGTCTCTCCATGGTTCTGTGATGGGGGCTGAAAGGAGGAAAGAGTCTAGGGAAAAAAAAAAAAAAAAAGTTTGGGGGAGAGTGTGGTATAAAATGAGAGGAAGCAAACAGGCCAGGATGGGAGGGCCAAGGGAGAAGAATGTCACCTCTGCCATTAAAATAAAGCAAAATGAAAGTCTGAATTTTTTATTTTTCTCAGTAGTTCAAAAAATATGTTTTGTGAGCTACTGTTCTTCCAGAGGTGAGAGGGGCAACTCACAGCAGAAGATTCTTTCTTAGTAAGATGAGTCTGTGTGTCCTTTTAAAACAAATCTAGCCAACACGAGTTAGTAATGTAATCTTGCAGAAAACAACAGCCAGAACAACCATCCATACAAAACCCACCAGCAACAGGACATATTTCCAGGCACCCATTCTTCTACTCCCCTTGCGTGACAGAGCGACCAGCTGCCTGGAGGAAAGGACTCTGGGGAGTGGATAACTCCTTCCCTCATCCCCAAGGGCAGCATCGCATAGGAGCGGGCAAGAGGTGGGGGTCCTTGCTGTATTTTCAGGCTCTGCACTGCTCATCTGGTCCAGCTCTTTGGCAAAGAGAAGGACACCAACTGGGACCTCACAGTCCCTCGACTCAGCACAAAGCTTCCTTAGATTAGTGCCCAAACTAATTTTTATGACATGTCATTCCAGTAAGAGCGCTGCTGCATTTCACAGATGGGCTTCCCCCAGATAGGGACTGTTGATTGGCCGAGTTGGGATCTGGCTGGATTAGGGAAATTTAAGCTGACAGCTGGTCTCTGGCATGAGAGCATAAAGCCTTTGTTGTTGGAGGAAGCGATGGGGGCTGGTCAGACCCCCTGGCCGAATAGGGGTGTTGCTCTTTGCCGAGGCCAGCACTTCCCAAGCTAAAATGACTTTTTAAAAAGAAGGAATGTACAAATACAGTTCCACTGTACATGCCCAAATGATCTCAGGCCGTGCCTAAAGGACCAGAGCAGACAAGAGAACAGCCCAGTGGAACATGGCGTGGCAACACAGAAACAATTTAAAGAAGCTCACTTCTAGTGGAAATGCCAGAAGTCCTAATCACAAGGAACCTGGCTTCCCTGGAACAATGAGTCACCTCTATGTCTTTGATAGAAGATTAGTTCTCATTATCAGTGGGTATTGAGCAGGGATTTAAAAGGTTTATTTGCCCAAGGAAAGACCTGGCAGTATTTGGGAATAAAAATACTAATATGAGCACGCGTGTGTGTGTATGTGCATGTGTGTGAACATGTGCCAGGCATTGCATTAAGAGCTTAATGTACATTGACTCACCCTATCCTCACAGCCACCCTATGAGATGGGTACCATTATTATCCTCTTTTTATGGAGGAGGAAATAGGTTTAGAGAGATTAGGTAGCCTGTGGGCTATTCTGAGAGCCTAACCTGCATTAATAACAGTGTTTTCCCAACTACAGGTCACGATCCATTAAAGATTATAAAATCCATTTGGTGAGTGGCAACTAGGCTTTAGAAAAACAGAATAGGAAAAACAAATCAGTGCACTACATGTAGTAAAAGTAAGAATTGTTTCTTATCAATTCAGTTATATGTGCGCATGTTGTCGGTTGCAACATAAAATGTAGTAGCCTGATATCTACCATCACAGATTAGTTTTGCCTGCTTTTGAACTTTGTGTAAATGAAACGATGTAGCATGTATTCTTTTGAGTCTTTGTGTCTGGCTTTTTTTACTCAACATTATTTTTGAGAGAACCATCAGTGTGGCTGTAGTTTGCCCATTCTTATTATTGTATCGTATACAATACACATACTCTATGTCGTATGACCACACATAACTTTTTAAACCAGTTTCCTGTGGACAATATTTGGGTTGTTTCCACTTTTTTACTATTACAGATAGTACTGCTATGAACTTTCTTTTATGTGTCTTTTGGTAGACACGCGTACATATCCCCACTGGGTATATACCTAGGAGTGGAATTGCTGGGTCATTGGGTACTTAGAAGTTCAACCTTAGTAGATACCACCAAACGGTTTTTTTCAAAGTAGTCGTACCAATTTAAATGTTTTTCTTGCAGTGAATTATGATCAAAGAAGTTTGAAAAATACTGAGTTGTGATTTCTATGGGAAAATGCTTTCTTCAGAGTACAGAAATGTTTATGTATGCATACATCTACCCCCTGATCCTGTTTTCCTTCCTGTTCTGACCCTCCATCTATAAACCTGAGCAAGGCTGAGGAGGTGGGCTGTGCGGGGAGAGACTGCAGTTTCTGAAACAACTTCAGAGCAGAAAAGGAGTGTGCCTGTTGGCTGTGAAACAGCTGGTTGCCCAGGAACAGGTCCTCCTCTCTATGACTGGGAGGAACCCTCTCAACAGCCCTGTGACACTCCCCTCACTAGACAACCCTTGGCCACCCAGGACACTAGGGAGACCACCACGGTCCCCTGGCTACTACTTAGCCTTCTGAAGCCCACCTGGTCCATTAGAGCATCTGCTTCCCCGCAGTCCTCTCCTTCCAGAGGTTAAGACTTCAGGTAGGAGAGACAGCCATCTACAATCCACCTGGAAGGCAGAGTAATGAGTGAGTTTTTCATGATATTTATTAATAAAATAAAAGAGATAAATGAGCCTGTGGCCCCAGAGAGGACTGTCTTCAGAAAGAGGGAGAGACAGAGTAAATATATATAACTCACATGGCCCAGGGAGCTGAGGTCTGGAGACTGCCTCTCTGCCTTTTTCATGCCATCAGTGATGAGCCCATGGAACATCATTCTCTGTCCAGAACAGTCTCCCACTGGCACAGGGACACTCTGTGACACGCCTCCTGAAGGTCCTGTTCTCACTTCCCTCCCGACAGAAACACCCAGGGTGGGCCTGCCTAACTTCGCCAAGTGCCCACACCAAGAACTGCCTGTAGGGGCATCCTCTTCTGTGTCCCCCGTCTTATGCATAGTCTTCTCAGTGAGCCCACATCTCTGTGCTTGAGAAGAACATTCAGGGCCACTGCGTGTGGTGTGGGCTGCTTCTGTCAACCTGAGTCATCCCAGAGCTGGCCTTTATTCTAACATCCACAGAAGCTCCAAATGGATGGGATAGGTCTGATTCTTCCACTTCTTCCAGAGACTGCACGCCAATCCCCTTCTCCACTACATTTCTGCACTTAGAAGTTGTCTCCAATCACAGAGAGTAGTAATAATACTGCAGGGCAGGGCACATCACTGATAAAACAAGAATATTTAGAAAGTTGACTTAAGAACAGTAGACCCTAGCCACATGTGGCATCAAGCACTTGAAACATGCCTAGTCCAAACTGAGATGTACTGTAAGTGTAAAATACATAGTGGAGTCAAAGAGTTAATTTTAAAAGGTCACATATCTCGTTAATGATTTTTATGTTGTTAACATGTTGAAATACTAATATCTGGGATACATGGAACTAAAGAAAATATATGATTAAAATTAATTTCATCTATTTTGGTTTACTTTTCTAAATGTGGCTACGGATCATTGCAAATTCCTTATGTGCCTCATAGTATATTCATTTTAAATAATGCTGCTCTAAAGTCAGACCACCTGGGTTCAAGCTAATTGCTTAACTTCTTTGTGTCTCAGTTCCCTCCTCTGTAAAATAGGAATATTCATGTACCTCTCTGATATTGTTGTTAGGAATTAATGCATTCATATACATAAAGTGTGGAAAACAGTGCCTAGCGTGAAATAAATATTCCGTCAATGTTAGTGTTACTCTTCTTAACTTCATCCCTGGTCTTCTATGAGTCAAGAACTTGGCAGTGTCAGTAGCTCTTCTTCTACTCTTGTCTCCAGGGAAGCCCAGTGTAGCCAGCTTCAGTCAACATAGATGGAATCAGTCATCTGCCCTCCTGAGATGCTTACAAGATTAGTGATTTTACGTCTGGGAATGCCTGTCCTTTGATATAGATGCCATACACAGACAGGGTTCATGCTGCCCTTTATGATGAGCTAGATCCTGACCCATACTCTTTTGATGAAAGCAGATTGTGTCCTAGTCCCCCAGCTCAGAGAATGCCGGGAAGAAGTTTCCCTATGGTGCCAACTGGGTCACGGATGAATAGCTGTTGTGGAAATATACCCCCATTTCTAGTTAAAATGATTACTACCAATGTTTTTAATTTATAAGAATACAGAGGTCTTTTTAAAAAGCCATAATTAAATTTGGAAATAGATATACACATTAAGAAAGAAATTGGAATCCATCTGGAACCTAAGAATATTTAATCTAAATCTTGAGCTTACATATAATAGTCTGTTATGGATTTTCAGTCCCTGAACTGTATGTAAGACCCTTGCTTTGGGCTACAATGGTGCCTGTTGTTCTCAACTCATTGAAAAACAAGTTCTGATCTTTTCCTTTTAAAGTATTCTGTTTCCAAATGCTTGTCTTGTTTAAAAAAGAGAGAGAGAGAAAGAAAAAAAAAAGCACATCCTGGTGCCATGAATTGGAGGCTGCATTTTTTCCAGTTAATGGCACATTATTTACTTTCTAGATGTGTAAATGAGTAATGAGTCCCTGGGGGGAGAGATAGTATTGAAGAGCAAACAAATTCCATGGATGAGATCCATAGAATTTTAAAAAATGATTATAAATTCATGCTTTCAGCTAATAATAGTAAGGGTTTTGTTGAAGGATAAGAACGCTGAATTGAATTACACAACTGGGAAAAGAGAAATACATTTCCATAATTCACTCTGAATTACTGAGGTTTTATTTCTATGTTCTGTTGTTCTGGTTTTGAAAAAAATCAAATTATAAGGAGAATGAGTCTGTAAAGAGGCAAAGTTCTTTTCTATGAGATTTATAAAGCCGGGCTGTTGTTTTTTTTCTTCCACTCTGGGCATCACAAATTGCTTCTGTGATCCTGATAAAATATCTCCAGAGACTTATTAGCAACAGGCATGGCTAATTAACAGGGCCAGGGAATGTGGCACCTTCCCTGGGTTCCTGAGCCCTTTAATCCGGAGCAGGACCCACACTGTGCGTCCCCTAGGCCATTACGTCCTTATCAGAGGTCCAGTTACTTTAGATCTGGGCCAAAAGGCAAAGCCAGATGAGGAACATTGCATTGGACACTGTTCTTGAAACTTTAAAAATTAAAATGTCCATGACAACTCAAAAAATTGTGTCATTTATGCAGAATTTCAAAGGAGACAGATGAAGGAAGACCTAAGGGAAACTGAGACAGATTTGAGGCATGACTTAGTTGGAGGCAGAGGGTTGAAGAAATGACCTGTTCGGGTCCCATCCAAATTTATAGCTTTACCACGACCAGTGTATTACCATTATCTTTACTGATTCTACGGTATCACATAAATTTAACTTCATCACCCTAGACTCAGATATTTTGCCTCTACAAGAAATGTAATAATGAGTTAGTACATATGAATCCTGGGTCATATAATGTTAAAATTATATGTGACGTAATATTAAACTGTAAATGGAAACTACAGAAGCATCGTTTCTGCTTGGGTGGTTTTTGAAAATCAGAATGTCATTGTTTCAGTAAAGTATTAAAGAAACAATTTACGGTATCTCCATTGACAAAATAGAGAATCATACCATTGTTGGATTCTTATGCCTGATGGAACAAGCTACCCACAGGGACTGACATAATTTTGGGGTAACCCCTGGGGTGCAGGTCCCCATTCTATATAGCACTTGCTCATCTCTTCCACCCCAATGCAGAAGGCATGCTTATCCCATTTAAGCTGGCACAAAACTGGGAGGGCTAATAACTAAGCCAAATAACAAAATCAAGTTTGGTTTTGTTTTTGTTTTTTGAGGGGAGGGGGAATTGCAAAACTACCTTTAACAAATATAAATGTGAAGATATTTAGAAAGCCACCTTCACAAGTACCTGTTGAGGGCAATCTGTGTTTTGGTTGAGGACATGCCCAATAGTCATGATGCAGCTGAATTAATAATAAGAATAAAATTCTAGTGGCGTGACAGGACTCTTACGTATTTTGTACTTGTTACACCACATCTGGAGTGTAATTTTCCTTTTTGGGCACCAGACATTATAAGACACAAACTGAGGTATGGTCAAAAGAAAATGATTGGAATGATATTATATAAGGAACAGAAAGAAGCAGAAAAGAAAGGACTTCTGGGTTGGCATGAGAGTTGTCTTCAAACATTCCAAAGGGCATTAAGTTGCAGAGACTATACATACTAGGTCCTATTTGGGAGTGATGTGTGCTTTATAAAAGCAAAGTATTAACAGGAACACAGCAGGTTCCTAAAAACATCTTTTGCATTTCCTTTACTAGTGTACTAGCCTTCTAGGTAGCCACATCTGTCCCCAGGGATTGTAAGCCACCGAAAGGCTGGGGCCTCCTCTTTGATATCTCTGCACATCTCATCTGCTCTCACTGGGATGCTTTAAGGCCTGCAGAGGCTCTTATCATATTAAGCATTTTGATACCTATACATCTCCCATTAACTATAATTTTTGAAAAAAATTGAGATAGTTTTTAAAATGAAATAAATTTGCTTTTGAAATTATTTGGCTATGAAAAATTAATTTTGTTCACAAGCAGAATACTTGGGAATCTTTGAAAAGTGAGAAAAATCTACCTATAAATTGCTTCTAAATGTAATGAGATTTTTAAAATGTCTGCAATTAAGTTGATATGTTGCTGGTTGACTGTTGATTTAATTAACCATTTATTAGTTTTGTGCTTACACAGGATTGTAATATATATGTATATATATAATTGCTACATTATATTATAATATAAATATATCAGGTCTAGTATTTTCATAAACCTTTTCAAACTCATAGGTCCCAGGCACAGTAGCACTCCTGGTGTCAAGTGGGAAAAAGAGCACTGTCTACCTCTGTGTCTGTTACATACTAAGCACTCAGTAAGTATTTGCTGAATTAGTTAAAATATGCTGATTTATCAAACAGGAAACAAAAATTTCTAGTTCATTTTGCTGCTCTGAGCTTGAAAAGCAGAGAGAGAATTGGAGGGGAGGGCAGCAGCTGTTCTTGAACTTCTGGTGGACCCTGCTTGCCAAGAAAAGATACATTCTAATTTGGTTGTTAATTGCAGGTGTCATTGTCCCCAGTGCTGTGCCAGGGACATTACATGTTAATAGCAGGAAGTATACTGTGATCAGAGGAGCAAATGCGCCTTTAGTTCAGAAGTTGAGTCACTGCTCTTCCAGAAAGGGAGGATTCTAAATATACTGAAAGGGGGAGCTAGTTGCTGGATATTGGGAAGGGTGTCTTTTTGCAGGTCTGTTTGAAAAAAAGGCAACAGATTAAGCAGTGGATCAAAATATAAGTGAAAGACTTGCCCACCAAGTTAAAAAGCAAACAAGGAGTGAACTAAAATAAAAATAGCTCCAACCCAGAGATCAAGAGGACTATTTTGTCCAAGGAAAGAATAGAAGTGGTCCGCTTACACTCCGCCCAGCCACTAGCTTCAAGTGCATCTTTGTGCGATAGCCGAGGGCCTGAAAGGCTTCATTATTAAGAAGTTAATGCTTGACAGCGGCCGACTCCACCACAGCAGAATTGCCCGCCTTCAAAAGAGTCTCCTATGAGTCTTGGGATAATTACTCAAATCTCCAAATTATCCTTCAGGGAACAAAATGAAACATGCAGAATCAAAAGCAGATCTGTAGCTGAGATTATGAAAAGGGAGTGAGTTCTTTTCCATTTTAAAAAATGATTATTTCTATTGTAGGAACCACAGAGAGGAAAGGGAAAAAAAAACAAAAATCGAAAAAACAAACAAAAAAAACCCTACCCCTAGACCAAGCAGGCAATAAATGGCTAGCAGCTGTACAGCCCAAGGGAAAAACCAAATCAACTCATACAAATACTATCAAGGCAGTTTTCTCTAAATTTCCAAATAAGTCACCCCCATCAAATTGCTTGAGAAGAATGGGGGTGCTGAAATGGAGGTACCCCAAGTCTTGTTGCAGAAGACTGTTTTCACTAGGCACCATTTTCTAAAATAGTTGAACGTGCCCAATCAAGCCACCTACTATCTACTGAAAATAAAGTAACTACTTACAAAGCATTTCTCCCTCCATATAGACACACATTTATTTCCTAACCCTACCTCCCATTTTAGGAAGTAAATTCATTTTAAAAAATGTTTTTGCCAAGAATCACCACCACCGCCAAAACCTTTTTATTTTCCCTGCTTTTTTTCCCCATTAGTAATGGCTGTCAGAGGCTCCCAGAACTTAATGGAAGTATTTCTCAAACAGAGGTAGGTCCTTGAGCAAGTTCTTGAAAGGTGAGGGAAGCCCACAAATTATAAGAAAAATTAAAAATTTTTAATTTGATGTTTTTCTTACAATGATGATCTTAAATTTTTTAGCAATTAGAAGGACAAAACTTCCTTCTGCAGTGGTAATTCATAACTGCAAGGCAGTTTCATAGAGGAAGGCTTCAGCTGTTTAAGTCAATGTTTCTCAAACAAGGGTCTATGGATTTATTCTCAGGGGTAGGAGAAAAGTTTTATTTCTTTAAAAAAGAACCTTGTAGTTCAAATTTTGAGAAAGTGAGCTACAAGGACGTTAATTCCTGTTTCAGAACCAGCTGACCTTCAATCTCACCAGCAACACATCTGCTACTCCTGAAGCACGTTAATCGGGTTAATTGCAAGGACTTCAGGTATTATGTAAGAATTCTTATTAAAATCAGACCAATAGGTGTCTGCTCAGTCCTGGGTTGAAGAAACTATAGATAAATTGGCAGCATGATGCCTGGCACAGAATATTAATGCTAATATCATATTTAGTTTTATTTTTGGATATCTTTATCTCCCAATCTTACCTTCTCCCCTCCGAAACAGAACTGGATCCTATATATTTACAGTAGCTGAGAGAATCTGAGAGATGCAGTGAGGAAGTGTACAAAGTTTGCCAGATGCTAAAAACAATATTGAACTCCTATCAATTTGTCCAAGCTAACTGGGGCCAACTACTAATGAACTTACTTACAGTGGGTTTTTTTCCTTTTAAAAAATAAATTGTAGTAAAATACATATAACATAAAATTTACCATGTTAACTATTTTTGTTATAGTTCAGTGACATTAAGTACATTTGCATTGTTGTGCAACTGTCACCACCATTTATCTCCAGAACTTTTTTCATCTTCCCAAACAAAAACTCCATCCCCATTAAATAATAATTCCCATTTCCCTCCGGCCCAATCCCTGGCAACCACCATTCTACTTTCTGTCTCTATGAATCTGACTACTCTATCACAGTCTTTTTTGAATGATGCCCTGATTCTTAAATCAAGATGAACCAGGAAAATTTTATGGTTCTTTCCCATGATCTTCTACAGACCTGGGAGTTGCCTAACCCCCGGTTCTTGGGCACAGTCCATTAACACGTCTGAAATGTTTCCCCACCATTGCCTCCTGAATTCTTATGTTGGTCCAGCCAGAAGGACTGATCTGTTTGCAAGGTTGCACTGCCTCTAAATGACCCACAAAGGAAGTGCATTGTACGCCAAGACAAAAATGGAGCTGCTTTTCCTCCAGCTTGCAGCAGCTATTTACAATTGTTCTGCCCTAGAAGCCCTGGTTATGTCGGGTTGCCATTTGATATGGGTGGATTAGAGATCCCAGTTGCCTTTACTTAAAGCCTAAGTTTCAAAGGATTCCTCTTGGCCCATGCAAAGGTGAGAACTGATAAGAATGGTACTACCATGTTCTTTGTTTTGGAAACGGGCTATCGGATGGAGTGCTGTTTGCTGACTGACTGGCATAGAGCTTCTGAAATAGCAGCAGGGATGGCATGAATTATTCTTTGCCAATGATTATTGAAGGTCATCCTGTTCTATGCTAAAATCTGACTCAACGAGACTGGATGACATAATCCTCCTTCATAGTCAAGATACACTAGATGCAAACCAAAAGGTGAAAAGCTCATACTACAGTCAGTGAAAAACAGAGACACAATTTTCTTATACTTAATGGACTTTCATTTCTTTTTATAACACCTGGTTAAATGCACACCCCTCCAAAGACCCTCTACTTAAACTCCCCTCTCCTCACATTACTTTTCTTCATTTGTTCTTGATTAATAACCAGATGTAGTCAGTGGAGGAAGGTAAATTGATTTCAGGAGAAACAACAGAAAAAGGAAGCTGTAAATGAAGAAGAATCATGAATGTTTCCCTTTCCCTTATACATTTTATAAATAATTTGCCAACCCATAGGGGGAAATGGGGAATCTTAGATAAATAAAATGACTCATTATAAAGAAAACCTTGTAAACTAAGAAATAAGATCTATTTAGTTATGTAAAGCCTTGGATTAACCATTAGGCATCCATGCAATATATTTTACTTAATCCCAACTTTGCTTTAAGAGCAATAGGCTAAAATCTAAGGACCAAGTTCCTAGCCTAAGCTTGACCACTAACTTGCTTTATTACCTTGATCAAGTCAAAGAGCCTCTTTGAGCTTCAGCTTCCCTTTGTATGTAACAGAAAAAATAACATGTTGGGCTTCGACATGGTTAAGAATTCGCCTGCCAATGCAGGGGACACGGGTTCGAGCCCTGGTCCGGGAAGATCTCACATGCCGCGGAGCAACTAAGCCCGTGCGCCACAACTACTGAGTCTGCGCTCTAGAGCCCGCGAGCCACAACTACTGAAGCCACAACTACTGAGCCCGTGTGCCACAACTACTGAAGCCCGCGTGCCTAGAGCCCATGCTCCGCAATGAGAGAAGCCACCGCAATGAGAAGCCTGTGCACCGTAACCAAGGGTAGCCCCCGCTCGCCACAACTAGAGAAAGCCCGCACGCAGCAAAGAAGACCCAATGCAGACAAAATAAATAAATAAAATAAATTTTTTTAAAAAAACATGTCATCTGTCTGCCTTGAATTAATATGTTACTTCACATATAAAAATTTACTTCTATTTATTCCTTCACATTCTTTATGCTATTGTTTTCATATATTTCCCTCACACTTTATAAACCCCACAATACACTTTTATTATTTTTGCTTTCATAAAAAGTTAATTGTCTTTCAAATAGATCAAGAGAAAAAGCATAATTTATATTTACCCACATAATCACCATTTCTAGCAATTTTCACTCCTTTCTATAGATCTGAGTTTTTACCAGGTATCATTTCCCTTCAGCCTAAACACCTTTATTTAGTATTTTTTAATAGTGCAGGTATGCTGTGACAAATTATCTCAGATTTCATTTATCCAAAAATATCTTCAATTTCACCCTCACGTCTAAATGATATATTCACTAGATATAAAATTCTGGGTTGACAGATTTTGTTTTGCTTCTTTCTTTTCAGCACTTTAAAGGTATAATTTCACTGTATTCTGAGTTGCATTTTTTTGTAATGAGGCATTAACTGTCATTTGTATTGCTATTACCCTGTACGTAATATCTTTTTTTTTCTGAACGTTTTCTCTTTTTCTTTGGTTTCCAGCAATCTGACTATAACCTACCTCGGTATAGTTTTCTTTGCATCATCCCATTAGAGAGTTGTTGAATTTCTTGGATTCCATTCTTGGATCTGTGGGTTGGTATTTTTCAAAATTTAAAGACTTTTTAGCCATTCTTTCTTTTTTAAACTAATTTTTATTTTTATACAATTTTAAAGGTCACTTTCCATTTACAGTTGTTACAAAATATTGGCCATATTCCCCTGTGTTGTACAATACATCCTTGAGCCTATCTTACACCCAATAGTTTGTACCTCCCACTCCCCTACCCCTATATTGCCCCTCCCCCTGTCCCCACTGGTATCCACTGGTTTGTTCTCTATATCTATGAATCTGCTTCTTTTATGTTATACACACTAGTTTGGTGTACTTTTTAGATTCCACATATATGCAATGTATTATCATACTGTATTTGTCTTTCTCTGTCTGACTTATTTCACTTAGCATAATGGCCTCCAAGTCTATCCATGTTGCTGCAATCAGCCATTATTTCTTCAAATGTTTTTTCTGTTCAATTATTTGTCTCCATATTTGCTGGGACTCTAATTACAGTATATTAGATCTCTTGATATTATTCCACAGGTTATTGACATTCTTTTTTCCAACTGTTTTCCTCTTTCATTTTTACTTCAAATTATTTCTGTTGACAAGTTTCCAAGTTTATTCTTTCTTGGGCAGTGTCACATTTAGTGTTAATATTCATGCAGTGATCTTTAACTTTAAGAGATTGTAGGTTTTTGACTCTAGAAGTCCCTTTCGTTCTTTTTTAGAATTTTTATTTCTATTTCTAAAGATTTTCCGTCTCTTTACACAATATAATCACCTTTTTTAGTAAATGATTGAATATATTTCAATCATTCAATGAATTGAATTCAATTTCAATTCATATTCAATATATGAATATATATTCATAATATTTGTTTTAAAGTCATTGTCTGCTTATTCTAATAACTGGGTTATCTGCAAATCTGTTTCTAATGACTGTTTTTCTTAAATATGCATTATATGTATTTTTTTGCTTCTTTCCATGTAACATAATTTTCTAATTGATTTTTCTGGCTATTATATTTGTATGTACAGTGGATACCAAAGTATAATTTTGTTTTGTTTATTTCCCAAAGAGTGCAAGAATTTCCTGTCTGATGGTAACCAGGAGTTGGTGATTCAGATTTCTTCTTGGGTTGTGTTTGCAGAGGTTTAATATTATATTGAGTTCACCTGTGTTTAGCCCAACTTCCCTCATCTCATCTGCTATTTGACCTTGTCAGTCGATGAGTTGGATGAGGATTGGCTGAAGTTTCAGATGTTTTTAGTTTGCCTTTGTAATAAACTCTGGCAGGAATCCAGAATGTGCAGAGTTACACAGTTTCCCTCTGCTTATCAATCATTCCCAAAACTGCTGTTTTTCTCAGCAAGCCTCATGATGAGGGGAGTGTCAGGAGGAGAATTGTTGGTCCAAGTGCTCTGTCCTTGCATTTGGGACACTTCCAGACTCCAGTCCTTCTAGCCAGACCACACTGTCCTAGAAGGTTTGGCCAATGTCCCTCCATCCATGAAAAGTCTCTCCATCTCTACCCAGATTCTGCCTGTACCCACAACAGGTACATGTGCAAGGTGTGGAAGCTGTCACAACCCCCTGCTTGCCTATGAAAAGCTTATTTCTCTTGGAATTAAGTTCATCACTGCATTCATCTCTCTTCCCCTGCCCTGTAGAAAAATTTTCATTTTGTCTGGGTTATTTTGTTGTTACTAATGGGATGATGGTTTTTACTATCCTTCCACATCTTGACCAGAAGCAGAAGTCTCAAAAGAAGTAGCCTGTTACTTAAACTGATTGTTCTGGACTGGCACGTCACTCTGTGATCCAGGTGTCTGAGAGGCACTCGTTTGAGAAGTCTGTCTACTCTCAGCAGGGAGCTATCTTATCTGTGTACAGATTAGAGTACTACCTCAAGCTTTCTTCCGTCTGGTTTGCATCTCTGGCCAAAGCTACCTTTTGTATCTTTCTATATTTTTCCTTCATCAAGCCATTCTCTGATTTTTTAAAAAATATTTATTTATTTATTTGGCTGTGACCGGTCTTTGTTGCAGCGTGCGGGATCTTTAGTTGCAGCATGCGGGATCTTTTACTTCTGGCATGCAGAATCTTTAGTTGCAGCATGCAGGGTCTTTAGTTGTGGCATACGAACTCTTAGCTGTGGCATGTGAACTCTTAGTTGCGGCATGTGGGATCTAGTTCCCTGACCAGGGATCAAACCTGGGCCCCCTGTGTTGGGAATGTGGAGTCTTAGCCACTGGACCACCAGGGAAGTCCTGCCATTCTCTGATTTTTAAAGCAAGATGATTTATAGTAAGTATGTAGGTTTCTCTATTTATAAAAGCTTATGGGAAATCTGCAAAGCAGTGTTTCTGCTCTATCAGAAACAGATGTCTAGAGACCTTCAATATGGTGGAAGAGTAAGACTTGGAGATCACCTTCCTCCCCACAAATACATCAGAAATACATCTACATGTGGAACAACTCCTACAGAACACCTACTGAACGCTGGCAGAAGACCTCAGACCTCCCAAAAGGCAAGAAACTCCCCACGTACCTGGGTAGGGCAAACGAAAAAAGAAAAAACAGAGACAAAAGAATAGGAACAGGACCTGCACCTCTGGGAAGGAGCTGTGAAGGAGGAAAAGTTTCCACACACTAGGAAGACCCTTCACTGGCGGAGATGGCGGGTGGCGGGGGGGGAAGCTTCGGAACCACGGAGGAGAGCGCAGCAACAGGAGTGCAGAGGGCAAAGCAGAGAGATTCCCGCACAGAGGATCGGTGCCAACTGGCACTCACCAGCCTGAGAGGCTTCTCTGCTGAGCCGCCGGGATGGGTGGTGGCTGGGAGCTGAGGCTCGGGCTTCGGAGGTCAGACCCCAGGGAGAGGACTGGGGTTGGCTGTGTGAACACAGCCTGAAAGGGGCTAGTGCACCACAGCTAGCCAGAAGGGAGTCCAGGGAAAAGTCTGGAACTGCCGAAGAGGCAAGAGACCTTTGTTTCGGGGTGCGTGAGGAGAGGGGATTCAGAGCACCGCCTAAACGAACTCCAGAGACGGGCGCGAGCCGCGGCCATCAGCGCGGACCTCAGAGACGGCATGAGACACTAAGGCTGCTGCTGCAGTCACCAAGAAGCCTGTGTGCAAGCACAGGTCACTATCCACAAGTCCCCTCCCAGGAGCCTGTGCAGCCCGCCACTGCCAGGGTCCCGTGATCCAGGGACCACTTCCCTGGGAGAACACACGGTGCGCCTCAGGCTGGTGCAATGTCACGCTGGCCTCTGCTGCCGCAGGCTCGCCCCGCACTCCATACCCCTCCCTCCCCCCAGCCTGAGTGAGCCAGAGCCCCCTAATCAGCTGTTCCTTTAACCCCGTTCTGTCTGAGCAAAGAACAGACACCCTCAGGTGACCTACACACAGAGGCAGGGCCAGATCCAAAACTGAACCCCAGGAGCTGTGTGAGCAAAGAAGAGAAAGGGAAATCTCTCCCAGCAGCCTCAGGAGCAGCGGATTAAATCTCCACGATCAACTTCATGTACCCTGCATCTCTGGAATACCTGAATAGACAACAAATCATCCCAAATTGAGGCAGTGGACTTTGGGAGCGAAGATATATATATATTTTTTCCTTTTCCTCTTTTTGTGAGTGTGTATGTGTATGCTTCCATGTGTGATTTTGTCTGTATAGCTTTGTTTTTACCATTTGTCCTAGGGTTCTGTCTGTCTGGTTTCTTTTGTTTTGTTTTTGTTTTTGTTTTTGTATAATTTTTAGCGCTTGTTATCATTGGTGGATTTGTTTTTTGGTTTGGTTGCTCTCTTCTTTCTTTCTTTCTTTTTTTTAAAATTATTTTTAAATTTTTTAAAATTTTTAATAATTTAAAAAAATTTTTTATTTTAATAACTTTTATTTTATTTTATTTATGTACTTATTTTTCTTTCTTTCTTTCTTTCTTCCTTTCTCCCTTTTATTCTGAGCCGTGTGGATGACAGGGTCTTGGTGGTCCGGCTGGGTATCAGGCCTGTGCCTCTGAGGTGGGAGAGCCAAGGTCAGGACACTGGTCCACCAGAGACCTCCAGGCTCGATGTAATATCAAATGGCAAAAATCTCCCAGAGATCTCCATCTAAATGCCAAGACCCAGCTCCACTCAACGACCAGCAAGCTACAGTGCTGGACACCCTATGCCAAACAACTAACAAGACAGGAACACAACTCCACCTACTAGCAGAAAGGCTGCTTAAAATCATAATAAGGTCACAGACACCCCAAAACACACCACCAGATGCAGACCTGCCCACCAGAAAGACAAGATCCAGCCTCATCCACCAGAACACAGGCACTAGGCCCCTCCACCAGGAAGCCTACACAACCCACTGAACCAACCTTACCCACTGGGGGCAGACACCAAAAACAACAGGAACTACGAACCTGCAGCCTGTGAAAAGGAGGCCCCAAACACAGTAAGTTAAGCAGAATGAGAAGACAGAGAAACACACAGCAGATGAAGGAGCAAGGCAAAAACCCACCAGACCAAACAAATGAAGAGGAAATAGGCAGTCTACCTGAAAAAGAATTCAGAGTAATGATAGTAAAGATGACCCAAATCTTGGAAATGGAATGGAGAAAATACAAGAAATGTTTAACAAGGGCCTAGAAGACCTGAAGAGCAAAGAAACAATGATGAATAACACAATAAATGAAATTAAATATCCTCTAGAAGGAATCAATATCAGAATAACTGAGGCAGAAGAACGGATAAGTGACCTGGAAGATAAAATAGTGGAAATAACTACTGCAGAGCAGAATAAAGAAAAAAGAACTAAAAGAACTGAGGACAGTCTCAAGAGACCTCTGGGACAACATGAACAACCTCTGGGACAACACCAACATTCGAATTATAGGGGTCCCAAAAGAAGAAGAGAAAATGAAAGGGACTGAGAAAATATTTGAAGAGATTATAGTTGAAAACTTCCCTAATATGGGAAAGGAAATAGTCAATCAAGTTCAGGAAGGGCAGAGAGTCCCATACAGGATAAATCCAAGGAGAAACGTGCCAAGACACATATTAATCAAACTATCAAAAATTAAATACAAAGAAAAAATATTAAAAGCAGCAAGGGAAAAGCAACAAATAACATACAAGGGAATCCCCATAAGGTTAACGCTGATCTTTCAGCAGAAACTCTGCTAGCCAGAAGGGAGTGGCAGAACATATTTAAAGTGATGAAAGGGAAAAACCTACAACCAAGATTACTCTACCCAGCAAGAATCTCATTCAGATTCGATGGAGAAATTAAAACTTTTACAGACAAGCAAAAGCTAAGCGAATTCAGCAACACCAAACCAGCTTTAGAACAAATGCTAAAGGAACTTCTCTAGGCAGGAAACACAGGAGAAGAAAAAGACCTACAATAACAAACCCAAAACAATTAAGAAAATGGTAATAGGAACATACATATCGATAATTACCTTAAATGTAAGTGGATTAAATGCTCCAACCAAAAGACATAGACTGGCTGAATGGATACAAAAGCAAGACCTGTATATATGCTATCTAGAAGAGACCCACTTCTGACCTAGGGACACATACAGACTGAAAGTGAGGGGATGGAAAAAGATATTCCATGCAAATGGAAATCAAAAGAAAGTTGGAGTAGCAATTCTCATATCAGACAAAATAGACTTTAAATTAAAGACTATTACAAGAGACAAAAAAAGACACTACATAATGATCAAAGGATCACGCCAAGAAGAAGTTATAACAATTGTAAATATTTATGCACCCAACATAGGAAAACCTCAATACATAAGACAACTGCTAACAGCTATAAAAGAGGAAATCAACAGTAACACAGTAATAGTGGGGGACTTCAACACCTCACTTACACCAATGGACAGATCATCCAAACAGAAAATTAATAAGGAAACACAAGCTTTAAATGACACAATAGAACAGATAGATTTAATTGATATTTATAGGACATTCCATCCAAAAACAGCAGATTACACTTTCTTCTCAAGTGCTCATGTAACGTTCTCCAGGATAGACCATATCTTGGTTCACAAATCAAGCCTTGGTAAATTTAAGAAAACTGAAATCATATCAAGTATCTTTTCTGACCACAACGCTATAAGACTAGATATCAGTTACAAGAAAAAAATCTGTAAAAAATACAAATACATGGAGGCTAAACAATACACTGCTTAATAACCAAGAGATCACTGAAGAAATCAAAGAGGAAATCAAAAAATACCTAGAAACAAATGACAATGAAAACACGACGACCCAAAACCTATGGGATGCAGAAACAGCATTTCTAAGAGGGAAGTTTATAGCAATACAATCCTACCTTAAGAAACAAGAAACATCTCAAATGAACAACCTAACCTTACACCTAAAGCAATTATAGAAGGAAGAACAAAAAAACCACAAAGTTAGCAGAAGGAAAGAAATCATAAAGGTCAGAGCAGAAATAAATGAAAAAGAAATGAAGGAAACAATAGCAAAGATCAATAAAACTAAAAGCTGGTTCTTTGAGAAGATAAACAAAATTGATAAACCAGTAGCCAGATTCATCAAGAAAAAAAGGGAGAAGACTCAAATCAATAGAATTAGAAATGAAAAAGGAGAAGTAACAACTGACACTGCAGAAATACAAAGGATCATGAGACATTACTGCAAGCAACTCTATGCCAATAAAATGGACAACCTGGAAGAAATGGACAAATTCTTAGAAAAGCACAACCTTCCGAGACTGAACCAGGAAGACACAGAAAATATAAACAGACCAATCACAAGCACTGAAATTGAGACTGTGATTAAAAATCATCCAACAAACAAAAGCCCAGGACCAGATGGCTTCACAGGCGAATTCTATCAAACATTTAGAGAAGAGCTAACACCTATCCTTCTCAAATTCTTCCAAAATATAGCAGAGGGAGGAACACTCCCAGACTCATTCTACCAGGCCACCATCACCCTGATACCAAAACCAGACAAAGATGTCACAAAGAAAGAAAACTACAGGCCAATATCACTGATGAACATAGATGCAAAAATCCTCAACAAAATACTAGCAAACAGAATCCAACAACACATTAAAAGGATCATACACCATGATCAAGTGGGGTTTATCCCAGGAATGCCAGGATTCTTCAATATATGCAAATCAATCAATGTGATACACCATATTAACAAATTGAAGAATAAAAACCATACGGTCATCTCAATAGATGCAGAAAAAGCTTTGGACAAAATTCAACTCCCATTTATGATTAAAACTCTCCAGAAAGTAGGCATAAAGGGAACTTATCTCAACATAATAAAGGCCATATATGAAAAACCCACAGCCAACATCATCCTCAATGGTGAAAAACTGAAACCATTTCCACTAAGATCAGGAACAAGACAAGGTTGCCTACTCTCACCACTATTATTCAACATAGTTTTGGAAGTCTTAGCCACAACAGAGAAGAAAAAGAAATAAAAGGAATCCAAATCAGAAAAGAAGAAGTAAAGCTGTCACTGTTTGCAGATGACATGATACTATACATAGAGAATCCTAAACATGCTACCAGAAAACTACTAGAGCTAACCAATGAATTTGGTAAAGTAGCAGGATACAAAATTAATGCACAGAAATCTCTTGCATTCCTATACACTAATGAGGAAAAATCTGAAAGAGAAATTAAGGAATCACTCCCATTTACCATTGCAACAAAAAGAATAAAATACCTAGGAATAAACCTACCTAAGGAGACAAAAGACCTGTATGAAGAAAAGTATAAGACACTGCTGAAAGAAATTAAAGATGATACAAACAGATGGAGACATATACCATGTTCTTGGATTGGAAGAATCAACATTGTGAAAATGACTCTACTACCCAAAGCAATCTACAGATTCAATGCAATCCCTATCAAACTACCACTGGCAGTTTTCACAGAACTAGAACAAAAAATTTCACAATTTGTATGGAAACACAAAAGACCCCGAATAGCCAAAGCAATCTTGAGAAAGAAAAATGGAGCTGGAGGAATCAGGCTCCCTGACTTCAGACTATACTACAAAGCTACAGTAATCAAGAAAGTCTGGTACTGGCACAAAAACAGAAATAGAGATCAATGGAACAGGATAGAAAGCCCAGAGATAAACCCACGCACATATGGTCACCTTATCTTTGATAAAGGAGGCAAGATTATACAATGAAGAAAAGACAGCCTCTTCAATAAGTGGTGCTGGGAAAACTGGACAGCTACATATAAAAGAATGAAATTAGAGCACTCCCTAACACCATACACAAAAATAAACTCAAAATGGATTAAAGACCTAAATGTAAGGCCAGGCACTATAAAACTCTTAGAGGAAAACATAGGCAGGACACTCTACGACATAAATCACAGCAAGATCCTTTTTGACCCACCTCCTAGAGAAATGGAAATAAAAACAAACAAATGGGACCTAATGAAACTTAAAAGCTTTTGCACAGCAAAGGAAACCATAAACAAAATGAAAAGACAACCCTCAGAATGGGAGAAAATATTTGCAAATGAAGCAACTGACAAAGGATTAATCTCCAAGATTTACAAGCAGCTCATGCAGCTCAATATCAAAAAATACAAACAATCCAATCCAAAAATGGGCAGAAGACCTAAATAGACGTTTCTCCAAAGAAGATATACAGATTGCCAACAAACACATGAAAGAATGCTCAACATCACTAATCATTAGAGAAATGCAAATCAAAACTACAATGAGATATCACCTCACACCAGTCAGAATGGCCATCATCAAAAAATCTAGAAACAATAAATGCTGGAGAGGGTGTGGAGAAAAGGGAACCCTCTTGCACTGTTGGTGGGAATGTAACTTGATACAGCCACTATGGAGAACAATATGGAGGTTCCTTAGAAAACTAAAAATAGAACTACCATATGATCCAGCAATCCCACTACTGGGCATATACCCTGAGAAAACCATAATTCAAAAAGAGTCATGTACCACAATGTTCATTGCAGCTCTATTTACAATAGCCAGGACATGGAAGCAACCTAAGTGTCCATCGACAGATGAATGGATAAAGAAGATGTGGCACATATGTGCAATGGAATATTACTCAGCCATAAAAAGAAATGAAATTGAGTTATTTGTAGTGAGGTGGATGGACCTAGAGTCTGTCATACAGAGTGAAGTAAGTCAGAAAGAGAAAAACAAATACCATATGCTAACACATATATATGGAATCTAAAAAAATAAAAAAGTGGTTATGAAGAACCTAGGGGCAGGACGGGAATAAAGACGCAGACCTACTAGAGAATGGACTTGAGGACACGGGAAGGGGGAAGGATAAGCTGGGACGAAGTGAGAGACTGGCATGGACTTATATATACTCCCAAATGTAAAATAGATAGCTAGTGGGAAGCAGCCACATAGCACAGGGAGATCAGCTCTGTGCTTTGTGACCACCTAGAGGGGTGGGATAGGGAGGATGGGAGGGAGGGAGATGCAAGAGGGAAGAGATATGGGGATATATGTATATGTATAGCTGATTCACTTTGTTATAAAGCAAAAACTAACACACCATTGTAAAGCAATTACACTCCAATAAAGATGTTTTTTAAAAAAAGAAACAGATGTCTATTGCTGTGGTGGAAAAACAGGTTGACTCTGCTTCTCAGAGATACTGTACTCTGGGCCTGAAGTCACTCTGAGGGCATCTCACAAAACCTTTCTAGGCCTCAGTCTCCTAGGTTCTAAATTGGGGGTTTGGATTAAATGATCTCTGACTATCTTCCAGGTCTAAGCTTCAGATATGGGTAGCTCCAGAGTCTCTTAAATGAGCTTCAGACAACTGAGTCAATAAATTTGACCAAAGTAATACATGCCATTGCCCCTTAAGTGACCTGGTTCTGACTTGTCTGGACCTAAGGCTAGAACTGGCCTGACCTGGTCTTAGACTGAGTAGGTTGTCTCATCCTTATATTACCTTTTTTCACCTCTAGCCCTGTGGATACAGAATAGGAAGCAGCCTCAAAGTCCTGCCAATAAAAGTTCTTGCCAGACCAGAGTCAAATCAGGAGATATCAACTGTTCTCTTCTGGTTTGAACCTCTTTGTACCAGAAAACATCAACCTAAATATTCTAACATCCCTTGAAGATTTAAAAATATTGTTTTTGTTTAAATAATCAAAATAATTTTTGACATCATAGTAGCAACACTATAGTACCCCTAAGATATGGTGCAAAAACTTAGGTAAATTCCTCATAAGAGGCTCTTCAGGGAAGCCAGGGAATTAGAGTTGCACACTTAATAGTTCAAGGAATTTGTCCCTGTTGCCAATGGCTGTGCTTTCCAACAGACTTCTCTTTCTCCCATGAATCTTCAGTTCTGCTGGGACTTGATGAAGCTCTTAATAATCAAATAACAATAACTCTTTCGAGGTTACTTAATGAGCTTTAGATTTTAAAAAGCACATGTGCCCACCTTATCTCATAGGCTGATGACAGTCTTTTTGTGATAGCATACTGGAACTGGCTGTGGATCTGGTCCAAAGTCACATTGCTCATGGAATTCAACCAGGTCAGCAAAATCAAGGTTCTGATTTGTGCTGGAGTGAGTGTCAATGTCTGAAACAAGCTTTCAGTTAAAATTTGACTGTGGCTTGATTCCTTGCAGAACATGAGATTTTTAGAAGTATTCTGAATAAAGAAAAGTCTTCCAAGATCAAATATCTGTGGAAAATGATCCTCCTCCACTCTTAAAGAATCACAATGAATGCTCATATTTATTAATGGCTCTTCAATACAGAAAATTATTTACCTTTTTTTTGTTGTTCAGCCTAAGAGTTCCACAAATTATTTGGTTGTAATAAAATTTTTCCTACTTTGGAAGCACTGGAATCCTCCGAGATTAAGTTAACCTGACAAACCCTGAACAGGAAATCATGTGTGGAAGTGATGCCAAGTGTGTTCTTACAAGACTCTATCCCATGTGTGAAGGTATTCCTTGTTCAAGCACAGGAATAGGCCTGGAATAGCAGAGTGGCTGTGTCAGATGGATATATGGCCAAGAGATGCTGAGGCTCTGAAAGCTTGCCCTCATCTCTCGCTGACACAGTTAGCCTTGGTGACATAAGCTTGGGGCTGCATTTTTCTCACATGTATGAATTAATAGAGCCAAAATAAACAGAATTCCAAATGTAAAGGAAAAAGCTCATCAGTCCACTGCTGCTCTGTACCTAAAGCAAAAGTTCTATACATAATCACTTCTGTTAAGTAGGCATTTCTACCTGGGCTTCCAGGGGAATAGGAAACCATTTTGTTAACTGTTGTACTCTGTAATTCAGGAGATATAATTTATGAGCTGTTCCAGAGGCCAAGAACAGAATTATCCCAGCAGAAAATACAGTACTTTAAGAGTAATGAAATCCCCACTCTGAAGCAAAAGGAAAGAGCAGATATTGAGAGTCTTAGAGTCTATTTTTTTTTTTATACAATTATTTATTTATTTATTTTTGGCTGTGTTGGGTCTTCATTGCTGCATGCGGGCTTTCTCTAGTTGCGGTGAGCAGGGGCTACTCTTCATTCCGGTGTGTGGCCTTATCATTGTGGTGGCTTCTCTTGTTGCAGAGCACGGGTTCTAGGCACACGGGCTTCAGCAGTTGTGGTGCAAGGGCTCAGTAGTTGTGGCTCGCGGGCTCTAGAGCTCAGGCTCAGTAGTTGTGGCGCATGGGCTTAGTTGCCCTGTGGCATGTGGGATCTTCCCGGACCAGGACTTGAACCTGTGTCCCCTGCATTGGCAGGCAGATTCTTAAGCATTGCACCACCAGGGAAGTCCCAAGAGTCTTAAGAGTCTATTAACAAACTATATTAAATGCACACATACTGAGGTGATGGGTAATGTGAAAGTTGGTCTAAGTTGCCTATTGATGTCTTTTTTTTTGAATGTTTTTTTCACATCTTTATTGGAGTATAAATGCTTTACAATGCTGTGTTAGTTTCTACTGTACAACAAAGTGAATCAGCTATACGTATACATATATCCCCACATCCCCTCCCTCTTGAGCCTTCCTCCCACCCTCCCTATCCCATCCCATCCCTCTAGGTGGTCACAAAGCACCGAGCTGATCTCCCTGTGCTGTGCAGCTGCTTCCCACTAGCTATCTATTTTACATTTGGTAGTGTATATATGTTCATGCCACTCTCTCCCTTCATCCCAGCTTCCCCTTCCCCCCAGGTCCTCAAATCCATTCTCTACGTCTGCATCTTTATTCCTGCCCCGCCACAAGGTTCATCAGTACCGCTTTTTAAAATTCCATATATATGTGTTAGCATACGATATTTTTCTTTTTTTTATTTTTTATACAGCAGGCTCTTATTAGTCATCAATTTTATACACATCAGTGTATACATGTCAATCCCAATCACCCAATTCATCACACCACCCCCCCACCCCCCCGCGGCTTTCCCCCTTTGGTGTCCATACGTTTGTTCTGTACATCTGTGTCTCTATTTCTGCCCTGCAAACCGGTTCATCTGTACCATTTTTCTAGGTTCCACATATATGCGTTAATATACGATATTTGTTTTTCTATTTGACTTACTTCACTCTGTATGACAGTCTCCAAATCCATCCACGACTCAACAAATGACCCAATTTCATTCCTTTTTCTGGCTGAGTAATATTCCATTGTATATATGTACCACATCTTCTTTATCCATTCGTCTGTCGATGGGCATTTAGGTTGCTTCCATGACCTGGCTATTGTAAATAGTGCTGCAGTGAACATTGGGGTGCATGTGTCTTTTTGAATTATGGTTTTCTCTGGGTATATGCCCAGTAGTGGGATTGCTGGGTCATATGGTAGTTCTATTTTTAGTTTTTTAAGGAACCTCCATACTGTTCTCCATAGTGGCTGTATCAATCTACATTCCCACCAACAGTGCAAGAAGGTTCCTTTTTTCCACACCCTCTCCAGCATTTGTTGTTTGTAGATTTTCTGATGATGCCCATTCTAACTGGTGTGAGGTGATACCACATTGTAGTTTTGATTTGCATTTCTCTAATAATTAGTGATGTTGAGCAGCTTTTCATGTGCTTCTTGCCCATCTGTATGTCTTCTTTGGAGAAATGTCTATTTAGGTCTTCTACCCATTTTTGGATTGGGTTGTTTATTTTTTTAATATTGAGCTGCATGAGTGGTTCATATATTTTGGAGATTAACCCTTTGTCCGTTGATTCATTTGCAAGTATTTTCTCCCATTCTGAGGGTTGTCTTTTCATCTTGTTTATGGTTTCCTTTGCTGTGCAAAAGCTTTGAAGTTTCATTAGGTCCCATTTGTTTATTTTTGTTTTTATTTCCATTACTCTAGGAGGTGGATCAAAAAAGATCTTGCTGTGATTTATGTCAAAGAGTGTTCTTCCTATGTTTTCCTCTAAGAGTTTTATAGTGTCCAGTCTTACATTTGGGTCTCTAATACATTTTGAGCTTATTTTTGTGTATGGTGTTAGGGAGTGTTCTAATTTCATTCTTTTACATGTAGCTGTCCAGCTTTCCCAGCACCACGTATTGAAGAGACTGTCTTTTCTCCATTGTATATCCTTGCCTCCTTTGTCATAGATTAGTTGACCATAGGTGCGTGGGTTTATCTCTGGGCTTTCTATCTTGTTCCATTGATCTATGTTTCTGTTTTTGTACCGGTACC
The DNA here is from genome assembly GCF_028564815.1 of Eubalaena glacialis. Taxonomy (NCBI): domain Eukaryota; kingdom Metazoa; phylum Chordata; class Mammalia; order Artiodactyla; family Balaenidae; genus Eubalaena; species Eubalaena glacialis. Next base: position 43,698,751 of record NC_083719.1, on the reverse strand, counting down.
ATATTGTCTTGATTACTGTAGCTTTGTAGTATAGTCTGAAGTCAGGGAGTCTGATTCCTCCAGCTCCGTTTTTTTCCCTCAAGACTGCTTTGGCTATTCGAGGTCTTTTGGGTCTCCATGCAAATTTTAAGATTTTTTGTTCTAGTTCTGTAAAAAATGCCATTGGTAATTTGATAGGGATTGCATTGAATCTGTAGATTGCTTTGGGTAGTATAGGCATTTTCACAATATTGATTCTTCCAATCCAAGAACATGGTATATGTCTCCATCTGTTTGTATCATCTTTAATTTCTTTCAGCAGTGTCTTATAGCTTTCTGCATCCAGGTCCTTTGTCTCCCTAGGTAGGTTTATTCTTAGGTATTTTATTCTTTTTGTTGCAATGGTAAACGGGAGTGTTTCCTTAATTTCTCTTTCAGATTTTTCCTCATTAGTGTATAGGAATGCAAGAGACTTCTGTGATTAATTTTGTATCCTGCAACTTTACCAAATTCATTGATTAGCTCTAGTAGTTTTCTGGTGGCATCTTTAGAATTCTCTATGTATAGTATCATGTCATCTGCAAACAGTGACAGTTTTACTTCTTCTTTTCCAATTTGTATTCCTTTCATTTCTTTTTCTTCTCTGATTGCCGTCGCTAGGACTTCCACAACTATGTTGAATAATAGTGGTGAGAGTGGACGTCCTTGTCTTTCCTGATCTTAGAGGAAATGCTTTCAGTTTTTCTCCATTGAGAATGGTGTTTGCTGTGGGTTTGTCAAATATGACCTTTATTATGTTTAGGTAGGTTCCCTCTTTGCCCACTTTCTGGAGAGTTTTTATCATAAATGGGTGTTGAATTTTGTCAAAAGCTTTTTCTGCATCTATTGAGATGATCATATGGTTTTTATTCTTCAATTTGTTAATATGGTGTATCAAATTGATTGATTTGCGTATATTGAAGAATCCTTGCATCCATGGGATAAATCCCACTTGATCATAGTGTATGATCCTTATAATGTGTTGTTGGATTCTGTTTACTAGTATTTTGTTGAGGATTTTTGCATCTATATTCATCAGTGATATTGGCCTGTAATTTTCTTTTTTTGTAGTATCTTTGTCTGGTTTTGGTATCAGGGTGATGGTGGCCTCATAGAATGGGTTTGGGAGTGTTCCTTCCTCTGCAAATTTTTGGAAGAGTTTGAGAAAGATGGGTGTTAGCTCTTCTCTAAATGTTTGATAGACTTCACCTGTGAAGCCATCTGGTCCTGGGCTTTTGTTTGTTGGAAGATTTTTAATCACAGTTTTAATTTCATTACTTGTGATTGGTCTGTTCATATTTTCTATTTCTTCCTGGTTCAGTACTTGGAAGGTTATACCTTTCTAAGAATTTGTCCATTTCTTCCAGGTTGTGCATTTTATTGGCATAGAGTTGCTTGTAGTAGTCTCTTAGGATGCTTTGTATTTCTGCAGTGTCTGTTGTAACTTCTCCTTTTTCATTTCTAATTTTATTGACTTGAGTCCTCTCCCTCTTTTTCTTGATGAGTCTGGCTAATGGTTTATCAATTTTGTTTATCTTCTCAAAGAACCAGCTTTTAGTTTTATTGATCTTTGCTATTGTTTTCTTTGTTTCTATTTCATTTATTTCTGCTCTGATCTTTATGATTTCTTTCCTTCTGCTAACTTTGGGTTTTGTTTGTTCTTCTTTCTCTAGTTCCTTTAGGTGTAAGGTTAGATTGTTTATTTGAGATTTTTCTTGTTTCTTGAGGTAGGCTTGTATAGCTAAAAACTTCCCTCTTAGAACTGCTTTCGCTGCATCCCATAGGTTTTGGATCGTCGTGTTTTCATTGTCATTTGTCTCTAGGTATTTTTTGATTTCCTCTTTGATTTCTTCAGTGATCTCTTGGTTATTTAGTAACGTATTGTTTAGCCTCCATGTGTTTGTGTTTTTTACGTTTTTTTCCCTGTAATTCATTTCTAATCTCATAGCGTTGTGGTCAGAAAAGATGCTTGATATGATTTCAATTTTCTTAAATTTACTGATGCTTGATTTGTGACCCAAGATGTGATCTATCCTGGAGAATGTTCCGTGCGCACTTGAGAAGAAAGTGTAATATGCTGTTTTGGAATGTCCTATAAATATCAATTAAATCTATCTGGTCTATTGTGTCATTTAAAGCTTCTGTTTCCTTATTTATTTTCATTTTGGATGATCTGTCCATTGGTGTAAGTGAGGTGTTAAAGTCCCCCACTATTATTGTGTTAGTGTCGATTTCCTCTTTTATAGCTGTTAGCAGTTGCCTTATGTATTGAGGTGCTCCTATGTTGGGTGCATATATATTTATAATTGTTATATCTTCTTGTTGGGTTGATCCCTTGATCATTATGTAGTGTCCTTCCTTGTCTCTTGTAACATTCTTTATTTTAAAGTCTATTTTATCTGATATGAGTATTGCTACTCCAGCTTTCTTTTGATTTCCATTTGCATGGAACATCTTTTTCCATCCCCTCACTTTCAGTCTGTATGTGTCCCTAGGTCTGAAATGGGTCTCTTGTAGACAGCATATAGATAGGTCTTGTCTTTGTATCCATTCAGCAAGCCTGTGTCTTTTGGTTGGAGCATTTAATCCATTCACGTTTAAGGTAATTATCGATATGTATGTTCCTATGACCATTTTCTTAATTGTTTTGGGTTTGTTTTTGTAGGTCCTTTTCTTCTCTTGTGTTTCCCACTCAGAGACGTTCCTTTAGCATTTGTTGTAGAGCTGGTTTGGTGTTGCTGAATTCTCTTAGCTTTTGCTTGTCTGTAAAGCTTTTGATTTCTCCATCGAATCTGAATGAGATCCTTGCCGAGCAGGGTAATCTTGGTTGTAGGTTCTTCCCTTTCATCACTTTAAGTATATCATGCCACTCCCTTCTGGCTTGTAGAATTTCTGCTGAGAAATCAGCTGTTAACCTTATGGGAGTTCCCTTGTATGTTATTTGTCGTTTTTCCCTTGCTGCTTTCAATAATTTTTCCTTGTCTTTAATTTTTGCCAATTTGATTACTATGTGTCTTGGTGTGTTTCTCCTTGGGTTTATCCTGTATGGGACTCTGCGCTTCCTGGACTTGGGTGGCTATTTCATTTCCCATGTTGGGGAAGTTTTTGACTATAATCTCTTCAAATATTTTCTCTGGTCCTTTCTCTCTCTCTTCTCCTTCTGGGACCCCTATAATGCAAATGTTGTTGCATTTAATGTTGTCCCAGAGGTCCCTTAGGCTGTCTTCATTTCTTTTCATTCTTTTTTCTTTATTCTGTTCCACAGCAGTGAATTCCACCATTCTGTCTTCCAGGTCACTTATCCATTCTTCTGCCTCAGTTATTCTGCTATTGATTCCTTCTCGTGTATTTTTCATTTCAGTTATTGTATTGTTCATCTCTGTTTGTTTGTTCTTTAATTCTTCTAGGTCTTTGCTAAACATTTCTTGCATCTTCTCTATATTTGCCTCCATTCTTTTTCCGAGGTCCTGGATCATCTTCACTATCATTGTTCTGAATTCTTTTTCTGGAAGGTTGCCTATCTCAACTTTATTTAGTTGTTTTTCTGGGGTTTTAGCTTGTTTCTTCATCTGGTACATAGCCCTCTGCCTTTTCATCTTGTCTATCTTTCTGTGAATGTGGTTTTTGTTCCACAGGCTGCAGGATTGTAGTTCTTCTTGCTTCTGTTCTCTGCCCTCTGGTAGATTAGGCTATCTAAGAGGCTTGTGCAAGTTTCCTGATCAATGTGCTACTTTTTGGACCTGACCCTGTTGATAATCTAAAATTCTCTGGAATATGCTGGCAGTCCAGTGGTTAGGACTTGGCCCTTTCACTGCCGGGGCCTGGGTTCGATCCCTGGTCAGGGAACTAAGATCCCACAAGCAACATGGCACAGCCCAAATTCATCTGGACTCTCCAAGGAGGCGAATGGGCACAAGAGGCCTCTGCTGGTACCAAGGCTCTGGTTCCTCCTAGAGTTCAGGCAAAGCAGGGAAGTCTGCTCTGGGTCCCTTTATGGTCACCCAAACTGTCAACTAGATTCCAGTGCCCAGAAGCTTCTCCGCTGAGTCAGCGCCCCGCCCACGACATCCTTCCCTATTGATGTTTTAATATTTGGACTAGTTGGGTTCTTTCCCATGTCACTCTCCCACAGTTAACCTTGACTTTGTTGTTGACCTAACCTGAGCCTTGCATACTTTCTACATCAGGAAAAGTTTAGGAATTTATAAAGCAAAGTAACAAGACTCTGAGATTGGTTACAGTAATAGTTACTTTCCTGTTGGGAATTTTGAATCTAAAACAAAACAAGGAGATCAGGCTTGTATACGGTAGGCAGTTTGTGAATCTACAACACAGTGTAGGCGCAAGGCACTGAAAAGGAAAGTTTGCAGAAATGGGGCAAGTTCACAGTATTCAAATAGCCAATCTGCTTCTAACACACATTTCTGGACACATATCTTGAGATGAATTAAACATATTGACAGAGTATTAAGTTGCTTAGGTGGAAGAAATTTAGAAGGAAATGGGAAAGGGGAAACAGAGAATGTATCCATACACACAGTTTGTAAAAAGTACAAACTCTCTTTTTTATCTCCATTAGGTAATGATTTAATGGAAATTTTAATGATAACATAGCCCAAAGATTATTGTAAAAGTATACAACTTATATTAACTATCATAAAGAATCTATTTAGTCCTAAGAATGCAGAATGGCTATTTTTATTTCAACAAAGAAGCAATTAAACTTTGCCTCTTTGCAAACACAGATTGGTATTTAAGTATCTAATTTAGCCTGCTTACAGAGCAAGCTGCTGAGAGACTTGCAGGGTAAAATTCATGGGTTCATTGGGAATTGCCTATTTTGATTACAGGCATCCACTTGCTTTGTTGGTACTAGCTATTCTTAGTATGTGGGAAGGCCGAAATACTACTGGATGATCAATTACCAGGCCTTAAATAAAAATAGGTGAAGTAAACAGTCTAGTTCTGCTGGAAAGTATTTCTTCCCCTACAAAATTACCTCTTTCCATGCTTTAACTGATGTCTTTAATTCTACAATTAGAAATATATTACTTTTAATTCCTATTAAAAAGTAAACAGAAGAGCTATTCTAGTATAGTAAACCTTTTCTGTCAGTTGAAAAATAGATTAATGTATCACAATAAATTCTTTCAACTACTGACAAGGAGAATAAATTTGCCAACTCCTTCCCTGAAATCAGGCTTTGAAGGGAAAAGTAGCATGATCTTTAGAACACTGAATGCCAAGGAACTGCCAGTAATAGGAGGTGAGAATATCCAAGACCATTTTTCCTTATTAATAGTATTTTTCCAACAGTGCTTATTATAAATACTCTCCCCAACCCCAGTTTAAAAAGTTGACCCTAAAAAGTCTCTGGGGTTGTGTTTGAATTTTTAGAACCATCATATTCTCAAACCTTGCCAAATAAAAGCAATATTCTCACCTAAGAAACACTTCAGATCCCTTTAGCATCACTCAGTGTCTAGGGTTTTCTGTACTTCTGGACATTGCCATTCATTCAACAAACACCTAAGGATGGTAAGACACTTCTGTAGTCCTCCTGCCTAGAATGGGAAGACAGTGGGAGAGACAATTCATGAGCAATGCATTGCTGTCTTTATGGCCTCGGTGTCTAGTCCTCTCTGAAATTATCATATGTGGCTCTTTAAATGTTTATTTTGTTTTATTTGTTTTGCTTTGAATGTGCAGTTTTTAAGTTAATTAGATTATCTGTGGCTTTAAAGAAAAATGCAAATATTTTCCTAGGATCTGTTAACAATAAGCAAACAAATGTGATTTTTAAGGAATTTACTTTGAGGTTTAATTGTATAAACTTACATATAAATTTAACTCCATGGTGAGTTGTCCCACGTGCATTGTCCATGAAAAAGTTTTGGAAAGACCAGAAGAATTTTCCTGCCTACTGACTAGACCCGGACCCCTCTGGGAGGAAGCCACAGTCTCAGATTCTTCACGTGTGATGCCAGATGGGCTGAGTACAGGGGGATACCCAGGAGTCCTTTTACTAAGTTCCCTGGTTTAGAACTCATTTGACAAATGTGGTTCCCATTTATGGAAAGAATTCACAAACATGATGAATTTTTTATTTTTGCAAATGTCAAAAATCACAGAATTAAAAAGGAGGAGTAAATTTGAAGCCTGTTTGATTAATGAAAAAACTAGGACTCAGAACGAGAACCATCCACTGGGCCCAGAGCTAAAACAACTTGCCATTGGAAACCAACATCAGGAGAACCCAGGACCCCACACTTTCCCATCCAGACTACTGGTTCACATCCAGCAAAGGGAATTTTGTCCCCTGGAAGGTTGCAGACTGATGGATTCCAATAAGAGCAAGCTTAAGTAAATCTAACTGGCAAATAGTGAAGTGCATCAATAATTTTTGACAATTGATTTTGTGTTATTGTAATACCCTGAACAACCAGGGATCACCTGGCTAAGGGTGACCCCTAAAGAGAGGACTTAAAGTATTTTTTAAATTGTGTCATGAGATAGAATTCTTTTATTTCTAAAATTAGGTTATATACCTAATAACCTAATAGGAATCTTATTTCTTTCTTCATGTAGCCAAGATATTTTTAAAAATTGTTCTTTAGATTGTAATGTAATGATCCGGGGAGAAGTTTTGCCAACATGGATGATCTTTTAAACCAATGTCTGCATGCCACTTTTTTTCAGCTTCCATCAGATTCAATTTGTAATCTCAACTGTAAATTGGCCCTATTGCTGTTCAGAATGTCTTTATATTATAAGTGGACTAGAGTACCAGCCTGACTTGGGGAGAAATTATTTCATCCCAGATGTAGAACTTGCAGCGTCCTTCATGTCTTCTTCATAACCTGAAACATTCATTTACCACAAATATATAGAGTACTGAACAATTGCTGCCTGGAGATGTATGCCTTTCTTAACATATAAAGATGACAGATAGTTATTAGTCCATCATCAAGATCTAAAATGTATTTTTTTACAGCCTTAATGGTAAACTCACCTGATGCTATTTTCAAGATGGCTGCCTAGGGGACAGTTGGAGAGAAACTGAGTGGTCCATACAACCACCAACCCCATGACCCTTGACTCATCTGGTCTAGCCAAACAAGTTTTCATGGGGAAAAACTAGAACAAAAACAAAAAAAACCCTTTCATACAGTGCCTTTAGCTGTGGTTCTATCGGTAGAGATTAAGTTATAGAACCACTAGCTGCATCACCAAATTTAGTCAAAGTACTTGCAATGAACTTTCTCTCTGATTCAGCAATACTGAATCTCATTTTTTTCCCCCCCCAGTTTCAAAAAAAGTCTCAACCAAAAGGAGAGAGAGGAGGAAATCTTTCTAATATCTGGACAAACCTCAAATAACTTTTCAGATTATGAAGTATATGTATACAGCTGACTTGATTTCTGTGTAAGTAGCTGTGTGTATACTTTAAAGCCCAAGGACTAGGAGCTGGAGATGACAGGAGAGAAAGCATTTGTTTCAGGGGTAGACAACAAGGCCCTCTCTGCTTGTCCTGTATCAAGGTCTGGTTCCCGGCAGTTCCCTCAACTATGACAAATTGATGCAGCTTCATAGCATTTATGCTTCTGGTGATGAAAATCTATTTCTCTTGCCCATCTTCCTTCACTCTGGTTCGAATTCCTATGTTGCAGTCTGACAGTACAGCAGGAAGAATAAAAAGAGTTACACTTTTGAAGCTCTGTTGCCTAACTAGGCTTTGCAGTAACTGGGCTGGTGACATGTTCTCTAGACATCACCCATAACACAGGATTGTCTCTCTAGGAATGGTCATTTGCAAAGATTGGTTTTGCCTAGCATTAGCCAAAAGATGCATGGAGTTTCTACATGACTTATTTTTTTATTTAGGTAAAATTCATATACATAAAATTTACCATTTTAACCATCTGAAAGTGTACAGGTGGCTTTTTTGGCTTTTTGTACATTTATAACATTGTGCAACCATCACCAATGTCTAATTCTAGAACATTTTCATCACTACATAAGGAAACCTCAAGCCCCTTAAGCAGTTACTCCCCATTCCCCCTTCACTCCAGCCCCTGGCAACTACTAATCTGCTTTCTGTCTTTATGGACTTGCATATTCTAGATATTTCATATAAATGGAATCATGCAATGTGTGGCTTTTGTGTCTGGCTTTTTTCACTTACCATAATGTTTTCAAGGTGCATCCATGTTGTAGCATGTATTGGTACTTCATTCCTTTTTATGTACTGCATGGATGTACCATGTTTTGCTTATCCATTCTTCAGTTGATGAACATTTGAGCTCTTTAGACATTTCGGCTATTGTGAATAGTTCTGCTATAAACATACATGTACAAACTTTTGTTTGAATATCTGTTTTCAGTTCTTTTGTGTATATACCTAGGAGTAGAATTGCTGTGTCATATGGTATTTCTATGTTAACTTTCTGAGAAACCTTCAAACTGTTTCCACAAGTACCTGCACTGTTTTACATTCTTACCAGCAATGTATGAGGGTTCCAATTTCTCTACATCCTTACCAACACTTTGTTAATTTTCATTTTTTTTATTATAGCCATCCTAGTGGAAGGTAAAGTGGTATCTTATTGTGCTTTTGAGTTGCATTCCCCTAATGTTAGCAATGTTAAGTATTTTCTTCAGTGCTTATTGACCATTTTTATATCTTCTTTGGAGCAATGTCTATTCAATTCCTTTGCCCATAGTTTTAATTGGCTTTTTGTTCTTTCGTTGTTGAGTTGTAAGAGTTCTATTCCAGATACTACACCCTTATCAGATATGTGATTTTCGAATATTTTTTCCCATTCTGTGGGTTGTCTTTTCACTTTCTTGATAGTGTCCTTTGATACTTCTACATGGCTTTTACAGAGCTGGGCCTATGTGAAATTTGAAGTGTCTTTAGTCAGACTTCCAGCTTCTTCATCACTCTTATGATACATTCCCAAAGGGCCAGAAAAAAAAAAGGCTTTCTCATAAATTCATTCACACTGGTGTTTAAATGACTGATAAGGCTTAATAACTTTTCCTCCTACCAAAGGTATCAGCCTCACAGTAGGTAAAAAGGAAGCAAAGGTAGTTGTGAAATTTCAGGCATAGATGAGCACAGTGGGCTGGGAGCATGGAATGCCTTTCTGTTGCTCCTGAAATCATACTAAGTTAACATCTCCAATTCTACTTAATATAAAGTTTCTAGTCCTGAGTCTAATGTTTTACAAAAGCCAATGATGCCCTCTGTGAAGCTTTCTACTAAGTTTCTGTGGCCTTTGTCAGGCAGACACCGTGCCAAGCACATCAGTAAATAAATCTCAACATGTTCTGCTCTTAAATAGTCTGTTGTTCAGATGCTTTTGGAAAAAATGGACCATTTCATTGAAAGTCACCTGTAGGACTTGGAGATCACCTCTGAGCTCTCATCTGTATGTTAGCCCTAGATGTCTTCAGAGCACCATGAACTCCACTGAACATATTTGCATTTTCTTATTCAGTATTCCTGAATCAGGTTGTCCTGGGGTTGAAAAATACCCATGATGTCCTAGCCTTCCATGCCGGCAGGGGCACCCATTTGGGTCTTCTCTGCCATTTCCTGCACACGATTCTTTATTTTAGCATCATGGATGCTGCTGACAGCTCGAAGGATTATGCTTGAAGACAAAACCTAAATTACCCTAATCAGCCTGCCCTGAGGCTGGCAGGTATGCAGTGCTGTCACAGAGCGTTGGTGATATACAATCTGCCATGAATAGAGCTCTTTTCAGCTGCTCTGGCAGGGCCACCTGCCGTCTGTGCCCCACTTCCTGCCAGGAAGCTCAGTGACCTTCAGCGGCCAAAGCCAAGTGATTAGAAAACTGGTAACATTTGTGCCAGGAGCTCAGTCTCTGTGGGTTTTGTTTGCAGCAATAGAAAATTAGGAAGCCCCAGAAAAGAACTGCAGAGATGTGTTCTCCTTATCCAAAGATACAGGGAAGAGATTCTGCCTGTACTAAGGTAGTAAAAAAAACCTTGTGGTGAATTTTTCTTTTCCCAGACCTGCATGCCTAATATTTGGCCAATAAGTTTCTCAAAATAAACAAACACTTTTGAGCTGCTTACCAATTTAGTAATTAAAGGGGAGACAGAAGCATCTAATAAGATAAATCTGAAAGTTAAAAACCAGACCAAATTAGCAATGAATAATTGGAAATTGAAAAAATTTTAAATACCATTAAAAATATGGAATCAAAGGGATAAATCTGATAAAGATGTGTAAGACCTGTGCAATAAAAAGTGCAAAACATCGCTGAGAGAAATTAAAGAAGATCAAAATAAATGGAAAGATGTATCGTATTCACGCATCAGATGATTCAATATAGCTAAGATGTCAATTCTCCCTAAAATGATCTACAGATTCAATGCAATTCTAATCAAAATTCCAGTAGACTTTTTTATAGAAATTGACTAAAATTCAAAAATTCAAAGCAACTTTGAAAGAAAACAAAGTTAGAAGACTAATGCTAACTGATTTCAAGATTTACAAAGCTACCGTATGAAGATATTGTAGCAATGGTGTAAAGATAGATCAATAGGACAGAATAGAGGGTCTGGAAATAGACCCACTCACATATGGACAACTTACTTTCAACAAAGATACAAAGACAATTCAGTGGAGAAAAGTGCTGGAATAATTAGATAGTCGTGTTCAAAAATATGAACTTTGATCCATATTTTGTACAATATACAAAAGTTAAGTCAAATGGATCATAGACTTAAAGGTAAAACCTACAAGTACAAAATTTCTAGAAGAAAACACAGGAAAAATATTTGTGACCTTGGGTTAGGCAAAGATTTTTTTGGATATGGTACCAAAGATATGATCAATAAAAGAAACACTGATAACTTTAACTTCATAAAAATTAAAACTTGTGCTCTTTAAAGACATCATTAAGAAAATGACAGACAAGGTACCAACTGGAAGAAAATATTTAAAATGATATATCTAATAAAGGATTTGTATCAAAAATACATAAAGAAAAAATATATATATAAAGAACTCTCAAACTCAGTAATAAGAAAATAAACAGCACAATTTCAAAAATGCACAGAAGACTTGAATAGATGGTAAGGTCCAAAATGTTGAAAAGGAAGACCATGATCATTGTCAATATCAAGAAGAAATACACCCACATTCAGCCCTTTAGTACCATTGTCTAGAACAGCTGCAGCAGAGATAGTAACAACAAGCAGCTCTGACTTTGGGAGAGTTTCCACCCCATCCATTGTTTCACCTAAAGGTCCTCAACCTTTCCAAAGAAGATACAAAGATAGCGCTTAGCACATGGAAAATCCGCAATATCATTAGTCATTAGGAAAGTGCAAATTAAAGGCACAATGAGATACCACTGCACACCTATAAGAATAGCTAAAATTAATTAGACTGGTCATACCAAATAATGATGAGGATGTAGAAGAACTGAAACTTTCATACACTACTGGTTAGAATATAATTCGGTATAACCACTTTAGTAATAGTTTGGCAGTTTCTTTAAAAGCTTGCACACCCCTGAGAGAGAGAGAGATTTGCACACCCATGTTCTTAGCAGCACTATTTCATACTAGCCAAAAGGTTGAAGCAACCCAAATGTCCCTGGACAGATGAATGGATAAACAGACTGTGGTATACGCATACAATGGAATATTATTCAGCCTTAAAAAGGAAAGCAATTCTGTCACATGCTGCATGAATGAAACTTGAAGACATTACGCTAAGTGAAATAAACCAGTCACAAAAAGATAAATACTGTATGATTTGCTAATATGAGGTATCTAAAGTAGTCATAGAAACAGAGAATAAAATGGTGGTTACTAGGGGTTGTGGGGAGGGGAAAAGGGGAGTTGTTGCATAATTGATATAGAGTTCAGATTTGCAAGATGAAAAAGTCTGGAGAACTGTTTCACAACAATGTGAATACTTAACACTACTGAACTGTACACCTAAAAGTGGTTAAGATAGTAAATATTATGTTGTATATTTTTTACTACAATAAGAAAAATGCAAAAAAAAAAAAGAGTTAAGCGTATGCTTACTGTATAACAAGGCCATTCCACTCCTAGGTATTGACTCATGATAAGTGAGAGTATATGTCCATATAAAGACTTGTATACAAGTGTTCATAGGAGCCTAGTTTGTAATAGCCAGAAACCAGAAAGGATCCAAATATCCATAAACAGACGGATGGATAAACAAATTGTGGTGTAAATAGAAGGATATATTTCATGACTCTCAATTCTGTTCCACTGATTTTAAGTCTGTCCTTACACCAGTGCCCCACTGATTTGATTACTGTAGCCTTGTAGTAAATTTTGAAATCAGAAAATGTGAGTCCTCCAACTTTGCTCTTCTTTTTCAAGATTGCTACCTATTCTGGGGTTGCATTCAATCTGTGTATCAATATATCACCAAAGATAGAAATCCAATAGTGTCTCCCAGAAACCTCTCTAAATAAATGTGTCCTTTCACATTTGATCATTTTACTAATACATTTTCTTTTCACTTTGTCCCTAAAGTCTGGTTAATCCCCTTCATAGACTTAAAGAACTTTCCTAAATTGACTTTTAGCTTTCTTGTTTGACATGATTTATCTCTTACTTTCATATTGCATTAAAAACCTAGACTTTTACTTTTAGTCATTTTCAGTTTCCCTTGGAATCTACCACAATAGATCAGAAGAGATGTTAGTACATTGTTCTGAAGCCTACTATCAGTGTTTTTCCTTCTTTGCTGTGTTGCTTTGATTTGAGACCTTTGAAGATAAAGATAATGTGGAAAGAGGTATAGCAAATCCAGCTCAGATTGTGTTATGTTACCAGAGCATCCTGAGAATGCCAAATTTATATGTGCTGATCCTGGCCTTGCACAGGCTTGCTTTGTCTTCTTGGAGAAGCCTCTTGACAGCCTGGGGCCTTGAAAGTCACTGGCCTGCAAAGGGGAATGGTGAGAGGAGGAGACCTCGACCTATGGAGACATTCTTTTAATAAAGCCTGACCTTCCTGCATCCATACGGCCACAGTGTGGGCAGAGACCCCAAGACAAAGCAGAGTGCCTGATCAGGGGCTGGAGCAGCAGAGAGGCAAGTCCAGAGGGGAGGGCTCAAGGGACCAGCAAGGACAGAAAATCAGCCCTTGTGAAGCAAGTCTCCTCCCTTGCCTCTGCTATGTTGGGTTCCAACCCAAGCCACAAGGCAATTGTACAGAAATGGGAGGGCTTGTTGTTGGCTGGAGGTCACCCAAAATGGAAGATTCAAGAATACTAATGTGCAAGGAGTGATGATGAAGTCCAAACCATTTAAAAAGAGAGCCATTATCATCGTCAGTGTCGGGAAAGAACACACCCACACTCAGCCCGTTAGTACCACTGTCTAAAACAGCTGCAGCAGGAACAGTAAAACAGGCAGCTCTGACTTGGGGAGACTTTCCACCCCATCCATTGTTTCACCTAAAAGTTCTCAACCTTCCCAACCCAGAATTGCTCTCATCCTTACTCTCAGCCTTAAGAAGGGGAACTGCATCAGACATGGCTGACAGCTTCACTCAGGGAAGACTTACAGAGCCCTCTGAAATATGGAGTGCTTTCTTTCCCTGAAGCTGTTTGCCTACCAGGCTTCTGCCACAACCCCATCTGCTGACCCTGTGCCCACTTTAGGGGGCATGTCATCTCTACTCTGCACCAGTTGACAGCAAAACTCAAAACTGTTTTAAGTCAGTGCCTGTTCTACTGCCCACTACCCTCCCCTTGTTATTTTATTTTATTTATTATTATTTTTTTCTCCTCCCCTTTTTAGGGCCTCAGTTTCCTCAGTGAAGAGGTTGGCCTCAGTCGGTTGTGAAGTTCTTTGCCCATGATGTGTCCCATGAGATTCGGAAGTACTCGGCTTGGTATCTAGTGCCAACCATTGCCTGGCTACTCCAAAAGCCTGGATTTATACTCTGAGCTTCTGACCTGCCCCTACTTTCCCTTCAAAACATATTCATCCTGTGTCCCATTCCTTCAGGGTCTTACCCAAAGCATTCCAGTTACTTAGTACCTCTGTTTTCTCCATCCTGTGGTGCCTATCAGTGGGTCATCCAGACAAGAAGCAAATTACAATATAAAAATTAATGCATTTTTGAGAATTATGTCTTTGAGAAACATGCACCTACATTATGATCATAGTACTTCACTGAGTGAATAGCAATAATTTAAAAATACTTAGAAAAATCCAGATGGATTTACTTGGGTATTTGTTATGGACTTTCAGAATACTGAACCCCAAATCTCAATTGTGGCTTTTCAAACAGGGAAGTTTTAACGTGAGCTGAGAATGCCAGCCACATACATACTCAAGACACAGAAAGGAGATTGGAGTGGATTTGCCACTAGTGAAATGCAATGTCCTACGATACCAGGTGCACTTCTGGTCCAAGAACTAGCACAGCAAACCAGGACTGGAATGTGGTCCCTAGTCATGCCACTTCCAAGAAATATCAGGTTTAAGAAATAAGCAGCAAATGTAAGCTGAGAAGGGAATGAGGGTGAGATGAGGGAAGGAAAGTATATAATTCTCTATACCTCTGTATTTCCATTCAAGAAAGAACCTGCTGTTCTTTATTTCATTAATCTAGTGAAATATTTCTGAGAGTCATCCAAATGCCAGAGTGTTCTCAGAAGCAAAGAAGCAAACAAAAATTCCTCCTCTCATTGATCAAACATTCTAACTGAGGGAGGGAGAAAATAAACACGACACATAAACAAAATATAGAGTATGGTGGAAATACTATGGAGGAAATGCAGCAGGGACAGGGTATGGGGAAGGCTGAGGACATTGCCATTCTAAGTACAGTTGTCAGAGTAGGCCTGAGTGAGAAAGTGACAGGGGCGCAAATCCCCAAGGGAGGTAATGGAGTGAGTTGTGTGGACATTTGGAATAAAGTGCAAAGGCCTTGAGGCAGAAGAATGACTACATTTGAGGATCAGCAAAGAGACCAATGTGACTAAGTCAGGACGTAGGGAATCAAAGGGGAGCCTGGTGGTAGATGAGGACAGAGAAATAATGAAGAACCAGTTTATGCAGTGTCTTAAAAGCTTTTGAAGGTGCTTGGCTTCTACTGATGAAATAGGGGGCCTCTGAGGGTTTTGAGTGGAGGAATGATGTGATCTGACTTGACACTTAACAGGATCATTCTGGCTGCAAGGTTGAGTGTTGACTGAAGAGGGCAGGAGCAGAAATGTAACACTGCAGGTGAGAGATGATACAGACTTAGAATGGGGTTAAGGCAATGAAGGTGGCCAGTGGGATACGTTGTGAAGGTGAAAGTGACCTGCATTAGCATCTGGATTAGACAAGGAGAGAGAGAGAAGGGGTGGGGGAGGGAGAGAGAGATGGAGAGGAGGGAGGAAGAGAGAGAGGGGGAGAGAGAGACGGGGAGGGAGAGAGAGAGAGATTGAGAGAAAGGACGGCTTCAGGGTCTGTTGTGTGAGCAGCTGAAGTGGGGAAACCTCTGGAGTTTGGGGAGGGCGAGGATCAAAAGTTCAGTTTCGGACTTTGAAATATCTTTTTTTTTTTTTTTAATTTATTTATTTTTGGCTGTGTCGCGTCTTCGTTGCTGCACGAGTTGCAGCGAGCGGGGGCCACTCTTTGTTGTGGTGTGCGGGCTTCTCATTGCGGTGGCTTCTCTTGTTGTGGAGCATGGGCTCTAGGCACAGGGGCTTCAGTAGTCGTGGCTTGCGGACTCTAGAGCACAGGCTCAGTAGCTGTGGCGCACAGGCTTAGTTGCTCCATGACATGTGGAATCTTCCCGGACCAGGGCTCGAACCCGTGTCCCCTGCACTGGCAGGTGGACTCTTAACCGCTGCGCCACCAGGGAAGCCCCTGAAACATATATTTTTTTAATTGAAGTATAATTGATTTACAATGTTGTGTTAATTACTGCTGTATAGCAAAGTGATTCAGTTATGCATATACACATTCTTTTTTTAAAATATTCTTTTCCATTATGGTTTATCATAGGATATTGAATATAGTTCTCTGTGCTATTGTTTATCCATTCTATATATAAAAGCTTACATCTGCTAATCCCAACCTCCCACTCCATCCCTCCCCCAACCCCTCCCCCTTGGCAACCACCAGTCTGTTCTCTATGTCCGTGATTCTGTTTCTGTTCGGTTCATTGTGTCGTATTTTAGATTCCACATATAAGTGATATCATATGGCATTTGTCTTTCTCTTTCTGACTTACTTCACTTAGTATGATAATCTCTAGTTGCATCCATGTTGCTGCAAATGGCATTATTTCATTCTTTTTTATGGCTGAGTAGTATTCCACTGTATATATGTACCACATCATCTTTATCCATTCACCTGTTGATGGACGTTTATGTTGTTTCCATGTCTTGGCTATTGTGAATAGCGCTGCTATGAATATAGGGGTGCATGTATCTTTTTGAATTATAGTTTTGTCTGGATATATGCCCAGGAGTGGGATTGCTGGATCATATGGTAGTTCTATTTTTAGTTTTCTGAGGCACCTCCATACTGTTTTCCACAGTGGCTGCACCAATTTACATTCCCACCAACAGTGTAGGAGGGTTCCCTTTTCTCTACACCCTCTCTAGCATTTGTTATTTGTAGACTTTTTAATGATGGCCATTCTGACTGGTGTGAGGTGGTACCTCATTGTAGTTTTGATTTGCATTTCTCTAATAATTAGCGATGCTGAGCATCTTTTCATGTGCCTGTTGGCCATCTATATGAAACATCTTTTAAACTTCCAAGTGGAGAGTTTCAATAGGAAATTAGAAATATGTGCCAATGCCTGCAAGGAATGAAAAAAACTGTCTTTTAAAAATAGTCTTGGACTTCCCTGGTGGCGCGGTGGTTAAGAATCTGCCTGCCAATGCAGGGGACACGGGTTCAATCCCTGGTCCAGGAAGATCCCACATGCCGTGGAGCAACTAAGCCCGTGCACCACAACTACTGAGCCTGTTGCACTCTAGAGCCTGCAAGCCACAACTACTGAGCCCACTCACCACAACTACTCAGCCTGCGTGCTGCAATTACTGAAGCCTTCGTGCCTAGAGCCCATGCTCTGCAATAAGAGAAGCCACCGCAATGAGAAGCCCGCGCACCGCAACGAAGAGTAGCCCCAGCTCATCGCAACTAGAGAAAGTCTGCGCACCGCAATGAAGACCCAACACAGCCAAAAATTAAAAAAAAAAAAAAAAATGAACCAACCTGTACTTTTGATTAGAGAAGCGCTCCCAGAAGATCCATGCACTACCCCCTACACACCCAGCAACTTTCCTCTCTTGCTCCTAGGGAGGGGAACACACATCCGGAAAATGAGTTCTTCTTTCTCTCACACGGAGACTTCCTGGTGCACAAAATTCCCTACTTTATTATATGATACAGTGATAAAGAGAGACAGTGAACTAACATTTACAAGTCACTCAGAACTGCTATGGAGATATGCAGAGAGTTATGGTCTAAAACAGAGGTTCTCAACCCTGGCTACACATTTACATCACCTGGGGATATTTTTTTAAAGTACTGATGTCCAAACCCACCCTGGATAATCAGATTTAATTGATCCAGAGTAGGCCTGGTTATTAGTGGTTTTTAGAAACTCCTCCAGGTGGTTCTAATATGTAGCTGGGTTAAAGAATGAATGGTCTAACCCAAAACTCTAGTCTATCTTTTCAGCTGCTGAAATGCAGTGATTTTAAGTTGAGATTGAAGTAACAGTGAACTAGATGAAGTGGGTGGTAGAGAGGTGGAATGAGGCAAGGAGAATGAGAATTCTCCAGGCAATAAGAATAGCCATGAAAGACATGTTAATAGAGGAAGTCTTGGCTTTACAAAGCCAAGAGCAACCTCTATAACCACTTTAGCTGTTCTTTGGCGTGGTAGAGTTATGCCCAAAAGGAGAACATTTACTTCCTGATTTTCCACAAAGCCATATGAGAAATGATCTAAAGAAAACACACCATCAAATAGAGTTGCCACTGCTGTGGGAATCATTGGGTACTTAGATAACAAAAGGAATAGGTCTTTTCACTTCCCTGGTAGATAGAGATTTGGTTTGCTGTTTTTGCACATGGTAACTACCGTGTTCGTGACTAGCTTATCCATACCTTGGGACTACTTAGAAAGAGTACTAATGAATATAATTCAACCTGGAATTTACGTGTTTTCAGAGACAGGCTAAGATCTTCTGGGGACAGGCTACTGGAACTATCACATCAAAATGTGTTCATCCTGAACAACTATCCTATCTGGCGAGAGAAAAGGTAGAAAACGTCATGTTAACAAAAAAATGCAGGATTTGACCCTCATGTCACTGAAAACCTACAGGAAAGAATGGCCTTTATTGCCCTTTTTCCCATCTTCTGAGGAGCAAGGGCCATATCTCAGTAATCATTTTAACCCTCCCAGCCTCAGAGCAATGCTTTGTCCACAGTATAATCATATCTGGGGTCCAGTCTGATTGGTGCTCACATCTTCCTTCACCCAGTTCTAAACCTTATTTTTTTTTAATCTTCAGCTTTTGTCCATATCTTCCAGTTGCTATTAGTTTGTGAAAATTAATGGAGAAGGGGCTTTATAGATTTTGTTTCTGAGCATAAAGACTTTATGGTCTTTCCAAAGGATTTTTTCTACACAATATATTTCTCCCTTTTACTAATGAGAAAAATGATGCTTGCCAGGAAATATTTGTTTTCTCATATGCCTATGGTAGTCATGATGGAAACAGAAATTAGAATGACCTTAAATCCTTGCATCATATTGTGTCTTTTCTTCAACTACACGTGGTATTGGGGGACAGGAAGCAGAAAGTTGTTAAAGCAATGTGAACTTGGGGTAAAATTTCCAATGTAAACATCTTTTGAGTTTTTCCTACACTCTGAAATAAATGATTTGAAACAAATCACTCTGTTATAACAAGCGATTGTTTGACCAGGATAAAGAGAAGGGATTTATTTTCAAATTGAAGCAGAAATTTGGGGCCATAAACAAACCTGAGAAATGTTCAGTGCTCTTCAGAACACTGCTGATGCCACTTCTTTGAATTCAATTTATATATTGTATATATTGTACACACTATATGCAATGTATATATTGACTTCATATAGTCAATATACTTTAAAGAAGCTCCCCTTTGTGTATACCCATATGCAAGCGTTAATTTCTGATTAGTTGCCTTGAGGGAAGAAGAGGATATTGATGGAGCTGCTTTCCCTGGAAAGTATTTGCAAAGCAACTTTGCTTTGGAAGTAGCGGAAAGATAAATAGTCATTTTCTTATATTTTGTAAACATTTGGATACCTATTATAAAACAGATACAGTGCTAGAGATTTAAAATACTGAATTTTTAATCTGATTAAAATACTGATTCCTACCCTTGAAGAGCGCTTATATGAACTGGATCTTAGAGGTTGAGTAGAAGCTAGGCAGAAGGAAGGAAGGGTGTTCCAGATGGTGGAAACATCATTTTCAATGGCACAGAAATGTGAAGAGCTCTAGAAAGTTCCAGGTGTGAAGAGTTCTTTAGAGTAAATGGAGCATGTGACTCCTGCAGGAAAAGATGGCAGCTGAGTCTTAGATGATAAATGGAGAGGAAGCAGAAAGTAGTAGTTGACAGCACAGAATCTGGCCTGGGTTAAAACCTGGGTTCCTTCATTGACTAACCACTTAGTCTCTATGCATCTTATTTCCTCAGCTTTAAAATGGGGATGATGATAATATCTCATGGGTACTGAGAACAGTAGCTGGTATGGTTTACCAAACTAAGGCAGCAGGAGTTTAGCCTGAGATGATGACGACCAATGCTAAAATGGCGTCAGTGATAAGGAGAGGAGAGGCCAATTGCAAGGGATGTTTCTCAGGTGTATTTGAAGGGTTTGTCAAGTGATTGCACTGGGTGGGTGAGGAACAGAACAGGAAGGAAGAGGTCAAGAATGGCAATCATGTTTCCAGCTTGAGAAATCCTAGATGGTAGGGCCTATGATCAAGATCAGAATATAGGAGGTGGAAGAGATCTATTTTGGTCATGCTGTATTTAAGGTTCCCACATAACAACCAGGTAGAGGCCTCTGTTAGGCAATTAGTAATAAGAGTATGGCGTTTGGGAAACAACAAAAATAATGGATTTGACCGTTGTCAATTCAGAAATGGTAGTCAGAGAAACTTTAAAGTGAGAATATGTAGAGCATGCTTTCTCAAGCTTGGTGCTATTGACATTTGGGGATGGCGAATTCTTTGTGATGGGGCCGGGGTTCCTGTACATTCTAGGAGATGTTTAGCAGCATCCCTGGCCTCTACCCACTTGATGCCAATGGCGCTTTCCTCCTTAGCTGAGACAACCAAGAATGTCGCCAGATATTACCAAAGGCCCTCTGGGGTGGGGGTGGGGTGGTGAGGATTGCCCCCTGGTGAGAATCAAGGGTGAAGAATAATGATGGCAGAGAGTGAAATTTGGGCAAATTATACAAACACTGAGCCTCAGTTTCTAAATACATTAATTACAAATAATTATAGCAATTGCACAGATATTGTTGTGAAGCATGCTGAAACAGTCAAGTACTGAGCAAATGGTACTTATCATGATTAGACAAAGTTTAAAAACCTATATGTGACATAGGTAAAATGGTGGGATTTTTGAGCTCCCTTCTCATTATGGGAGTGTTTTTGGTCATCGCAAAAGATTTATCCGTCTTCACGAGTGTCAGCAGTCACGCCTCACATCACAGGCAAACACTTGATTTCACATGGCAAAGCGGAGGGCCAAAAATCTTACTGTTTTTACACAAGGATACACTGGCTGTTCATCTGGATAAGGCATTTCAAGTCACACGTATTCTCACTTTTATTCTTTCTGCTCCTCCTCTGTCCTCCCCCCATGGAGAAAACTGGTGCTAATGTCAAATAACATTCGTGGCTGTTCATGGATCTTGGTTGTCACAATTGCTGAACATGAGATCTGTGGTATCATATATTCTGGTGTTACTTGGAAAAATTTTTTAAAAAGCAAGCAAAAACAAAGTCAGACCCTGGGTCCTGGTATTCAACAGCAGTAAATAATTTCCTGTATTCTCTTTTGCACTAGGCCCTTTTACCACAGATACTCGAGCTCTATCTCAAAGGGTGTGCCTAAGCACCAAATGGCTCCTGTAAGTCAAGTGAACTTGCTGTAGAAAATGACACAATCTATTTAGAAACTCTTCCCCACAGCCTTTTGCTTTGGGGAGTAATCCATTAGTGAAACTGAAACATTGCCCCACTTATTTTATGTCTGTTTCTCCTCTTGGATATATCTGAAAGTTGTTGGGTATTTTTTGTTTTGTTTTGTTTTGTTTCCTCTTGATTTTTCTCCCCCCCCCTCCCCTTCCCCAACCAAACAATCTTGAGAAGCAAAGATTTACTGCCTGGAACCAAGAGTCATGGCTCTGCTCGCTCAGCCAACAAAATCTGGTCTCCAGCTAGGGGTAAAAGCGACTGGCTGTAAGTGCCTCAACCTGGTGATCCTGCAAAGGCTCCCACCTCCCACACACCAGCCTTCCAGTGGAAAATTCCTGGGCACAGAGGGTCAGTCTACGGACAAGGAATAGGCCTGCCATGCTCCCCTGGGCACAAGGACCTTGGCATCTGGCCAACCACTGTCATTAAAAGTGGGGGCTTTTATGTTAGTTTTTCTTAAGTTCATGATTCGGGCAGCTCTTCATTATGATGTGATTATTTTTTTTTTGCTCCAAGGCCAGGCCTCCACCCTCACATCTTTGGTGGAATGTGTTAATAATTTGCTCTAGGGAGATGAAAGCCTCTTTGATACAAGTAGAATAAACACATGGAACACTGCTCAAAGGTCTAATTTCCACAGTAGGAGCCCAGTTTAGGGACTGAGAGTTGAATGGAGAGAACAATCTCATTTCTGAGTCACTTTTCTCCTGCAGTGTCCCTCCTTTGCTTTGCAGCTCTTCCCTGACTTGTCCAGCTGAGGACAATGCCAACATCTACTCTAGGACTCTCCAGACACTTGGCAACCAACAAAACCATCACTACTTGTTGTGGTAAATCCCTAAACAGGTCCTGAAACAGACGGTGAAGGCAATTTCCTTCTGGATGGAGTTACTTTGTGTGGGCTGAGGATCCTTCCATTTGCTAAATTAAGACTTGCTTCATGAAAACATAACATATTAGAGCGGGGAGGACATCCCTGAGTCTAACTTCTTCATTTTATAGATGAAGACATGGATGTTCAGAGAGGTTATGTAACTTGTCTGAACTCACACAGATCTTCCAAATCCCAGCATGGCTTGTCCTTAAGACATGTGCTGTTATATTCTCATGGTCCCCAAGGACTGGTGGAAGTAAAAAAACAAAAACAAAAACAAAAACAAAATATCCCACTTTTCAGAGTTTCTCTAACCCCCTTTTTCTGACCTACCTGCATTTTGGGTGTCCCTCCCACCAAACTCTGAGCACCGCCGTGGGAGCCCTAGGGCTCTGTAGAATCCCGCTCAGTGGCTTGGTCTCGGTGGTCTGGCAACTTGGGGGCATCTCACCCACAGTTCTCCAAAGCCTCCATCCCACACCCTCAAGACTGCTTTCTGAAGCCAAATGAATGCACCAAAGGGCATCCCAGTAGACAGTGACTTACTGTGCTACTCCTCTCAGACCCCTAGCAATTCACAGGAATTCCTCTCCACTCATAGAAATTCATTTGAACATCCTGAAGCCAGCCTAGAGAAGATTTGAGCATGGCTGTAGATTATATTTCTTAGTTCCCTTTGCACTTCAGGCTCTTTCAAGTTTCATTTTGGTGTTCATTCATTGGTAGGTTTGGGAACTTCAGCAGAGTTGGTTTGGGGGCTACGCATGGGCTGGTAGAGAGTCCCAGTCAGGGTGTCCACAGGCCAAGGTCTGGGTAATGCTACCAACCAGGCTTGACCTTATGGAGCTGCTTGACCTTGTGCTCTGACTTCCCAAACAACAAGATGGAGATAAAACCTGCTCTAATCAATTTCTCAGGAGTGATGTGAACATAAGTAAACAATAGATATTAAAGTAGTTCTTTAAGTACATGGATGGAAAAGAATCCAATATATTTACGGTATATTTTTCATCTAATAATTTTATGAATTTGTAAAGAATGGATAAATAATCCTACTTACAGTGGATCATTCATTAATGATGGACTCTTATTTTAAACTTCCATTCATGCAACATGAATTCATGTGCTTTTTCTACATTATTATGATGAATTTTCTAGGTAAAGGTTTGTAAGATTCTTTTTTTGTTGGTTTTTTTTTTTTTTTGAGGCACCCAAATATCCACTTTCAGCCGTGTGATCCAAAGGTCATTCCATCGTTTCTTTTCCAAAACTTGAAACATGACAGTAATCTTCTTTTCATCCACATTTGGTAGCTTTGATCTTTATTATCTTAACATTCAAAATATATAGATTTTTTTTTTTAGCATCAAAGTCATAAAACGTGTTTTGGCACAGACATCTCAAGAGAGTAAGTTCATTTCTTCAGTTCCTCTGTCAGATTCCTCCCTTGTAGCAATTTGTCTGAGTATCCTGAGGCCACATTCCTCAGAGACACGTCCTCCTCCTCACCTCCTATCCTTTTCCCTCTCTCTCCACTCCATACACACAGTCCTTTCTAGAATACACAGTTCAAGGATTATTTAAGAAAAATCCCACTTAACGGCCAATAGTTTAATTCCTTGAGGCTTCATTTCCTCTCAAAGACAGCATTTAATTTGTGTTTCTAAATTGATATTCTTTCCAAAGTTGAAATGTCCCTGAGAAAAATTGGCAGTGCTTTTAATCCACTGGGAATTAGTGGCATCTTGCCCCTTAATACTTGGCAGTCATGACAGTTTGAAACTTCCCCCTGAAACTCCTTACCAAAATCAGTTCCTTGGCCATTTATGTTCAACAAAATGTTAATATAATTGAATTCTGCCCCCAAATCATATCCTCGCTGCATGTCCTTTGAGAGTAAGCTTCCTTCCTCAATGACCCACGACATGCTGCTCTTCTGGGAAGACATCATCAGAACCTTGGAAACCTAGCTGCTGGAGTGCCAAATGGGGCAGGAAGAACAGAAATAAATCACCAAAAGCACATGACCAAGAGGGATAGGTAGCTTTCCTTAGACCAACTGCAGAGTTTCCTTTCAAGCACTGTGTAAAACAGGCATCATTTTTGTATGTGCCACCTCTACCAATAGCTGTCTCCTCCAAACTGCTAAGCAAAGGGTGCCTAGATTCTAAATCCAGCTTGGTGAACATCAAGCTACAAATTAGCTTGTGATTAATTAGTGATGTTGCACATAAACAGAGCAATCACGCTGACCTCCAAGGAGGCTGTGTGAATTCATTCTTGCTTTGTAGCTTGCTTAAAAGGGACAAAGCATTCTGTAAAATGTTAACAAGGTTCAGCGTTGGGGATTTACAACTGTTTACCCAGAACTGTCGCTCCCACTGCTAATATGTCTTGTCACTTGCCCAAGTCGTGCCCTTGTCTCATCCTCCCCAACCTGAAACAATATGGGAATGTCAGTATGATGACCCTAATAATGGTTCCTTTGTGTTTATATCTTTGCTTTTTTCACTTAAAGATTCTTAAATGTACAAACTCACAAAGCCAGGAGCCCATGCACCTCTGGAACAGGGAACACAGGGTTATCAACTCATACAAGACTGATGGCAGAATATATTTTCCACATGTGGCATTGCAAGAGTTAAGTGATTAGCCTGAGACTAGAAAGGGAGTAAATTGTGCCAGAATTCAACCTGTTTCACAATAGTCTTTGTCTATGGAGTTATCTCCAGAAGTTATCCCCTGTAAAGCACTAGATATTCATTGCTTTGATACTCACTATTAATTGATAACTAGCTGGGACTTTCCATGACGAGGAAATGGCAAAACACTAAGCATTTCTTTGAGCTGTACTTCCTTCTGAATCAAATCATCTCTAGGGTCAATCCTTTGAGACAGATCAAGTGCCTTCATCCATCCACTATGCATTTATGAAATGTCTTCTTTGTATAGGAACTTACACGTGGGAAAACAAAAGTACCTTCATGTAAGAAACTGCCTGTGTCACTAAAATGAGAAAAGATCCATACGTGGAATAATAAATCCAAGTGGTATACTATTTAGTGCCAAAACAAGTCACTCACTTTGTGGGTGTTGCAGGATTCCCAAGAAAGGGAAATGAATGGTAGCCAAAGAGGTCTAGGAAGATTCACAAAGAGTAAACTAAGATTTGGGATTCAGAGAATGATCAAGACTTGCACAGTGAGCTGGAGGGCAGGGAGTTGTTCTAGCCAGGAAGTGCCACCGAACGTACCATGTCTTCACAACAGGCTAACAAAATTTACATAACCTAGGTTGAGAAAGAAAAAAGAAACACATAAAGCTGAGATCAAAAACAAATTCATTTTTCTCTTTTTAAAAATGTTTTATGTTTTAAATTTTTAAATTTTATTTATTTTTATTGAAGTATAGTTGATTTACAATGTCATGGTGTAATAGGGAAAGATCAGAGCTGTCACTGTTTGACTGGGAGCACTTGGGTTCACAGAAGCCAGCAGGCATTTTCCTGAATGTATTTCGGCACATTCCTCCTCTATCCCTTGTGAGAGATTTGGCCAGACCAGATGAAGAGAGTTGGTGACATTTGCTGTCTCTTTGCTGGATTGAACGTACTTGCATTTGAATATCAATTTTGAAATGTGTAAAATATTCCCAGAGGGAAACTTTATTAAAATACTGGAAACCTTTGCTAATGAGGAAGTAGTGCCTAATGGCCCTTTTGTTTATCAGAAACTTTACATCTAGAGATGGATAAAAATAAGATAGAGGTATAGAGATGTGTTTCAGGATATTAGGTAAAATTAATTCAATACTTTGCCAACTAACATGTGGATGAAAATGCCAGAAAATATTAAAATATGCCTCCTCGGATCTTGAAGCAGAGGGAAGAGAGGAGAGATGCTGAATTGCAATAGGACCACCACCAGAGAGGACCAGACTTGTGCTTAGTAGAAGTAGGAGGCCAGAGAGGAGCCTCTAGCAGATGTCCTGGGCAAGGGAAAAGCACATGTTCCCTGGAACAAAGCCTCCAACAGCCTCAGTCACCGTTCTGGAAGTGTCAGGGGCTGTGAAGGGAAGCCTCGACTTATACAGGAATAGGCTAAATCATGAGATCTCGGGCAGGACTACAGAACTCCCCCTTAGGCTCTCCTGTCCCCAGGATCTCCCAGGTATTCGTGGATGCCAAAAATTCCTTTTACAATACAATCATTTTTTTAAAAAGCACAAAATACAAGTACATAAATGTGTGTGGTCTTGCAGTGTGAATAAGTTCCAGGCAAAGTATAAGCAATCCCCACACAGTGTCTGGCATCAGAGCCTGTCCTATGAAGAAGAAGGGGGTGATGAGGACAAGAGGGTACCTGAGTATCTGAAGTGGAAGAAGGGAGCCCAAGGAGGAAAGACAAAGGCTGAGGAAGGCAAGTCCTTGTCAAAAACTTCACAACACTTCCTGGGGGTGGACAGGGGTCACGTTTGCCCTCAAACCCAGGCACAGACAGAAGCGTGCCATCACACCAGGCATAGGCAAGCAGTTCAGTTCAGGCCTGTGGTGGGTTAGATCTGGCTTTGCTCTTGAGTAGAGCTAACTTTTTAAAGGGAACTTCTCATTCCTGAGGAATTTGCTCATCTAAGCATCACCATGAGTGACCAGGCATGATGCTTATGTATGAATGATGTCTAAGTGGTGGCATTGGAACAGTTAAATCTGGGCAAAGTTATGTAAACTTGTGTCTCAATTTTCTGATTTCTAAAATGGGGGGACTTCCCTGGTGGTCCAGTGGTTAAGACTTCACCTTCCAATGCAGGGGGAGCAGGTTTGATCCCTGGTCGGGGAGCTAAGATCCCACATGCCTCGCGGCCAAAAAACCAAAACATAAAACAGAAGCAATATTGTAACATAGTCAATAAAGACTTTAAAAATGGTCCACATCAAAAAAAAAAAAATCTTTAAAAAAAATAAATGGGGATAAGAACAGTTCGTATCTCACAGGGCTGCTGGGGTCAGTAAATAAAGTATCACATATGCTGGCTTAGCATAGAGCCTGGCCTGTGGTAAACTCTCAATAAATGTTGGCTCTAATGAGCTACTTCACTTTCCCTCCAACAAGCATTTTGCAAGACTTTGGTGACATATCATGGTAAATGAAGTGAACAAAGTTTTACCCCATTGGCTGTGAGTCACATCAACATGGAACCAGAGAATGTAAAGCCCCCAAAATTGAACTTCAGAGGTACTAGAAAGTTTTCTAAAAGTGTTGTTTTCAAAAGCTTGAAAATATCATGGTGTAGTGGAAAAAACAGGGCTGGGCTTTGGAACTAGTAACACCTAATCTTGAGTCCTAGCTTAAATACTTAGTTCATCTGTGAGCCTCCATTCCATCGTCTTTAAAATGGAAATGATATTAGCACCATCTCATACGGTTGCTGCAGAGATTAATTAATACAACCATGTAAAGCATTTAGCAGAGGATCGTAAATACTTGGTACAGAGTAAGAGCTCAGCAGGTGCTGGCTGCCAGTAGTGGTAGAGGTGATGAAGTGGCGGACAGCTTTGCCCTACGCTACATTTGTAAATCGCACGTGGGAGGTGGGCTGCTATATTCAGAAGAGCACAGGTCAGGGAGATCTAGTTCGACTCTTCCATTAGGATCCAATGAGAAGTAGGATACTCAGTGCTGAAATGTCTGTCATAATTACGTACATATATATCATTTTGTTTTGGACCTTCTGCAGTGTTTTGGATTTGGGTGTCTCCTGAAATTCCATTTTATCAGGATGAATATATCACCCAGCATGTTCCCAGTGAAACTATACTTCAGTTTATTCCTTTCCTGCCATACCCAAGACACACACACACACCGCTATCCATGACATAAGAAGCAGATGAAGCAAAATCCACTCACACTGTAGTCCAGAAGTACAGGGAGAAAGCAAGGCATCACTCCTTTACATTGTCTGCATAGTTAAGAAAATTTTAACATCTAGTCCTATCTGATTTAAGACTTAGCCTATTGTTTAAACAGTGCCTTTAGTAACACTTGGCTATTCTTAGACACACATTCTCAGTCTTTCAGAAGCCTTCCTCCTTTCCTTCCTATTTTCAGTCTCCCTCCTCTTCTCCTGTCCTTTCTTCCTAAGGTGGCAGATTGGAAGGAGGACAAGGAGGAGGGGGTGGCTATGGCTTATCTGACCTTGAGGGAGAAAGGAAGAGACAAAGCCTGGTGGTGGGGGTCCCCTGCTGCTCTGGTCTCTGGTATAGGCCCCTTGTCCGCCTGGGGGTCTGTGGCCAGAGAACTGGTGATCGGGAATCTCTCAGGTTGGTCAGGACCTAGTGCACTCCGACCCGCTGGCCCAGACCCACCTCAGCAAGCACTGCCTGCCGACCCCGAGCCCCCTGAGTCTCCATCGTATCTTCCATCCAGGCCTGGCCCCTCATGCCTCTACAGAGGCCCCCAGGGGGCTCACAGTCTTTTCCTCACCACACCTCAGAGCCTGCCCTGCCTGAACACTCTATCGTGCAGACTGGCTTATGGCAGCCAGAAAGTTAGTTTCTTTCTGGAGTCCTTAAGTAGGAACAAGAGCTTTCTCTGCCCTCAGTGTTCCCTCCATCTATTCAAATACCTCCTAGGCCATAAAGGTCCTTTCATTTGGCTCTTCTCTACCCTCCCCACACCCCCGTCAGGAGCAGGACTCTCTCACATGCCTCCTGCATCCTATCACCCCTCTAATAAAGCAGTAAATGCATGGCCTTGGTGTCCTGAAAGAGTGAGTCTTTTCTATGCTGTGGGAAGAACCAATAGGTCTGTAGTCTTGGTTTCTTAAAGGAGAGATTTAAATTTTTTTTCTTAAAAATCTTCTCTCAAGACAGTAGCCTTATAAACGGGTACTATTTGGAACATAAGAAGCTGAGTATTACGTGGGCTTTTCTAATTGGAAAAGTCCAATTTTTTAATCGAACCCCTCCCATTTCCCTACTCCCCCGATCACCACCCACATACACAGATATCATCCCTATTTGAGCATGCCTATGGCCAAAGGGAGTAAGTAATGATGTCCAAAAGCAAGAAAATGGTATATTCATATTTTCCAAAGTTTTGAATGACACATAGAAGGAAGTTAACAAGCCTTCTTAAATTAACTAATCCAGCCCCAGTGAGATTTCAGAGATTATGTGGAAACTTGGTGTACATAGTCACCAAAACACCTGTTTGTTTTCTGTAACATGAAAGCAACACAGGAAATTGTGCAAACCATTTGGAAAGAATGTATTCCTTCTGCAGACTGGGCCCTTTCCTTTCCAGATCTAACTTTTACTTTTAGGTCCTTGTTTATGTTCCGAAATGCCTTCAGTATTAGGAGCACAATAGCCACCAAAACTTATTTTTAGAGAGAACACCACCACCCTATATTCCAAGGCTTTTCACTCTGCTTTACCAAGAGATCTTATCTATTACATTTAATCTGTTCATGGGCTATGCATATACCTGATTCACGGCCCTTTGTCAGTTACTCGTCTAGAGATAACCACAATCCACAGAAAAATTTAAATGAATCAAGAATGAATCTCTGAGATACATAGATCCCAGGGTAAAATTCAGTCCAGACTAGCTAACTGCTATGGACTGAATTGTCCCCTGCAAAATTCATACATTGAAGCCCTAACTCCCAATGTGATTGTAGTTGGAGATAGGGCTTTTAGGAGGTGATTAAGTTTAAGTGAGGTCATAAGTACAGGGTCCTAATCCAGTATAAGAAGAGGAATAGAGAGAGATCTCTCTTTCTCTCCTCCACAAGCACCAAGGAAAGGCCATGTAAGGACATAGTGAGAAGTCAGCCATCTGCAAGCTAGGAAGAGAGTCCTCACCAGAAACCAAGCCCTGCTGGAACCTTGATCTTGGACTTTCCAGCCTTCAGAACTGTGAGAAAGTAAATTTCTGTTGTTACCAGGCTATGGTATTTTATGGCAGCCAAACAGACTAATACACCAACCAAGATGCTGAGTAAGAAATCTCTGCTCAGCGTCATCTTCAAAGATAACCCTGAACATCAAATTCGAGGTGTGTGTGTGTGTGTGTGTGTGTGTGCGTGCGTGCGTGTATTAGAGAGAGAGAAGACACTTTGCTCTGAAGTATGCCCCTGGATTTGTAAACATGTTTACTGAAAGTAAAGTTCCCATGGTTTCTGCGTGTTTATTTTGGTTGATTGGCAGAACAGAGCACTTGCTTGAACAGAGCTGGGGAATATGTACTGGCCTAATATCAAGTGTTGCTTACAACTCTTTTGCAGATAATCTCTATGAAATTTAGATTATTTAGTTTAAAAATAAGGAATACTGTGGATTACTCTTACAAAGATGTTGATAGCAGAGAGACTCATTCATTTATTTAAAAAAGAAAGATAGCAATTGGAAAGGGAGTTCTCTCTTCCTTGCCTTCAGTTTAAAAAAGGAAGTGTGTACATTGTTGCACATTTAGTGGAAACTAACACTTTTAGCTGCTCTACCTCTAGTAAGCCTCACAAGAACCTGAGGAGGCAGATATTATGCTGCCTCTGCCATGACCTAATCACATGACCTTGGGCAAGTTCCTCAAACTCTCCGTGACTCCGGCTCCACACCTGTAGATGACACGAGATAATATATGTAAAGTCCGTAGAAAAATACCTGGCACAGAGTAGAAGCTCAGTCAATAGTAGACATGTTAGCGTTATCATTATTATTATTTTTTATTATAATTGTTATTTTATAGATCTGACAGCTAAGTCTCAGAACAATCAAGCCTCAGATCACATAGCTAATAAGTGACAGATCCAGGATTCAAATCCAGAACCACCTGATGTCAAAATCCATGCTTTTAAATCATCTACCACCTTACCCTGTTTGTAGCCATCTAGACTCAGGCAACCAACACAGAGCTGAAGAATACTCAGTTGACCGTAACTCTTAAATTATTCAAGGGAAGAGTCCTTGCTTATTGGAAAAGAGCTGGACCATCACCCTTTCTTTTCAAGGGTGAACACCTCGGGTCACTGCCTTGGAGCAGCAGCCCCGAGCCACCTTAATCTTTCTGAAGATTACAGCCTCGTCTAGCTTACAGCCTCCCATCTCCTCACCCCACCTCCTGGATGTTGATAAATCAAAGAAATGGCAACAAAATGAAAAGCCCAAATAAACATTTTTTTGTAAGGATCATATGAAAAGGGAGTTTTCTTTTTCATTAAATATTTGATAACAATATCTTAGGCTTTTTGATGTTACTTTCCATATTTTGTACTGGATAAAAGTGTATGACTCATAGAAGTGACCAAGCGAGGAAAAGCAAATGAGTCACCATGTCCAGCCCATTTGGATCCTCCTGAAGGGCAGCCCAGCCCGTCCCGCCTGCTGCAGCTCGGGCTGCATTGGAAAGGGGGTTTTTTTCTGGAGACATTGGGACTCCCAGAAAAGGAGTGAGTCAGGGATAGTGAGAAATATCAGGGCCTCAAGGAGTTACCCTGTAAGTTTTCCAAAAAGCATTTTCTGCTCTCAGCTTAGAGGTTACTTGTCCACATTTCATCACTTTCAACTCCCAGGTATACCCCCATTGCTGGCTAATCACTCCGTAAGTGCTGTGCACACATCAAAGAGTTGCCTTCCAGGGTACTCTCCTCCCCATTCAAGCAAGTTAGAGGTAGTTAGATTTGAATATCTTTCCAACAGATAAATCTCTGTTCCCTTGATAGCTTTATTGCTGTATTGGAACCTGTCCAGCATGTTTCCTTCTGGTACCAAAGTGCCAGTTAAGCCCATAATTCTGGATTCAGTCTCCGAGAGCTGGAGGGAGAATTGTTCCATCTCTTAGCCCATTTTGCCTCAGGTCTTTTCAAAGTTCCTCCTTTGAATCATCTAGTCAGTGAACCACATTTAAAACCTAAGCACCCCATCTGTTGTCTTTCAACCTGAATCTCTCTCGTTGTTCTGTTTCTCTGCATTCACTCCTTGTTTTTCTCAGCTCAGACTTTTGTGCCTGGGGGCTTTGAGCTTGAATTTGTACAGCCCCGATTATTTCGCGTATGGACTTTGGGCAGGTTGATCAATCCGTCTGAGCCTTACTTTCCTCGTCAGGGACAAGGGGATAATAATTCCCATGTCCTAGTGTTGGGTAAGGGTTTAGAGCTGGGTAAGTCGGGAGTATGCTGGTCTCCGCAGTGGGAATCTCTCACCCCACATCATCCCATAACCTCTTTTTCTCCAGGGACAATTCCCCTCCCTACCCCACACCCACTCAAGGTGACTTTTTAAAAATTTTCCATTCATATTTTCTCTCACAAGCAATTTTTTTTTTTTTTCCCTCTCTCTGTCTTCACCAAGATTTGTAATTCTGCTCTGTCTTTCTTCCCTGGTACCTAGGGCTGACTCATCTGCAAAATTGCACTAAGTTTATTCCCCTCATCCAAATCAATAATAAAAATTAAAACAAAGTCAGTTCTTCCATTGGTCTCTTTTTACAAATCCACTTGAAACTTCTCTCCACGGAACTTATGTAACCAAATTTACATGAACTCAAAAGGGGTAGAAAGGCTACCCCTGTGTGCTTAAGTAATTTTATCAGAAACACTAAAATACCCTCAGGTGGTTTTTAAAAATAATACTGCTCAGTTAAGAAAGAAAGCAAACTAAAAAGATAAGGTTCTCAATATATTGTTGTACTTTCATTCTGTAAGTGTTAATTGGACTTAGGTATGCTTTGGTTTTTTTTTTTCACCTGTCTAGGGTGTTAAGAGATATTTTGTTTGCAAACAGTTTGTTCAATTTTAATTTTGATAAGCTACTTCCTTCTTTTTAGAATGACATACAAACTTCTAACACTCAACTCTGAGATATTTATAGGCCGAGTTCTCCAAAGAAGCAAAGCAGTTATATCTGTCATTCAAAATTCACCCAACACCAACCCCCCTTCAAGATAACTTGATTTTCCAAATTTCAATTGTGGGACTATTTCAAGTCCAACTAAAAGAACCACAAGGTAGCTATATTGGAATCTACCTTTTATTTAAGGTTTTTTTTTTTTTTTTAATAGCTATACCAAATCTATCCCACCTCACCCCCTCCCCACAAATAGCCAATAATCACCAACCGTGACGTAGATTATATTCCTATAAACTGTTCTGCTGTCAACCGAAGGACCATTTTGTTGCTTGAGGCCTGCTTTTCTGTGAAGAGCTCTTAGTCCATAAAAAGGATCTTAAAATTACAAGCCCAGCAAGCATTAATCCTAGGAAGAAATAGAAAAGCAAATTTTTCACATTCAACAGTGTTTCTGATAGATTACTATCCATATTCAGAATATGAATTATAATTAAACAAATGACTAGGCTAAAAATAAAATCTCTCAATTCATTCATAATTGGACACTGGCCATTACTTTTGTGGAGAAAGGGAGTTTCATGTTGAGTTGGCTACTAGTTGTCACCACCATCTAAATCATAACTAACAACTGCAGACCCAAAAAATCCACTGCAGTCAACTGTTGTTATTAACATATTAATGACAAGATATAAAACATAGAAAAGATTAAGTCATCATGCAGACCAGAGAATGCAAGTGTAATCCCCTTGTGAGGCCAGGCAGATCAGTGAGTGAAGCAGGCTGGAGGGTGAACTGGAGAGCTGGCCCCTGGATACGGGGGAAGCTGCTACTTTGTTCTGACCATTTAACGTCAAGTAGAAATGCAGGCCAGAAGATCTGTCAGATTTCTGATTTTTTGAGAGACCCCTAAAATATTATATATATATTTTTTAGTGTGAACTCCTTCCATATTCAAAATTTTAAACTAATTTGAAATTTTAAAGGATTTGCTGCAGCCAAAAGGAATTACAACTGGAGGCAACATTCAGCTTTCCTGCCACTAATATGTGATCTTTAATTTAAATCATATGACAGATACTGTCTAGATGCTCACCAAACCTGTTTCCTCTTCTTTCTGAGCATGCAGCTAAATTGTATTCCCCAGCCTCCCTTGCAGTTAGCCCAAAAGGATGTGGGTGGAGGCAGTGGCCATCACTGCCAGGCTCAGTCCTCCATTCCCTATGTCTCCTCTTCTCTGCCAGCCAGATGCAGGGGATCCAGGAGGACCCAGGGTACCGGAAGATGGCAGAACCTCCAGATGTCAGGAGCCCAAATGACCGCATGAAGGAGACCCTCCCTCCCCACGCCTTCCCATCAAAGAGACTCACACTGGAGTATGATGAGAGCAAGAAATAAACCTTTTCAAAAGCCCTTGAGATATTGGGGCTTAGCTGATCTTGATTAATGTAGGTTAAGAGTTTCTCCTTTTCATGTGTCAATAGTGATGTTTGTTAGCCCAATTTGATCTTTAAGCAGTGAAACCTCAAAAATAACAAAATGATTTTTCACATCATGCTGAAGTGGTAGAAAAAGAAATAATACTAATATTTTATGTCCACTTTGTTTTTTGAGATTGCAAATGGGCATATTTTTTGTATCCAGACTGTCTTCATTAAGAAGCTTTACTGCTAGAGAAAATAAGCCTTTCCTCTACAAAAAGTACTCTAACAGCAAAGACAGGGTGAGTTAGAGATGACTACATTCCACAAACATAGCCTCAGGCCCTTTTCTCCATCAGATTATCTTTCATATTTATGGTTGACCTAAAATCCCATCTCTTTTTGAATAGCCTGAATGGCCATGTGTTGAGTCGAAATTATAGTGCTTCTTCCCTCTTCCTTCTACATTTAGTTTTTCTTTCTCCACCTTCTTAACTTTCAGATGCTTGAAACTCCTATTTTTAACATTCACCCTAGCTAGAAATACTAATGCATTAGAAAATTTTTAACTATTCCTATTTAAAATCACTTCTTCTTTTGGAAGCTTGAATAATTTCTAAATCAGTAAGGCATGCATGCATAGCAAATAGGGGAAATACTGCAGAATTAGTTTTATGACCTCTCTGGTTCATTCTCAGCGTGGAGAATTCCATTCTCAACAGTGGGTATGTCCATTGGAACATAGTAAGATAAAAGAACATAGGAAAGCAGCCTTTGTAATAATGACATTCTTCAAATGACTTAATATACTGGCCACGTACATATATATCTAAATAAAATACTTGCAGAATCAGAAAAGAAGGTTTGAAACTCAGTAGTGATGTAGTTGTGTCGCTAGATTGGGCGCCAAAATGGGATGTTAAGAGAGTAGCATAGCGCCGTAATAGTCCACTCCTCATAATCACCCTAAGTTAGACCCTTGGTAGAATGTCACATCTAGCTGTGTCCATAGTGCCAAAGAAAATGTAGTACTTGGAAAGAGTTTAGAGGAGAATCACAAATTTGATTAAAGGGAATGATAACAAGACCTACCTGGAGAAAGAAAATCTGTAAAGTAACTAAGCCACAGTTTCCAAGTATATAAAAGGCTTTGCTTCCTTTCTTTGGAGGTGGGGGAAAAGAGAAAACAAAAAAGATTGACTCAATTTTCACTCTTGGGAGACTTGAGTTAGACAGTGGGCAGGGAAGTGCTGGTGGGAGCGGGGGCATTCCCGTAGCATTTCTACCCTACGTCTCTGAAGAGGGTATATCTAGGAATGTGACTGTACTGCTCTCTGCTCATCATGCTACCTACCTCCTAATTCAGATTATTCTCTGCTTCTTCTAGGGATGTGCCCCTCTCCCTAGATAGTTGGGTATTATCAAAAGTGAGTCACCTCCTCACCTATTCATTGTTAAATCAAAGGTGGGCAGAACTGATAAACTAGACCTGGAAAGAATGAATGATAATCAAAACAGTGGCAAATATTTCATGATTCCTAACTAGATTTTGTTTACCGCTCCAATGGATACTCAGCATGACCTTACAAGGCAGGGCTTCAAGGCAAGCACTATTATTCTCATTTTGCTGATGAGGAAACTGAGGCATGAAGAGGTTAAGTAACTTGTCTAAAGTTGTGGAGCAAGGAGTTAAAACCAGGCAGTGTGATTTAAAAATCACTTACTCTTAACTACTATACCATATTGACAATGCTACAAAATCACTGGGAATGGACAGCATCAACCAGCACTGTACTTTAGGTCATTTGTGAACTAGGATTGTCTCTCCAAAAAGACCTTGAATGGAGACCCCTAGGAGATATAAGAGACTGAATCATGAAAAGGTTTGGTTTTCAAGGCACTGGTTACTAGTCCTTGGACTGGGTGAAATATCAGGCAGTGTCCAGGAATCTAGATCAGTTTCTAAGTACTGGGAAATTACCTGGGGATAACATAGATCAGAGACAAAGCATGGGATCAAACAAAAATTGAGTATCTTATAAATAATTTTGTTACTATCAGATCAAAAAGCCAAGCTTTATAAGTCAGACAATTGTGGGTTTTATATTTTCCTTGATTATTCTGTTTTTTGGCTTTTCATAGCTTTAGAAGAGGCCTTTTGTCAGTAGACAATAAGAAACTTCATAAATTGGCTTGAGTCCGGAGGACCTAATTGAGTAGAGAATCCTGGATGATGCAGGAGGTAAAAGGAACAAGGAAAAGAAGGGGATTTTGGGTTTGCCCACACTTGAGCCCCAGAGGGAAAGAGAAGCAGTGGGTTCATAAGTGGTTGTAGCAGAGGAGGTCAAAGTGGAAGAATCCCAAGGGGTGGAAGACACTCAAGTCAAGGATAGCTTGACCCACAAATCATCCCACGGAAGACTTTCCCCCTGGATTCTTCATCTGTACAAACCTCGGAGGCATTGAATTTTAGAGGGGAACTGTTCCCTTTTACCTTCACCCACACTCAGCCTTTCATCAAAACTGAATTGCGGGAGAGTGAGATTGACATATACACACTACTATATATAAAATAGATAACTAATAAGAACCTACTGTATAGCACAGGGCACTCTATTCAGTACTCTGTAATGACCTATATGGGAATAGAATCTAAAAAAGAGTGGATATATGTATATGTATAAATAAATAAATAAAATGATTACCAAAAAAACCCCCACAAAAACCTGAATTGCATCACAGGAGCTATGGAATGAAGATCCATCTCCTCTCCCTGTACAAAGCCATCAAAGAAATGGGTCCTCCCAAGCAATGATGTCCTTGAAGTTTAGGATCAAGGAGACTCAAACTTTAGAAAAAATACCAACTGGATGGTAAAACCCTAAGTAGT
Source organism: Eubalaena glacialis (assembly GCF_028564815.1). Lineage (NCBI taxonomy): Eukaryota > Metazoa > Chordata > Mammalia > Artiodactyla > Balaenidae > Eubalaena > Eubalaena glacialis. The sequence goes on along the minus strand of NC_083719.1, from coordinate 43,661,442 downwards.
CCAAGTTAACTTTAAAATCAGGTGGTATTAGTCCTCTAATGTTTTCATTTTTTCAAGATTGTCAACTCTTCTAGGTCCTTTGCATTTCCAAACAAATTTTAGAATCAGCTTGTCAATTTCTACACACACAAAAACACATCTGATAGATTTTGACTGAGATTATGCTAAATCTATAGATCAGAAGCCAGAAAGCTTTTTCTCTAAAAATTCAGATAGTAAATATTTTAGGTTTTGAGGGCAAAACAGCATTTCAATAGGTAAATGAATAGTCATGTTTGTATTCCAATAAAACTTTATTTACAAAAGCAGAGAATAGGTCAGATTTGACACATGAGCCACAGATTTTTGACCCTGTAGGAGAGGAAAACTTTCCTTCTACCCATTCATATTCTGCATCTGAGGGCCTGCAAATTAGACTGACAAAAGCTAGATTAACAAGAGAAAAAACAAACAGAAGTTTATTAACATAGTCAAAGGGGTAGTTAGAGCCTGAGGCTTATATAGCATTTTAACAATGGGCAATAAATGTATAGAGAAGAGACAAACCAAAGGAAAAGGGATTTAGTCTTTTAGGGTTGGCCAACCTTGAGAAGGTAAATATATGGGGAAACAAATGGATGATAAGGGCTAGATTGCAAGGTTTGTTTGTGTAGACTCTTTCTCTGTGCCATCTTGTCTCCTGGGGTGAAGTTGTTATCAACTTCCTGGTTTGGAAAAGTAGGAGGAACACCTTCACAAGGGGCACTTATGTTCTGCCTTCAGGCAGATGGGGGAGGGCAGAGAGCTTGTCCTGTGTCTGCTTTTTCTTAATTGCCTTCAGCTCAAAATAATCTTTATGCCAGAGTGGCATGTTTTGGGGTGGCATACCCTGAATCTCTTCAACCCCTGTTATAGCTTAATTGGCATTGAACAATGTTGAACTTTCCAATACATAAAAACAGTATATGTCTCCTGTTCAATTAGGTCTTCTTTATTTTAACTCAGTGATGTTTTGTTGTTTTCAGTACAGTTATTGTACATGTTCGTTAAACATATGAATACTTCATGGATTTTTGTTTTTTGTTATTGTAAATGGGTTCAAATTGACTTTGTATTGGTGGAATCTCTTTCTGTAAAGTCTATTTCAGGGAGTATGGGAATTCATAATTTATTCCTTATTGTCAAGAAGAATATTACTAGTAATTTGGTTACCAAGTGATATTCAAATATAAAATTAGAATAAAATTAAAAATCAATCTGGGCCAATCTACCCTTAAAATTACATAGATTTTTCCCCCCCTCTTTTTCTTTTTATAAATTTTTTAATTAATTAATTATTTTTATTTTTGGCCGTGTTGGATCTTTGTTGCTGCACGCGGCCTTTCTCTAGTTGCCGCATGCGGGGGCTACTCTTTGTTTCGGTGCGCAGGCTTCTCATTGCTGTGACTTCTCTTGTTGCAGAGCACGGGCTCTAGGTGCACGGGCTTCAGTAGTTGTGGCATGTGGGCTCAATAGTTGTGGCTCATGGGCTCTAGAGCGCAGGCTCAATAGTTGTGGCGCGCAGGCTTAGTTGCTCTGCGCTATGTGGGATCTTCCCAGACCAGGGCTCAAACCCGTGTCCCCTGCATTGGCAGGTAGATTCTTAACCACTGCACCACCAAGGAAGTCCCTTTTTTCCCCTCTTTGATTTAGTGCTTCCAAATAAAGTCTTTTTTAAAAAGCAACTGAACAGAAAATATAGAATTACAATTACAGAGAGTCAGCTCTCCGCAAGTCAAACTTAGGGAAGGCAAGAACTCTTGCATATTTTGAATTGGCTTACTTAAAAAAAAAAAAAGCAGATTACCATCATAATTATATTTTGCTTAGAACAAACTTAAGATGAGGTTTTTTTTAAAACATAAATAACATTTTTAAATGAAAAAAATTCCAGTTTCCAAAATAACACCATGTCTGTGCGAAGAAAGGCATCGTTTATAGAACTTAAGATGAGTTTGTAGGATATGCATATGCTTCTGAGTGGCCATGAAATTCGGTCTCGGATTAAGATATTGCCACTAAAAATTCTCCAAAATTAAAAGCTAGAAACATTGAAGAGTACTTTGTGCTGTGTCCATATGTGTGATACCGTGGTGAAGAACATGGATTTGGGGTCAGAGAGCCCTGGTTTCAGTCCTGGCTCTTCTACTTCTATGCTGAGAGACCTCAGGTTAGTCATTTAAGCCTTCTAAGTTCCAGCTTCCTCATGTATAAAATGAAAACAGTATTATTGCCTACTCCATGAAGTTGTGGTGAGCATTGAATGAGAAAATGTGTGAAAAAGTCTTCAGACAGTGCCAGAAACATGCTAAGTGATCAATAAGAGATAGAGACTATGATAATGTTCTTATTTATGAAGATAATGAAGTTTGTGATGATGATGATGATTGTTATAAAGCTTATGTAAATGACAAGTTTGTTCTGACTTCTCCCACCAAAGACCTTAATACAGGCAAGAAAAATATCCAATAAACATCTTTAGATTTCAGTAGTCAGCTGGAGAAGGTTGGGGTGTAGAGAGATGGGAGAGATTGATGGTGTGGAAGCAAACAATAACTGTTCCCCCTTGGACTACAATCTGAGAAGGAAAAGCCCAGAAAAGAGCAAATAAAGGCCAGTCTCAAGACTCTTTCTATTCTATAATAAGAAGAAGAAACAGAATCTCTCTTAAGGGTCTTCATTTCTGGTCTTTTGGATCCCAAAGTCACTATTCTGCTTCATGTCAAGACCCAAAATGAAGACTAAGAGTTTTCCTTAAAAATACAGCTCATCAGGCTTCCCAGGAATTAGGATTCCCCCAGGAGGAAAGGTTCACCTTAGGCTAAGCCTAGCAATAAGCCAATTGTTAATATCCAGTGTCCAACATACAAAGACTAGAGTTTAAATCTGAAAGAGTTTAGGGAAGGCAATGCATTTGCAGTAGTCTTTACAGGAAAAGCAGCGAACAAGATCATGTTTTATGTAGATAAATTTAGCCCCTTTTAGTATGAAAAATGGCCTGCCATGCAACTTAAACAATCTTTCGTACAGCTGCTTTTTAAAATGCATCCATTTATCTTTCATCATGTTTTATTACTGCTGCATTTTATTATAAACATTATGAGCAGGATCATTTACAGGGAACAGAATCAAGAAAGTAGCACTTATTCATGAGAGACGGTGATGAAATGCTGATATAAACTTCATGTGTGTGTGCGCGCATGCAGATTTTCACATCTTTCATTGTCTGTCTTTGCGTGTTCTAGGTTAATGGATTTCCTTGCGTAGACTTTCTATCAGAGACACTTGTTACTTCTTCATGACTCTCAGAGTTCTTTCCTGACTCAAGCAGTGCGCCAAGCACAGGTCCTGACACATGCTACAGATTTTATTTAAATTTTCTTTCATTTAATTATGTTGACTTGAGCATCTCTTTGGAACCTAGGGAAAACATTCTTTTGGTATCTAAGTCATTTCTTCTCTCACAGACTTAGGTTCAAGTCAACAAAAGTCTTAACAATGACTATAAAATGCTAGCTCTTTCCACACACCCCCAACCCAAACTTTCAGAAAACCTGAAAAAAGAATTGAATGTGGTCTCTGAGCCCATCATGGCAGAAAAATCCTTCAGGATTCAAAGGTGGCGCTTCCGAGCATGTCATGCCCACGTGGTCTGTGAGTAGCTCCACTTCTGCTGTTCTGTGTCACCCAGTGCTGTTTCTCCTGACTTATGGGCCACTCTACAACTTCCAGAGGTCTTCTACTCTCCTCCAGAAGCCTGGGGCTTTCCCAGAAGACTCCTGGGAGTTGGCTCCTAATTTATTCTCACCCCTACCACCCACCATTGGCAGTTATTTACTGAATGCCTACTATGTTGGAGGCATTATGCTAAGCACCAAGGATATGATAAGACATTCACGGGTGGGAGAAGAACACATGAAACCAGCAATTATAATAATGTGATGAGGTTTATCATGTAGGTATGTGGATCTAAATATAGCAGGGAAGGAGGAGGTTGAAGGAATGCGTCTCAGAGAAGGTACTATTTGAGAGACAATGTTTTGAAAGATAAGTAAGAATTAGGCAGATGGAGAAGAGGAAGAAGGGAGGAGGCCATTAAAGGCTAGGAGATCAACAGGTGTAAAAACCTGGAGGTGTCAGCCAGTGGGGTTGGTTTAAGGAAATGTAAGTGACTGTATGACTGAAAGAAGAGAGATTTAAGAGTGGAGGGAGATGAGATGAGGGTAACAGGTAACTGGTATGGGGACTACATAACTTTTGGGAGGTGATCAGATACAACTTTATTTTTCCTACCAATGACCCTTCCAAATTTATTTAGTGGGGTAATTTTATCCTGCTCATGAAGGACGTAGGTCTGAAATCATGATTTCATTGCCTGCTCATTCCTAGGCAAAGGATAATTTTAAAATCACTTTAAGTTCTCAATGATAGTCTCCACTGGGAAATTATAATGTCTAGTCCAAGATAGAGTTCAAAGGCTTTAAAATTTGAAGAAACTGAAAACACTAATTTGAAAAGATACATGCACCCCAATGTTCATTGCAGCACTATTTACAATATCCAAAATGTGAAAGCAACCTACATGTTCATCAACAGATGAATGGATAAAGAGAATGTGGTGTGTGTGTGTGTGTGTGTGTGTGTACACATATTCCATTTTATAATGGACTATTACTCAGCCATAAAGAAGAATAAAATTTTGGCATGTGCAAAAATATGGATGGACCTGGAGGATATTATGATTAGTGAAATAAGTCAGACAGAAAAAGACAAATATTATGTATTATATGTGGAATCCAAAAACTAAAACAAACAAATGAACATAACAAAACAGAAACAGACTCACAGATATAGCAAACAAACTAGTGGTTACCAGTGGGGAGAGGGAAGTTGGGAGGAGCAAGATAAGGGTAGGGGATTAAGAGGTACAAACTCCTATGTATAAAATAAATAATTTACAAGAATATATTGTCCAGCACAGAGAATATAGCCAATATTTTATAACTTTAAATGGAGTATAATCTATAAAAATATAGAATCACTATGCATTATACCTGTAACTAATATAATATCAACTATACTTCAATTAAAAATAAATAAATAAGTAGTACATTGGCATTATTTTAAAAAATAAAAATAAATTAAAAATAAAATTTATTGAAAGGTGGGACTCCTCTCCATTCACTGTACCAAAGCCTGGTTAGTGGCCATCTGCCTCTGGTGATATGGGTGTGATTGACTTCAGCTCTCTCTGCTCCCCACCTTTTCCCCCATTTACTAGCTACAGTTTCTGGCCCAGCCAGAATTGAGAAGGGTGTGAGAGAAGAATAAAAGGACAGGGTAATTCTTAGTTTGCTAGGTAGCCTTGCACTTTTGGGTTCAGCTGATGGTTAAAGCTGACTCTCCCCCAGGGAGCATTTCCACGGGTTCCTTGGAAATTTACATCCTGGGGGTCCCTCCCTGTGCTTTCTTGATTCAGGCAGATGGATCTCTATTCTAGTGGTCATTTGCAATTCCTTCCCTTAGTAATCCAGCAGTCTGGCTGTTACAATGGGCATATAGTTTGGGAAACTAAATAGAGACCCAGAAATGACAGTTTATTGGATTGGTACGGGATTGAGGTGGCATTACAAACCAGTGGAGAAATGGTAAAAGTGACTTTTATATGGGAAAAAATGAAGTTATTCCAACTTCATACTGTTCTCACAAATAATTTCTAAATAGATTGAAGATCAAATGTGAAAAATAGAACTTTAAGACAGTTGTAAAAAAAAATGTATAGAAGAGTTTTTGTGACTTGGATGTAGGGAAAGATTTCTTAGGCAAAACACAAAAACGTATAACTCAAAGAACAAGTTTGGGAAATCTTTAAAATTTGATAAATTTTTAAAATTTATAGCTTCTCTCCCTTAAAATATCATTGTTGAAGGATCCAAAGGCTTGTAGAAGATATGTGAACCATAGGTAACGGACTAAGGATTAGTATTCAAAAATGTAAAGAACTACTGAAATAAGAAAAATGTAAACAATCCAATAAATATGCATGGAGATTATAAGCAGGAATCTCACTGAGGGGAAATTCAAATGACCAAGGATCACACAAAAATATTCTCAACCTAACAAGTAATCAGGGAAATGCAAATAAAATAACAGTGAAATACTACTTCACACCTTTGAATGGGCCGAGATTTTAAAGTCCAGCAATACCAACATTGGCAAGATTGTGGGAAATGAAAAACATCATATACTGCTGTGAGGAGTGTAAATTAGCGCGCTCTCTAAATGTCTACACAAGATAGACTGTGTACATACCCTGCAACTCCTAAATTTAAATCCTGGAAAATGATGATACAATGTAATAGTAAACACAGTACATTATACAGCATGTTAGTTTCTTTGGCTGCCGTAACAAATTACCACAGACCTGGTGGCTTAAAACCACAGAAATTTATTCTCTCATAGTTCTGGAGCCGGGAGTTGGGAATCAAGGTGTAAGCAGCATTATTCTCCCTCCAGAGGCCATGGGGGGGAATCCATTCCTTGCTTCCTCCAGGTTTTGGTGACCATTGGCATTCCTTGGCTTGTGGCCACGTGGCTCTCTGCTCCATCTTCACATGGCCTTCTCCTCTGTATGTGTGGTGTTGAATCTCCCTCTGCCTCTTTCTTATAGGATACATGTAATTGCATTTAGAGCTCACCTGGATAATCCAAGATAGGTGCCTCTTCTCAAGATCTTGAATTTAATGACATCTTTTGCCATAAAAGGTAATATTTACAGATTCAAAAGATTAGGGTATGGGCATAAGTTTAGGTTCACCTCTCATCCTACCACAGGGATATATACAATGATGTTTATTAAGAATTGCTATTAGTAGCAAAAAATTGGAAACAACATAAATGCCCTACTCATAAGATAATGGATTAAGTATGATATGCTCATATGATAGGATATAGCAGTATAGAGTCAATTTCATCTTTATATTTATCAAAACACATAAATCTCAAAGACTTGCAGTAAAGCAAGTTGCAGATACCACTTATTTCATTTTTAACACAGGGATACCACTTATTTCATTTTTAACACAGGGATACATCTCAAAGACTTGTAGTAAAGCAAGTTGCAGATACCACTTATTTCATTTTTAATACAGGGATACATATACACAAGTATAAAAACATGAGCTAAATAAGTACATACAGTTATATGTGATCAATGACAGTGTTAGAAACTGGGAAGCATTGGTAGGGTAGATGGAGAAAAAAACAAAGATGATTTCATTTTAAGTTTTCTTTTCAAAAAATATGCCAAATAGAAATTCCAAAATGTGAACAGTTCTTAATTCTGGGTGATAGACACATAGGTGTTTGTATTATAATTCTATGCATATTTCTTAATTATTTTAAACAATTTTAAAATGTTTTATATTGGGGGAGTTTTATGTTTAAACAATAGAAAACATTTAATAGTTACTCTGACAGCAGTACAGAGGATAAATTAGAACAGGCAGGAAATAGAGGTAAAGAGATAGGTTGGAGGCTACTAAAAATAATATATAGATAAGATGTTTGAAGCTCTGACCTAAGAGGGTGACCATGATAATAGAGAGAAAAAGGTGATTGTGAACAGCATTAAAAAGATAGAATCTATTGGACCTGGCAACTGAGTCATGGGACAGGGAGTGGGAGGGAGAAGCAGGGCTCAAGGGTGATACCAAGTTTCCTACTTCAGGAGCCGGAAGTGGATAGTGGTTGTGTAGTCACAGGCAACTACTGATCTGCTTCTGTCACCATAGATCAGTTTACATTTTCTAGAATTGTATGTAAATGGCATGCACTATATACTCTTTTCATCTGGCTTCTTTCTCTCACATAATTATTTTGATATCCATCCCTGTTGTACATATATATAGTTCATTCTTTTTTATGGCTTTGTAGAATGTTAGATTTTATTGATTGCCAATCTCCCTAGACTGTTCGTTCCTTGCTGAGCCTCTCCCTGGCATATCACGCAAGATGTATTCCCCCCTCACCTGCCCACTGCCCTCCCACATCAAAATCTGCAGCTGCTTTCCTTCCCCAAATCCTTTTGTCACCAATTGATGGGTGATGATAAGATTAGAGGAATTTCCTGGTGGATTGCAAAATGTTACATTAACAATATATTAAATGAGCTATACTCTCAAGGGGGTCGGATGAGGTAACCTTCAAAGTCCCATCGTCAAAAAATCTCTGATTTGCTGCATTTCCGTTTCATTCACAGTTCCACAAATGAACTATCGTTTCTAACATGGATTTGCTAAAGACATAAAGATCGCCAGTACAAGTGAGGTAAGACTAACTAAATGAACACCCCAGTTACCATGTTGGAGTTGCCTCCAAGTTTATCCCTCAGTTGGCCTGTGCAGATAACAAACAAACAAACAAACAAATAAATATCAATGGCCTAAGTTCTACATAATTAGCATTTTGCCCTTCCCAGAGCTACCATATGGATCAAATTCAGCTGGTATCCTGAGGACGCCAGTGCTGCCTTAGAAAAATAATTACTCTGGCATACCAACATCTGGGAAGTCTGCAGAAGCCAGATTCCAGGAAACAGGCACTTTGACAGAGTTACAAGCATGGATGCCCAAGGGAAGGAGAAGCCCTGAAAGAGTTGTTTTAAGTAGCTGCTTAATGATTGAGCAGATTGGGCACTGTGAATGCTTTCACTTGGCAGGAGAAATTACACTACCTAGAGACGTCTGGGTGGCATTTAAAGTTGACAGACAGTAATGAGTACTGGTTTAAAAAAAAGTATTTTAGTGTGCTCACAACTGCTAAGAGACATCTCCATTCTATGTTTATATATTTACACCTGTACTAAGGAAGAAAAGAACAAAGCAAAGAGGAAGGAAGGGAGGGAGGGAGGGTGGGAGGAAGGCAGAGTTTCTACCTTGGTAGCCTGTTTCCAAAGACTCCTAGATCATTTTAAAAACTAACAATAGTTGATCTCCTACTACGTGCATGCCAGGCTTTGTGCCACGTGCTTTACATACGTTAGCTCATTTAACCTTCACAACAGCTATGAGGCAGATAGCATTTTCTCCCCTTCTTAACCTGCTGAAACCAGCGAAGTCCCAGGTAAACAGGTACAAATTGGTTATCCTAACAAGAATGCAAAAATTGAAAGAAACCTTTCCCTACTCATTTACAAAGCTTCTCCAGGTTAAGTAAAGGGACATCATAGTGTGTAAAGAGACCAGGCTCTGAAAGAACTGCGTCCTTGTTTCCACCACTAGAAGACCTTGAGCAAGTCACGTGACCTCTCTGGGCTTCATTTGCTTCCTTCCTGAAATGATGAGGGTAGACTGTATAAATAGTCCTCCATCCTCACTGCACACTAGAATCACCCAAGGAACTATGAAGAAATGCCAATGCCCAGACCCCACCCCTGACCAATTCCTGACCAATTGAATCTCAGAATATCTAGGGCTGGGATAAAGTATCTGGCTTTACTGCAGGGAATAAAGCATTTATGTCCCTACATCCTAGAGCTAACAATTTAGTGGGAGAAGCAAAAGGCAAAGAAATACATATAATACATAGCAGTATGGTAAGTGTTATTAAGGGAAAGAATAGTGTTATGAGAGAGAATATTAAGGAAAACATGATTTTAAATGGGGGGGTGGGTGATCTGGAAAGACCAGACTTCCGGTGTTGGAAACCGGAAATGGGAGTTGGCCAGGCAAAGTGCAGAGGAAAGAGCTTTCTAGTCAAAGGGAACACATCTTACTTGGTTAGGTATATATCAAACTTGGTCATTTCCATATACATCTGTATATATATTCATATATGCATATATATGAATAACTTGTTTGAAGACCCAGATCCAGAAAAGAGAGGTGCAAGGGAGAGTACAGAGTGATGGGCAGAGCAGCACTAGGTTGGCTTGGTGAGGTCCCAGAGCCAGAACATGTCATGTTGAGGATTTTAGACTTTTATCTTTGGTACAATAGCAAGAGCAAAGCAGTGACAGGTTTAGGCAGGGGAGTGACACATTCAGATTTTGTCTTTTAGAAGATTACTTGTGTTTACATGTGGAAAAAGGTTTGGTTGGGGCTAAAGGAAAAAGAGGAAAACAGTTACAAAGTTGTGATAACCTGAGTGAAGCTTTTGTTCCTGATGATGCCAAGTTTTAGAAGAATTCTGGGTACCTGTGGAGACTAAATAAAGAATGGAAGAACAGGAGACAAGAAGTTTGACAGAATGCAAGTGACATAACTCATTAAAAATCAGGAAATTGCTTCGTACCGAATTTAGATGAGTGCCTTTGGCTTAATCCATGCTATTTTCTTCTGCTTGGGTTTATTTTGCCCCACAAAAACACACTGAATTACCCTGCCCCCATTCCTATTCTCTCGCCCATTGTGTCTCTTTTTCCTTGTCATTGTTTATGTCTATGCCAAAGCTTAGGGTGGCATTCAACCTTGGCGTTCCCATTTTCATCCTTGCAAGGGTTCCCATTGTGCACCAGAGCATGGTTGGAGGAAGACTCTAATTGTGCAGAGTTTGGCCAGGCACTGATTTTTTAGCTTTTTCTCCCCTGGTTGAGTTGCTGGTCCACTGGCTTCAGTCCATTTCCTAATGGAGAGGTGTCAGCTTCACAAAAGCATCACCTCAATTGGCACTAATTACCACCTTTCAGAACCATCATCACTCAAAGCTCAGGACTGAAAGGTCAGCAGGAAAATGAACTTCCACTCATACCTTCTGGGGTGGTCTTTGGCTTCTGACCATGCGGAGAACAAGGGCTAATGGGGAACAGACCTTTCTGCCTTCCTGCTCTTAGACCATATGTTTCTTGAGAAATCAGCCTTGGGACACCAATACTCTGCTCATGAGATGACTGAATTCATGGCAGAGCTCAGTCTTGTCAAGCTTCAGTCCCTGTCCCAGTTTCCCAATGCTTCCTTGTCTCTCCACCCCCAGGCTTCACTCCCAACCTCCAGAGGGTTCCAGCTGCATACGGTCCTGGTAAAGGAGGTAGCAGTAGCATGCCCACGCCCCTCCTGATGTGTTCATGGCACCCACATTCTCCTCCAGGCGATGGTTTAGATGGTACCCAAAGGTAAGAAGTGAAAATAGCTTTTCAGTAGAGGAAGTACATTCACTCGTGTTCTTTCCCTTTGATCCTCACGACACCTTGGTGAGGGGCACGAGGCAGGCATTGTTATTAGCTCCATTTTACAGATGAAGAGATAAAGGCCAGAGAGGCTGGTGACTTGCACAAGGTCCCATAGCCATTGAATGGCAGAGCTAGGTCCCCAAACTAAATTACTGCAGAGTGCAAGGGTGTGTGATCAAATAAGGTCACGTGTGCCAAAGCATTCTGAAAACTGAAAAGTACTATACCGATGCTCGGTATAGTATTAGTTTCCTAAGGCCGCAGTAATAAATTACCACAAAACAAGTGGCTAAAAACATCAAGCTTATTCTCTCACAGTTCTGAAGGCCAGCAGTCTAAAATCCAGCAGGCCTGCTCTCGCTCCGAAGAGCTTTAGGGGGGAATCCCTTCTTTAGCTCTTCCTGCTTCTGGTGTTGTCACCATTTCTCTACTTGAGGACACATCACTCCAATCTCTGCCTCCGTGACCATGTTGCGTCTTCCTCTTCTGTCTCCTCTTCTGTCTGTCTCAAACCTCCCTCTGCCTTTCCCTTAGAAGGATACTTGGTTTAGAGTCTACCTGTTTAATCCAGGATGATCTCCTCATCTCAAGATCCTTAATGTAATTACACCTGCAAAGACCCTTTTCCCAAATAAGGGAAACTCCATCATTCAAGGATTAGGAGATGGACATATCTACAGTATTTCAGGCCTTTACTGGTGCCGCTGTGGGTGTGGCAGAGCCCAGGCACTGTCCAGTGGTCCACAAAGTCTGTTTCTTCTAGCTCTAGCAGTCAAGTTGAGGCAATATAGCCTAGAAGTTAAGAACAGTTAAGAGCCAGTCTGCCTAAGGTTCAATTCCTAGTTCTGCCACTTGATGACTGTGTGACATTGAACAACTCCCTTAACCTCTCTGGGTCTTAATTTCGTCCCCTGTAACATGAAGATAACAAAACCCTCTCTCATAAGGCTGTCGCAAGGCTAAAATGATTTAATTATGTGTAGAGTTAGACCAGCATCTATACTACAGAAATGTTAACTATAATTATTCCTTGGCTGGCACCGTGACTACTGCTAAATTCTCTCACCTCACTTGTTTATCATTAAATAATGATTTAAATAAATGGAGAATGGACTTTCCTTTCTGGAGGTGCACTCCTGAATCATTCACTAATTCTAAGCATCTCCAGGTATGTTTTCTATAAAGGAATGTTCTAAATTGTAGGAAAAACAAAACTACAAGCAGTGAGAAGGAACCACTGTTTAAAATCTTCTATTAGCTTCTCATTTGATCCCGAAGGTTCTGAAATCTTTTTTTTTTTTTGGCTGCATTGGGTCTTCGTTGCTTCATGTGGGCTTTCTCTAGTTGCGGCGAGCAGGGGCTACTCTTCGTTGCGGTGCGCAAGCTTCTCATTGCGGTGGCTTCTCTTGTTGCGGAGCACGGGCTCTAGACACGCAGGCTCAGTAGTTTTGGCGCACGGGCTTAGTTGCTCTGCAGCATGTAGGATCTTAGTTCCCAGACCAGGGATCGAACCCGTGTCCCGTGCATTGGCAGGCAGATTCTTAACCACTGCGCCACCAGCGAAGTCCCCTGAAATCTTTTGAGCTCATTATTCAATCTAAATTTTTGGTTTGTTTTACAAGTATTTGGAAGAGTTCCGAAGGCAGACAAATACTTAAAATATTAAGTAAAAAAATTTTAGTAGAATGCTGTGGGTTTTAGAAGGGACTAGGTGTTTGAGCAAATGTTACAAATTAGGATCGAATCGCTTGTGTCGCTTCAACCCAAATAGATAATATTAGTTTGCCTGGGCTAGGTCTAAGTAATATTATGTTTCTTAGGGGGGTTTACTTACATTAAACTCTATGTTTTCCCTAGATTTTGTCCTATTTTCCTAGCTTTAGTCTCAGCCAGAGGCACAATGTCAGAAGAGAAGTAAACAATGATGATTTTTGCTCCTGAAATTAGGTTTATTAAGACAGGCATTAAATTTGCCAGTCTCACTCGTGTATCAAAGAAAATGATGGAAAAACATCATAACTGTTATCAAAATAAACGTTGACAGAGAATAAACAAGCTGGAAAGAACCTTGCATATCAATTTATACAATTCCTGTAACTTTATTTTTTATAACTTTTTAATTGTAAAAGTGAAATATATTCATCAAAGACTTTGGAAATGATGGAAAACTGCCCCAAAAAACTAAATAAAATAATTAATAGTAGTCTTACTATTCAGAGATAACTACTGTTAACATTTTATTTTCTTCCGATATAAAATGCAGTTTTCTTTCTATGATTGGAACGATGCCTCTGAAATTAGAAATGCCTCCTCTCTCTAGAAAGACAGTACTTGCTTTTTTTTATTATGACCAGATGATCACTTTTATTATAAAATACTGAGATGGATCAAAAGGGTCTCCGTCTCCTTTGAGTCTTATCTCATTGCTATGCTAAGCAATACGCAGCTATTATCCACCCTATTTCTGTCCTCTGCCCAGAGATGGGACTGTCCAGCTGTCCTCCCAGATCTGTGGGTGACACGTGGGTTGTCTTCTACTGGCAGCTGAGCAAAAATACTAGAAAGCAGTCGTAGATAATTTCTTTTTCTAGAACCGTTGAAAACATTTTTATAATAATAATTAAAATTCATTGAGGTCTTACAATTCTAAATACTTTGAATCTAGTAACTCATTTGATCCTTACAATAATCCGATGAAGCCATCTGCCCTCAGTAGGTGGCAAAATCGGTGAGCCCACAGCCTGGCTCTGTAGTCTGTGCCTTTAACCACCGTAGAAGAACTCCTGTAGAGACGCTGACAGCATGATGGCGATACTGAAGCTGCAGAACATTCTAGTGCTACAGACAAACTGGAGGAGGTTCCAAACCAAAAATCTGAGAGTGAGTTAGAAATTCAGGGTTTTTTTCAAGTGTGAGATAAAAACCATACCTAGAGAAAATGAGTGAGTTGATTACTTTGAGAAGTGCTTAATTTTGTTTTAAAATTAGTATCATCCTTTGAAATGACATTTATAATATTTAGGCATATCTTTTTTCATATTTTTTGATTGAAAAAAGAGTAATCAATTAGAAAAGCATGTACTGATTTTGCCTTGGCTAATTCCCCCAAGGGAAGGCCATAGCCCACTCCACAGGCCACAGCCTATTAGGGAGAGTCAAGTGGTGGGAACACCATCAACTTTAGATTCGAAATCCTGCTCCATCATTTGCTAGGTAAGTTATTTACTAGGTGCACCTTGTTCGTCTTGAATTCTTTACGTAGGGAAATGGAATAAAATCTCCTTTGCAGTGTTTTTCTGAGGATTAAATAAGACAATGTAGGTAAAGTGCCTGGCAACACAAGTCAGTTAAGAAATGGTAACTTTTATTGTCTATTCCTCCTCATGACAGACAGTTTATTGAGTTCAAAACATAGTACCCAAAGGGGAAGGAACCTCCGCACACCTTCCAGCCTTGGCAACGAAAAACCTATCATGGTGGATATGGTAAGAGCAGGATGAATACAGAGGGTAGAGAGAAGTAGTACATCCCCCTTCCCAACAGGATGGCCCTACTTGCCTAGGCAGGGGGCAGCAGCTGGGCCAGGAGGCTGGGAGCTGGCTGGCCTTCTGAGGCCAATTGGGATCAGATAAAAGGAGAGCAGAGAAAGGAAGAGACTCTCTCCCAAATGCCAAGCTAATCAGCTCCTTTTAAAACCTCTGAATCTTCCCAGGCTCACCCTGAGTCTCCGGTCTACACCCCCGTGTGCCTTGGGCTTGCAGATGAAGATAGACAATTGGAAATATGATTCAGCTATGTTATAATATTACATATTAGAGTTCTGGTACAGAAAGGCTGCAGGGTGGTTAAGAATATAATAATTACAACCCTCCCAGGATCCTGCCTTTGACATCTCTCGTTTGAAGAGCCCAAACAGCCTTGCCAGTATTAATGGACTGCTCATGCTTGTTCCCAACATTGCTAAGAAAAGGAAAAGGGACAAAAGGAACAGAGAGGCAGTTCCAGGGCCCAGTCGGTGAACAGCAGTTATTGGGCTCTGAGGAGCACTGTCAGCCATGGAAGGGCTCACAAAGTTCAAGCCTCCAAGTTGCTTGTGGGGCGAAAATCAATCTAAGAGCTAGATGGCAGAAGCCAAGTTACGGCGAAGTAGTTAGGCTTCCCCTGAGAAATGAGTTATGATTGTAGCAGAGTAAGTGAACCTTGAATATTTTTTTAAGACTATTAAAAAGTTCTGCTTGAACTTTTCGGAGAGGGGCGGGTGCAAACTTGCCTGAGAACCCCGGGGATCTGCGAAGCAAGGGACTAAAGCTCCAATACCTCTTCTCCGAGATTCAGTTATTGAAATCTGTTGAGGTGAACTAAGGGTCAGTGGGTGACCACAGCCAGGACCCAGGGACGAGGAAGGCAAGGAAGCCCCTAAACAAAACTAATACTTTGAGGGAAGAAGGAGACAGGAGGGAGAGCTCCACCCCGCCACCCGACCCCCGCCTCCACTGCCAGCCAGCTGGTTGAAGGGAGCAGCAAAGAAACCCGTCCTCTAGGGGGCAGTCTGGAGCCTCGGGATGTGACAGTGTGAGCGCGTCTAAGACGCCACCACTGCGGATCAGGCCTGGGTTGGTGTGTAACCCTCCCCGACTCAAGAGTAGCGCCAAAGGGTGAGGAGTGATCTTCCTTTTTTCCTCCTGAAGAGCCGCTGCAGCCCGAAGGCGGATCTGCACTGAGTCATGGCGGACAGGAAGCGGAGCCCAGCGGCACCACCTGCCGGGGCGCTGGGCTGTGCCAGAAGGGAACCTCTGCAGAGGTGTTGTCTGGAGCTGCGTTCAGCCTCCATAGATGCCTGGCAGCTGAGGAAGTGTCAGTCCCCCGGCTGGATCTGCTAAGAGAGATTGGTTTTCCTGCTGATCTAAAGAGCGGTGGAGCTGGAGAGTTGTATTTTCCGAGGCCAGCTGCAGGCCGGGCATTTTCTATCCCCAAACTACAAACCGTTTAAAAGTTAAACTCACTCTACGTTAAACTCCTTCAACAAAGGAGGAGACGATGAGAGTGTCCGTGGTTCGGAGCTTAGGCTCTGTGGTTAGACACGCCTGAATTAGAATTCTTTTTCTGTCACTTAGTAATAGCTCTGGGTCCTTGAGCCAATGCCTCAGCTGGTTTCCCCATCTGTTAATGATCCTCCAAAGGGGACAATAATGATACCGATCTCATAGGGTTGTTTTGAGAATTAAATAAGGTAAATCATGCGATGTGCGTGGCACCTAGTCAGCCTCAATAAATGTTAGGTTAAACAAACAGTCCAACAGAAACCCACATAGGCACCAAGGTTATCCCATGGGAAGAGAACTGCATTTGGCAAGTCCCTCCGGTGGACCCAGCAAGTTGTGTGTGAGCAACGGTGAGCTGAGTTCACTTAAGACTTAGAGATGGTGCTGAGAAATAATGAGCCATTTGGTGAGAAAAAGGCCAGTGACTTTGGGACAGGCCCAGAATATTCAGAAGGGCTTAGATGATGAGTGGATTTAGACAAAAATCAAAGCATCCTGATTCCAAAACGACTATGCCATTTTTGGAGTAATTTTTGACTCTCACTAAAGAGTTTCAGTGTTGTACAAGGACGTTCTCTATTTTAGTTTTTCCTCCACTTATTTCTCCCTTCCCCCCAAAACTCCTTGGAGGATTGCTCCTTTGCATCTTTTGATTTAAATTCTCATTGGAAAATAATAACGTTGCTACTGTTCACTTGGTGTTTTGGTCCAATATGCTCCACTTCAGACACGGGAATGCCTTCCTGTGAAACATTTCACAGAGGTGAAGGACGGGCAACGCCTCTCAGGATGGTGGTGGAAGAGACATAAAACTTCATACGTCAGGAATCTTCTTGACAGGACTTACTAGGCCTGAGTCCAAGATGAAGCTGAGAAAAATGAAAAGGGATTTGGCTGACAAAGCAGATGACAGGCAGGGAGAGCCAGTGAAAGGGAATTGGCCAATGGCGAAAGGGGAATTGGCAGGGCTTTGTGAACCCCTTCTGGAAAACCATAAACCTCGGATTGTCCGTCTGGCGCATCAGTCCTCAGAGACACATCATTTTTGCCTGTGGAAGGTCCCTGCCAGGAAGCTGCACCTCAGGGGGCGCCTTTGGAAGAGTGGGTCGTGTCTGGATTGGTGCCCAGCACTAAGTGGACGGGGATGAGAAGAAACCGCTCACAATGAGATCTCCGAGGGCTGGGAGATGGGGAGCCCCTCCAGTGGCTGACACTTGTGAGTCAGAGCGATGGGAAAAGAAGTTGAGACACAGAGGAAGAGGACGGGACGCTGGGGAGGGAGGAGGTGGGAAGCAGCTCTGTTTCTTCAGTCGGAGACTGTCGGGGCCTGCCTGAGACGGGTCCCCAGTTGCAATTACTAATCTAACCTTTTGAAACTCGAGTCTGCCTTCTTCCAGGTGAATAATCCACTCATCTGGGTCTCCCAAGTGAGCACTTACCTTGTGAAAAATCTCTCTCAGGAGTAAAATCTGTGTTTGCCTGCATGATCCCGATGTGGGCTGAGCTGACACCTGGGAGCTGGGCTGATCCTCGTCCAGTGGGAGAGCAGGGCATTCACTTCAGAGCCCTCTGGATTCTTCCAGAGTGTCCTCTTCCTCTTGTCTTAGCGTTGTACCTTTTGGTTCCAGGCCATCCAGAGCCCCACTTCGGGCCTTCTCCTGTGGCCTCCCACTCAATTCTTTCCTTCCTGAGAGCTTCCTGGCTTATGACCCAATTTCCAACATCTCCCCTACCCAGATTAGCTTGATATATGTTTCCTTTCCTTAGAGAATTGGCAGGGAAAAGCGCATGCTAAGGTGTTAATAACCAGTAATAATTGTGATAAACTCTATCAGAGCATAATGCCCTAGCCTAGTGCGCAGAAAATTATAATAATGTTCCCATACACTGAGGTAAATAAAAGTGAGAGACAATGGGCCACAGAGGGCTTGGCCAGAGCTCCACCCACACCTCCCCTACCATCCCCTCCCTTAAGGGCTGAAGGAATTGATATCTCCCAACTTCTGTAACCCTTTGTTCACATCAATTGGGAAGCTCTGTCTTAACCCAGTGGTTTTTCAGATGTCCTTCAATAAGCCCTAGCAGTTTGCAGATGTGTCTCAGTGGGAGTGAGGGGCTGATCCGATGGGTCACCTACTTCAGCAACAGTATCTCTGCTTTTATCTGTTTTATTAGGCCTCTGAATAAAATTGTATCAAAAGGGAGAATGTTGGCAGCATAAAGGAGTTAGAAAATCACTATCTTAAAAGCAACAAATAAAATCTTTAATGGTAGAAGCTCAGTCAACCATGACAGGACAGTGAGGGAGATCTTCTGAGGACAGAGGGGTTTTCTGGGGCCCTTCCTCCATATCACGCAGGCAATATAGTCTACTCCATACAGACCTCCACACAAACCTGCACATAATCTGTGCATATCTTGCCCCTCTGGCTTTAGGGGTTTTGTTTCTTTAAAAAAGTCTGCTGCTTGAAAACATTATCCTAATACCAGGTAGATTAATGCCAGAGCCTGCTAATGTCTCAGCTCACTGAAACCAAAAACACAATCACTGTTCTTGCTTTTGCTACCTTTTGTATTGCACCTTGATTTATTTCTGCCATTTTTCGGAAGCCATGCAACTAGGAGATCAAAGCGGCTGAAGAAAGCATAGCAAAATGAAGTGCTGTAGGTTGACTGAGCTATTTCATAAGATTGAGGCATTGGTTTATTTACTATTATTATTATATTATTTTGTTGTTACTATTGTATGTATTTCCATACCCACCTTGTTCCAAAAAGGACTCAAAATGGGAAAGATCCATTGATTTGTGTTCTACGGAAGAGGTTTAATCTCAAAGTTTAGGTTACTTGGTGTTTGATGAGTGACATAATTTTAAAACTACCAAAGTTTAATGTGAAATTATTTTAAGATTTCACTTGCCTGATTTTAATTTTAAACCTTATATTAAAATAAAGTATCAATGAGAGTTACAGTTGTGTGTGTGTGTGTGTGTGTGCATACATGCACCTGTATGTGTTTTTTTCATTTATATTCCACATTGTTCTATAAAGGGCTTGAGGCACCTTACAAAGGATTTGAGCCAGCAAAAACTATAGTTTTAAATTTTAGGGAGAATGCCTTAAAAAAAAACTGATAAATTTTTACCTTTCAGCCAGGATTCACCAGTAACATTTTTCTGTTAATCGATAGAATTTTGATAACACACTTGAAATATGCTTCTTCACCTTTAGAGGCTTATTTCCTAGAGTTTTTCACTGCTTTTCAGCAGCAGCAGAGGCAAGTGGAGATGCAGAATTGCATCAAAGAACAGACTCATTTCTGTCACCCTTGCCTCAAATTCTCTTTCTAAGGTTCTGAAATCTCTAAATACAGCTATATGATTTATTCTAGATACTTCCGGGCCAGTGGAACTCTAGTCCTCAAAATAAAACGTTTTAGAGACAGCCCAATCAAGCTTTACTTCTTATAATATAAATCAATCTCCAGCAAAGAGAGCCTGTTCTTACGTGGGACTCAGCATCTCCTGAGGCATGATTCACAAAGCAGAAAGTCAGCCAGTCAAGACTGTTTCTCTTGCTTCCAACTCTGTCTTACTCTTTGTTGCCTTTTCAGTGTTCCCATGTGTTATATTGTCTGTGTGACCCTTATTTTAAAATACCTCAATATAAACGTTGCGATGTAGTTGTATATACAAGTTACTCTATCCTCTAAGAGCAGTTAGCTAGCATTTAGAATGCCGTGTTTGGGGATCTACCCTCCAAAGGTGGTTAACCAACAGATGAAGAACCCTCGCCAGAATCAAGATCTTCTAAGATGGTCACTTAGTATCTTATTTTTTTTTTAAAGATTTATTTATTGTTTATTTATTTATTTTTGGTTGCATCAGATCTTAGTTGCGGCATGCGGGATCTTCGTTGAGGCATGCGGGCTCTTTATGTTGTGGCACGTGGGCTCTTCATTGCGGCACAAGGGCTTCTCTCTAGTTGTGGTGTGCGGATTGTTTTCTCTTCTCTAGTTGTGGCGCGTGGAGTCCAGAGCGCATGGGCTCTGTAGTTTGTGGCACGCAGGCTCTCTAGTTGAGGCGCATGAGCTAAGTGGTTGTGGCCCTTGGACTTAGTTGCCCTGTGGCACGTGGGATCTTAGTTCCCTGACAAGGGATTGAACCCGCATCTCCTGCATTGTAAGGCAGATTCTTTACCACGGACCACCAGGGAAGTCCCAGTATCTTATTTTTTTATTGAAGTATAGTTGATTTACAGCATTGCACCAATCTCTGCTGTACAGCAAAGTGATTCAGTTATACATATATACACATTCTTCTTTTATATTCTTTTCCATTATGGTTTACCACAGGATATTGAATATAATTCCCTGTGCTATACCATAGGACCTTGTTGTTTATCCATTCTATATATAATAGTTTGCATCTGCTGACCCCAAACTCCCACTCCATCCGTCCCCCACCCCCCACCCCTTGGCAACCACAAGTCTGTTCTCTGTCTCACATGCCATGCCATGTGAGTCTGTTTCTGTTTTGTAGTTAATTTCATTTGTGTCATAGTTTAGATTCCATGTAAGTGATATCATATGGTATTTGTCTTTCTCTTTCTGACTTACTTCACTTAGTATGATAATCTCTAGGTCCACCCATGTTGCTGCATATGGCGTTATTTCATTCTTTTTTATGGCTGAGTAATATTCCATTGTATGTATGTACCACATCTTCTTCTTTTTTTTTCATTGGGGTATAGTTGCTTTACAATGTTGTGTTAGTTTCTGTTGTACAGCGAAGTGAATCAGCTGTGTGTATACATATATCCCCTCTTTTTTGGATTTCCTTCCCATTTAGGTCACCACAGAGCATTAAGTAGAGTTCCCTGTGCTATACAGCAGGCTCTCGTTAGTTATCTGTTTTATACATATTAGTGTATATATGTCAATCCCAACCTCCAATTCATCCCACTCCCCCTCTCCCCACCTTGGTGCCCATACGTTTGTTCTCTACGTCTGTGTCTCTATTTCTGCCTTGCAAACAGGTTCATCTGTACCATTTTTCTAGATTCCACATATATGCATTAATATATGATATTCGTTTTTCTCTTTCTGACTTATTTCACTCTGTATGACGGTCTCTAGGTCCATGCACATCTCTACAAATGACCCCATTTCATTCCTTTTTATGGCTGAGTAATATTCCATTGTATATATGTACCACATCTTCTTTATCCATTCATCTGTTGATGGACATTTAGGTTGTTTCCATGTCTTAACTATTATGAATAATGTTGCCATGAACATAGGGGTGCATGTATCTTTTTGAATTATAGTTTTGTCTGGATATATGCCCAGGAGTGGGATTTCTGGATCATATGGCAACTCTATTTTTAGTTTTTTGAGGAACTTCCATACTGTTTTCCATGGTGGCTGTACCAACTTACATTCCTACCAATGGTGTAGGAGGGTTCCCTTTTCTTCACATTTGTTATTTGTAGACATTTCAATGATGACCATTCTGACTGGTGTGAGGTGCTACCTCACTGTAGTTGTGATTTGCATTTCTCTAATAATTAGTGATGTTGAGCATCTTTTCATATGCCTGTTGGCCATTTGTATGTCTTTTTTGGAGAAATGTCTATTTAGGTCTTCTGCCCATTTTTCGATTGGGTTATTTTTTTGTTGTTGAGTTGTATGAGCTGTTTGTGTATTTTGGAAATTAATCCCTTGTTGGTCACATCGTTTGC
Source organism: Eubalaena glacialis (assembly GCF_028564815.1). Taxonomy (NCBI): domain Eukaryota; kingdom Metazoa; phylum Chordata; class Mammalia; order Artiodactyla; family Balaenidae; genus Eubalaena; species Eubalaena glacialis. The sequence goes on along the minus strand of NC_083719.1, from coordinate 43,639,473 downwards.
AGATATTTTCTCTCATTCCATAGGTTGTCTTTTCATTTTGTTTATAGCTTCCTTTGCTGGGTCATTTAGTATCTTACATAAAATTAGCTAAATCTACACCAGGAGGCTTATTGATTAGCATAGGGGATGTTTAAAATAGTTTTTAATTGGTGAAATGAGCAGTATTCAAATAGGTGGCTGGTTAGTAGTGTCATACAGGAATGACTGCCCTTTCCTGAATGAAGTATTAGCACCTGGCAAGCCCAGCTTGCTGAATACAGATAGTTCAAGCTTGCGGTCTAGACCTCCGAATTGGTTCTGCATTCCTCCCCATCACGAGACACCCTATGCCTGACCCAGCACAAAGTTGGCCACACCTGCCATCAGAATATGCTTGCCCTGAATTCAGTTAAGCCTTTTATGGGAAATGCTGAACAGAGGGTCCAAGGGTAAAGAGAGGGACCTCCCTAGCTACAGAGCAGGCTTAAGACTACCTTTGACCCTTAATGTGAATAAATATCTAGGAGTTGTCAGAATATTTTCTAAAACATGATTTCATTGTAATATGGCTCCTGGTAGCATGGTTGTAGGGAAAGGAACATATAGGCTCCCCAGTCTCCCCCACTTCTAATGGTTGGGGGCTATTGACATTTACCAGAAAAACTTCATATTTACCAAAAGGTCAAATTGGCTTCAGTGGATTGCCATGCCACAAATTTCAAATCCATGCTTCAAAGTCCAGAAATGACTCACTTGCAAACATGGAGAGTTCATTTAGATAAAGATGTTTAGCTTATGGTTGTGTTTCTTTCCCTTGGAATTTTGGGTCTCTGATTGCCTTCTGTAAATATCCCTCACTCAGTTGATAGAACTGTTTGGTGGGTCTTACACTTGTCCCTGAACACCCTTTTACTGTGATTTCTAGGATATTTTCCAAACCCTTTAAAATTCTGGGACCCTGAGAGTTGCCTGCTTAAGCAGTAGCTGTGCTCCTTTTCTGTGCCATTTCCTTATAAGACATTGAATTCGAAACAGGTTGCAGTAGAAATCTAGAGCCACTGAGGAAAGAGTGGAAGCTGCGTAGAATGTTCGCCCACTGTGCTGGCTGTGATGGGAAGCTCTGCCCAGGGTTCAGGGAGAGGCCCACTGGGGACCCCGGGCTTCATCCCTGCAAGATTTCTTTTGAGATTTCAGGCCTGTCAAGTTCATCTTCAAAGAACGCAGTGCTATTCTGATATTTTATTATTATTTGAATGAGAGTCAGCCACTGACTAATTGTGTCTGGGACACGTCAGGCCAAAGCCTGCCTTGGGGCAAGAGGTTGGAAAGATGATTGGGACCATGAGGGGGAATTGGGAATTGAGAGACCTCTTGGGAAGCATCAGGGTAGAAGAAGGTAACACAAAATTTGGCATCAGTAATGGTTTTTCTCTTATTCTCCTCCCTGAACTATTTGGAACACTGGGGGCCTTGAAGGTGACCACTGGCCTAGAGTGAATGAGCATCCTCCCCAGGGCTGCAGGGCAGTGCATCAGAGAACCCCTAGCGGGCAGCACTCAGGCCCAGATCTCAGTGAGACTCTCAGCTGCAGGGCAGGCACCTAGGGGCACCATCTCCTGCTTCTCACATAAAGATTAGTGCACATGCAAAGATAAGGAACATTTTCCAAGCAGTAATAAGGTCTTGAATACAAAAAAGCAGCAAACCAGAGCATTCCAGCAAGAAAATAAGACCAGACTGGTGTGTCCAAAGGAATACAAGCCAGGTTTCACCAAGTTTTTATTGAGAACAAACTGGATGCTTTTATGAGAATCCTAGTGTATAATAATCATAAATGGATAATAATTACATTTAACATTTGGTCCTTATTCCATATGTGGATTCAGTCATTCTCTGTCATTTTGTCGTTTTCATGAAATCTGTTCATGAAAGTTATATAAGCATCCTGTGTTTATTACAGAGAACGACCTGGAATGGTTGTCTTCTCCCTGCTTATGGAAGTGACAGGTCTGGCGACACTAGCTGAATAGATGTCAGGGCATTTTTTCTTCATCACATCCCACATTCACCAATTTTAACTCTATTCAGAGAATTCCTCTTATGGTCCTGACCAGTGTGAAAAGTAAATGATCAGCCACTTCAAATATTGTGTGAATTTTCTTAAATAAGGAGACAAATCTTTAGACTGCCTTGGGGAAAGTTTCAAGCTGTATAATCTCTGACACAGATTGGTTCTCCTCCCTCTAATACCTGAAAGTATTCTAGAACCCAGCAATGTTTGGGCCCTCACTTTAATTGCCTACGATTCAGATGTGAACTGGTGCTCCCCCAGTCTCAGATGTCTGCGTAAATTCACGAGTTCCACATCTGTGAAAACTCCAGGCCTTCCTTTGATTTCTGCTGATTCTCGGAGTCGCTGACACCCTCACGGTACCTCCTGCCTCTGGCTTCTGGGTCCAGGTGTGCTGTCTCTGCATCAGCCTCTCTCAACCCAGGAGTAATACTCAGCCCCTTGCCATTTTACACCAAAAAATTCACTCTCTAAGCATTTCATGAGTAATACATTGTACTGAAGTTTTGGGACTCATGGGTGAGAGTGCGTGGGTAGGTACGTCATGTCGCATTACTCAAGGCCTCACTAGGTCCTAGTAGCTCTCTTTCCTATTTCCCTCCATCCCTCATTGTCCCTGGAAGCTCCATGATCTGCTCCCTCTGTTAGCCAAACTAACCCAGGTCCTCTTAGCTCCTCCCTCTACCCTTCCAGCAAAGACCCACAGAACAAAGTGTCCTCTATTTAACAAGACCCAGGCTCCTTAGAAGAAAGCTAGAAATATAAATAACAACAACAGCAACACCAGTTCATCTGCATGTATTTACTAGTGGATTGAGATGAAGTCTGAGTCTCTGCCTCCATCGAAAGGCAGCACAATGTTTTAGAAAAGGAGCTGAATTTAGAGTCTGCCCCTTGGTGTTAGAGCCAGCAGCACCCTTCACTAGCCATGTGGAAAAGCCAGCGATCCATTTCAAGCCTCAGTTCATCATCTGAAGAATGAAGATGTTACTAATGTTTTGAATCATTATGCTGATCCGAGGAAATAGTTTATGCAGTGTACTCTGAAACATTAGAGCAGTGGTGCCCAGAACATTTTCAGCTTTCCCAGACTGAGGAGTGCTGCTGGCATTTAGGGATACTGGGTGTCCTGCATTGTGGGGAGATTCTATATAACACAGAACTACTGCATTACCATAGCATGCCCATGGAGAAACACTGTATCTGAGCACAGTGTGAAGGAAAAGTATGTGACCTCTGAACTTCTGCCTTTCACACAAAATGCACATGGATTGATACATAGTGCGATGATTCTTTAAAAAGATTTTCCTCATTCTGGGTTATTTTAGCCCAATCTCTGTTCTAAGGTGATAGTTTCTCTGGTACCCAATGATACCGCCAACATTTTAATTACAATCTTGAGCTTTCTTCTATAAGGAGTGCTTCCACTTAAGATGTCTTTGTTTAATCTTTCAGTTTAAACTACATTATACCCTCCAGAAGACAAAAAGAAGGAGGAAAAATTATGGAATAGAGGACAGGGGAATTTTCCACATGGTGAATGTACAAGGAAGCGGGTGATGCATGCATTGATCAGCTATTGATGCCAAGTAGTTGTCTTCTTTTGTGTGTGTAATAGTCAGGGTAGTCCATGGCACTATACAAAAAAGATCATGAACATTAAAGCTGATGGCAGGATTGTATGTATGATGTTCACAAACAAAAAGGAATTTAAATCATCTGTTCTCAATGACTGCTAATCATACTACACAGAAAAATACAATATTAAAATATTTCATCCTCAATGAATTAATCTTCCTTAGAAAATCTGATTGTTACAGGTAAAATATAGCATTTAGAACTTTCATTTAAAAATACAAATTTTATAAAAATTTTTAGAATTTTTTGAATGGGAATTATAAAAATCAAATAGGAATGATAAAGAAAATTCTACTTTCAGGTAAAGTGTGTCAAAGTTTTATGAAAAATATTCTTTATTGTGAAAATAATGAAAGGAAAGGATACCTGAATTTCTCTAAAACTGCTAGTTCTAGTTATGCAATTGTCATTTTGGTAGTATTAACAAGAAAACACATTTACAATTTAACTGCAGTCATCTGTCAAATAGGATAGTCTAAATGTTGCATGTGCATTAGGTTGAACACTACTTATGTATATTTTAAAATATAGGGTTCTTTCATTTAATCTTTTGATAATTTGGACTACACACTTAAGTCTTATTATAATACTCTATAACGATTTGGAAACATTTTCCTTAACTTCTGGCCCTAAAATCCATTCGAATGCCTTTATCAATAGTCACTGTAAGCAAATGAAATTAGTATTTTTTGGCCTTAATATGAAGTTCAAAACTTAATATATTTGAAAGTGTGATGAAGTGATACCATCTTTCCATTTGTTTATATGGTCTGAAATCACAGTTCTACACAGTGGACAGTTTTCTCTCTTCACAAAATATATGTTGACAGATGAGAATTGGCTTTTGAAATTCAGCCTGACATATTGAACAAACATCATCCACATCTGAACACTGTCTCTTACTGGCAGCCACTTCGTAGCTTGGTAGTGTAAAAAATATTGGCAAATATTAACAAATTGAAGGAGAAAAACCATATGATCATCTCAATAGATGCAGAGAAAGCTTTCGACAAAATTCAGCACCCATTTATGATAAAAACCCTCCAGAAAGTAGGCATAGAGAGAACTAACCTCAACATGTTAAAGGCCATATATGACAAACCCACAGCCAACATCATCCTCAATGGTGAAAACCTGAAACCATTTCCACTAAGATCAGGAACAAGACAGGGTTGCCTGTTCTCACCACTATTATTCAACATAGTTTTGGAAGTCTTAGCCACAACAGAGAAGAAAAAGAAATAAAAGGAATCCAAATTGGAAAAGAAGAAGTAAAGCTGTCACTGTTTGCAGATGACATGACACTATACATAGAGAATCCTGAAGATGCTACCAGAAAACTACTAGAGCTAACCAATGAATTTGGTAAAGTAGCAGGATACAAAATTAATGCACAGAAATCCCTTGCATTCCAATACACTAATGATGAAAAATCTGAAAGTGAAATTAAGAAAACACTCCCATTTGCCATTGCAACAAAAAGAATAAAATACCTAGGAATAAACCTACCTAAGGAGACAAAAGACCTGTAGGCAGAAAATTATAAGACACTGCTGAAAGAAATTAAAGATGATACCAACAGATGGAGAGATATACCATGTTCTTGGATTGGAAGAATCAACATTGTGAAAATGACTATACTACCCAAAGCAATCTACATATTCAATGCAATCCCTATCAAATTACCAATGGCATTTTTTACAGAACTAGAACAGAAAATTTCACAATTTGTATGGAAACACAAAAGACTCCGAATAGCCAAAGCAATCTTGAGAAAGAAAAACGGAGCTGGAGGAATCAGACTCCCTCACTTCAGACTATACTACAAAGCTACAGTAATCAAGACAGTATGGTACTGGCACAAAAACAGGAATATAGGTCAATGGAACAGGATAGAAAGCCCAAAGATAAATCCATGCATCTATGGTCAACTAATCTATGACAAAGGAGGCAAGGATATACAATGGAGAAAAGACAGTCTCTTCAACAAGTGGTGCTGGGAAAACTGGACAGCTACATGTAAAAGAATGAAATTAGAACACTCCCTCACACCATACACAAGAGTAAACTCAAAATGGATTAAAGACCTAAATGTAAGGCCAGGCACTATAAAACTCTTAGAGAAAAACATAGGCAGAACACTCTATGACATAAATCACAGCAAGATCCTTTCTGACCCACCTCCTAGAGATATGGACATAAAAACAAAAATAAACAAATGGGACCTAATGAAACTTAAAAGCTTTTGCACAGCAAAGGAAACCGTAAACAAGACAAAAAGACAACCCTCAGAATGGGAGAAAATATTTGCAAATGAAGCAACTGACAAAGGATTAATCTCCAAAATTTACAAGCAGCTAATGCAGCTCAATATCAAAAAAAACAAACAACCCAATCAAAAAATGGTCAGTAGACCTAAATAGACATTTCTCCAAAGAAGACATACAGATGGGCAAGAAGCACATGAAAAGCTGCTCAACATCACTAATTATTAGAGACATGCAAATCAAAACTACAATGAGGTATCACCTCACACCAGTTAGAATGGGCATCATTAGAAAATCTACAAACAACAAATGCTGGAGCGAGTGTGGAGAAAAAGGAACCCTCTTGCACTGTTGGTGGGAATGTAAATTGATACAGCCACCATGGAGAACAGTATGGAGGTTCCTTAAAAAACTAAAAATAGAATTACCATTTGACCCAGCAATCCCACTACTGGGCATATATCCAGAGAAAACCGTAATTCAAAAATACACATGCACCCCAATGTTCATTGCAGCACTATTTACAATAGCCAGGTCATGGAAGCAACCTAAATGTCCATGAACAGATGAATGGATAAAGTAGATGTGGCACATATATACAATGGAATATTACTCAGCCATAAAAAGGAACGAAATTGGGTCATTTGTTGAGACGTGGATGGATCTAAAGACTGTCATACAGTGTGAAGTAAGTCAGAAAGAGAAAAACAAATGTCTTATATTAACGCATATATGTGGAACCTAGAAAAATAATACAGATGAACCGGTTTGCAGGGCAGAAATAGAGACACAGATGGAGAGAACAAACGTATGGACACCAAGGGGGGGGGAAGTGGCGGGGGAGGGGGTGGTGGTGGGATGAATTGGGGGATTGGGATTGACATGTGTACACTAATATGTATAAAATGGATAACTAATAAGAACCTGCTGTATAAAATAATAAAATAAAATTCAAAAATTCAAAAAAAATATTGGCAAAACCCTGTCTGAAAGTTTTTAGGTTTGCAAAAATGTCTAGAACTTTTAGTATGAGGTAGAGTAAAGCCAGCAATATCCCAAGAATCCATCTAGTTACATTACCAAACTCCCCATAGCTTATAAGGTAACGAAACCAAACTGGTATGGGAACAAAAGTTTGGTAATACTGACATAATTCTTCTAAAATCATATACCAGTAACCCTTGGATTTAAAAGGCATGATTTATCACAGGATATTGAATATAGTTCCCTGTGCTATACACGGAAAAGAATATTAAAAAAGAATGTCTATATGTGTATAACTGAGTCACTTTGCTGTACATCAGAGATGGGCACAGCATTGTAAATCAACTATACTTAAATTTTAAAAATTAGGGGGCTTCCCTGGTGGCGCAGTGGTTGAGAATCTGCCTGCTAATGCAGGGGACACGGGTTCGGGCCCTGGTCTGGGAAGATCCCACATGTCGCGGAGCAACTCGGCCCGTGAGCCACAATTACTGAGCCTGCGCGTCTGGAGCCTGTGCTCCGCAACAAGAGACGCCGCGATAGTGAAGAGGCCCGTGTACCGCGATGAAGAGTGGCCCCCACTTGCCGCAACTGGAGAGGGCCCTTGCATAGAAACGAAGACCCAACACAGCCAAGAATAAAAATTAAAAAAAAAAAAAAAAAAAATTTTAAAAATTAAAAAAATTAAATCAAATGAAAGGCATGATGAAAGAAGGCACCAGTAAAATAGGCATTTTAAGCCCATGAAGATGAATTTCAGAATGAAGTCTGTAATTCCAGCAATTGAAGTACTTCCCAGAAGCTCGAATGGGGTCTAGAGCAGGCTTTTTAAAAATTAAGCTGTAATAAAGTGACTGAGAATAAAAGGTGTAATATGAAAGAATGGAAGATCCTGCTATGAATACCAGTAACCAAGCACACTGAATCTCTGAGCACCTTTCTCTTAGAAAAACCTGATTTAAAATGCTTTTGGTTGCATGTATAAAAGTTGTAAGTAGCCCAATTCCAAGAGCAACTCCTGTTGTATGCTGTATAACAAGTTTGACACACAGAATCAAAATTAATAGAAGACTTTTTTGCAACCCCTTGAAGAGATATCGGAATTCTGAGAAGGAGCTACTACCATGATCTCCAGACTCCGTGTCAGTATCATCAGGCTGCCTTGCTTCATGGTGGAGGTGACTCTGTAGCGACTATGTACACGTTCCTGGGTACAGCTCTGGACACCTGACCTTATATTTCTGGAGCTTGGGTTTCCAGCACATTCTTTAGGTATGGAGTTCATCTGGATATGAACATCTCCAGAATCAAAACAGGAGGCTTCTCCTATCAATCTTGTTTGGACACATGGGAGGCTGAGGCATCCTCACTGCCTGCAGCTCCTAAAGGACTGTGCAGTTGACAACCGTTGGCTTGCATGACCCTTGAATACTTTTCTGTGATCCAGATTTCTTTGCTTCAGGGCTCTGTCTCCTCTCATGACACTGAGTGGACCGAGGCCCAGGTATCGACTGCAGGAACAGCGGGAGATGCCACCTCGAGGCCTTCAGTCAGGGCCATCACCTTCAAACCCCATGACCAACAACTCCAGCCCTGCTTGACAGCCCAAATAGTTGTCTTTCCAATGTCAGTATAACCCAGTATAAATAACTGTTGAGCTAAAGGAAGTACAAATTTCAAGTACCTTTCCCATCCCTCTCCCTCAGGTTTTGATAAGCAAGGTAGACATAAATAGGGCCCAGACCCCCAGACGCCCAGGAGCAACACAATTCTGATCCCATGGCTCTCCTGCCCCTGGTGTTATTGAGAGGCCTAACATTTATAGACGAGACTCCTGATTTGCTGTTCTGGTCCCCCACCTGCACTCCGCCTGTATCCTCAGGCATAGACTTGTGGCTGCTACTCCTACCATGGAGGTGGTCCACATGAGGTAGGGCAGGGAGGATGGGCATATATTGCCCTTGGGTCAAAATCTAGATGAAAATTTGCATTCCTCTCACTGACTCTGCATTCCGAGGATTTAATGAGCTGTTTTGAAAGATGCTTGATGAAGTGATATTTTCACATAGATGTTTTACTATTTATATAAGGAGAAAAAAAAAACTGGCCTCTGTGGGCTTCAAGAGGAACATGCTTCAAACGACGGTGGGAGGGCCTAGCTGGCTGGGAAGATACAGGATCTGTAAGCCAGTTGTGATTCTATCTCCAGTCAACAGGGTGAACCACAAGTTTTGTTCTTCGATCACATCTCTGATTACTTTGACAGTGTCACTTCTCCCTCTGAAATCTTCAGTGACTCTGTATGCTGATAGAAATATTCCAATTTCCTTAGCCTTTAATCCAATCTTTCCCTGATTTGAGTCCAACCCGCTTCTCTAGTCTTCTGTCTTTTAGCTCACTTCACAAATCTTACACCTCAGGTCCTTTCAAAAACAAAAAATAAATAAACAAAAGAACTTGTCCTTCCCTGAAAACAGGCTCTCCAGCTAGTTCAGCTGCTAATTAATGAGCAGTATGACCCTGGCTAATCATTAACATCTCCAAGTCCCAGCAGCCTAGCTTGTAAAATCCGGGGGCAAGGCCTGGGCTGATGAATTTGTCACAAGTTGCCCAGGTGGATCTAACACACATCAAAGTTTGTGAACATCTGGACCTAAGATCTCCTCCACTCTGATTTTCGCACGCATTAACCATGCACTGCAATTCTCTGCCTCTGTGTGTTTGCCTAATAAAGTACCTTTTCCTGGAATGTTTCGCTTTCCCTCTAATTAACCCCAGTACACCTGTGTGTACATGTACGTGCACACACACACACGCACACACACACTCACACAGTCAAGGTCCCTCAGGATGAAGTCCAACACCACCCCCTCCAAAAAGTCTTGCCTGCGGGCTAAGCTTGCCTTCCTGTGCTCATTCCTCAAACACCTCTACTACAGTCAGTCTTAGTTCTCAGTGGGTTTTGTTTAACGTACCACTGGTGGACTGTAAACTTCCTGAGCATAAATATTCCTTCCTGTTCATTCCTCATATTCCGTATTATTCATGGGAATAGCTCACGAGAGTAGGTTGAATTGAGTTAAATTGACCTGACATGAATCCATTGAGAGACATCTTAGTGAAGGTGACTTGGAGGGTCTTGGGAAGATTGCTGGTTAGGGGGGAGGTCGTGTGTCTCTCTGGCTATCGTGAAAACTTGACCAGTCACACATTCCCTGTCTCCATCCACACGTGATTGTGGACTCAAAGTAATAAGAAAAGCGCAGCTGTTTTTTGTCAAAATCAGATGATTTTTATATCTGTAATCTTGCAGCCAGAGCGGTTGAGCCGATATATTTAATGACTCACTCTATACAGACGAAAGTTTGTTCTTGAGAAATGAGGAGGGGGAACCATTAATCTTTTCTAAAATAAACAGAGTTGTAATGACTCTTTAATCTGAAGAGTAGAGATCCTGAGCTGGAACGCAGCACCCAAGGACCCGCCAAATTCCGTGAGAGTGAGGAGCGCCCAGATGATAAATGATTGTGGGATTCTTTTCCTTGTGGTCTCTGAGGGACGTTCACAGTATCACCAGATTTTAAAGGTGCTTTATCAAAGTAACTGCCCCAGCTTCGTGAGAAAGAAAAGCTTGTCATCATCTAAGGTCTTTGGGGGACTTGCTTTTCTAAGCTTGCTGCTAAGCTTTGGGGTGCCCACTGGGTCAGCATTTTGCTTTGGGTTGCCTACCCCTGTGTCATATCCGTGCCCCTCCTACCCCAGCACTCCCATCCACAAGTCCCTGCTTCTCCCCGAGGCATGGGGGAGAGAGGCTCTGTCCTCTGCTTTCCTAGTACTCACTTATTCCCTAATCCCTGAAATCTGGCCAACGTCCCCCTCGAGGTCATGAAGCACTGGCTTTCTTTGCCGCCAGCCAGGCTGAGCAGTCTCTTTCTGACATCCTGCTTGACTTCTCAAGGGCATGTCAGACTTCTGGACTCCCTTTGCTGCCTTGGCTTCCAACCTGATTCGCCTCTGCTTCTCTTCTCTAACTTTCTCTGATGCCTCTTTCTTGCCTGTCACTTAAATATTGGCATCCCCACACTTCTTTCTCAGGCCAGCCTCTTTTCTCCCTCTACATTCTCCTTCTTTCTTTCTTTTTTTAATTGAAATATAGTTGATTTACAATATTGTGTTAGTTTCAGGTGTACAGCATAGTTATTCAGTATTTTTGCAGATTATATTCCATTAAGGTTATTACAAGATAATGGGTATAATTCCCTGTGCTGTATAGTATATCCTTGTTGCTTATCTATTTTATATATAGTAGTTTGTATCTGTTAATCACATACCCCTGATTTGTCCCTCCAGCCTTCTCTCCCCGCTTTGGTAACCACAAATTTGTTTTCTATATCTGTGAGTCTGTTTCTGTTTTGTACGTACATTCATTTGTATTATTTTTTAGATTCCACATATAAGTGATAACATACAGTATTTGTCTTTCTCTGTCTGACTTATTTCACTAAGCATAATGCCCTCTAGGTCCATTCACTTTGCTGCAAATGGCAATATTTCATTCTTTTTTATGGCTGAGCAATATTCCATTGTGTGTGTGTGTGTGTGTGTGTGTACGTGCACGTGCACGCATGTGTGTCACATCTTCTTAATGGAATCATCTGTTGATGGGCACTTAGGTTGTTTCCATGTTTTGGCTATTGTAAATAGTGCTGCTATGAACATTGGGGCACATGTATCTTTTTGAATAAGAGTTATTGCTGGGTCATATGGTAGTTCTATTTTTAGTTTTTTGAGGAATCTCTATGCTGTTTTCCATGCACCAATTTGCATTCCCACCAATGGTGTAGGAGGGTTCCCTTTTCCCCAAACACCTCCAATATTTGTTGTTTGTAGATTTTTCTGATGATGACGATTCTAACAGGTGTGAGGTGATACCTCATTGTGGGTTTGATGTGCATTTCTCTAATAATTGGCGATGTTGAACATTTTTCATGTGCCTGTTAGCCATTTGTATGTCTTCTTTAGATAAAATATCTATTCAAGATAATGTCATTTATTTTCACAGAACCTCGATGCCAAGGGTTCTCAAGCCTCAACCCTCTCCCAAGCTACAGGCTCATTTTTTGAATGCCCTGATGGACATCATTTGGACATTCTATTGGTATTTCACACTGACCATTTCCAAATCGAATGGATTATCTCTGATCCACTCCCACCCACCTACCCCTCTTCAAATAGTCTCCAGTGCATATTTTCCATTTTCTCTATTTCCTATAGTAGCACCACAGTCATCCCAGTCACCTTGTACTCTAAACCCTGGAACATGTGTGACTCCCAACCTCTTTTCCATTCCTTTCTCTGACATGTCACTATTTACCAAATTCTTAGAGTTCAGTCCTATAGATTCTGTATCTGAATTGTTTCTAATAAGACTCTTTTCCTTTCCATGTCCACAGCTATAATTCAAGCTATGGATTATGTTTGTCTCACAGTAGCCTATTCCTGGCGATCCTACTTCAAATGCTGTTCAAGTTAAAAAAACCCTTGACACCAAGACTCAGGGGAGCTTCCCTGGTTGGCAACCTTTCACGTGTGTTGTCATACATAATTACTGGGAAATGAAGTGCATCCCCATGCAACTCCACTGGGAGGGGAGAACTGGAAGCTTGTACATGGTTTCTCCTGGACTTCTTCCCATGCACCTTTCTCTATGCTGATTTTAATCTGTATCCTTTCACTTTAATAAACCATAACTGTGAGCATCTGAGGGTAGTCTTGGGCATCTCCAGTACAACACATCATTCACAGTCTTCAGAACTTTAACTTATAAATTGCTAGTGACTACTTCACAACTGGTTACAACCCACCAGCAAGTCCTAACACACGGGTTGTACTTTGTGAGGGGAGAGACTATGTCTTTCTATCTTTTCATCCCCTAATGATTCCATGAACACAAAGCATCCTTCTTATTTTGATTTTGCCTCCATGTAAGTCTGTCTCTAAAAAAAAAAAAAAATGAACTGATTTTAGGGACTTTCAAGAAGTCTGGTCCCTGATTTAGGGATGTCTCCTGATAAATCAGGAAGATGACTTCTGATTATGACTTGGGTTACCGTAAAGCTTGTCACAGGGAGAAAATTCTCTGGAACAGGCCAAAGAAAGCTTTCCTGACCATATGATGGCTATATATTTTATTTAATTAATTTTTTTACATTCTTGAGTCTCATGCAAACTAATGTTTATTTTTATTGATGTGGATAACTCTAATCACCTGATCACCAGGCACTGCCAATAATGAGATTCTGAGTCCTTGAGGGAGGGGTGGACCCTCACATGAAGCCACCTAATTGAGGGCCTGTAATGTGAGGACTTGTCTGGCTCCAGTGGGCCCTTCCTTAGACTACAGCACCACTATTTCCATCTCTGTTATATCTCTCAATTTCTGTATAACTCATGTCTCTTTCAGAAATAAGATGTAATCTTGAAACAAGTGAGTTGTGCTTCATGGTTCTGGTCTCCACGTTCAGATGACTCTGAAAGAATTGTACTTATTTATTCAACAAATCTGGTTTACCCCAGATCTCTACAGCTGGATAAAAAGACAATATGAGAGTTTTTCCTTGTAATATTGTACCTGGCCAACTATTCGCCTGGTACTAGAAAATTGATCTTTTTCTAACTCTAGCAATTCTGTGTCTTCCAGGGATTGCTTCTCAAACTTTAACGTACATATGAGTCACTTGGAGATCTTTGTTAAAATTCAGGTTCTGATTCAGCAGGTTTGGGCTGGAGCATGAGATTTTGCATTTTTAAAAGTCCTCAAGTGATGCTAGTACTGCTGGTGAAGCACATTTTGAGTGCATGGCATAAAGCAAGGCTCTGGGGAACAAACATAGGTAGACCAGGTGGTCACTTACACACTGGGATTGAAGGGGCAGAAATTAAGATTCTCAGTCCTCTGCAAAGTATCCATCCCACAACCTGTCGTTCTACCATCATGGTTTTATGCCTTTGTCCCTATGAAATTTTTCTGGTCCCAGGAATCCTATGTTAAAATGTAAATTCTCTTTGATGAAAACATACCTTAAATCCAGCTAATACCTTAGCAGGGATCCCCTGCAGCCAGCTGGAAACAAAGATAGCAGTTGGGCCATGAGGAAGGTTACAGTATGACCTTGCAGCACTTCAGAAAGGGATGCTGTTCAAAAGGAAGGAATATCAGATAGGAATGCTTTTAGTTGCAAGTAACAGAAAACCCAATTAAGGATGATTTAAGCAATACAGACATTTACTCACCTCACCTAATAAAAAGTTTAGCAGTTCAGGGCTCTATCATATCATCAAGAATCCAGGTTCCTTCTGTCTTCTAACACCCAGTTTCTCCATCTTTGGTTATCAACTTTTAATTCTTGTGTTTATTGCCTCATGACCCCAGAATGGCTGCTGCAGTTTCAGGCATTACTTTGAAAATGGAAGGAAAGGAAAAGAGCTTTGCAAGCCACAGCTGTGACTTTTACTAGGAAAGCAAAATTCTTAGCAGAAGCTTCAAGCCTTCCTTTAAAGCAATCACTGGCAAAGGGGAATGGGATTGCCCTGGGCTTCGAGTAAGACACACTCCCCTGAGGTTAGGAGAGGGGCCTACCCTTCCCAATAACAAGGCACATCCACCTATTACAAAATCAGGGAGTGAAATGTGGGGCAAATAGCACTATTAACAGTACCTGCCCAGGGAAGAAACCAGTTCATACTTGTAAGGGAGGCAGCAGAACACCGAAGCCCAATCTCACCAGTGCCTCAATCTGAGCTGGGTCCAGCCCTACTACACACCTCCTATATCTCCCCAGGACTTCTTCACTTTAGAGCAGGAACACTGGTTTGACCTTTACTTCGAGTTCAAAAGGCTGTGTTGGAGACAGAATGTATGGTGGGTGCTTGGTTAATATTTGCTGATTGATCAAAACAGGAATGTTAAAAGAGTGATTTGAGGTGTGAAAGAGAGAGACATGGAAAAAGATGTTCAGAAGTAATGGGTCTAGCTCTTTGAATAAAGCAAAGCTTCTAATAAAAAACTTTATCTTATTTAAACCTCGAAATAATCCTGTGAGGTAAGGATTATTTTCTACATCTTACAGATTAGAGCTCAGAAAAAAAAACTTGCCCAAAGCCACGTATTTTCTAACTGGAAGATTTGGGATTCCAGTGAGCTCTCTGATTCCAGTTCTCTGTATCCTCACACCAAGACTTATACATTCAGGAGAGGGACTTGCTCAGAGCAGTCATCTTGTGAGTTTTATACACTTGTTCAAAGGGCTCTGCTTTGCTGAAAAAGTCTTTACATCCCCTTCTTTGGAATTGCCTTTGAGCCCACTTACTGGCCACATACATATGTGCATGTGCACACACACACGCACACACATACAGAGAGAGAGAGAGAGAGAGAGAAGGCTGTGTTACTTTAAGGCAGTTACATCTCAAAGCCATGAAGTTACAGATCTACATTATCAAGCATACAGCTCTAACTTGGAACACATCTTACTTTTCCCCTTTACCTCTGCCTCTGCTCCACCAGCCATTGTTATCATCCACCTCTTTCAAAATTATTGTAGGCTTATTGAGAAAACTTTAGAACAGAAACAAAAATTCACTCTAGGGCTACATTAAAATGTTCAGCATTGTGTTTGCCTTCTTCAATTTTCTAGTAATTTTCCTACATTAGATCTCTATTCACTCCAGATACAAAAAGCTTTCCACTATTTCATTGGGTATATTTTCTGATGGGAATCCAGCTCAGGCAATTACAGGATTCTAGTGGAGGGCATCTCATTTGGGCCAGCTTGTCTACTGATTTGTTTCTGCCTCCATTGATTAAATTTCTTTTGAGATGCCTCCAGCAATTAGGCATTCAGACCCTTGAGGCAAGGATCAGTGCTAGGACCCCCAACAGAAACAGATGTCTGGGAAACATATCCTATTCTTTTAACTTCGGGCTCCTTGGTTCTGCCTGGTGGGGAAATTACTTGGCTTCTGTTAGTGCCATTGGTCTTCCTCAGCCTGCATATACTTGGGCTGGGCTGTCTGTCCCCTTTTCTGAGCTACAGCAAGTACTTGGACAGAATGAGAATGTCCCATTCCTTGGCACATTTCTCATAAACACTCATACACATCATCAAGTCGACATGCTAGATTTGCACAGCCTTTTCAGGAGAAATAAAAAATAGATAAGGTCTTTTCTAAAGTGCTGCGTTATGGCAAAAGGAAAAAGGGAAAGATGGGTATAAGTGTGTGGAGAGAGGAAGGAAACCAATTCTCACTATGTGCTGGGAACAGAACTAGGCATTTTGGTATATGTTATGTCTTTCCATCCTCACAAGCCCGGGAAGTAAGTATTATTTTTCATATTTTGCAGATGGGGATATTGAGGCTCAGAGAGGCTAAGAAAATTGGCAAGGTCACACAGCTTATAAATGGAAAATCTGGGATTTGAATAGTCTCTCTGAGTCCATAGCCTCTTTCCATAACAGTTTGATGTTTTGAACGCCTAGGACACTGTTTTGGAAAAGGCCTGGAAAATAGAGAGACTCTGTCCTCCTCCTTCTGCTATAGATTCCAAATTATCTCAGTGTCTCCAGCAATAACATACAGATGATGACCACTGGAGTAAAACCACTGTCCCAACATGCTGTGGAAAGCCAAGATATGGCATTTTTAATCCTTTGGCTGCAAAGATTGGAGCATAGGAATATAATATTCATGAAGACACAGGCCCAAGATGAATGAAGATAGCCCTGGAGATTCCTTTCCTATACTGAAGTCCTAAACGAACTTCCCAGGCTCCAAGCTCTAAGAATCCTTTTCCCTTAGCAGTTAAGGGTTTCAGTCTCTGATCTGGCCAGACCTCTGGTCCAGCTTCAAGCTCCCTCCTCCCATACACAGGAGAAGCGCCAGAGCTCTGCCGGGCTGGGAGTCACAAAGCCAGGCACAGAGGCAGCCTTGGCTTTTCTGGCTGCCCCTACATAACTGGGAGCATCCCTCTCTCTTCTTACATTACCTCCCTTTCAAATACATCTTCTGACTCTACGTGGGTATAACCTTCAAGTCAGCAGCAGGCTGAAGCTATTCAACAGGCCTGGCTCTAAAAATGAGTTGTTTGGGAAAAGCATTGATGCTAAAAACAATTATTGCTGTGTTTCACCTGTCTATACCCCCATCCTATCATCTAGACTCATTAGCACAAGATATGTACCTGTGTTACACACATACACACACATAATCCAATTTTATATGAAGATATATATTTCCTTGTATTTATATCTGTATCTACAATCCAAGGCCAAGTGAGCGCTCTACCCTCTGAAGAAGCCCTCTGGCTGTTAAGTCTAATCTGATATGATAAGATTGGAGGTTGTGGGGAGAAATTATAGAAAACTCCTTGTGACACTTATCAAGTCAGAGAAAAGGCCCCTGAGGAAGTGATGGGGAGGAATAGCAGAAGCAGGTACTTTTTATTAATGAATTAATTTATTTATTTTTGGCTGTGTTGGGTCTTCGTTTCTGTGCGAGGGCTTTCTCTAGTTGTGGCAAGCGGGGGCCACTCTTCATCGCGGTGCGCGGGCCTCTCACTGTCGCGGCCTCTCTTGTTGCGGAGCATAGGCTCCAGACGCGCAGGCTCAGCAATTGTGGCTCACGGGCCTAGTCGCTCCACGGCATGTGGGATCTTCCCAGACCAGGGCTCGAACCCGTGTCCCCCTGCATTAGCAGGCAGATTCTCAACCACTGCGCCACCAGGGAAGCCCAGAAGCAGGTACTTTTAAGTGGAAGAAAACTGGGTCACAATCCGAGCCCTCCACTGACCATCTGAATGGCTGTGGACCTCTCTGAGCTTTAGTACCCTCACCCTTTAAATGGGAACTGCAATCTCTACTTAACACTATGTTGGGAGAATTAAATAAAATAACCATTGTATGGCAGCTATGATCATTATTATAATGATGACTATTTCATGCCTGGTGACCAGGCATGGGGTAGTAGGTCACTATTGTCGTGCACCTATTCTTTTCCATTTCCCCTATAAAACTCTGGAAAGCATTAACAGTGCAGATGTGCTCCTAGTTCCCATGGCAAGTACCCAATTTTCCTTTGGGGGAGCATAGTTGTCTGTCAGAATCTGGCACAGGATGATACCTGAGGTAAAGTAGATGGGAAGGTAGGATTTCCTAGTGATTCAAAACCATTCACTGTTTGTGCTCCCAGAGAGCATTTTTCCTATCCCATCCTCCTTCCCGGATCTTCCACTAAATGGCCTGCTAGGGAAAGTACAGCTCTGTGGGCAAGAAACAAGTGGACTTGCGGTAGGGACTAAATTAGAGGCACCATCTGCATGCCCCCAGCCCAGGCCCAACAGTCTCCTTGGTGATGGGAGAGAGGGTCCGACAGAATACATACCCATGGCAAAGAAAGGAAAGAGGCTGCTGGCATGGACACAAAGACCCTCGTGGAGATGGCAGACCTTACCAGAGTGTGCCTTCCTGCCAACCTCCAACACTCTTTTAGGGAATCCTACTTCAGTATCTGCTAAGCGGCCTGAGGACATCTGGTCAGAAGATGCACAATAAGTTCTTCCGTGGTTCATCCACACCAGCCATATGGTAGCTACCAGGGACCAACACAAGCCAGTTCTCTTGGCTATGGCAGGGTTTACACCAGGGACCAGGGGACACATGTGGACACAGACAGCTCTGCTGACTGGAAGTCCACATAAGATCAATGTGCCTTCTGTTCTCACTGCGTGAGACGGATGGGAAGCTCCACATTTCTAGGTGGGAGATGCTAGGCTGTTTTTCAAGGAGATAGTAATGTTGGACGCCCACCTCCTGTCCCTTCCACACTGCTGTTCTTTGAATTGAAACAAGGAAGAATCTCAAGAGCAAGACCAAGAAGAAGTGCTCCAGATGCATCCTTAAGACCATGCAAAAACCGCTGAAAATAAACTTTAGTCTTATTCCACATTAGGACATAAAAAATACAAGACGTAAGTGCTGCTCTGAGGACAAACATCCCCAAAGTCGAATAGGAAATGCAAACCAGTAAGAGAAGGAGCAAAACAGCCTCAACATGTGGAAACTTTGCTCTAAATTATAGCAAGGTATGCTAGACGTAGAATAGTTTCATTAGTTCTTGTAAGAACTAAAAGCAGAAACAATCAGGCAAATCAAACTGAGGGTCATTCTGCCGAACAATTGGCCTAGACACGTAAAATTTTCAACATCATGAAAGACAAAAGCAGCTGAGGAGTATTCTAGATTAAAAGAAACTAGAGAGACATGGCTACTAAATACAACATTTGATTCTGTATTCACTCCTAGATTTTTGAAAAGAAAGCTATAAAGGGCATTATTAGGACAAGTGAGGAAATTTGAATACAGAAAGAATAATAAGTAATAGTATTGTATTGGTGTTAAATATCCTCAGTGTGATATTTATAATGTGACTTTGTAGGAGAATGTCCTTGTTCTTAGGGGAAATGGGTTGAAATATTTAAGGGTAAAATGTCACTAACTTTCAAATGGTTCAGCAAAATACTAACAAGGGTAACCCCCCCTCAGCCCTAAACACACACGCTCACGCATGCAAGAGAGAGAGAGAGAGAGAGAGAGAGAAAGGAATTCGAGATTAACAGATACTTGAGAGACATAAACAAACGCAATGACTGGACCACGTATCAATTCTATATGTAACAAACCCAACTATAAAAAGGGTATTTTTTTGGGCTTCCCTGGTGGCGCAGTGGTTGAGAATCTGCCTGCCAATGCAGGGGACACGGGTTCGAACCCTGGTCTGGGAAGATCCCACGTGCCGCGGAGCGGCTGGGCCCGTGAGCCACAACTACCGAGCCTGCGCGTCTGGAGCCTGTGCTCCGCAACAAGAGAGGCCGCGATAGTGAGAGGCCCGCGCACCGCGATGAAGAGTGGCCCCCGCTGGCTGCAACTAGAGAAAGCCCTCGCACAGAAACGAAGACCCAACACAGCCATAAATAAATAAATAAATAAAAAGGGTATTTTTGAGACTATTTGGGATTGAACATGAATTAAATATTAGATAATATCAAGGAATTGTCAATCCCTCTGAGTGTGATAATAGTGTATTGTGGTTATGTAAAGAAAGCCTTTATTGTTAAAGAAAGTAAATCTATCACATTTTACAAGCAAAATGATATGTTGTCTGGGATTTGCTCTTAGTCCAGAAAAGAAAAATAAATACAGATAAGTGAGATGAAACAAAAATGACAGAATGTGGAAAAAAAAAAAAAAGGACAGAATGTGGATAATTGTTGAAGCTGGGTAATGGATACATGGAAGTTCTTTACACTATTAGCATCTCAACTTTATGTCCAAAAATCTTCATAATAAAAAGTTGTTTGAAAAATCAAAGTACATGCAGTGGGGTGCTACAGAAGAAAATCATTCTTTTTAAAAGACAAGGATAAATCATTTACATAGATTTGAAAATTGTAGCCATTATATCTTACCTTTAGGAGTTTGAATTTGGGCCTATATGGTGCACACGTACACACGCACACACACACTCTCTTTGAAAAAATACCCCAAGACACTATTGCCCACATCCCAGCCCCAGAGGTGATGCGATGATAAGCAGTCACTTCCCATTTGACAGTTGATTACTCAGTAGATCAACAACAGCCTTCCAAGTTCAATATTTTCTTAAATTCACTTTGCGTTACAATCCCTCTCTCTCCCTCATTCCCATTCCTTCCATCTTACCCACTCCCCAAGACAAAATATATGACTATCACTCACCAAAGGGGTCCAGCACACATATTTTTCACTCCTGTTTGGTTAAGGCAGGATTGCAACACAGGGATAAGTTATGGACAGTCTCACAGTGAAGTCTGTGGTTGGGCTGAGACTAGGACCTTGGACTCTAGACCTCTGCTCTAACCATGTCCTCTCTTGACCATCCATAATGAAGGTGGCTCTAGTCTCTATAATAACCAATCTGCCTAAAATAGGAATTATGTGGGGAACAAAACATTTAAAGCCAATTGGATCCACTCATACCCAAAGAATGTCAATTTAAGGGCTGTTACCCAAGTTGTTGGCTTTTTGAATGGTCTCCCACCATGGGCTCAGGGAAAGGCAGTGGACGGGGGGACACTGTACAGTCCATTCCATACAGAACCTCGCATGTTGTTATCCCCTTTCCCATCTTGGAACATTTCTTTATGTTCTAGAGTCATAAGCTCTTAAACTTTCATCAAGGCAGTTTTATGACCGTAAGACTGAGACAAAGGTGGAAGTCTAAGAATACCTTATAGGCAAAGGAAGCTTCCCAAAGAAGAAATGGGACTGAGTCCAAATCCCTCACAGAAATCTGGCAACTTCATGCATTCTCTTCCATTTGCAAGGTGGGGCTTTGAACAGTTCTCCTACCAAGTCAGCTTCCCTGGGGGTTCTTTGGGAAGGAAGTGGAACCAGAGCTGACATGGTACAAAAATGGGGAGTGGAAGAGTCCAGCACCTTGCAATGAGCACCTCCTCATAGGGTTTGTGAGGATTCAATGGGGATGCCCTGAAAGTGTATTGATGTGGATTCCACATAACTACCATTCACTGTCATTATTATTATTGCTTCCATATGTTAGACATAACTTTTGGCTTCCACAGTAGAAAATATCCATCCAATCTGCCCCCATTTTGCCATCCCTCATTTTGGAACAGTTTTTTGACTTCTAAAATACTGCTAGTATAGGGAGCGTTCTCACCTGTACCTGTCGAGAAACCCAGAGGTTTTTTGGGGTTTTGTTTTTTTTGTTTTTAATATTTATTTATTTGGCTGCACTGGGTCTTAATTGCAGCACACGGGATCTTAGTTGCAGCATGCGGGATCTTTAGTTGCAGCATGCAGAATCTTTAGTTGCGGCATGTGGGATCTAGTTCCCTGACCAGGGATTGAACATGCGCCGCCTGCATTGGGAGCACGGAGTCTTAACTGCTGGACCACCAGGGAAGTCTTTTTTTTTTTTTTTTTTTTTGAGAAACCCAGAGTTTTTATTTTTAATTTTCCCAAGTGGGAATAGACAAGCAGTGACATTCATTTCTCTTTTGAACTTTTTTCTTCTTTCTTCTAGTCAAGAAACATTTACTGACTAGGAGCCTGGTGCCAGGCCTGGAGTCTAGTTGCTCACTCGGATACAAGTGCCTTAAAGTGACAGACATGTAAACAGTTGAATTACAGTGCAGCTAGGCTTACCAGACTCAGCAAATAAAAATCAGGATGCTCAGTTAAATTTGAAATTCAGGTGCATAACCAATAATGCTTAGTATAAATATGTTCCCAATATTTCATGGGACCTACAAATAACTAAAATGATTCATTATTTATCTGACGTTCCAAAGTGACTGGGCATCCTGTATTATATCTGGCAATCCTATTTTACACAACAGAATAGCTGCTCTCAATGAATATAAACAGAAAGGACTGTGGGAGCACAAAGGCCTGAACAAACAATACCTGTGCGCTTCATAGAGGAGGCAACGTAAATGAGGCCTTAAGATAAGAAATAATGTCTTCCAGGTAAGGAGACCAGGAAGGACCTGCATCTACCGGTGGCCTGAAGGATAAACCAGGTCACAATGTTTGGGAAATTGTGAGAAGTGTAGGATAGCTAGAGCATAGATATCCATATGGATAAGTGGCTTGAGGTCAGCTAAGGAGACTGGATATTATACAAAAGGCCATGGCGGGGTCCTCAGAAGATCTTATGCCTAGAAGTGGCAGGGTCAGACTTTTTTAGGGTGAAAGAAAGTGAACCATAGGAAGAGGTTAAAATGAGCAGTGAGGAGGCTGTGACAGTCATTCAAGGGAAGTTCCTGATATGAAACTAAGCCAATGGCTCTGGAGATAAGAGAAGGTAAATTGGAGAGATGATTACTCAGTTAGGTTTGTCACAATCTGTTGATGGATAAGGCAGCTGGCCATGACAAGCATACCTCTGCAGTGTGTAGCTTGGGAGTTTGGGAGAATAATGATGCTGTATGTAGCTATAAACAATATGATGTATTGATAGAAGTTAACTCCAGTCTAATAATTCAGCAGCAGTTAGTTAACATTAGGAATCTACCCTTGAAGGGTAGTTAGTTAGCAGTTGGGAATTCCAGTCAGGAATCAATACCTTTCAGAAGTGGTTACTTAGCACTTGAGTGTGTCTAAGTCTACCCCAGAGGGTTTGTTACTTAGCTTAAGGGATAGGTGATAAGTTAGGAGTAAGAATCTGTCAAGCCCAGCTTCAGCTTCAGATCTCCGTCCTGCATCTTTTAACTTCATGAAGAACCTGATCTTCTAAAGCTGGCCCATTCTGCCTTTTAAATATCTTTGCATTTGTTTTTCATGCCTATGAATAAATATGAATACATCTGCCGAAATTTGATCTAAGACTCACTTTCATATAACATACTTTCATTTTACTATACCATTCATTTTAACATGCTCTCTGGTAATGAGGTTGTGAATAAGGTATCTTACAATGTTCCCCACATCTACCACTTGCCACTGGATGCTATTATAGTATTAATGTATATCAAAAGAACATTAGAGGAACTTCCCTGGTGGTCCAGTGGTTAAGACTCCGTGCTCCCAATGCACGGGGCGTGGGTTCAATCCCTGGTCAGGGAACTAGATCCCACATGCCACAACTAAGAGCCCACATGCCACAACTAAAGGTCCCGCATGCCACAACTAAGACATGGCACAGCCAAATAAATACATAAATATTTTTTTTAAAAAAAGAGTATTAGATAGTTGCTAGATGACCAAATTGGCTTAAATCCATTCAAAATAGATGCTACTAGAAATTGACTCTAGGTAGAAGTGAGGAGTTTCCTTTAAAAATCATGGAACTCAACTTGTACCCCTGCCTTGGCGGGTTTTAGACTCATCCAGAACAGACCTTACTCCACACCTCCTGTGGGGATGCCCCTTATTCAGCCCTCAGGCAGCCAGATTTAATCAATGAAGTTCAGCTGAAGAAACATGATCACACATGATTTTCTCAAAAGACTTAAAAAATAAAATAAAATCTATCCAAGCATCCCATCACAAATGTGGGCTCCAAATAGAAGATTTTATTGTAAACCTTCCAGACGTTCAGACTCCACTGTTATTTTTGAAAAGGCATTCCAATAACAGATGCCCCTTCAATTGGGGCATGGTTTGATAGAAAGCAGCAGGCACCATTTAAAAGAAAAAAAATAGCTCTCTTGAGGCACGTCAAAACATATTAGCTGTGATGCCGAAATTATTTCCTGTTGGGTTTAATAAAGTTAACAAGATAAGTAAATATGAAAAACAGCGTTAGGAAGCAGGGAATAATTTCCTCCCAAACACGGAGCTCTTTCAGACATTGATTACAATAGATATGGACTTTCATTTGTCTATTTTTATTTACCACAATGCCCTCATACCATTTCTATTTTTCAAAATGTCCTTCAAGATTTATTATTTTTGCAATGGAAATAGAAGTTTTATTAAATATAGGCAAGTACCCATTTACAGCAAGGAATTAAGAAATTAAAAGAAATCTCTGACTATAAGTCTCTGATTGAATAGTTGTTGTTTGTGTAATTAAAAATCACAGTATCCTAAAAGTGCTTTACTTCTTAGAAAACATTTCCTTAAATTGGTACCAAAAGAAGCCAAATGAAAAAAATAATCAATAATGGCAAGGGCAAAGAGTAATTAAAATCCACCACACAGTAATTAAAATGATATACATAAAGTAAGATTAGGGTTACTGACTAGCTTTATATTTAAATCATTCTTGGATATGCCCCCTTTCAAATGTTTTCTTTTCCATTAGAGCTTGTTGGTACAGAAAGCAGATCCCCAAGTACTTTAAGTTGGGATTTTACAATTACTCTTTTTTTTTTAACGTCTTTATTGGAATATAATTGCTTTACAATGGTGTGTTAGTTTCTGCTGTATAACAAAGTGAATCAGCTATACATATACATATATCCCCATTTCTCCTCCCTCTTGCATCTCCCTCCCACCCCCCCTTCTCCCCCCTCTAGGTGGACACAAAGCACCGAGCTGATCTCCCTGTGCTATGCGGCTGCTTCCCACTAGCTATCTATTTTACATTTGGTAGTGTATATATGTCCATGCCACTCTCTCACTTCATCCCAGCTTACCCTTCCCCCACCCCGTGTCCTATATTTTTTGAGATGAACTTATTTACCATATGATGACTGTTTTGAAATCTAGCTAGGAACCTGTGATTCAAGCATTTTGCTGTTTTTCATGTTCTATTTCCACATTAAATGTAGTACTGCCGATAAACTGATAAACAGTCATTGAGGAGAAGGTTGAAGCTGTTATTTAAATGGCATTTAGAGACTGTATCTTTCACATAACTACGTTTTCTTGGTCCCAATTATCATAAATAATCAAGACAGCAGCAAGTTAAAGAGATACAGTCCCTTCCCCCAGTAACTTCCAAACTGGAAATAAGCTTCTCCAAAGACAGTTTTATTATTGTTTCCAATCATTATTCCCTTAGCTTATGCACAAAGGGCCTTAAAAGAAGGCACACAGGTCTTAAAATCATCAGGCACAAAGGGCCTTAGGAAGGCACACAGGTCTTAAAATCATCAGCTGGTTTCTAGCCCCAACTCTTTCACTATTACTTAATCACTTTATCTCTCTAGTCCTAGTTTCACCATCTGAAAAATCAAAGGGTGGAATCCTTGATAATAAATATCATTCACTGAGCATTTAATAAATGCTAGACACTCTACTGCTAAGAACTTTACACACGTCATCTAACTGATGCCAACAAGAACCTTTTAATGTATTATCTCTATTTTACCACTTTGGAACTGAGGCATAGACAAGTTAAGTAACTTTCCAAAGGTCACTCAGCAAGCAAGACACTAAGCCAGAATTCAAATCCAGATCCAACTCAAGTCCAAAGACCACACCTTCTGTTAGCCACAATGCCTCCCCCTGTGAGATACCACCTCTGGCTCCCTTGCAGATCAAACACCCCAAAATCCTATGATTCTTTTACTTGCAAGAAAGAAGAACTACCTTAAGTGACAAAGAGTATGATGATCCAACGGACAGAAACATGAAACACAGCGGGAGAAAAAGGAAAAATGTTGTATTCTGGTTTGCACATAATGAATTTGATGTGTTGACAGAGATGTCCACCAGGGACTTGGAAATTTAGACTAGTACAAGAGGCGAAACTCAGAGCTGAAGATAAAGAACTAAATTCCCTGCAAGAAGGTAATGGTTGAAACTATACAACTGAAAGAGAGCGCCAAAGGAGAAAGTATGGAAAGAGAAAGAGGAGAGAGCTAAGAGTAGATCCTTGGGATCAACCACAAGTGGGTGCAAGAGAAAAGGAGGAGCCATAGAAGGACACATAGAGGATGAGATGGAGAACCTCAAAGGTGGTGTTTCCCAAGGCAAAGTTGAGAAGTTGTCTGAGGAGAGCCCACTGTGATTCTTCCTGAAGTCAAGAAAATTAAGAACAGATAAGAAGCATATGTGGAATCTAAAAAAATGATACAAATGAACTTATTTACAAAACAGAAAGACTCACAGACATAGAAAACAAACTTATGGTTACCAAAGGAGGGGGAGGGATAAATTAGGAGTTTGGAAGAAAAAAGAAGAACAGGTAAGAAGCCACTGAACTGGACCATTTGGTGATCCTCAAGGGGCAGGTACAGTGTGCTGAGGATGGAAACTTAAACATGGAGGGTTACAAACTAAGACAGGGAAGAACAGATCTGGAAGCAATAAGTGTGCGGGTTTCTTTTTCTAGGAATCTGCTGTATCTGTCAAGAAGAGTAATGGAGGGATAGAAGGGAAGGAGATGGCCACAAGGAGGAGGGGATAACTGAGGGGATAAGATCCTAGAGGGAGATCCTAGAGTGCGATGGGGAGGCCAGAGTCAAGGGCGTAAAGTGGAGGCCCCATAAACATCAGCCTTCATTCATCTTGAATCATTGTACCTCCGGCTGGGCTTTTGGGGCCCCACAGCCCATCAGGTTCTATTTCTGACTTCCATCAAGTATCACTTCTTTTTTATTATTTTTTAATTTTTAATAAAATTAAATATATTTAAAGTATATAACATGATGGTTTGATATTTATATACATAGTGAAATGATTACTATAAGTTAAGCTAATTAATACAGTACCTCCTCACATAGTGTGTGTGTGTGTGTGTGTGTGTGTGGTAAGAGGACCTGAAACCTACTGTCTTAACAAATTTCCAGTATGCAATACAGTATTATTAACTATAGTCAGCATGCTGTGCATTAGATCTCTAAACTTATTCATCCTTCGTATTTCCGACTTTACACTCTTTGACCACCATCTTCCCATTTCCCCCACCTCACTCACCTTGTAACCACCTTTCCACTCTCTGCTTCTTTGTAATTGACTTTTATAGATGCCACATTTAAGTGAGGTCATGCAGCTTTTATCTTTGCGTCTGGCTTATTTTACTTAGCATAATGTCTTTCAGTTTCATCCATGTTGTTGCCAATGGCAGGATCTCTTTTTTAAGGCTGAATAACATTCCATTGTATATACACAGTTGACCCCTGAACAATGCAGGGGGTTAGGGGCACCCATACCCCAAGCGGTCAAAATCCGCGTATAGCTTAAAAGTCAGCCCACCGTATTTGCGATTCCTCGTCTGCAGATTCAACCAACTGCAAACCATCTAGTGCTGTAATAACATATTTATTGAAAAAATCTGCACCCCATATAAGTGGACCTGCACAATTCAAACCCATGTTGTCCAGGGGTCAACTGTAAATACCACAATTTCTCTATCCATTCATCACATCGATGGACACTTAGGTTGTTTCCAAATCTTGGCTATTGTGAATAATGTTGCAATAAACATGGGAATGCAGACACCTCTTCGAGGAACTAATTTTATTTCCTTTTGATAGTATTATACCCAGAGGAGACATTGCTAGATCATATGGTAGTTCTATTTTTAGTTTGTTGAGGAACCACCACACTATTTTTCATAGTGGCTGCATGAATTTACATTTCCACGAACAATGGACAAGGGTCCCCTTTTCTCCACATCCTCGACAACACTTGTTAATTCTTGTCTTTTTAAGAATAGCCATCCCAACAGGTGTGAGGTGATATCTCATAATGGTCTTGAATTACATTTTTCTGATGATTAGTGATGTTGAGCATCTTTTCCTATTTGGCCATTGTATGTGTTCTTTGGAAAAATGTCTATTCAGGTTCAACTACTACTTCTTTAGAGAATCATAAAATGCTATGAATTTTAGAATGAGAAATAACTTTAGATATCAAAACCCACCTCATTTTGCAGTTAAGGGAACAGGGGCCCAGAATGGTACACTTGCCCAGAATCACTAGTTATTGACAGAGCCAGGATAAACACTTAGCTACATTAACTCTGAGCCTGGACTTTTTTCTTTCATACCACAGTACTTCCAAGTATGTAAAACCTTTTTTCAACTTTCTTTCAAAAAATTAATCCATTGTGCTTCGTGATATGTATGGAGGAAGGAATGGCTATCTTGTATTTGTCTGACTTTGTGAGCGTAATATTTCCATTTTCCTCATATACATGATACTGAGCAAACCTCACCGTATTTTGCATCACTGTCATCTCCTTAAGACCTTAAGCCACAAGTAGGAAGTTCATTCGAGTAATGACTGACTAAATTAATACAAGACCAGCTGGATCATTGATCTTGCAACCCTGGATCTCCTTGAGGCCAGGAACTCACTAACCTTCAACCACCCACCAACCACCTAGAGCTCCTCATGAACCTCTGACCCTCCCCACTCACATCCTCATCCTGCCCTACTTCTTCCAGCTCATGGGGACCACGAGTCCCTCATTCTCTGTCTTTTCCTACCCATCAGGCTGCTCCAGTCTGAGCTCTTCTCATCTCTCATAGATGCCTCAGCCCCGTTGTGCTGCAGTTCTTCCACTGCACCTGCCCAGCAAAGCCCCAAAGCAGATCAGCAACACTGCAGCCTGCCTGGACTGCTCTTTGTACCCTGGCTGCTGAGGCCACCGCAGCATCATGGTCTCCAGTGTCGCTCTGCCCATCAGTTCTTTGATTTGTCCACCGTGAGCTCCCTCACTGTCTCCAAGCCTGCGGCTCAGCCTTCAGGAGCCTTCCTTCTCCTTCTTTAACATTGCACCTGGCCCCTACTGCACCAAGAAAAAGCGAGGCAATCAGGAAGGATCTCCTGCCACTTCCTGCCTCCTTCACCCTAAATATACTCACGTCCACGCTCATCCTTTTTTTTTCCCTTTTCCCTAGTTTGTAAGACTGAGATCTCCCTCTTCTTGTTCAGAGTCCAATGTCTTCCCTGAATCACATTCTGTTTTTCCACCTCTCTCTGCTATTCCCCCAGCCTCTTCCTCTCTCTGGGCTACTTTCCCTCAGCATATACTTATGGGAGAGCTTCTCCAGTCCTGAAAGACCCACCTCTCAGCCAGATGCTCCTCTAGCTTCTGTCTTCTCTTTCCTCCCCTTCTCACCCAAACTTCTCAAAACTGTGGCCTTTGTTTATTTTTCCTTCTTCCTCACTGAACATTCCTCAGACCACTGCAATCTGCCTTCTGCCCTCCTCCCTGAGCTGAAAGGGATCTCCCAGGCCATGAATGACTTCCTGTCTGCCAACTTAATGGACACTTTCCCCTCCTTACTCCACCAACCCCTCTGCTTTGGCTACATTGATGATTACTCACTCCTTCTCAAAACTCCCTTGACTTCTGTGATTCTACACTGTCATGATTCTCTTCCTAACTTTAGTTCATTCATTCATTCATTTAGAAAAGGATTTATTTGACTCCTACTATGTAACAGGAGATTGCAGGGATCTAGCGGTTGGGAAATCGGACTTGAGGTCTGTCCTCAAGGAGTGTACTGTCTAGTGGTAGGGACAATGAAAACAGGCAATATACAGTCAGTTCTCATGATTTACGCTCATTATGTTCTATAAAGCCGTTGCAAACACTGAATTAGCAAATATTAAGCCTTTGCTCCTAGAGGAAATTCAGGGTCAGGTTCCTGCAAGCCTCTGGTCACATTTTCACCAACTGATCAATACATAGTCTTGTTTTATGTGTGTTTCTGCTTAAAACAACTTAATATATTTCTTATGAATAATAAATTATATGCAGTATTTCTTTAGAATAAAACACTAGCTGAGAAGAGTTTAAGGTTTTCCTGATCTGGGGTAATATATTCCTCCCAAGTCAGAGTCTCTGTTCACTAAAAGCATTTCCTGAGCTGCTCTCTCATTGTGCCTCAGTATTCAGGACCAGTGGCCAGACACTGATGCTTTTATTAATTTCCTGGATGTGTTTTTTCTTTCTTTCTCTCTCTCTCTCTCTCACACACACACACACACACACACACACACACACACTCACACTTAGCATCTTTCAACTCAGGTCAAATTATCAGAGCTTGTGTCTCATTATCATCATATAAATCATCTTGACACATTTATTTCTGCTTCTCCAACTATAATTTATAGCGTACTATGATTAAATTTGAACCTGACACATCAGATTTTCCTGAGAGTCAAGATGAAATTGCATCAGCCAGAGATGGATGTGAAGGTTACTGTGGAGTCAATGAGAGGTCGAAGTGTAGAAACAACGGTGAGCTCCAGACTCAGACAGACCTGTGATAAGTTGTTTGTTTTTTTTTCTTTTTTGGCTGTGCTGCACTCTTGCGGGATCTTAGTTCCCTGACTAGGGATTGAACCTGGGCCCTAGCAGTGACAGTGCAGAGTCCTAACCATTGGACTGCCAGGAAATTCCCAGACCTGGGATAATTTATGACTGTCATTTGCTAACTGAGACCTCAGCTCAGGTACTCAACTTCTCTGAGCCTTAATTTGCTCATCCATAAAATAGGAGTAAAAGTATCTCAGAAAAATGCTGTGAGGACTAAGTATATATTGCACGTAAATTCCCTGGCACATCGTTAGGGCTCAATGGATGCTTTTTTACCCCCCTTTAAACCTGTTCAGTTTTTAATACCAACTCGGTCCGCTCAACCTGCGGTGATTTTCTGGGCCCACTAGAATACGATCTGGTGATAAGAGCATCTTACAGCACTGCAGAGAAGGAATCTTCATGGCTCAAATACGGAGTGAGAGACTTAGAAGAGCAGGCAGGATCTCAGGAAAGCAAGAGATGTGGAGAGGTGTGACAAGACCATCTTTAGCATCTTAGAAAGGGGAAGAGGAGGTGATGTTAAGACAATGATGGAGAAAAGGGGGCTGGGAGGAAAAAAAGGAGTAGGCCTAGTGAGGCCATCAACCAAAATGGAGAAGGCAAACGGACTGTCACCACCTGAGTCACCGTCCCTCTGCGCCCAGGAAGAGCAAAGTGTCTCTCCCCAGCCCCTGCCCCCAGACTCAGCTCACAAGAAGGTTAATACTACAGGAGAAGGCCCAGGCAGTCATGGGTCCTCGGGCCCCAGGTAGAGAGGAAAGAGCTGCTCTGAGGTTTATTCCCATGGCTGGGCTATTGAACCCCGAGGGTGGAGATGGGACAAAAGAGAGCATCTGAAGAAATGGAGACTCCACCTATCAAGCCTGGCTGTAATGCAGGTCTAAATTCCAACTGATTTGAATATAAGGACCCAGATATAAGTGAGAATGACATGCCTTCTCCATGAGAGCACTTGCACTGACTGTTACAGGGCACACAAATACTGCTTAGTGCAAATGTAGTAATTGTGAGGGCTCCTTACACGAGGTCAGCACTCTGCAGGGATCCCAGCCCATGGATTTAGAAACCCTGGCTCAGCATAAGGTGCAACTCCAAGACAGAGAAGGAGAATCCCACCCATCCATTATAGACCCCTCTTCCTCAGTTTTACAAAAGGGAGAATTGGGGTCATCACGCCAGCTCTTCTAAGGGAAAAACTGTCTCCTCCCTCTTCCTCTGTGTCCCAGAATGGCAGAATCTGACCCTCATGATTACATTCTTGCCTCACTCGGTTTCATCTCTTTCATTCCCCACCCCCATCCCCCCTTGTGCCAAATTCCTCCTCCTGATGAGTCAGGGATTAAAAATGCTTGGCATCCTTGCTGAGTAAATAGTATTTGTCCACAGCGATACTGGCCAATGGCAAACTGCCTTTGCTCTGTGATAAGGAGGTGTGAGCACAAAAGTTGACTGTTTAGGGCTGACATGGCCAGGACAAGGAGCAGGACTCTGGTCCTATGTGGGCATCGAACTCATGTCCTTGGCCTTGCTTAGACTCTGCCCCACCTAGCTGGGCTGCTTGCATAAAAGGGAAGGAGAAAATGAAGGAGGCAGGAAGAGGGAGAGGAAAGGAGGGGAAATGAACGTGCTGGTTTCGTGAATCTTCTACCCCTTGATCATACCTGTGCTGTTGGATGATCATTCCCATTTTACAGATCCAGAGAAATCAAGTCACTTGCTAAGTTTGCAAGCAGCAGAAAAGCTAGAATTTGAACTCTCGTTTTCTTGGTGGGAGCCTGTTGTCCTTTGTGCTGCATCAGGCCACTGACAGAGGTGAGCAGGCAATGGGCCCTGTTTCTGCCTGCCTCAGGACCTCTGGGAGATCTGCCCCAGATGTAATGGGAGTTGCAATGGGCATCAGACAGCATTGGCCTCTTCCCTCTCGGCCTGGCGTCAAACTGTCCCAGAGTGGGGGGGTCTGTTGCGTTTTAGGTAGCAATGGAAGAAGCATTTCCCCTGGAGTGGTGGACGCAAAAGCCACCTGCTACGCCTGCAGATCCCACTGGGGCGGAGGTGGAGGAGGAGGAGGGAGGGCAGCCATGACAGGTTCTGACCCTCCTGGGTGCCTGTGTTAGCTCAGGAAGCTGCAGTATCCTTTCTGCCATGCAGGCTTTTTTTATTTCTCTTCTTTTCAGAGCTTCAGGAACTTCTTTGAATGCTTTTTGAGACTCAGAAACGCTCATGGGTCATTCACTCCCAAAGATTCCATTTGTGTTTGAGCCCAACATTTTACACACAGGGCGGCCAAGTTTCAGAGAAGTAAAAGGACTTCCTCAAGCTCACACAGCTGGTGAGTGACAGAACCAGGGCTCTTATTTAGTCAGTCATTCAACAGATATTCCCTGAGTGCTGATTATCCACGAGGTACCATTCCAGGCCCGGATGCTGGGTGTTTCATTAGAAACATACCATGCTGCTCTCGCTGGCTCTTCCCTGCTCCCCTCTTCTGGATGTTTTCTATTCCCAGCCCCAGAGTCTAACCCCAAGACCACCAGGGCCACTCACCATGGCATTCTTAAAGACAGACTCGGTGCCTTTGTGTGCTGCCTTTTCCTCCAAGACCCTGGAATGCATGTTACAGGACTTGCTGATTTATAGCCTTGTTGCCTTTCAAAGAATTCCCTGGCCTGCGTTAAGTCAACAGATATGAGAAAAGGCTTGTTACAAGTTCTGTCCCAGGAGCCAGTTGTTCCTTGTGTTAGCAGGATGCTTTCTTTAACCCCGGCCCCTGAGGCCTGTAACAGCACACCCTGGTCCTACAATGAACTGCTCAGGATCTGCATGTAAATATGGAAACTCCCTGCAGTATAAATTTATTACCTGTCTCTCCAACCTTGCCACTCCTTCCAACAGCCCTGTGTCTCTCTTCTCCCATTTGCTACTTTTTGTTTTTTTACAATTCTGAACCGTCTTAAAGGTTTCTGTGATTCCGTTGGCCTGTTTTCTATTTTTACACTCTAGTCATTCTACTTGCCAACTGAGAACGGTGGCTACATCCTGTCTGTGCATGCTGACCTTTTCGGAAAGGAACTCATTCATTCATTCATACACTCATTTATTCATTCATCCACCCATCCAGTCAATAATTCTGACCCTGTTCTGAGAGCTGGGGACACAGCAATAGACAAAGATCCTGTTACAGTGACTGCTGCCGGGATGCACTGCCCAGATCCACCGTTCAGGACCATGCTGCAGCAAGATGACCCACAGCTGAGGCCTTCTAGGAATTGCCCTTGGCCTAAGGCAGCTGTGTCACCCAACGTAATGCCCCTTCCCTGGTGCAGCCCGCATCCCATGACTGGTTGCTGTGTGGCTACAAAGGCGCAGCCCCCTTTGTCTCCATTCAGGACGTCACGGAAGCACTGCCCCAGCTTCACGGCTCCCCTCAGGATTAGCTGAGACCTCGGTTGCGACCTCAATTCCACTCTCTCAGATCTCATCTCAAGTGTTTTTTTCTCAGGGAACTTGTCCTACAACACCTGCCATTATGAAGTCTATCTAATGGAGGAGAGAGACAGAAAATAAACACAATAAACAGTAACACACATGTGAAAAGTGACATTGCTATGGGGGAAAGGTGGAATAGGGTCAGAGGACCAGGGATATGGAATGGAGAGATAATTAATTTTCATTTTTGATAGAGTAATCAGAATAGCCTCTCTGAGAATGTGACCTTTGAAGAAAGACTTAAAATTAGCAAGCTAAGTGATCAAAAGCTTCTGAATCCGAAATTGCTGCTGTATCAGTCAAGGTTCTCCAGAACAACAGACCCAATAGAATATGTGTGTGTGTGTATATATGTGTATACACACACACACACACACACACACTAAGAGATTTGTTTCAAGGACATGACTCACTTTGGATTTGTTTTCTGCCTCCTCATGACTCCACATTCAGGTGTGTTTATGCACTTTGGGCAGGATGATCACAGATGTGATGCTGGATCTTTTCACTGCATCCCATAATATGACACATGGTCTTGGTTTATCCTATCACTAGTGATGTCAACTTTGATCTCTTGAGTAGTATGGTATATACCAGTGTTCTCTGCTATAGAGTTATTCTTTTTTTCCCCTGCAGTTAATTAATGTTTTGTGGAAAGATATTCTGAGACCATGTAAATATGCCATTCTTCATCTGACTTTCACCCACTACTTTTAGTATCTATTGATACTTTTTGCCTAAAATAATTTCACTATCAGTCTCAAATTATGCTTTTCTAATTCCATAATTCCTTCAACATTTATTAGCTGGAATTATACTATAGGGAGGAATATTCTTTTCCCATTATGTGTTCATTTGCTTATTTTTTTTAAATTTTTATTGGAGTATAGTTGCTTTACAATGTTGTGTTAGTTTCTGCTGTACAGCAAAGTGAATCAGTTATACACATATCCCCTCTTTTTTAGATTTCCTTCCCATTTAGGTCACCACAGAGCATTGAGCAGAGTTCCCTGTGCTATACAGTAGGTGCTCATTAGTTTTCTATTTTATAATATAGTAGTATATATATGTCAATCCCAATTTCCCAATTCATCCCACCCCTGCTCCCCCCTTGGTATCCATAAGTTTGTTCTCTACATCTGTGTCTCTGTTTGTACTTTGCAAATAAGGTCATCTGTACCATTTTTCTAGATTCCATATACAAGTGATATCACATGACATTTGTTTTTCTCTTTCTGACTTACTTCACTCTGTATGACAGTCTCTAGTTCTATCCACATCTCTGCTAATGGCACTATTTCGTTCCTTTTTATGGCTGAGTAACATTCCATTGTATATATGTACCACATTTTCTTTATCCATTCCTTTATTGATGGACATTTAGGTTGCTTCCATGTCCTGGCTATTGTAAATAGTGCTGCAATAAACATTGGGGTGCATGTATCTTTTTGAATTGTGGTTTTCTCTGGGTATATGCCCAGGAGTGGGATTGCTGGGTCATAATGGTATTTCTATATTTAGTTTTTTGAGGAACCTCCATACTGTTCTCCATAGTGGTTGTACCAATTTACATTCCCACCAACAGTGTAGGAGGCTTCCCTTTTCTCCACACCCTCTCCAGCATTTATTGTTTGTAGATTTTTTGATGATGGCCATTCTGACCGGTGTGAGGTGATACTTTATTTACATGAGGATAAATTAATGGATGCCTATTTTAGTGAATGGGATATAATCTGATATTATGATTTCTTTGACACTCAAATCATCCCAGACTGGACCAGTTGCACCTCTTTGAGCTATCTTTTGTGTCCTTTGGACATGTCTCCAATGCTTTTTTTTTTTTTTTGGCTGTGTTGGGTCTTTGTTGTTGCAAGCGGGCTTTCTTTAGAAAGTTGTGGCGAGCGGGGGCTACTCTTCATTGTGGTTTCTCATTGTGGTGGCTTCTCTTGTCACGGAGCACGGGCTCTAGTCACATAGGCTTCAGTAGTTGCAGCACGCGGGCTCAGTAGTTGCGGCACGTGGGCTCTAGAGTGCGTGGGCTCCAGTAGTTGTGGTGCACAGGCTTAGTTGCTCTGCGACATGTGGGATCTTCCTGGACCAGGGCTCGAACCCGTGTCCCCTGCATTGGCAGGCGGATTCTTAACCACCACCAGGGAAGTCCCTCCATCGCTTTTTGATTACTTGCTCATCTCCTAGAATAATGAGATGTTCTAAACTTGCCTTATATTTTTCTTACTTCAGCCCTGGAGTCAACCATTTCTCCAAAGAACCCTGTTTCCTTTTATTGGAGAATGGTGTCTAGAAACCAAGATCTGGGCTCTAGGCAGGCTCATCGTTATTGGGGTTTCACTATTCCCAAGCTCAGTCAGGGACAGAGCTAGGAAATATATGTATTTATGTATGTGTGCCCATGTGTATGCATGTGCACACATATGAAGATATAGATGTGCATACATACACAGAACTGTACATCAGTATTTATTTCTGCATCTAACTCTCCATATTAAGACCTCTAAGTTTAAACCAAAACTTCTGGTGCTAATCCTATACCACATGGCTCATTCCAGCTTTCTCTCTTTCTATATTCATACTCCCTTCTCTTAGTGAGAAATCTGGCTCTCATTACCCCATTATATTGACTTGTTTCCTCAATCCTCCTTGTTCCCTGCTTTTTCTTTCTTTATTGACGTATAGTTGATTTACAATGTTGTGTTAGTTTCTGGTGTACAGCAAATTGATTCAGATATATATATATATATATACAGAAATATATATATGTATATATATACAAATACTACATGATATCTAAAAATATATATGTGGAATCTAAAAAATAATACAAATGAATCTATATACAAAACAGAAACAGACTCACAGACATAGAAACAAACTTATGGTTACCAAAGGGGAGAGGGAGGGGCAAGAGGGACAAATTAGGAGTAGGGGATTAACAGATACAAACTGCTATACATAAAATAGATAAGCAACAAGGATTTACTGTATAGTATAGGAAATTATATTCAGTATCTTGTGATAACCTGTAATAGAATATAATCAGAAAAAACTGAATCACTATGCTGTACACCTGAAACTAACACAATATAGTAAATCAACTAGACTTCAATTTAAAAAATAGTAATTCAAAAAAAATAATAAGTGAAGAGAATCACACCAAGGGGGGAAAAAAAAAGACCCCTGATTTGCAGCATTTGCTTCTCTCTGTGGTGTAAGTACTCCCACCATGGCCAATGTCAAGCTACCAACATGATATCACTTAACTTGGCGGTAGGAAGAAATGTACACAATTAGCTCTCATGAGTATGTATGAGCGCTTCCAGCCTGGATGCCTACATACACCCATAAACTAGTTAGACCCACCCACCCACTTAAGCATTGTCTTCAGACTGCCACTGACTTAAAAGAGATATGGGTTGGGGAACTCGATTAGAGTCCGTGCTTCAGAGTATCCATAGGCTTGACTTTAAGAGACATGACTGCCCTTTATCCATGACCAACAGGTTCTTGTTGGAAGCAAGTGGAATGGGAAGAGAGCAAGTGCAAGAAGATATAAAACAAACAAATTGTTTCGAAGTCAAAACCAACCTTTATGGTAAAGCATCTGAGATCAGCCGCCTCCTGTTTTCATGGTGCTTCTCTTCCTGGAGAGAAGTTCGAACTCCAAGGGAGCTCCAGCTGGGTTCCCATTAGCAGGATTTGCAGGTCTTGAGGTTAAAGGTGCGGAACAGTAGACGCAGCCTGAACTCTCTCTAAAACATAGAACACCTCTGACCCCCACTGGCTGCTAGGATGTGTTGCATCTCAGAGATGGCCAAGGCCCCTTCAGAGCACTGCCCGTTCCCTGACTGCACAGGAGTCCTCCTCAGGGGTTGCCTAATTCCATTTTCCCTGTATTGTCAGCATTTCCTACCTGATGCCATCTATTTCTCATTGATGTTCCTTAAATTTTTAAAACTCTTCATCTGTTTCTCCTCTGGAGTGGTAGATATTTCTACTGTCATTATATTGTGTATGGATTTCATTTTGTTTGATTAGAAAATGAACCAAGAGAAGGTTTGAGGTTGTTACCTGTGTGGTTGGTTTTGATTTCTCTTGTTCTGGTCCTTTGGGTGACAAACACTAGGCCTTCCTCCTTTGTTTATAAGAAGCCCTTCAGCTACCTATCCTGGGTTGCCACCTGAGCCCATGTTTTCTCGTTGTCTCTCTGACAGAGCAAAAGCACCAGCCACAGCAACAAAGTAGGCAGAGGCCAAGCCCTAAATCTCTGTAGGAAGCCAGGGCAGTTAACAAAACCCCGGGCCAGCGGACCACAAAGCCCAGTCCATAATTAGGATGCTGCATCTATTGAGCACGCTTGAGTGTCCAATTCCATCCATTCACTTTGGTATTTCTATGGTACCTCTCACCATGGTACCTTGGTAATCTGACTCACGAATTAGACTAGACTGAAGCAAGCTGGGGGAAAGGCAGAGTGCTTGTAGGTGAGGAGCACGCCTTCCAGTGGGTTTATCCGAACAGACTGAGCAGTCTCTGCTGATTTCTGATCTTGCACTGAAAACCAACTACAGCTGTACATTACAGGTATTCCTCAAAGGAGATTTTTCTTTTTCAGTACTCTGTATTAAATTAATTTTTATGTTTGGATTGAGACCCGAATCCAATTGTTAATCCTTTTTGTGGAGGGAATCTTGTGTTGCCATTGCTAGCTCGGTCTTGTCTCCTCATTTTATACCATAACCCAAGTACGACTGCCCCAACCAAACAGGAACATTCTTGTCTCTCTATGTATTACCTTCAAAGACAAAATTCAGGGTTTCTTATCCCAAAGAACTGTTTTCTGCTCTTGTTTCCCACAGCCAGCAGAGGGACCCCAGGGTAAGGCTCAGACCCAGTGTGAGATCAAGCTACTTTATTGTGGTGAAAGATCCCCTAACTCTCTAGAGAAGTGACATTTCACCCTAGGGTTTCCCAGCACACATACAAAAGGCTTGAGAAATGGAGCTGAATCTCCTGAGACCACAGGTACAATCATCTTTATTTGGGGCTGAGAAGAGCTTTGCAACCATATCCACCCCTGGCAGGGAAAGAGAAAGCAGTTTAGTGCTTCTTTTGAGAATCCTGGAAACTAAAGGAGAAAAGCAGCAGAATCCTGGACCCGGGCCATTATTCATCACTGACATCACAAAACCCCAGAGCTGGGGTGTGGGGAAAGAAGATATTCGACTCAATCTCATTATACTCTCTTGGTAAACTGTACAAATATCCTATTCTTCATCAATATCATTTGGTCACTTGTCACATTTTTCTCCCTTTTCGTTTCTTTCCTATCCTACAGATAATGCCAAATTGTGTAGAAAATAATCTCTTTGCTTTAATAAAATGTATAGTACAGTTATACAGACTGCTGTATGGATTTTGAATGGCCAGTGTCTCATGATCAGAAAACTCTGTAGAGATTCTTGGCATGTGGCAATGGCATCTTCAACCAGTATCTACGTGGCTTTGCTAAAAGTTAACTTGAGGATCAGTTTTACTTCTTACTATAAGGTAAGACTGACTGAGCAATAACAAGTTGTGGTACACCTCTCTTGTTTAGGGAATGCACAAGGCAATGCCAGGGCCACAGAGAAACATAAAATATGGTCCCTGAGTACAAGAAGCTGACTGTCTTCCTAGGAGGAGGAGGCATAATCCAAAAAAGCAGTAAAGAAATATCAAGTAATGTATTTAATGATAATAATGGTAATCATAATAGCTACTGTGTATTGAGTCCTTACTCTGTTCCAGGTATTGTGCCAAACGCTTTATATACATTATCTCGTTAAATCCTCAAAACAGCTTTATGAAGTAGGACTATTATTCTTCTTATTTTAAGGGTAAGGAAACTGAGGCACACAAAGTTTAAATAACTTGGAGGATTTGATTCCAGGATGTTTGACACCAAAGACCATGTCTTTAACTATTCAGTGACCTATACTGCCTCCTAAGAGCAGTGGGGGTTCTAAGGGGGGAGATCAATGTGGGCTAGAGGAAGCCTTCTTGGAAGAGAGATCATGAAGAACGAGTGTGGTTCGGGGGGAAAGAGAAGAAGGAGAGGGAGTGAGAGCACACACAGGCAGAGATGTGAACATGCACAAGACAAGCTGGGGTTCCCAGAGTCAACCTGCTGCAGATGCTCTGTGCATGGACATGAGTGGGTGGGAAATGGTGGTCAGAGGGGAAAGCAGACTGAAGCTAGGTTATGGGAGGACCTCCTGGAATAATACCTTTAGAAACTTGGATTGAGGAAGGTAGAATTGGAGCCAGGACAGACAATAAGTATCAGTAGATCACTTCAGTGATTCTCCATGTTCAGTGATGAAGATAAGTACTTGAGCTGTGGGCAGGAAATGACAACCAGAGGTGAAATGTCCCCAGTGGGGTCTGCCTAAATTCTGGTTCCAGGCACTTTATATTCTAATCCCTATGAGAAAGTATCAACCATTAATATATTTTACAACTTTGCCCGGTCACCTAAAAATAATAACTATCTCTAACAGGTGCTTTACAAGTCCTTTTCATATGCCTTTCATTCTCACAACAAGTGAGCTTAAGAATTATCATCATCATCATCACCATCATCATTATCATCAGTGTGCTGCCAATGAGGAAACTGAGACTCAGAAAGCAAATGACTTACTAAGAGCCTCCCAAATAGGAAATGATCAAGTCAAAGCTCAAACCCAGATCATCTTACTTCAAGTAATTCACAAATGTACTCTACAAATACCCAGCACGGTGCCTAGTGTTGGGTGCCCAAAGGTAAGTAACTCATACCCTCTGCTTTAGGAAGCTCATAGCGATTAAGTGAATAAAACAATAGAATTGAGAACAATAGCTGACAATATCTGTCCTAAGCATCTTAACATTTGTAACTGGGATGAATGTGTATAAAATATATGAGAGCACCTTTCAAAAGTAAAAAGGTTAATTCAAATGCAGGTTATTTCATCCCTCACTTCATACATGAGAGCAGCTGAAAAGGGTCAGCTGCTCTTCCTACAGAGTGGGACCAAAAAGTGATGAGTCTGATTTCTACAGTTTTCCAGGAAAATCATTCTCACCCCTTTAGTCGCTTCCCCACAAGTAAAGAAGGCAAGCACTGAATGATACCAACCTGCCACCTGCTGGAGCAGAGCAGAACTAACCCAACTTTCCAGGGCAGCTTGGTGACAGGTGTGGGCCAGCAAACAACAGACAGCTCTTTCCTGCAAATCTTAGAGTGTGCATTGACACCTTGCAATGGCGCCCAGCCACTCCTTTTTTCAATAGACTAAGCTTGGTGAAAGAGAACACCAGGAAGCTTTCAGGAAAGGAAGTCATAAGAGAGTTGCAAAGAGTGGAGTCAGACAGACCTAAGCACAAATCTAATTTCTCCACTTACTAGTTGTGTCACTTTGAATGTTATTCAACCTCTCTAAACCTCATTTTCATTGTCTGTAAAATGAGATTACTGGCAATCAAATATATGTTGACTGAGAGAATGAATGAAGAGCATGCATGACTACATTTTTGTTGGCAGGATTAGAAAAAATATATGTAAAGCACCTATTGTATAATATAGCACCTGAGATATTATCAATACTGTAGACCTTACACCAAGGAAGAGAGACTGTTCTACCCACTTGACTGTATACACTTTGATAGGACTTGCCATCCATTAGTGTGCGTCTATGAGATACTCAGAGACTTTAAAAACAAGTCTTGGGGGAATTTTTGGAGAAATAATCTATGGATTATTGTATTTAATCCTTATAACAACCCTATAAACCAGATGCTATTATTCCCGCATGTTGCAGATAAAGAAAATGAGGTTCAGCAAATTTAAGTGTAGTGGACACCAGTGGTTGTTTACCCAATAACCTCCTTCCTTGTTGGCAGAGTTTAAATTTAATTCAAATGTCCATCCCTCCCCAGGTGGCTCTGGCTTGTACACAGATTCGAGAGGAACCCCATTCTCCTTGCTGGGGCTTGGCTTAGGTGGGAACAAGTGACCTAGTTATGTTCAATAATTCATGAGATGAGGTCTCCTGGAGGCCTTCTGGGAAAGGATTACTAGCTAATAAAAAGAGATAAGCAGGAAGAAAATTTTCTTTTTCTTCCATCAGATGTTGTGTCTGGATGTGACTCAGGGAACCAAGAAAAGTAGCTAAAGATGATACTGATACATAAAGATGACAGAGTAGAAAGATGGAAAGAAGATAACATCTTCGTGATGTTATCGAGACAATTAACCCAGTCTAAAGATGTTGTAACTTGCACTTCTTATTATTTAAGATAATAAGTTACTCTTCTTGTTTAAGCCTTTGAGACTTGGTTTCCATTTACTTGCAATCAAAAGCTTCTTAACAGATTCATTAAGTAACTTGGTGAAGGTCACAATCCAGTAAATGGCAAATCTAGCTCTTAAATTCCACACCCTCAGTCCAAGTCCCCTTGCTAACAACAGGCCTGGGATCACAGGACTGGGAACCCTGAGTAGCATCCGGACCCTAGGTGCCTTGGGAGAGTCACTGAGTAGAAGGGGAGGAGACACAGAAAACTGGATTGGATCATCCCTGGGATGACTCTTATAGCCACTCCTGTTCCCTATATCAATGTTCTTCCAGATCTGAGAAACCCACCACCTTAAGAATTTCTTATCTACTCTTTTCCTTTCCACTTCACCCCCCTACGTTGCTTGTACAAACTTTCTTGCCATACTTCTGAGTTCTTAAGAGTTAATTGTTTTAAGTAACTTTTATCTCAAAGTTTTAGGTCAGTTATGGTTATATGTGCTTTTCCTTTTAACCCCCATTGAGCCCTGTGAATTTGCCCAACTAAAGTCATGACAAGTTATTTTTTAAAATAATTTTCAGCAGAAAATGCTGGAGCCACATGTGGTTTCATGTTTTTCCCTTTGAAAATGAGTATGAAGAAGCATGAGTTTGATTCATTGTTATCAGGGTTAATCCTTTAAATTTAATTTTCATAATGTTTTCAAAGGTTAGAAAGTCATTTATATACTGCCTAAGCTTCATCCTGAATGAATAATAATTTATCTTTTCTTCTTTCCCCTTACATCCCACCCTAACCTCAGATCTTAGATGAATTGATGTATCTGAAAAAGGGATTTAGGGCAATTTTTGTTATATTTTTCCACAAAAATAGTCCTGCAGTACACAGCCATGATGGAATGGCTGACATCATACTAACCCTGACTTCAAAAACAACTTAGTGTCAGACAAAATACATAAAACAATTGTCTGAAGTCATTGGAGACAACAAACACAGACAAGACTTGAAGGAAAGGCCACATTTATCTGAGATATTTCCCTGAAGACATTTATAAATTGAAAAATGGGGGTATAGAAAACAACAGTCTTACTGGGCTGAAGAGGCAGAAGTCAGAGTTTGGAGTAGTTTAGAGTTTGCTACTAGAAAGCAAAGTCCTGGAAAAATGAGAACATCAGAGAAGGAACCTAAAATTCTGCATACACATTTCCCTAAAGTGATGGATGCCTAAGCTGAGCTTGCACAGGGTGAAACTAAAAGGCTGGGGGAATGGGGTGGGGGGGGGGTGGGGGGAGGAGAAGAAAGCACCTGGATAGCTAAAGAGCTGATCCAAGATTTCAGTAGTACCAGGGAAGCAGAAGTCATAATTAAAGCCTTGCTAAGGGGGAAGTATTTTGGTAAATATCCCAGGCTTTGAACTGAAACCTCAGAAGGGTCATGCCCTAAGAGTAAAAGCCATTCCTTAGGAATAAAAACCAATATATAAAAATAGGGGAAAATTGAAATAGATTAGCCCAAAAAA
Source organism: Eubalaena glacialis (assembly GCF_028564815.1). Lineage (NCBI taxonomy): Eukaryota > Metazoa > Chordata > Mammalia > Artiodactyla > Balaenidae > Eubalaena > Eubalaena glacialis. The sequence goes on along the minus strand of NC_083719.1, from coordinate 43,595,402 downwards.
GCATAAAACCAAGTTTTCACAAGATTTGTCTATTTGCCTACAAGAAGAAAACAACCTTGGAAGAAAACATCAACTCAAGTCTATAAATTTTCATTTATGACATCTAGCAGTTAACCAAAAATTTCAAGGCATGCAAAAATATAATAAAAAATTTAAAAACTGAATTACTGAAATCCAAATGAAAAATATATTTAATGGAGAAAGATTTATAGGCAAGTTAGATATTGACATGAACTGACAGGGAGTTTAAAATAACCATGATTAATATGTTCAACAAAATGTAGGAAATGTTAGTCAAAGTAGAAGAAAAGTTGAAGAATTTCAACAGAGAAATAACTCTATTTTTAAAAAAGCAGGCCTAACACAACACTGTAAATCAACTATACTCCAATAAAAATTTTTTTTAAAAAATGAAGCAGGCAACTAGATAGTAAAATTTTGAAAGCACCAAAAGCATCAATTATGTCGAATAAATCAAATGAAAGATGACCAGAAATTCTACACTGAAATATACAGAAAATTGCTGAGGAAAGTAAAAGAAAACCTAAATAAATGAAGGAATATACCATGAACATGGAATTCAAAGATGTAAGATTTTTAAGATATCAGTTTTCTCCAATTCGTCTATAAATTCAAAGCAATCCCAATAAAGATCTCAGCAGTTTTTTTTAATTGGTGGAAATTGACAAGCTATTTGTAAAATTTGTATGGAAATACAAAGGACCTATTATAACTAAGGCAATCTTGAAGAGGAAAAACAAACCAAATATCAAAGCTAGACTAATTTTAAAGTGTGGTCTTGGTACAAGAATAGACAATAGACCATGGAATAGAATAGAGTTTAGAAATAGATCCATACGTATATGATCAATCACTTGATTTACGACGAAGACATTACAGAAATTCAGCGGAAGAAGGATGGTCTTTTCAATAAATTGTGCTGGCTCAAATGGATATCCATATGGGAAAAAAAGGAAACTTGACCCTTTTTCGCACCATACACAAAAATTAACTCAAGATGGATCATATACTTAAAAGTATAAAGTAAAACAATAAAGATTCTAGAAGAAAACCCAGGAAATATTTTCAGAACTTTGGGGTAGGCCACAGTTTCTTAAACAGAACACAACGAAATAATGATAAGTTGGATTTAATTGATAAATTAAGAAATTCCATTCAATGAACGACACTATTAAGAGAAAAGAAAAAGAAAACTTGAGACTGGCGCGTGCACATGCGCGCACACACACACACACACACACACACACACACACACACATACATACACACACCTGGCAAAGCATTTATATCTAGAAAATACTCTTCTTCAAAAATTCTACACAATTTTTTAAATTGGGCAAGAATCCTGAGCAGGTACTTCACAAAAGAGGATACCAAAATGGTCAGCATACAACTGAAAAGATTCTTGGCAACATTACTCATGAGGGAAATGCAAAGTAAACCACATCTTGATACCATATGTTGCTGGTAGTTCAGAAACATCAGTGTTTCTCCTAGAGAAAGCAATTGCAAAACCACAGCTCTGAATACCAGAAAGTGAGTTAGAGCAGGTGTCAATAATTATAAACAACCTAGTTGAATTTGAAGAGTTAGGTTTCTGTTAAAGATTTTCATCATGCAGTGTAATGAATTTTAATTCCCCATTGTCGTTATGTCAGTTACACTTGCCAGCCTAGTACAAAATGTGAAAAGCTATAACAGAAACCTCACTCTTGGGATTAAACATTACTGTTCACAATTATTGAAATATGTCCAAATTCACTTTTTGATATTCAAAGTTGTGGTTTTACCATTGCTTTTTCATGAAGGAATATTAGAGAGACAAGGCCACACAATCTTGCAGAATAACCTCTCCAAGGTGCAGGAATTTAGTCCCATGAGATGTGATAACATTGCAAGAATGTGTCTATTTAGTGAGCAGTGAGAAGGTCTGTTTATTACAGAGCATCAAGAAGAACTAGTATGTGGAAATACATAGCACAATGAAAATACATATGGAGGTTCCTTAAAAAACTAAAAATAGAACTACCACATGACCCAGCAATCCCACTACTGGACATATACCCTGATAAAACCATAATTCAAAAAGACACATGCACCTCAATGTTCATTGCAGCACTATTTACAATAGCCAGGACATAGAAGCAACCTAAATGTCCATCAACAGAGGAATGGATAAAGAAGATGTGGTACATATATACAATGGACTATTACTCAGCCATAAAAAGGAACGAAATTGGGTCATTTGTAGAGATGTGGATGCACCTAGAGTCTGTCATACAAAGTGAAGTAAGTCAGAAACAGAAAAACAAATATTGTATATTAATGCATATATGTGGAATCTAGAAAAATGGTACAGATGAACCTATTTGCAGGGCAGGAATAGAGACGCAGACATAGAGAACGGACATGTGGACATGGGGGGCAAGGGGAGGGTGGGATGAATTGGGAGATTAGGATTGACATATATACTACCATGTGTAAAATAGATAGCCAGTGGGAACCTGCTGAATAGCACAGGGAGATCAGCTTGGTGCTCTGTGGTGACCTAGATGGGTGGGATGGCGGAGGGTGTTGGGAGGGATGTCCAAGAGGGAGGGGTTATATGTATAAATATAGCTGATTCACTTCATTATACAGCAGAAACTAACACAACATTGTAAAGCAATTACACTCCAATTAAAAAGAAAATACGTAACATTTACACTCTCTGGGACGAGACATTGGGTTTGGAGAGCTCTGGAAATGAGAAGCAGTTTGCACTTACATCCACTTGGCTTCCTACAACTCTGGCCCCTCTGTGCCCACTGCACTTCTCCTCCATTGTCACTGGTTCTCAAAGTGGCGATCTGTATGATGTTATTATGACCTGATAACTTCAAAAAGAGACTTTTTCCATTACCATATAGCTGGAGACTACTTGTCAAGTTCATTAGTACTGTATAAGGCGACATGCATGGGACTGAGAAACTGAAGAGCCAGCAGAAGCATGGGTTAATTCATTGTGCATCATTTAGCAAGCCATTACTCTGTGCCTAACTGTAAAATGGCTTAACAATATCTGCTCCATCCTGGCACGTGCTACAACATGGTAAACTGTGAGGAACTTGTGCTAAGTGAAATAAGACAAATATTGCATTATTCCACTTTTACAACATACTTAAAGTGGTTAAATTTATAGAAAAAAAAAAGCAGAATGGTGGTTGCCAAGGACTGAGAGGAAGGGGAAGTGGGAGTTAATGTTTAATGGATATAGAGTTTAAGTTTTGCAAGATGAAAAAGTCCTGGAGATTTGTTACACAGCAGTGTGAGTATGCTTAACACTACTGAATTTTACACTTAAAAATGGTTAAGATAGTAAACTTTATATGTTTTTACTGCAATTAAAAATAAAAGAAAAATGTGATAAAAAAATATAATATCTGCTCCCTAGGGTCTCCAGACCACAAGTGATTTTTCCTTCCTTTAAACCACTTGAGTTCTTAATTTGGGGCTCAGGATCCCCTGAGGTGTTTTGAGGAGATGCTTGAAACTTGAATGGAAAACTATTTTCACTAACCTCTAACTGAATGTAGCATTTACTTCAGTCACAAATCACAGTGGCAGTAGATGTAATGTGACTGTCACCAATAGAAATCACAAATATTTTCATAGTTTCTTATAGATATCTCATAATACTGTTCATGCTCAGCCCTACTTCAAAATTACTGTAGTTATCAAAGCTACCACTAAATCATGCTATGTAATGTGTTAATACAGACGCTTATATACTACCATATTACAACATTTTAAAACTTTTTTTTTACTATATTGTTATATAATTGGTTTTCTTTGCAATTGTACGCTTGTTATTTTATGCATTTATCCTAATAAGGAGTCTATAGGTTTTACTAGATTGCCACAGAGGTCCCTGGCACCAAAAAAAAAAAAAGAAAGAAAAGATTAAGACTCTCACCATAGCCTGTTATTGACTTATTGTTTTGTCATGCTCATCATACAATGTGTCGCTGACATGTGTTATGTAAATGTCGAGACACCTCATCTGGACTGGAAGCCCCATCCTTCATAGAGCCTGGCTGAATATCTTGCATATAGTCAATGCTCAAAGTGTTTTTGTTGATTTATTAATAGTACGATTCAGAGCTTTGGTCTGGAGTTAGGCTACCTCTGTTCAAACTCTGACTCCTGAACCTTGGGCAAGTGACTTAACCCCTCCAAGCCTTAATATCCCCATCTGAAAATGGAGCTATTAATGCTACCTATCTCTTTGGGTTCTTGTGAGAATTAAATGAAACAATACTCATAAAGAGCCTAGCATAGCCTCTGTCCCATCATAAACTCTTAATACAAATTATCTGTTCTTTATAAACATATTATTATCCATGGGAGTTGTGAGTGAAATCATGAAAGCAAGATAGCAAGGGGGGATCATGGACATTAAAGGGAGGTGAAAGGTAGGGGAGAGGCAAAGATTTGGATTGGTTCCTTCAGAGATTATTCAGACTTAGGGGGCCAAGCAGAGCAATCAAGGCTTATAGGGCTGACTCGCACCTGGTGGTAAACAGATCTGTGTGTTCAAAAGTGTAATAAGTGATTTGTGTCCCCTCATATTGCCCAGCTCTTAAAGTCACAGGTCCTTGGCTAAGGTATCATCCCCAGAAGTCACCTGTGATAATAAACTAATGTTGATTTCCACTCACAGAGCAAGAGGCCATAGGGAGCAGTGGAGAAAGCAATGGCCTGTGTCAACACACCTCTGTGTTCTTGGTTTTCTCCCTTCTCAGAATGTGGGACTGTTTGCCCTTAAAGTTCCTTCTACTCTAAACCTCTGTAATCCTCTGAAGGAATCTGTGCTTATTTGAGAGGATGATTGTATCCACAGAGCTGGGTCTTAGAATACCTAACCACTGCCATCTGACTCACAGGTGCTGGCCTGGAAGGGTAAGTATACCTGTCCAAGGGGTAGGAAGGCTTCTGAGCACACAGGACTTGTTCTGGAAAGTGGTCCAGGGAGGTCAGAATGTGAGACTCATGAGCCAGCAGAAGAGGTGAATAAAATTGAAAATAGGACATCAGAAGATGGAAGATGGACAGGGGGCGACCAGAGACAGAATGTATACTTAATTTATACCTATCCATGCATACAAAATTGGATTTTTAAAAAGAAAAAATATTTCTCGTTTCTGATTATTGGGGGGGGTTAGGGGTGTAGTAGGTCATAGAATAGCAGCTCATTTACAAAGCACGTTGGGATAGTGAATCAGGCCAAGCACTCAACGAGTGCCCAATACCCACTTATTGATCAGTAGTCAATGAATGATCTTCTCCAAGTCAGCTATTTGGTTTTTCACTAAGAGAAGAACTTAAGAATTCTGATTTGGATCTCTATTTGCACATGGCAAGCATAGAATTTAATACACATGAGTCTGTCTCATGTAAACAGCACTTAAAGAGGCTGATTTCCTCTTGTGGAAATCTTCTATCATTGCCAGAAGGGGATTCAGAAATCACCAAAGCCACCTCTTGTTCCCATCAAATATTATTAGTAGGCTAATAATGAAAATCGCTTCCCTCATATCTCAGCCTATCAGGCAGATAGCTAAAGGCTTTCCCAGTGTGTTTTTTGTATCTTGAATTATAACAGAGAGAATATGACAATAAAATGACAGTGATACTCCTATGCCCGTAGAATTTCAGTTTGTTTATTTAACTGGGTGAAGGAAAGCTTTAGCCTGTTACCTGAAGAGTCAGAGATGAATTCAGATGTAGCCCTTGAAAACAAGTGTTTTGTCTCCCTAAACCTAGCCATGCCAAAAACTTCATGCTGCAAATTGAGTTCTCCTTTCCTCCTCATATCTCAGTTTTGGTTTCAATACAGTTTCTTTCCCTGAGGGAAAGAGAGGGAAATGTCAGAATATAAGCTCTGGAAGCTTAAATCCTGCTGATAGGTGAAATATTCCATCAAGCTAAACTTGCCTAAAGGCTGATCTATTGCTGCATGTGTAACTCCTTCAGCAAATTTCTCACAGACAAATAGGACAAATTAGGCCAAGGGAGGATTCAGGCATTGTTTCACCCAGAAACATATGAGTTGGGTCTGCATGATACCAAAAAGATGGTCATGTTAGGGACCCAAAGCCTGTCATCAAACAAGCTGTTTAACATAATGTAGATCAAATAAAATACACAATGGCTGACTAAAATTTTAATTTTCTGCTCTGTAAGCTTAATATAAATCTGTTCACCCCAGCACTATTTTCAGGGGGAAGAAAATAGATTTTTTAAAAGTTGTGTCTTACAAAAAGACTGTGAAATCAAAAAAGGGATTGCTGTTAACACACAGCATTTCAAAACTTATCTGGCAAAACCTCATGTGAAAACATCCTTTTGGACAGGATATAAAGGAAACCGCCAAACCCTTGATGTCATTAAATTGTTGATGCTGTATTCATGCACCGCAGTGTCGCCTCAACCAGCCAGGCAATAATCCAAACTTCCTTATTTTTCTTCCTACAAATAAAAGAAAAATGTTTTCTCTGATGATTACTGGTTTAGTTATCAACTCTCTGGTTCTGTTTGTAAAAGAAGGATGGTTAAGATAGCTTTTTGTTCTAATCTGGTTTATGCTTCTCTGGACAGTGAGATTTCTTTTTTTCAAGACATATGACAGGAAGAATTCAAGAGTTAAATTTCTCCCGAGAGGAAAAGGAGATTAGAGGCAGAGCTAGAGAGAGAAGAGATACATAAATGATACCTGAGAAATGCCAGACTGGCTTCAAGCAGGAGAGGATTCCATCTGAACCCCATTTCTCTATTTAAGGGTGGAATCTGGGTCCTGTGGCCAACTTCATCAGCCCTTCATCTCCCTGCCTTAATCTCCTTCAGAGAGAAAATCCTTTTAAAGCCCCTGGGTTTATTCATTCCAGCATGTAGAGGCCTGAGTTACAGGTCCAGACATCCAACCTCCGTTCAAGCTCTGTCAAGAGTCAGACCCAACCTGGACAGCTGGTGTATTAGCATAAAAATAAGAAGGCAAGAGTCCTGAGTGATTTGCTGAGCAAATAATTCATTTCAGTTAAGTACTGACAGAGTATCTGCCATGTGTACAGAAGAAGGAGAACTTGAGCCCAGGTCTTGTGACAGCAAAATTCACCATTATTTCCACCATACAACATTGCCATGACTAAACTGCCAAGGTCCCACCTCCACCCCTAAAATAATGCTGATGCCTAAGTGGTAAAAGCCCTGAGATTTGAGGAAAATATTATTTGAGCCTATATGTTTTTCATAGCAGCTGTTCTCAATCAACTCCCCCAGCCATTGGAAACCTAAGTGTGGTCACTGGTGAAGTAGATCCTAACAGGTCCGTCAGAACAAGTGCTTATCAGTGCTTATCTGCACAGCAGTGCCTGCGCTCAGCAGCTATAGAGCTGAAATTGGACCAAGGAGAGATAGGGTAGTCAGGAAGGAAAAAGCAAATGTAGGCTTTTTTTTTTTCCCAAAAGTATATCAGGAAAGGAAGAATAGACCTGTTTGAAGAAACATCACAATTTTGTTTTATATTGTGTTTGTTTTTAAGAATTGAAAGATGTGAGCATACATATAGGCTAGGAAAAAGAATCTTGAGAGAAAAGGATGAAGTTGCAAAAGAGATGGAATAATTGATGGAAATAATAATAGTAAATGTACAAGAGAATTACTATGGGTAAAGCATTGCTCTCAGAGCTTGACATATTTAAATCAATTTAATTCACTCCAAAATTTTATGAGAAACTTGCTAGTAGTATTCTGATTTTACAGATGAGGAAAATAAGGCATAGCTTAAACAATGTCAGGTTACAAGACTGGGGTTTAAACCCAGCATTCAGGCTCCAGAGTCCATACTCTTAATGGTTGTGCAAATCTGCTTCTCTAGGGAAAGTTTTTATGTAGGTTGAGGTGAACTAATGGTAGCCTAGCAGAAGGAAATAAGGAGAGCTAGGGGAAGGAACAGAGAAATTTAGAAGCATAGGAGAGAAAAGTTGAGGGCATTCACATTAGATGGCTATGCTGATTCTTAAGGTCCCTTATGTTCAAAATCAGGCTGTCAGCACAAACACACAGAAGGAAATCACCTCCTCACCTACTGTGACAGGGTTCATTTTCCAATTAATCTACCAGCTACAATTATTTAGACAAATGTGTGAAAACTTGTGACTGGGCCACAAATCTAGTCTATAGAACTCATATATATTCTGTTCCTACCTGTTCTGATTCAGGCATACTTATCATTGGACATATTTTGGAAAGACATTAATATCCTGGGATCTACCCTGAGATTGTTCAGTTTGTTCTCTGATGTTTCCTGTGGAGAGGATCAAAGCTGTTAGAGCTATGTATTCCAAAAGTTCTGAAAGTATGCTCAGTGTTTTCCTTGGAGAGGTGAAAGAGCAAGGTGTTGATCAATCATGGGATGTGGCAGAATATGGTCACACCTTTGAGAGACTCTAACTCTTGAGAAGAACTCAATTACAGAATTTTTTAAAGAAGGGGGCTGGCATGGAATATCCAGTGCTAAATGATGTGTTTCAAATGACAAGTGCTGGAGGAATTCAGAAAAGGTAGCTAAGATGGTAGTAACTTACATTTATTGAGCTCTTTTAGGTACTTTACACAGAGTGATATGCTGGTAAATCAGTGCTCAAAAAAAAAAAAAAAAAAAAAGAGGCCCCGACTTGTAGCATTTGCCAGTTCCCATGGTGTAAATACTCCTACCACAGCCAATTTCAAGCCATAGAATTCCTGACTGTCTCTCAGTCAGCCGGTAGGAGCCGGTAGGAGCCGACTCCAGCACACCATCATTTTGTTATCCCATTTCATCCTCACAACAACCTGTTAAGGTGGGTACCATTATTATCTCCAGTGTACATATTAGGAAAAATATTCAGAGGTTTCATAATTTGCACAGGTGCGCAGAGCTACAACGAAGCAGAGCTCTGAGGGAAGCTCAGACTGTGTGACTCTAATAACATCTAGCCATAGGCCTACCCCTTCTTTACCCTAAAAATAGCATGGAGATTCAAGGTGGTAATGGCCACCAGTCATTAACCAATCTCCACCTCTGGCTCACTTCTGTTACAGGTAGATTTTCTGAGACCCCTTGGGGACTGAGTTTATATTTCTAGGTTTTTACTGTTCAGTAGAGAATCTCTGGGTAAAAGCCCATAAGTGTATATTTTACTTAATATTTGAAAAATATTCTAGCCCCTTGCTACACAAAGGATAAACCAACTACCAGCATCATCTGGGTACTTGCTAGAAATCCAGAGTCTCTGGTTCCTACCCAGATCTACTAAATCAGAACCTGCATCTTAAGACAATCCCCAGGTGATATGTGTGCCTGTTAAAATTTAAGAAACTTTAGCCTACAGGATCATACTGGGGCTTTCATGTACCAAGAGTGTCTCACATTATATGCTGTTCTTCTTGCAGTTGGCAGGGATGGGCACTGATACAACAATACACTCGATCTTGTCCTGTCCCTTTTGTGGCTGTTAAGGGTACAGTCTATGGTCATAAAACAGAGTGACTCTATCGAGTGAGACTTCGGCCTCCTTAGCAACATTTCTAAGCAAACAGCCAGAGGTTTCTCTTCCATTAACCTGCTTAGTAACCTCAAATTTTGTTTTTCTAACTGTACAAGAAACTTTGGAGAGCCAAGTTCGACTAAATTTCTCACAAGGATTTCCTCTCAGAAAAATTAATGCAATGAAAATTATCTTCTAAACCCTCCAGAGTCTGCCAGGACGGGGAGGAGGGGAGCAGTGAGATTGCTGGAGCCAGGCCTCTATGACATGTGCCAATTTAATTCAAACCACAGGGCTTCATTTGAACTTGGCCAATAATTCATGAGTTGAAAATAGAAGGAAAGGGTATGTGGCCAAAGTTAGAACTTTTTAAAAGTATTTTTGAGATGTTCAGCAAATTCACCATCCACAGATATTTAAAAGCACTGTGGGTTGGGCTTGTATCAGATTTTCTTTTCTGTATTTTCCCAAATCCATTGCATTACTGAAGGAGTGGCCACAATCCAGATGCAACTGAATGTAAATCCTCACTCTTTCCAGTTGAGGTGGAAATCTAAAAACAAAACAAATGCAATTCAGAGAACGAAAAAATTTCAAAAATATCAACTCTAGATTTCAAAAGTAAAGACCAAAATTATTCTAATGTGTGGACACCTATGGTAAGAGCAATGTCTACCAGCTAATACTAGCTTAAATAGATTCAGCTGGAATAACAGGGTGAGGAACCCCTTTACATTTTTCATCTGGGCAAGGTAGGCTAGAAAACCTGCCTCTTAGAGAGGCAGGGAAGAGGGATAAAAGGAAGAGCATTCTCTCTGCCCAGTTATGGGGAGGGTCTTAACAGATGTTGGTCATTCAGAGATATTTCCTCAGGCTTCTGGTGACCAAGAATAGCATCCAAGGACTCTGAGATGCCAGAAGACCACAGAAGAAGGCCTCCTAAATCTCCCTAAACTGAAAGCTTCTTATGAATGGGGATCACATCTCTATTTCGGTTACCATCATATCCCCAGCACCATGACCATTGCCTGATACACAGTCAGCGCTCATTAAATATTTATCATATGACTGATGAATAAATAAAGTCATTGCTACAGATTAACCTGAGCATGGTAGAAATGCCTGATACTTACCAAATTCCCATCATGATATGCATGAAAATAAAAGTTTATAGTAGCCTGAAAACTAAAAATAAAAGGAAAACATAGGACAAAGTCAGAAATGGGGGTGTCTGCACTAACCAGGAATGGGATTGTGCAGACTGGGAAGGGGAGGAGGAAAGGAATACTCACTGTGGAGCCAGAAGGCTTCCATCACCTACTTCACCATTTTGCCAAAAGTTGGATTTGTCCATTTGGGCACTTGACATTTAGTGTTTAACAAACCAGTATCTGTTACTGGCTACTGACTATATGAGTAGCACTGTTTTGGCACTGTGAGAGACAGAAGACCTATCTTTCAGATCACACCTTCTGGGAACCTAAAACTTGGTGATGGACTCCTGGGTTATATAACAATGATGGTAACGATGAAAATAATGATAATGGCTTCTCTGGGTGCTTCAGTATTCCATGCTCTTCAGTGTGGCCATGCTTCCTTTCCTCCTCCTCTACCCTCTTTCAAACTGTGCCCCATCAATCCTGCTGAAAGTAAGGAATAAGGCTCAGCCAGTCAGCTAAACAGCCTTTCCTAAAGATCACTCCAAGATCCTATAAAATAGCACGGTACAATAGAAATAAAATGCAGGCCATGTGTGTAGTATTAATTTTTCTAGTAATCATATTCAAAAATAAGTAGAAAGAAACAGGTAAAATTAATTTTAGTGATATACTGTATTTAACACAATATGTCTAAAATATTATCATCATAATATATAATTAACATAAAATTTATTAAGGGGACATTTTGTATTATTTTTTTCATACTAAGTCTTCAAAATCCAGTATGTATTTTACACTTAAAGCACATCTCAATTTGGACTAGCCACATTTTAAATGCTCAATAGCCACATATATTAGCTGATAGCTACCTTATTGAACAGTACAGCTCTAGAAGCTCTGAAATGACCACTTAAAAGGATCCAATTAAAATCTCAAAAAAAAAGTCTTTGTAAGAGCACTAATCCTATTTATGAGGGCTCCACCCTCATGACCTAATTACCTCCCAAAGGCCACACCTCCAAATACCATTATACAGGGGACTAGGTTTCAACATATGAATTTCGGGGGAACACAAACATTCAGTCTATAGCAAGCACTGTGGAAACATGAAAAAACCTGAATTATTTAAAGCTGGTATTGATTAAAATGATAATTGAAATTAACATATCATGAATCTTAATGAAAAGTTTTAAATAAAGAAGATATTGACCAAACTACTTTGAGAATGCAAAGTACTGTTTAGTTATTGGCCTTTACGTCAATTTTAAAATAAGAAGGTTCAAAAAAATTATGTGCCAGTTACCATAAAATTTAAATTTAATCTACACTTACCTGTCACCTTAGCATTATAGAGTCTGCTTGATAATGGGAAAAGCAATAGAATATTGAAAGTTTTATTTTGATAGATCCAAGAACTTCTGACTTTACAACCTTTTATTTGTTATAAGAATTTACAGATTTTAGAAAATTTGTGGTAGAGAACTATATTTGTTCACTTAAAGTTGTAACCATGTTTGTTGTTTGTTTTTTTAAAAATAATTCTTTATTTATTTATTTATTTTTGGCTGTGTTGGGTCTTCGTTTCTGTGCGAGGGCTTTCTCCAGTTGCGGCAAGCGGGGGCCACTCTTCATCGCAGTGCGCGGGCCTCTCACTATCGCGGCCTCTCTTGTTGCGGAGCACAGGCTCCAGACGTGCAGGCTCAGTAGTTATGGCTCACGAGCCTAGTTGCTCCGCGGCATGTGGGATCTTCCCAGACCAGGGCTCAAACCCGTGTGCCCTGCATTGGCAGGCAGACTCTCAACCACTGCGCCACCAGGGAAACCAACCATGTTTGTTTTAAGAGATTGGTTTTTCTCGTGAGTCTTATGAATAATTAACCTACTAACCGATTTCTTTGGTCTACTTTTAAATAACCAGGAAGAAAGACTATGCATATCCTTCTAAAATCAGAAACAAACCTAAAGGCATTTTTCAGTAAAATAGTTAAGTGACTTCAACAGATTGCTTTAAAACCAATGCATAATCTCAGTTTTTCACAATAGCACTTTACATATATTACTGGGTTTTAACTCTTAAAACAACACTACGAGATTAGTATTTTTTAATCCTCGTTTATAACTGTGGTTAAGTAATTTGCTCAGTATCTCAAAGCTAGAAATGTGCTGAGCTGGAACTTAAACTCAGGGCTGTGTCATGTACAAGCCCCCATCACTGCCTTCATAGCCGCCATTTTGTTCCCACTTCCGTAACTTGAGCACGTTGCAGAGAAGCCTCTGGTTTCACCCGAATAAAATGTAGGACTACCTAAAACCTCTCTGTAAGTGTACACTAGGTTTACAACACTATCAGAATATCATTAAAACATAGCAGCACATCTGAAATTCTCAAATATATGGTTTCTTGTTTACATGGGAAAATGTCAAGGTCATCAGAAGTCCTCACCAGAAAGGTGTTAATAAGGAATTACCCCAATACGCGATGGTTAATTGGGTCCTAATGCAACATTGTCAGTGAACAAGTCATCAACTTTGGCAAGGAAAGTCCTTCAGTGAAGTCCTTCATTCACTAAATATTTATTGACACTTCCTCTGTGCTTCATTCTGAACTGGACTGGGGTCACAGAGTGGGCAAAGCAGACAAGGGCCCTGTCCTTAGGAAGTTTACCCTCTACTGGAGAAGTGTCTTAATTTGAGTTTTCCCAGAAGAAGATCCTGGGACAATGATTCCAATGCAAGTAGCTTATTGAGAAGTGCAGGAAATACCATGGGGTAGGAAAGGTGGGTGGGGAGATGCCATACAGGTAGGGAATGGCAGCCCATAAAAAGTGTGTTATTAAACCAGTTATCACAGGTGGCAGTGGAGCTTATTTCTTAAAGGGTAACATTGGGAAATGGTGTAAAACAGCACACCTCAGAATCATTACATCTAAAGGCAAGGCAGCTGGTGTCTATAGGCCAGCTCCCAAGAGTCACTGGTTGAGGGTTGCTGTGGGTCGGGGAAGGGGGTGATTAGCTCCCTGGCACTTCTGGCCTAGCCCCCAGAGCTGGCAAAGTGACCTTCTGTATTCTGGAAAAATGCCCTCAGACCAAGACACAGACACAGATATTTGAAATGAAGCACATTGAAAAGTCTGGGGAACAACAGCATAGACTACAGGGAGACAGATAATGAAGATATAATGAAGTACAAGTTAATTACAGATAGTGACAGTTACAAGAAGGGAAAAATGAGGACATTTTATTAACTGTAATTAGGGTTGGGCAGGGAGGCAACTGCTGCTTTACATGGAATATGGAGGTTGGGTAAGGCCTCTCTGAGCCGAGACCTGGATGGTAGGGAGAAGCCCGCCATGGGAAGAGTCAAAGGAAGAGGATTTAAACCAGCCCTGTGCCAGGTGTGGGCCACAGCTGGTGCCAGCCCAGGAACTGCTTGTCACCAGTTCGAGACAAAGTATGTTCAAAAACTGAGAGTACTTCTAAACGTAACCATTTAGAAATTGTTACAGCAATTAGACATTGCCACACCTCCAAGCCTGTGGTAATGGACTTGTCTCTGTGAACGTGGTGTAGACCACTTTGGGTGCTGTCAAACTGGTGTGGAAAGTCACACACAGTAGGATAGTGTTAAATACATGATATTTTAAGGTTAGTTCATGCACTATAATCTAAATGTGTATACAGAACTCAGAAAAATAAGCACTTATTTATTTTTCTTTCTTCTTTCCTCCCCCAACCCCCTTCCCTCTGGCAACCACCTGTTTGTTCTCTGTATCTGTGAGTCTGTTTCTATTTTGTTATGTTTGTTCATTTGTTTTTTAGATTCCACATATAAGTGAAATCAATACAGTATTTGTCTTTCTCTGTAGGACTTATTTCACTTAACATAATACCCTCCAGGTCCATCATGTTGTCTCAAATGACAAGAGTTCTTTTTTTTTTTTTTTAATTTATTTTTGACTGCGTTGGGTCTTCGTTGCTGCACTTAGGCTTTCTCTAGTTGCGGCGAATGGGGGCTATTCTTTGTTGCGGTGCACAGGCTCTAGGTGCGTGGGCTCAGTAGTTGTGGCTCGTGGGCTCTAGAGCGCAGGCTCAGTAGTTGTGGCACACGGGGTTATTTGCTCCGTGGCATGTGGGATCTTCCTGGACCAGGGCTCGAACCTGTGTCCCCTGCATTGGCAGGAGGATTCTTAACAACTGCACCACCAGGGAAGTCCTCAAATGACAAGAGTTCATTTTTATGGCTGGGTAATATTTCATTCTATATATACCACATCTTCTTTATCCATTCATCTATTGATGGACACTTAGGTAGTTTCCATATCTTGGCTATTGTAAATAATGCAGCAATGAACATAGGGGTACATGTATCTTTTCGAATTAGTGGGGTTTTTTTCCTTCAGATAAATACCCAGGAGTGGAATTGCTGGATCATATGGTAGCTCTATTTTTAATTTTTTGAGGAATCTCCATACTGTTTTCCACAGTAGCTGTACCAATTAACATTCCCACCAATAGTGCACAAGGGTTTCCTTTTCTCCACATCCTTCCCAACACTTGTTATCTGATGTCTTTTGGATAATAGCCACCCTGACAGGTGTGAGGTAATATCTCATTGTGGTTTTGATTTGCATTTCCCTGATGATTAGTTATGTTGTGCATCTTTTCATGTGGCTGTTGGCTATCTGTATATCTTCTTTGGGAAAATGCCTATTCAGATCCTCTGCCATTTTTTAAATAGGTTGTGTGATTTTTTTTTTTTTTTGATGTTAATTGAGTTGTATGAGTTCTTTGTATATTTTGGATATTAGCCACTTATCAGATATATCATTTGCAAGTATCTTCTCCCATACAGTAGGTGACCTTTTCCTTTTGTAGATAGTTTCCTTCACTGTGCAAAATTTTTAGTTTGATATAGTCACATTTGTTTATTTTTGCTTTGGTTTCCCTTGCCTGAGGAGAGATAGCCAAAAAAACATTAGTACAACCTTTGTCAAAGAGAGTACTACCTATGTTTTCTTCACACTTATTTATTTTTAAAACTTGCTATTTTCAATCATTTTAATTTTTAACAAGTGTGTTTTAAAACATATTTTAGGATAATATTATTAGTTAAATTATATAAGTAAAATTTATATTGTTTGTTCTTTCAGGTTTATTGAGGTATGATTTAGTAATCTTCTCCTTTTGGAGGGGTTTAGTTCTCTGAGTTTGTCAAGTGAATAGAGAGTGTATAACCATCACCACAATCAAGATAGAGAGTATTTCCATCACTCCAAAAGTTCTCTCTGGCCTCTTTGTAGTTTATTCCCTCCCTGCTGGAAAGCACTCCTCTGGTTTCTATCTCTGTATCTTTTGCCAGGATGCCTTATAAAGGGAATCATGCGGTATGTAGTCTTTTGTGTCTGGCTTCTTTCACTCAGTCAAGTGCATTTAAGATCCACTCATTTCTTGCATGTATCAGTGCTTCACTCCTTTTCATTGCTGAGTAGTATTCCATCATATAGATGTACCACAGTTTGTTCATTTACCGGTTGATGAACATTTGGGTTGTTTCCAGTTTGGGGTGATAATAAAGTTGCTATAAACATTCACATATAGGTATTTGTGAAAACATATGTTTTCATTTCTCTTAAGTAAATGCCAGGGAGTTGGATTGCTGGGCCATGTTTATGTTTAACTTTATAAGAAACAGCCAAACTGTTTTCCAAAATAGCTGGGTTATTTTGCATTCCCATCAGCAATGTGTCAGAGTTCTATCATCATCACCAGCACACAGTGTGTTTTTAGCTTTTTTAAAGTCATTCCAATAGGTGCATAGTGGTATTTCATTGTGATTTTAATTTATACTTTCCAATGAGTCATAATGCTGAGCATCTTTTCATAGACTTATTTGCCATCTATACATTTTCTTTGGTGACATGTCTGTTCAAATCTTTGTCCTTTTTAAAATTAGGGTTTTTTTATTACTAGGTTTTAATAATTCTTTGTGTATTCTGGATACCAATCCTTTATCAGATATGTTTTACAAATATTTTCTTCCTGTCTGTGGTTTGTCTTTTTGTTTTCTCACCAGCATCTCTTAAAGAACAAAAAGTTTTTAATTATGACAAAATACAATCACAGTGGCTGCTGTGATTGAGGAAGTAAATGTTTTATTTTATTAAATTTTAATTTAACTTAAATAGCAATATGTAGCTAGTGATTACCATATTGGACAGCACAGCATATTAATGCCTAAATGTACTTTCAATGAACAATGTGTACATTTTAAAAATTCTTTGGGCTTCCCTGGTGGCGCAGTGGTTGGGAGTCTGCCTGCCAATGTAGGGGACACGGGTTCGAGCCCTGGTCTGGGAAGATCCCACATGCCGCGGAGCAACTAGGCCCGTGAGCCACAACTACTGAGCCTGCGCGTCTGGAGCCTGTGCCCCGCAACAAGAGAGGCTGCGATAGTGAAAGGCCCGCGCACCGCGATGAAGAGTGGCCCCTGCTTGCCGCAGCTAGAGAAAGCCCTTGCACGAAACGAAGACCCAGCACAGCCATAAATAAATAAATAAATAAATAAATAAATAATCCTTCCCTCTACTAAAAATAAATAAATAAATAAATAAAATTCTTTGATTATTCTATGTTTTGATTACATTTTTTAATGTAACTTTATGCTTGTTTGAATCTAATAATAAAGATTGGGGGTTGCATTCTGTAAATCTTATTTTTTCTTTTTCAATTATTAATTTTCATTATATTTTATTAATGTATCAGTTCCATGATGCTTTGGAAATTTAAAAACCTGGTCCTTCACCACAGGTAGTCTGAGAAGCCCTGAACTAGACAGATGTTGTACATGGGCAAAGGCCTGTCTCCCTGACAGGGATATTCCTCATTGTTAACCCACAAAGTGGCATTCTAGAGAAGGAAGTGACAGATGGGGTAAAGGAATGAAAGACTATTTTAGAAAATGTGGTCAGAGAAAGCCTCTGTGAAATGGTGATGTTTGAACTGGGGAAAGAGCATTCCAAGTGGTGGGATAGAATAGCAAAGTTTTGGGAGTTTGGGAAAGGGCATGGCATGTCCAAGGAACAGAAAGGAGACCAGTGTGGCCGGATGTGAGAACGGAGGGAGGGTGGTGAGAGATGAGCTGGAGAGGCAGCACAGAGCCAGATTTTGCAGTCACACAGACCTTGTCCTCTCTTCCCCTCCTACGTTGTAGATAATAATTAATGAACCACAGGCACCTGGTATGTGTGAAAAGTGTGTGAATATGTCTGAATAAGGGCCTTATTCAAAACGCACTTGAGAAAAAACAACCAAATGTTATCTTACACTTGGCTTTGGCTGTCTAGAAAGAATTATCTCTATGTTTGCAGCCTGGGAAGTGGACTGAACAATAATAACTCTCACAAGAATTTAGGGGGTGGGGTCCCCATACCACAGATTAAGACACTGAGGCTCAAAAAGTTATATAATTTGCCCAAATCACACAGTTAACAAGAAATAGACTCAAACTCATGTCCTTTCCACTCTATTTGACTGTCTTTTTTCAAAATGAGTCCAAAACAGCCCTTTTACAAATGTGAAATTGTCTATATTTTAATTTGGTTTTGGTAATGATATAAATGGGCACAGAAATATAACAGTTATAGAGACTGCATCTATTTTGAGAAGTCCTCCTCTGTGTTAGTTTCTTGAAGCTTCTGTAACAAATTAGCACAAACTTGGTGGCTGAGAACAGAGAAATTTATTTTCTCACAATTCTGGAAACCAGAAGTTCAAAATCAAGGTGTCAACAGCACCATACTATCTCTGAAGGCTCAAGGGGCAATCTGTTCCTTGCCTCTTCCAGCTTCTCGTGGCTCCAAGTGTACCTTGGCTTGTGGCTGCATCATTCCAATCTCCGGTCACATGAACTCCACTTCACTATGTGTGTCTCTTATAAGGACACTTGTCATTGAATTTAAGGCCCACTCAGATAATCTAGGATGAGTTCAACTTGAGATCCTTAATTTGATTACATAGGCAAAGACCTCTTTTCCAAATAAGGTCACATTCACATGTTCTGAAAATTAAGATGTGGATGCATCTTTGGGGTGGAAGGGCACCACTGAACCCACCACACCCTCCCTGCGCTTCAGCCTGGAAGCTCTCCCCAAGCAGTCAGTTGGGGACTCATCAGGCTCAGCTCTCTTGATTCTCTTCTCCCAGGGATCTCTGGCCTGCACTGCCTGCTGTCTGAAAAATATCATTTCAAATGTTTTGCTTAGTTTTCTAGCTGTTTAAGCAGGAGGGTAAATCCAGTCCCTATTACTCCAGCATAGCCAGAAGCAGAAGCTGCACCAAAGTGAAGTTCATTGAGCATAGAGACCTTTCCTATTTTACTGACGGCTGCATCATCAGTGCCTATCAAAATGATTGGCGCATAGTAATCTTTCCATAGCAACTGATGAATTAATGAACAAATGCATTAAAAGGAGGTTAATCTATTGGGTTGGCGGAAAAGTGCCTTTGGTTTTTAAGTAAAAATAAAAGACACATTTTTCATTTTCACCAAGAACTTCATTGAACAACGTATTCACCCTTTTGTTCCACTACCTTCTGCCATTTTTCAGGCAACTTCATAATTCCATCTTCCCAAAACTTTTTAGCTTTTTTGAACAAAGAACTGTTCCAGGTGTCTTTTACAGTCTTCCAGGGAATTGAAAATTTTTCCATTAAGAGAATTTTGTAAAGAGCGAAATAAATGGAAATCCAAAGGTGCAACGTTTGGTGAATACGGCGGATGAATCAGAACTTCCCAGCCTGTAACAGTTTTTGCCTGGTCATCAAAGAAACATGCAGTCTTGCGTTATCCTGATGGAAGATTATGCGTTTTCTGTTGACTAATTCTGGATGCTTTTCTTCGAGTGCTGCTTTCAGTTGGTCTAATTGGGAGCAGCACTTGTTGGAATTAATCGTTTGGGTTCCCAGAAGGAGCTCATAATAGAGGAATCCCTTCCAACCCCACCATATACACAACATCACCTTTGGATGAAGACCGGCCTTTGGTGTGGTTGGTGGTGGCTCATTTCGCTTGCCCCATGATCTCTTCTGCTCCACATTATTGTACAGTATCCACTTTTCATCACCCGTGACAATTTGTTTCAAAAACAGAACGTTTTCGTTACGTTTTAGTAGAGAATTGCATGAGGAAATACGGTCAAGAAGGTTTTTTTCACTTGACTTAGGTGGAACCCAAACATCAAAGCGACTTACATAACCAAGCTGGGGCAAATGATTTTCAACGCTTGATTTGGGTATTTTGAGGATGTCGGCTATTTCCCGTGTGGTATAACGTTGATTGTTCTCAATTAATGTCTCAACTTGATCGCTATAAACTTCAATTTGTCTACCCAACCCTGGAGCATCGTCCAGCGAGAAATCTCCAGCACGAAACTTCGCAAACCACTTTTGACATGTTTGATCAGTCACAGCACCTTCTCCATATACTGGACAAATTTTTTTTCTTTTTTTTTTTTTTGCCTTTTTACCTTTCTTGAAATAATAAAGCATAATATGCCAAAAATGTTGCTTTTTTTCTTCCATCTTCAATATTAAAATGGCTACACAAAAATTCACCAACTTTGAGAGAGTGGCATGGACATATATACACTACCAAATGTAAAATAGATAGCTAGTGGGAAGCAGCTGCATAGCACAGGGAGATCAGCTCGGTGCTTTTTGACCACCTAGAGGGGTGGGATAGGGAGGGTAGGAGGGAGACGCAGAGGGAGGGGATATGGGGATATATGTATACGTATAGCTGATTCACTTTGTTATACAGTAGAAACTAACACACCATTGTAAAGCAATTATACTCCAATAAAGATGTTAAGAAAAAAATTCACCAACTTTGATGTCTTTTTTTAAATGCACACTGATATGAAAGCTATCACAATACAATCTAACAAAATTGTTTCAAATGACGTTAAAGACAACTAAGTGCTGCTAGAGCCATCTTACGGAAAAAAACGAACGAACCTTTTGGCCAACCCAATAAATCCTTGATTTTTCTCGTGTTTGGGACCAAGTGACCACAACTCCTTTTACCTCAGTCAGTTTGGGTGAGCTTAAGCCATCTCTCCTTAACTGAATATCTGCTAGTGTAAGCCAAAGTGTCTTCACCAATTCACTCTCGGCCTCCAAAGTCTGGCTTTCATGGTTAATGCAAAAAAAAAAAAAAAAAAAAAAAAAAAAGCACTGGGAAATTTAAGAAATGTACCTATGGAGCACATTTTGCGTAATGATTTATAGGAAGTAGGTTCTGCCCATGTTTTAAATAAAATGAACACAGGGTATTTGTGGGGGAAGGGCTGATATGAGGAAGGTAAGTGGGTCCTAGTATTGTCACAGGGAACTGAGGACAGACAGTCTGCTGATGGGGAAAATATGAGAGGCAAGAGATAAGAAAGAAGCCTGTCTATTGAAAAACACAGTCCATATCAGTAGATCAAAACAAATGTGACCATATACGAAGAAAAATGGTTTCTGCTTTTATTTCCATAGTCACACACTAATTAAGTCAAAAAAATTTATTATCATTATCAACAGCATTTACAAGATCATCTTCTATATGACTATTTGACTTATCCAAAAACCTGATTGTCTTGATTGTAGAGCTTTGTTTTGAATTTATTATATCAGATTTTTAATAACAAATATAAAACAACAGGCTTGTTATAATAAGCCTAAAAATACAGAGGTAGATAAAGAACAAGATAGAAATCTCCTACTTTAATTGCAATCCCCTGAGGTAGCCAATATTAACAGTATATCTTCATACATCTTCCTCTGTTCCTATGAACATACATGAACATATCTACATACACAGTGGGTGGTTGCTGGTTTTATAAAGATGTGAACAAATGAAATATATAACTTTTTTCATTTAATAATAGATTAGAGTCATCCTACCAGATAAATTCATATAGATTTACTTCAGAGTTTTAAATCTAGAGTATGAATTTACTACCATTTATTCAACTGCTCCTCAAATGATATACATTGGGGTGATTTGAGGTTTTTCCACCACGTATAATACTGCACTAAACACCCTTGTGATTGCACACTGTTTTAATTTTATCGCCATGGATATCTGAGCCCTGAAATCCAACCTTTCAAACGCTACTTCCTTCCCCCCATCCTCCCTGTCATTTGGAGAACAGAGCTGAAGGGAGACTAAAGATAAGCTATGAAAGCCGGTAATGACTCCATACAGCACATGGCCAGCAGCCTCCTGCTACAATATTTACGTGCTATTCCATTGAGATGGCACTCTGCTCACATGACCCAAATGCAGTTCTCACTCCACCAAGAACACAGCTGAATCCAAACTGCATTGGCAGCTTTGCACATGCTCCGTCTGGCCCTGTGAATCCTCACTCACCCATTGAGATTTCTTTTGGTTTAAAACAACACACCAGCTGCTGAGGCTCCGTTACCTCCAGTATTTTCCTGGCCCAGATCCAAGGCAGGTGGCCCTCTATGAAAACCGTTTTTCAAGGTTTGAGCTTTTTTTTTCTGTATTTGTTGGGGGATAGAGGGTGTATAATATTTACACGTGGGTATAGCTGATGAGTGAGACCATAAGAAGTAACTCTTTTTCCTGTCAGGTATTACAGGAATAACATTTACCTATTTCCATCATTTGCCTTGACAAAGACCGGCAGCTCTAATGCACATTTAATTCTCAAACAGAGGTCTTGGCAAGGGATGCTGTATCTGACTGTTGTGTTGACTGTAACGTGTAAGATGGTGTTTTCTCCTCTCTAGAGACCTGGATGCTTTTTGCCATCCTGATGGTAAATGATGAGACAGGCAACCATGGATTTCAGCACTCCATCTGTGTTTGATCAGCAAAAAGGTAAAAATGCTGCTTTAACTCACCCTTTGGTTCTTTGCATCTTTAGTCCAACGGTAGGGATTTGCAGTTGTACGGGGAGAGAGGGTAATTGTGTGTGTGTGTGTGTGTGTGTGGGTGTATGTGTGTGGGTGTGATGTGGGAAGAGGATTTCACATAGGAAACAAACCTGTTCTAAATGTTCACTTCTCATTTGATAAGCATTTAAAAGGGAAAAATAAGCTTATGGTCTATTAGTCTTGCTAAAGTGCTCCTACCTACAAATTTAAAAAATTGGGTTTCAAGCACACCAGCTATTTCAGATAGTATCATCTTTATTCTCATTAGCTTTTTGTTCAAATCTTTAAAATATATACATTACAATAAGTAACATAAACCCAATATCTCATTGCTATAGTTTCATAAATATCTCTTGATTCCCTTCAGGAATACATGTTGCCCAGATTTATGCTGTAGTTGATATATTATCTCATCCGAGGTTGTGTAACAACTTATCACTATGTTATTATTTGCAATGAAAGGATATATCTTTCTTACTCATAATTCCCAGTGTGGAAGTAATTTTCCACACAAAACGATTGCTGTAAAATTGATCATCCTTATAAAAAACATGTATTCAGCCATGCAGTCTGTGCATGTACATTTTGCATATGAAGTGTGTGCGTGTATGTACATATATGTGTATATATATACACCTGTGTAATTATGCATCTTTTCTCTGTAAGAACAGAAAATTTCCATTCTTTAAATGTAAGTAATATTTTAGAAGATTTTTTTAAAAAATATCTGTTATCTAAACCACTTTCAATACCCTCTGAGTATTCCTCAGAATCCTAAGATCCTTTGGTCATTTACCTGTTTTGGCTACACCGTGAAAATGGTGGTCTGTGAAAGCCTCATTAAGAAAATTCATTGCTTCTTTCCTTTTCCCTTTTCCTGCTCTAGGCCATAGTGTGTTTACTACATACCCTTCAAGCTACATCTGGTTTCATGGGTGAATTATTTCAGTTCAGTGCTTTGTCAAGTTACAGACTTACATTTAGATTTCTGAGTAACTACTGTGTGTGTGTGTGTGTGTGTGTGTGTGTGCGCGCATCTTCAGGATGTGCCAGTTTACACAGCATTGGGCTAGGAGCACCATAGAGAAAGTGATTGTTACAGTTGTGCCCACCACATCCTTTGTACAGTTTGTATCACTGACGGCAATCAGCAAAAGTGAAAATATGCTTAGATCCAAAGACCTCATACTGGCTAAAAAGTGACATTATTGAGCTATGCAATTCAAAGAGAAACACAATGGGTTTATTTTTTAAGACTAATTTGAGGGAGCTAGAACTGACTGCAGAGCACTAGCCCCTCGTAATGAATCCATCTGTTCCAGTGTTGTGTCTCCGAACAGGACTGAGCCCAAAACATAGTTAAAATATTAATTTATAATATTTATTTTCTTATAGTACCTTTCATGTGAGCAAGTCACAGCTATTTCTCCACCCTAGACCTGATTCTTCCCCTTATAAGTTAACCCTCTCCCTGACACCTCCATCTCTATTTCTCAATCATTTCTCTCTAGAGGTGCTGTGGTATGGTGGAAATAGCATGGGCAACATAGGTTAGAATGGCAGAATAACTACTTCTTAGCTGTGTGACCTTAGCAAGTTACCTGACCTCTCTGGGCCTTAATTGCCTCAGCAGTAAAATAAAGGAAAAGATGCTCACCTAGCAAGGTTGTTGTGAGACTCTAAAATAATGTAAAAAAAGCACCTGTCACATTGCCTGATATGCATTAAGTACTTTCAGACTGTGGCTGCTTTTGTTATTATCGTTGCTGTTATAATTATTACCACCCTCGACTGTGAGTTACTCAAATGTGAAAGATTATTCACCTTTCTATCTCTAGCTTGAATTTAGCAGTCCTCAGCAATGAGGACTCAGCAATACAAATGAGAGTTTAGTTAAGGCCAGTTGACTATACTACATTAATTATTTTCTTTAGAACTCTAGGGTACCATTTAGAGCAACCCCTAGAATAACAGTTAACTAAATGATACCTGAATAGTTCTATTATCACATTAACCCTTCCACCTTCTTAAAAGCATGAAAGGCCATAATAGGTTTAGACCATTGCATAGATTCTAAATACCATATTGTTGGGCAAAACCATGGTGAAGTGACTTTCTCTTGAAAAGTTGAGTATGGGTAGGGATTTAGTAGAGGATTTTCCTTGAATTCCTAGTATCTGGGGAATCAAAACTCTAGTGTCCACTAGCTTTACATGCAGATGTTGACAAAAGACATTACATCTGGAAAGATCTTAGAAGTCTTGTAAGACTGCTGCAACGGCATCGCCTTTATGGAATGTAGACATCGGCATTTAGGTACAACTTTGTGTCCTATTTTATTTTACCTTCAAAAGAAAGACACTATCAAAACCCAAGGAAGTCCATGGTGTTCTCCACAACTGGTTGGCATTTGACTACTTGTTTCAATTATGTATGGAAAGTCATTGACAGTGTGGATTGTTCCCGAGGTTGGCTTGATTTTTGTTTTTGTTTTTATTTTTGATTCTGAGTCATTGCATCCTCTACCAGCTGTTAATTCATCATGGGGGTGGGGGGGGAAGGAAATGTTGCATTGCTGTTCGTAAGCTTTTTTATTATTTTTTTATTATAATTATTAAAGACTTGGCTTTCTCCTCTCATCACTGTGAGATTACAGATCTACCTGAATGAAATGTAACATTGAAATGAAAAGAAAAGAAAAACTTGGCCACATATAAAAATCACCTAGACAGCTTTTGAAAATCCTGATGCCTGGATTCCACCACTGGATATTCCAGTTTATTTGGTGAGGGGCATGGCCAGACAAAGCTCCCCAGGAAGTTCTAATGTACAACAAAGATTGAGAACCGCTCATTCCATCCATCCCCCTAAGATCTCAAATGGGAAAAGTGAAGCACTGAGAGGTTAAAATGGGGGCCAATTTATGATCATAACACACAGCTAATTAGTAACAGAGGGGACTGAGACCCAGGTGTTCGCTATCCAGACAGCAGACTAAGAAGTTTCTTTCCGAGGGCAATCTCTGGTCTTAACAGCTACTTTGAGGCGGAGGTAGGGCTCAGGCAGCTCTGGCCTATGATTGCCCAGAGAATGGTCAGCAATGTGCACTTGGAAACTATGATGAATAACGACCTTCAGTTTGGCTCAAACCAGAACCAGGTGGATTTGGTAAGTCTGAGTCCCTCCAATTGCATTTTTCTATTTTTCTCTTTAGCAGAGGTAATAAGACAACCCCATGCCAGGGGCTTGGGGACAGATGGACATTTGCTCTAGTCCAGTCTCAGTCCTCATCCCAGTTGCATGGACTTGGACAAACTGGTTGATCTTCTCGTCTGTGAAATGTGGATAATATTATACATTCACAGCGTTGCTAGGAGGCTTAAAGATTGTGTTATCTTCCTGGCCAAGGGGATTCGGCCCGTGTCTCTGGCTTGCCCTGTGAAGCTGTGAGGGAGAAAGCCTGGGTCTGCAGAGCTCTCCACTCCGGCTTTGTGCTACTTGCTTTCACCACGGCAACATCTCTCTGGTCCCACGTGTTCTCCCTGGCTGTCTTCCCTCTCAAAGCCCACACGCAGGAAAGGACCTGTAGTAAAATCATTTACTACAGAACACAGAGGTTCCTACTGAAGTTGAGACTTCAGTTATGTAACCAAAGATCCCTGCATGAGGAGGAACCCAGGCCTCAGAGAGAAAATAGAAACGACAAGGGAGGTCCCAAGGGCCTCACCCAGCCCAGCCCTGCCCCAGCTCTCTAAGAAGGGTTTGAGCAGGCGGAGCAGCGTGTCTGCAGGCACCTCTGGGGGGTGTGGCCCACCCTCAAAGGTTTTTCTCTGGTAGAGCTGTTGAGAGAATTCGAGGAGGGGCTCGGCCCTCCAGCCCAGATTTATACAGAGCATCGTGTCCTAGAGCTGCTGTAACAAATTACCATAAACTGAGTGGCTTCAGACAAGAGAAATGCAATCTCTCACAGCTCTGGAAGCCAGAAGTATGAAATCAAGATGTCAGCAGTGGGTGTGCTCCTTCCGAAGGCTCTAGGGAAGAGTCCTTCCTTGTCTCCTCCAGCTTCTAACTGCTGTGGCTTCATCACCCCAATCCGCCTCCATCTTCACATGGCCTTTTCCTCTGCATGTGTGTCTGAGAACTCCCTCTGCCTCTCTCTTATAACAATACATGTGCTTGCATTTAGGGCCCACCCAGATACGCCAGGATAAGCTTGTACTCTCAAAATCCTTAACTCAATCTTTCAACATGTGAGGTGATATGCACTCTTTTGCCATATGAGGTCATAGTCACAGGTCCCAGGGACTAGAACATGGATATACCTTCAAGGCCACCATTCAGCCTGCTACTTGGCATGAAAAAAGATCAGATCTCAAGTTCCTTCTCAGAGGTATACAGCCTCATCGCTGGGTTTTTGGTAAAATCCATTCTCATTTAAGTCGGAAGAAAGGTTGGCATTTGGGAGGTGGGATGGAAAGGGCATAAGATAAAATGGCAAAACTGAGGTTCAAGCCTAAACCTGCCTGACTTCCAAACCCATCTTTTTTCTACTGCAATACTCTTCCTTGATCAACCATACATTTTAATGAAGAAATAAGACATTAACAAAAATTTAAATTAATGAAGCATATATTTTTACAATCAAGCTGTTATCCCTTGTATTGTGGATTTTTAAAGCTCCCACATGCAGATGTGCTGGTTTTAATTTCCCACTTTTCATCCAAAATGGGAACGCCAAACAAAAAGAACTTAGAGTGCACAGATATGCGCTTTGCTGAAAAAACAAAAGTTAAAATTCTGATGTGACAAAGGAAGAATGCCTCCAAAGGAAGAATAAGCAAATTTTCAAAGGGGTTTGGGAAGAGAGTAGAGAAAAGGCAGGCAAAGGAGACAGGAAAGGGAGGGGATGATTTGGGCTCAGCTGATTTTAGGCACAGACCTTGAATGGGATGAAACCCAGGAACACTGAGGAGAATTCTGTGCTTGATTTTCAGATTGATGGTCCAGATACAGGAAAATTAGCTGGCAGGTGACCATTCCAGAGGTTCAGAAGCAGATTATCTGTTGCCTGTGGGAAAATGCTCAGCCTTCTCCCTCTCTTGGTCAAGAAAGAGGAACAGAGGGAAGAAGTCACAGGAGAAGAATCCTTTTTCCAATTTTCTTGCCCACTCAAGACCTAACCCAGGCAAACACGTTGACTGGAAGCCTGCCCCTCGCCCTCCTCTGCCTCCTTCTTTGTGTTCTTTGTCCTCTTTCCAGCACACAGGAACTTCCCTTCCATCAGCCAACTCCTGGGAAAGGTTGTGACACACGAATCCACTCCCGGCCCCTCTTCTGGACCTAGCTAGAGGGAAGCCCCGGACTGATCTTATCCAAACAATTACCATTCACCGCCTTAGAGAACCGTGAAACCGAAAGTGATTCAGTGGATGGGGGTTGAGGGGAGTGGTGTCGTTGTCAGCATTCTCCACCATAGGACAACCGTAGTGTCCTCGGGAATGCGGCCTCTTGCCTGACTATGCATCACCAGAAGGAGAATCTGGGAGCGGTACGCAGAGGGAATGAAGGCGCATCTGGTGAGCCAGATCTCCTGAATCAACCCTGATGTTATGTCCCACAGCTCGGCTAGATCAACTTCAAAAGGCAAATCCTCAACTTAGCCCCTTGTCTGGAAGTCAGCTGGGTCGCCACACTGAGCTTTTCCTACCATCTCTATTCATTAACTCCATATTTCTTTAGTAATTATTAAACAACTGTGTTGATTAACTGATATCCATAGATTTTCCCTTTGAGGCAACCATTTGGATGCAAGGATATTTTAATGGAGCCTAAAGGAAGAACCACTAAACTTGTAGCTATTTTTATTCCCAAACAAGTAGAAAAACAAACCTCTCACCCATCCACAAATATAGGACAAGGTGAGGAGGTGAGGGTCTAGAGGCACTGAGGCCCAAGGTTGGTGTAAAAGATGGGTATGGGCTAGACACCGTATTGCGGAAAGACCACATCCACCCAGGAGTCATGTTTAGCCCACTTGTAAGCCTAATAAATAGGTCCGTGTGCTTAATAAGGGCCCTAAATTTGTTTTCTCTATGTAAAGTTTTAAAATGTCAGTTGCTTATTGATGAGGCCACTCTTGTTTTATTGGGTCCATTGGGGGAAGAAGTGAAGGGACAATGTTCCAGTCTACATGGGAACTATTTCCATTTCTAAAAGTATCCTCAGAATTTAAAAATATACACATATAACATTTAATAGCATTCTAATGCTTTTTTAACTTTTTGTTTGAAAGTAATTTCAAACTTAAAGAAACATTGTAAGATCAGTATAAAGAACACTGTCTTTTACCCAGATTCACCTGTTAACATTTTACCCCATTTGCTTTATTGTTAGCTCTTTCTCTGTGTCCATCTCTACATCTCTGTCTTTGTATCTCTCTGTTCCTCTATCTCTCTCTGCCTCTTTCTCTATATGTATGTATGTATATGCTTATTTGTGTTTGTGTGTGTGTGTATACATGTGTATGTACTTTTATCTCATCTGCCTGCATTCCAATTTTGTCTATTGATCCAATAATGTCTTTTATAGCATTTTACCCCCAGTACAGGATCCAGTCTAGGATTAGGTACTACATTTAGTTATCAGGCCTCTTTAGTCCCCTTTAACCTGGAACATTTCTTTAGACTTTCTTTGTCTTTTATGACATTGACATTTTTGAACTTACAGTCTCTCTCTTTTTTTAATACCAAGTTCCTCCTTATGGGTTTGTCTGACGCTCCCTCACAACTAGATTTAGATTATGCATTCCCAGACAGAACACCACATGGGCGATGTATCCATCTCAGGTTATCACAATATGGTTTACATTCTTTCAGATGGTAATTTGATGTTACAGGTGTTGCACTATTAGATATCAACTGGTTCTTACAGAGTTTTTTAAGTACTGGGGTTTCTTTCTAAATGTAAAATTAGCATCACCTTCTTCAAAATATTCAAGCAATACAAAAAAGAATTCAGTATAGAAAGTGGTGTATTCTCTTAACTAGCAAAGGGCTCTGTTCTTCAGAGTCTCTTAGCCCCAGCCTGTTCCCAGCTTCTCGGCTGCCAAGATAGACCCTAGCAACTCAACCTCCATGCGGGGATGGGGAGTAGCTTCCAAATGGAAACAGAGGAGATCAGGCCAAGAATAGTAACCAGTAGTAATAATCAGAAGAAGAGCGATAACTCTGGTTTATTAAGCAGCTCCCATTTATTAAGCCAGACACTGTGCAAAACTTTCACTCCTATCATCTCACTGGATCCTCAACACAGCCTGTGAGATAGATTCCATTTCTAGTCCATCTGAGGTTACATGACTTATCCAAGGCCACACAGGACAAAGGCAAAGCTCCCATTTTTAACTCTGGTTTCTGACCCCCAAGCCCTCCTCACACTCCTGTTCACCATGAAGTTATACTTTCTGGATTCTTATAACCCACCTCATCAACCCCTTCATGACTCCTAGCACAAAGGAAAATACAGGTGACGGCAGCTAGGTTTGCTAAAGTCTCCCCAGGGCTGAGCTTCCATTTGCAATGAGTTCTGCCCAGTAGGCTCAGCTTAGTGACAGGCTGACCTCTTCCATGGGTAGGAGTAGATCCAGTCTCCATGGCAACCTGCCTTTAGAGCAAAGAAAGACACCAGACTCCTAGGAGGAGGAGGAGGAAGCTAAAAGGGTAGGATCACACTGGAATTCGACCTGCGGAACTGATGTGATGGGAATTGGGAATTTGTAAGGTCAGGGCTTGGCTTCCACCACAGAAGCTTCTGAAGCCCGGTTCTTTATCATTTTCCTACTCAGCCTATTTGTTCTGTGCAGCAACAGGTTAACATTTCTCCAAGAGACATTTCAGAGGGCCCCGACCCTGTAATCAAGGTCACAAATAAATAGCAATTGATAAAGAGGAAAGAGAATTCTTTTAACCTTGACATCCTAAGCTTTGATCCGGGGTGACCCCAAGATCATTCCTCTGTTCTCTAACTCACAACAGTAAATCAGAACACAGTTTGGTGTTCAAAAAAAAAAACAAAAACAACAACAAAAACAAACCTTACTTTTAAGAATCATGAGAGGAACACCTGAAATTCATCTGAAATGACATTTTTATCCTTCTTACTTAGTGCTGTTCAAAAATGGTGTCCTAGAGTTTTGGTCACAAGTCAGCTGACTCAGCACGACCACCACGGAGAGGTCTCGGGATGGACTCACAGCTGTCTGGTTTCAGGTGGTCACTGCAGAAACCAGTCCAGATTCTGGAAGTCTTTTGTCTTAGAATAGTAGTAACTTGTAGAATTGAAAGGAACTCAGGGAATGTGTAATCCAGCTCCCTCACTTTTTACATGTGAACACTGAAACAGAGGGGTTAGCGGTGGTACAGTGTACTGGACTGTAATGGCCACTGGAGTCAAACCAAACAATGCAAGTCCCAATGCTGCCACTCTTTTTACCGACCTTTTCCAGTCAGGCCCCAGCATCGGTCCTTCTGCCGGTGTCACTGGAGCCAACAGAATGAGCCTGAGTTTGGTTCAGAAGTAAAGGGGAGTTTTCTTCTTTGCTCAAAGAATGGAGAACCGCGAGCTCACTCTCTACAGGACACGCTGTCCCCACAGGCTGTGGGCGGGGCTGCTTTATAGGATCTCGTGGGAGGGGCGGGGGAGGGGGCGGGGGAGGGGGCGGGGGGGTGGGGGGGGCGGAGCTCTCCCAGGGCAGGCACAGCCGCACCGCTCAGGCTCCAGAGCGCAGGGCCCGGAGCAGCGTCTCTGCCCACGGCCCGCGGCCATCTTGAATTGAGGCGGTGTGTGCAGCGGCGCTTCTGCCCGCGCCCAGAGCTGAGGTGTCTAGCACAGGCACTTCACACGAGGAGGAGCTCTGGTCTGAAGTGCCAAGTACCAGTCCGAGGCCTCTGCACGCGGCTCCCTGTGAGCAAGTGAAACCCGACTAATCACAAAGGAAAAAGAAAAAAGGTTCGACTGTATTTTATTACCCAGATTCTATTTTTCCATGAATTGTTAGTGGGCTATGCTGGTGACGCTTACTGTGTGACCCAGCTGTTTACCATCTCTATACCTCACTTTCCTACCTTGTAAATTAAGATGGTGCTATTACAAAGGATTGTTTATAAAGATTGAATTAAGGAATACATGCAAAGTACCTGCAACCACTGCTGGCCCATAGTAATCACTCGGTAACTGCTAGAGGGTGTTATAGGTTTGTTATAAAGATGGTTATAACACTCTTCAGAGGATGGTTAGAAAGATTCAATGACATAATACATACAAAGCACTTGGAACCATGCCTGGCCCAGAGTAACCACTTAGCAAGTGCTAGTGATTCTTATAGATGACTTACCTAAGGTCCTATGGACAACCGGTCTTCCCTGG
The DNA here is from genome assembly GCF_028564815.1 of Eubalaena glacialis. Lineage (NCBI taxonomy): Eukaryota > Metazoa > Chordata > Mammalia > Artiodactyla > Balaenidae > Eubalaena > Eubalaena glacialis. The sequence goes on along the minus strand of NC_083719.1, from coordinate 43,563,283 downwards.
TCAAGAGAACATCCATCCCTCAAGTTACCTCCCCCCCTGTAATGAATTCATAGCATAGCACTCCCTTTTTAAATTTTATTTTTTAATTTTTTATACAATTTTTAAAGGTTTATTTCCATTTACAGTTATTACAAAATATTGTCTATATTCCCCATGTGTGCCGTATATCCTTGAGCCTATCTTATATCCAATAGTTTGTACCTCCTACTGCCCCCCTCCTCCCCACCACCACCCCACTGTTAATCACTAGTTTGTTCTCTATACCTATGAGTCTGCTTCTTTTCTGTTGTATTCACTAGTTTGTTGTATTTTTAGATTCCACATATAAGTGATATCATACTGTCTTTCTCTGTCTGACTTATTTCAACTTCCAACTCCATCCATGTTGCTGCAAATGTCAACATTTCATTCCTTTTTATGGCTGAGTAGTCTTCCATTGTATATATACACCACATCTTCTTTATCCATTCATCTGTTGACAGACACTTAGGTTGCTTCTATATCTTGGCAATTGTAAGTAATGCTGCTATGGACATTGGGGTACATGTAGCTTTTTGAATTAGTGTTTTTGTTATATTCGGATATAAACCCAGGAGTGGAATTGCTTGGTCGTATGGTAACCCTGTTTTTAGTTTTTTGAGAAACCTCCATACAGTTTTCCACAGTGGCTGCACCAATTTACATTCCCACCAACAGTGTAGGTGGGTTTCCTTTTCTCTACATCCTTGACAACGTTTGTTACTTGTGTTCTTTTTGACGATGGCCATTCTGGCAGGTGCGAGGTGATGTCTCACTGTGGTTTTGATTTGCATTCCCTGATGATTAGCGATGTTGAGCATCTTTTCTTTTGTGTGTGTGTGTGTGTGTGTGTGTGCAATCGCTTTTATAAACAAATTTTAGGCTGGAACAAGGAGCTCCTGGTTCATCATGTTGGAGATTGTCCTTGCTGCTATAGGCTGTTGAAGTGTGCCTCCCTTATGATCTGGTTGATGTGGGAATAAGGACCTTGGCATAGCGCATACCCCTCATATAAGGACTGAGGGGTACTCTTGTTGAGTTCAGCAATGATCTGGTTTAAGCTGCTTTCTGATCCAATTACTCTCTCTGGGGAATTAACACTGCTGCTCCTGTCATTATCATTGCTTGAACATGCACACACTTTGGTTCCTCTTAGTGGTTCCTTCCTTATCGTTTTTCGTTGCATCCTGAGACTCCTGAAAAACAGGGTTTCTCTTACTCCTTTTGGACTGGGGAGAATGGTGATTGTCCTCTTTATTATCATTCCTTCTTCTTTTCTGCTTATTGTTCAGTGACTGTGTTTCTAATTCCAATAGCATGTCGGTAATTGGGTCTACATTCATATTTAGGACACAGAATACATTAGTACTGGCCTAAGTGGCCGTGGCAATATTGGCCAAAGAAGCAAAGCAGGATGATGGTGAGGACCAGAGATGGACCAGTACAGGCCAAAGTTGCCCTGTAAAAACATTCTGGCATGGCATACCTCCCTAGTCCTGGCCCCAAAACTCTAGAAACCTTGAGTATCTTTTCATGTACCTGTTGGCCATCTGCATTTCCTTTTTGGAAAAATGTCTATTTTTTTTTTTTTTTTGGCTGCGTTGGGTCTTCGTTGCTGCGTGCGGCCTTTCTCTAGTTGCAGTGAGTGGGCGCTACTCTTCATTGTGGTGCACATGCTTCTCATTGCAGTGGCTTCTCTCATTGCAGAGCACAGGCTCTAGGCACTTGGGCTTCAGTAGTTGTGGCACGCAGGCTCAGTAGTTGTGGCTCACAGGATCTAGAACACAGGCTCAGTAGTTGTGGTGCATAGGCTTAGTTGCTCTGCGGCATGTGGGATCTTCCCGGACCAGGGCTCAAACCCGTGTCCCCTGCATTGGCAGGTGGATTCTTAACCACTGCGCCACCAGGGAAGTCCCACCTGGGCTCTATATTCTGTTCCATTGATCTAGGTGTCTGTTTTTGATAGCACTGCTTTTTGTTTGGAAATTGGAAGGGGCAGAATTTGCCTAGCAAGAAAACCACATCAGAAAGAAAATAATTCCCAGAAAAGCTCACAGGTCTTGGAGAACTTCTACTTTCCCTTTCCTCTTTTTCTGGAGTTCTGTCCTCTCAGTCTGAGACTTGCCTTCTAGATATAACTCATCCCATTGCTTAAAAGCCAGCCTACCTGTTAGCTTCCACTTTCCATGCTAGTGCCAGGCAGGTTTCTAGACTTTCTGTGCTGTTCTGGGAATCGATCTAGTCTTGAAGCACAATCTTACTTTTTAAATTATTATAGTTTCATAATGTTTTACGATTTGATAGAGAAATCCTCCTTCAATACTTTTTTCAATTTTGGGATTTTTTTTTTTTCAATTTTTTTTTCCCTCTTTTTGTTTGTTTTTGCTTTTGGTGTAGTAATACATTCACACAATTTCAAGGTATAAAACAATGTACAGTGAAAAATCTCCCTTCACACCAACCCCTCCAGCCATCCAAATCCCCTCCTGGAAGCAAAACAATGTAAGCAGTTTCTTATATATCCTTACAAAGAGATTCTATGTATAGATAAGCAAATACTTAAGTATATTCTTTTTTTTCTTCTTTAAAGCATAAATTTATCCATTTGTTTTTACAAATGAAAGTCAATATCATTTTTCTGAGCCCGCCCCCCCCCCAAAAACTGTTGGAACTTTCACTGAAATGACATTAAACTTAAAAATGAATCTGTATAATAATTAAAATTAGTTATACTATTTAGTTCTCCTATCTGGAAACATGGCATGTATCTTCCTGAATCCAACTCTTTTCTTAGTTCCTTATTTAGATTCTGCATATTTATTACTGGGTATTTTATATTTTCATTTTAGTGAGTTATTTTCAATGTAAGGAGGAGTTAGTTTCCTCATATTATTTAATATAGAAGAACTATTTAGTTTCATACTTATTTTTAAGTCTGGCTAACTTATTAATTCTAATGGTTCTGTGGTTAATTCTCTTGTGCCATCCTGGTGCACAGGATGAAACCAGATGGACTGGTTTCAAATCCTGCTCTGCCATTTAATAGCTGTACAACTTAGGGGAAATTATTAAACCTCTCTGTGCTTCAATTCCCTCATCTGTAAATAGGGTAAAGATACTACCTACTTCATAAAATTGTTGAAATAAATAAATAGCTTAATTCAAAGGAAACTGTTAGGACAGTGCAAAGAACACGAGTAAAAGTTAGCTTTGATTAAACTTTGATAATTTTGCTCTTCCTTTATGATTATTATCTCATTTCTTTTTGCTTCATATATTACTGCATTAGACAAAATTTGTCTTCTTTCTTTCCCTATTTTTTCACTATTAGGTGTGGTGTTTGAAATTGATTAGAAATAAATGTAGTTAATCATATTGAGAATGACATCTTTTATTCCTAGTTGTTAGGCTTTTTTAAGGAACAGATATCAAATTTTATTAAATGCCTTTCTATTCTTTATTCATATATTCATATATTTCCCCTTTGTTCTACTGATGTGATATATTTTATTAATAGACACCAGAAAATCAAAACATCTATATTCTAGAATAAACTCTGTTCAGTCATGGTGTATTATTCTTTCAACATCCAACTTAATCTGATCTCGCAGAATTTAATTTAAAACTTAGAACTCTGAGTTTACAAATTGGGTCCATCTATAGGTGCCTGTATGCACATGTCTTTAGCAGTTTATGCTAGCTTAGAAAATAAATTAGAAAAATTTCATTCTCTTTCTGTGCTTCAGTATGAGAGCTATTTGTTCCTTGGTTATTTGACATTTATCTTAATATTTTAAAAGAATTCGCTCAACCTCATATTAGAATCTTTATACTGCTACCACTAACTTTAATTCTCTCCTTGGTGTACAAGCAGCTCCTCATAGATGCATTCCCAATTTTCAATTAATGTGCAGATTTTATTTTTGTTACAAATGAGTATAAACTCTAGCACAACGATGTCTCTCCAGCAGAGTGCTGAGCTGCACAGCTTGTGGAGAGTAGGATATAGGCTGCTGTGAGTAAGAGAAAATGGAATGTGGAATATTGTCCAGCACCAAGAAAGGTCACAGGTTCACTGGAATATATGAGGGTTTCACCACCTGAGTGAATGGGCAGTGATAGACAGTAGTGCACATTGGTCAGAGGGTTGAATCTGAGGCCTGACAGCCTGCAGCCTTATCTGAGTTTCACCACTTACTAACTGTGTGACTTTGAGTAAGTCACTTTCCTGCCCTGTGCCTCAGTTTCCCCATCCATAAAGTGGGAATAATTCTCATAAGGTGAGAATTAAATGAGTTGATTTCTGGAAAAGGTTTAGCACAGTACCTGGTGCATAATAAGCGTGGCATAATTGTTGACCATAATTATGATTGTTGTTCAGACAGTGACAGAGACCCCCCCAGAACAGTGGATGCTTTCATAGCTACTGGGAGACATTGTTGTGCCGTCAAAATGGTTGTATCAAACTTTTTGCTAACTTAAGGATTGTTCTGAGTTGAATTCCTTCAAATATGCTACCAAAAATTCTAGAATTCAAAACTGTGCAGGAAACACAAAAAAGCTAAGAACCTTGACTAGAGACAGACCACAAGACTCTACGGAATGTGATTGAGGTGCACTTTGGCCACATTCCCACATTCATGCGTATACCGCTGCAGAGAAGTTAGTTCTGGGATCCATGCTTTCCAAGCCACAGTTCCAGTGAATGGGCTGTAGGAGGAGCCTCCTCCAAGGTGTTATTGAGTTAGTACTATATGATAAGGTTGCCCTTACAAATTAGTGAAGAAAAGGAGAATTATACAATATTTGGGGAAAAAAAGTAATTGTGGCATACAAATATAAAGTTTAAAATTTCCATATTAGTTACAGCTAAATGTTAACACATAAGTATAAGGTTCCACGGGCAATGAATCATAAGTGCAATATCCATAGATTTTGTTGGTTTATTTTTCAAAAACCAACAAAACAAACTGAGAACTTAAGTGGCAAACAGGGAAAAATAACTGCAGCATAGATAGCAGATGAAGAGTTAGTGTCCTTAATGTATATAGAGCTCTTTCAAACCAGTTAGATAACGACAAATGCCTTGAAATAATATGTAAAGGATACCAACAAGTAATTCATGAAATGGCCATAAACATGTGAAAAAACTTCTCTCTTAGGAATAATAAAAGAAATGACCATTGGAAATGATATACTCTTTTCCTTCTTTCACATCAGCATTATTTTTAAAAAAACAATTAATCACAGTGTCATTAAGAATGAGGTGAAATGTATGCTCTCAAGCCCTGCTTGGGGAGGGTGTGTTGGGTCAACCTTTCTGGAGGGCAATTTGACAAAGAGTCAAATCTATTGATTCCCAAGTTCATTTCTAGGAATGTGTCCAAAGGAAATAAAGATGCACAGAAACACATATATGCAAGAATGTTATAGCATTATTTGGAATAGCTACAGAATTAATAATTCCCCCCAAAAGAGAAACAATTTAAATGTTCAATAGTAAGAGAATGATTAAATCAGTTGTGCTAATTCCAGTCAATGGGATTTTATGCCACATTTTATAAATAACATTTTCAAATCTTACCTTATGGCATCGGAAAATATTTGTGATCCAATATTAAGTGTTTGAAAAGGAGCAACAATCAAAATTATATGTACAGCATGATCTTTTTTTTGTAAAATGTAACTCCAGCACCATGCTAAGAACTATTAGTTACTGGTTGTTACAATATTAAAATACCTCTGTATCCTCAGATCAATAGAGATTATTCCAACCATTCCCCTGCCTCCAGTCTGATGGGGGACCTGAAAAGCCAGTCATTAGATCCTTTTAATATTACCCTTCATCTGGTCCCTTATTGTGGGAGGGGAATTTGGAGTGGGAGGAGAAACAGAGATTCACTTAATAAATGAGTAGCAAAATGGCCTTAGTGTTAGCCAAACTCACATAGGATCTCAGAAAATTTCAGTCATTTTCTTCAAGTTCTATGATTGTATTCTCATCCATAGAAGATCACAGTGTGGGAGATTTGAGATTTGCATTGCTACCTTGGTCAATGAATCCTGCCCCACCAGCAGCCATTGCCCCCAAGCTTCAGCCACAGGCAGGAGTCTACTGTCCTAGGGCGCTACCCACCCCAAGCTACAGCACCTTCCAGAACTCTCTCCCTCCTGTTCTATGCCTCCTGACCTCACAGCTTTTTGCACCTTTTAACCATTATGCTTGCTCCTTAGGAACTTGCCTTCTCTTTTATACAGCCTTTGGGTTGGGTTACCACTTATTTTCAGCCATGTCCATTTTGAGTGCAGGATAGGGGGCAGGAGACAGTTTAGATTTTAGAGGGGGAAGATGGAAAGGGCAGAGGCTCACAACTGCGCATTCTGAAGCAACTAGATCTTTCAGGTTTCCAAGCTTCCCCTCCTGCTGACACTTCTCCCCACTCCCATATTTACATTACACAGGCAGGTGGAGGAATGAGGGCTCCAGGATGGGTGGGAAGCAAGCCTAGAAATCAAGTATATACAACATACCAACATCTTAATAGTGATTATCTTTGAGTATATATTTTCTTCTTATCTGTATCTTCATAATTTTTGTAATCCAAAATGAAATAACGTATGAAATGACGGATCAATTAAATCAAAATATCTGGGGTTAGCACTTAGGTATCAGGGAGGTTTTTTTTTGGTTTTTGTTTTTTAACTCCCCAGATGGTTCTAATGTTTATCCAGTGTTGAGACCCAGGGATGTAGTCAACCTTGTTTTACAAAATAGAGAACTGAACCCAGAGTGGTTAATAGTAATACACTTGGCTAATATTTCTGTTGTTCAAAAAGAAAGTTCTTTATGAGATTCAGATTTAATTGAGAAGTCATTTCTGTTATCACCTTTTTTTTTGCATTTTTTAAATTGAAGTATAGTTGATTTACAATGTTGTGTTCATTTCTGCTGTACAGCAAAGAGACTCAGTTATACGTACATATACATTCTTTTTTATATTCTTTTCCATTACGGTTTATCTCAGGATATTGAATATAGTTCCCTGTGCTATACAGTAGGACCTTGTTGTTATCCATTCTATATGTAATAGGTTGCATCCACTAACCCCAAACTCCCAGTCCATCCCTGCCCCTCTCCCCCACCCGCCTTGGCAACCACAAGTGTGTTCTCTATGTCTGTGAGTCTGTTTCTGTTTTGTAGGTAAGTTCATTTGTGTCATATTTTAGATTCCACATATAAGTGATATCATATGGTATTTGTCTTTCTCTTTCTGACTTACTTCACTTAGTATGATAATCTCTAGTTGCATCTGTATTGCTACAAATGGCATCTTTATCCGTTCATCTGTCCATGGACATTTAGGTTGTTTCCATGTCTTGGCTAGTGAAAAGTGCTGCTATGAACACAGGGGTGAATATACCTTTTTGAATTATAGTTTTGTCCAGATATATGCCCAGGAGTGGGATTGTTGGATCCTATGGTAATTCTATGTTTAGTTTTCTGAGGAACCTCCATACTGTTTTCCATAGTGGCTCCACCAATTTACATTCCCACCAACAGTGTAGGAGGTTTTCCTTTTCTCCACACCCTCTCCAGCAATTGTTATTTGTAGACTTTTTAATGATGGCCATTCTGATCAGTGTGAGGTGGTACCTCATAGTTTTGATTTGCATTTCTCTAATAATTAGCGATGTTGAGCATCTTTTCATGTGCCTATTGGCCATCTGTATGTCTTCTTCAGAGAAATGTCTATTTAGATCTTCAGCCCATTTTTTGGTTGGGTTGTTTGTTTTTTTGTTGTTGAGTTGTATGAGCTGTTTGTATATTTTGGAAATTAAGCCCTTGTTGGTTGCACTGTTCGCAAATATGTTCTCCCATTCCGTAGGTTGTCTTCTCATTTTGTTTATGGTTTCCTTTGCTGTGTTGTCACTGTTTTAGACCTCACAATATTACATACTCACAGCTCTGATGATACATTTTAAATCAGCCTTACTTAACAATATATCCATAATCTATGAGAGTTGAGGGAAGCTATTCATTTACTTCAACTCTACTTGAAGTTGAAGTTCAACTTCAACTTCAAGTTGAACTTGAAGTTCAACTCTATCATGCTAGTGATATGCCTTATGAAATTATTTAAAGGAACAGAAGACTACTTCTTCTATCACTTTTCCTAATTCTATTCCCAAGGATTGGAAAGAATGAGACTTCATTTCGTATATGTACTCTTCAATTTGCCAGTTGGAAAAGAATATGCTAATTAAATCAATAAACATATTTATCAAGTATCTACAATGTATCCAACACTACTCTAACTTCTACTATCTAACGTTCGAGATTTTTTTTTCTGCAAAAAAAGCAAAGCCATACTGCCAGAATTCTAGTGGGGTCATAGGAAGGGTGATTATTCACCAGGTTGGGTTTTATTCTGTACCTTTTATAAAACAACAACTCCAATATAGTAAGAAGGGATTCCATTTCAATTACCTTAAGGAACCCATGAGACAGTCATGAAGAGGGAGAAAACAGAGTCAAGACAATGAAGACAGCCATGGAAGCCCAGCTGACAGGATGACTACAAAAGGAGAGATGCAAATCTAAAGGACTACAGAGAGATAGATTGGTTCAATCTCTGACACTTGGACAAGCCACCCAAATTGCATTTGTTTTCTTAAACTATTTTTAGGTGATCAAGGCACTTGGGGCAGTTTTACAAGTGGCCACAGTGGAGGGCCACTAGGAAGGATACCTTTTAAAGGACTCGAGGAAAACCCACTTCTCCAAATCCTTTTCAGCACAACAGTCATTGTTCATCAACAACAGGTGATTCATTATTTGGTTCTACACAGATAGGAGAAAGACACATAGAATATTAATCACAGAAGGAACCTTAGAGGTCAACCTTCTACTCAATACAGACATCTCCTCAAGAGCATCCCGAGATATGCTTGATCAGAACCTGCTTGGACATGGGTAGTGATGAGAAGCACACAGCTCACAATATAATCCCTTCTAGTTCTGAACAGCTCTAGTTATTAAAAATCTTAATTATTCCAATTTCTACCCACCAATACTAGTTCTTCCCTCTGGATCTACAGAAAACAATCCTAAACTCTCTTCCAGCTTTTCCAACAGCTGTCATGTCCAACTAAGTCTACTCTTCTGCAAACTAAACAAACCCCACTTCTTCACCTATTCCTCTCCTTCCAGAGTCCCCAGTTAAAATGGCAAATTCCTGACATGAACACTTCCCATTTCTTAAAAGTGAAAGAGGTGGGTGGTGTCATCCATTTGATCAAGAAGAAAGTAAGGAAGATCAAAGGAACAGTGTTCAAAATAACACTTGGCTTACTTTTTAATTTCCAAAGACTGGCTAGGCCAGCATAATCCTTCATAAAATCATTTAAGATTTATACTTGCCTACTTACCAAAGAACTTCTTGACACAATATTTTTAACATCAAGGAGATTTCCACAAGACTCCAATGGGTGAGAAAGCTATTGAACATGAATACTACATCAGTCAGTCAGTCCATTTATTGCACACATACTAAAGGTCCTATGCATTGAAGATTGAGTTCTTTTTAAGAATTAGTATTATTAAAATGAAAGTTCATTTTATGAAAATGCACTCTAGGGAGGCATCGTCACTGAAGTTTAACACAGACATGTTCCTTAGAACAGCAAATTCCATTTCCCAGCACTATCCCCTACCCCGTGTCCAGTAGAGATGCGAGCCATGGAATGTCATTCACAGGTCAGAAGAGTCACCCCGAGGAACACAGTGATGCTGAGATTCAAAGAAATACAGCATGTGTTTATGTTGCATCACAAGTTTGGTTATGAAGAAAGGTCTGATTGTGGCCAGATACTTACCCTTGAGATAATACTGTTGCAAGACTTCCTCCCCACAGAATGAAATCCCTTCTTTTCCACTCCCACGGCATGAAGGTTGCTTTGAGTATTTGTTCTCAGCTGGCACATGCAGAAAGCTTGGAGCTATTTTTCTCTTTAAAATGTTAGAAAGAAACTCTTTTTCCTCCTCCCATATGACTGGCACTTTATAAAACACTCTTAAAGCCTCAGCCAGTACACCCTGAGGGACTGTAGGAGAAAATGCGAGAAATAGCAAAATGTTTCAGCTCACAAAATCTCTACAGCCTGCTGAGCAAGGCAAAGGGTCTCTTTAAGGGGAAAGAAGACAGAGGTTCCTATCTATGTCAAAGTAGTAATGGTGATAATGTATTATTGTTGACATACTTTGAATACATTGTGCCAGGCATTGCACTTTATGTGGGTGAACTCATTTAGCTCTCAGAACAACCCTGTGAGGTAAATACTCTTCTTACCCATTTGACAAGAGAAGAATGAGAATAGAGAGGTTAAGTAACTTGCCCAAGATCACACAGCTATCAGGAAATTGGCAGTGCTAGGATTCAAACTCTGGAGGCTGGGCTCTTACTATTTTTCTATATTGCTTGCATGTATGCATGCTTTGTATCATATGATGTACATGATGAGTCACATGAAACTAATTTGCTTTCAATGCCAGCCAACTGTATCAATGACCTTAAACTTGTTCCTACATGACCAGAGTGTTCCAAACTGACTTTTAATTCTGTCCAGCAGAACTGGCACCATCCTGGCTCAGGGCCAAGGTCAAGGCCCAGAGAGACTCTTTATCACCAGTGGGTGGCAATATTGTTACATGGAGCCATCAGGGTGCAGTGAAGGCCTGGCATCTTCCTTAAAAGTGAAAAGACCTCACCACCTTATGGATAGATCATTCCAGGCAGCTCCCAAAACACAATTTCTCTACTGTCCCCAAAGCACCCAAGATAATCCTGAGGGAGGATAGAGTGATCTGGATTAGGAGAATGCCCAGGAACCTATTCATTTAAATCATTCTTCCTCTTGTCCTGCCATAATATCCCTGGTATATCTCAATCATAAATTACATACTTCTTTTCCCATTAGGGCATGTTTTTCTTAGGAACAGAGAGACTCTACAACGTTTGTACCTGCAATTTCACTAGCCCATGGTAGATGTTTGTTAAGTAAATGGATAAATGAATAAATTTCAGTTCTTCAGATGCAATCAATTCCACTCCAAAAAACAATGTAAGAAATATCTGTGGAATCTTCTGTAGTTGCCCAAAATGAATCCAGACTTCACTAGTGACTCTAGGCTGCATTCAGCCACCCAAGGATTCTCAGAATAGAATGAACCAAAGAAATCCTCCCAAGACCCTCTGATCTGGACTCTTGAAACTGCTGTACCCAATCTATCCTTACATTGACCTGGCTGTTCCACAACACAGTCTCAACTTAAGCAGAACAAATGCCAAGCTGACCTCTGGGTAATTTCAACAAAGTAGGCCCAGTAATTGATGCAGTCAAGGGCTTTCCCAAGGAACTCTGCAATAACCCAGAGACAGAACCACTATGTGAAGGAACCCATATTCGTGTAAAATGTGAGAAGCTTTGAAGAAGGTCCTCTAATCTAAAACATTTCTAGCAGCCTGTCATATTTCTGCAATCCTACTATTAAAAAGTTGGGCCCTTGGAATTAAGTTGATAATTTATGACACATCCAGAAAACCATTTACAAGGTTTTTAACCATGAAAAATGAGGGAAATAGATGATTTCCAAAAAGTCTATCCTTCCAATTTTTAGGTAAAAATTAATAAAAATTTAAAACATGTACCTGTTTAAAAAAAAAAAAATCTACTAGGGTATTTATAAAGGTCAGAATTTTTTAAATACATGTATGTTTTTCCTTTTTCAGCACTTTGTCAAGTATCAAGTACTTGTTTTCTCTATTACAGACACACAAAGCTCTGTCTACCCTTCTAGTAGTAACACATTAATGTAAAGCTAGTAAGGCACACTCCTCTCTCACCACTTAAAACTTGATTTATTTTGATGATTATAAAAAGTATATAAATTCTTTGTAGAGAATTGGGAAAATATAGAAAGTACTGAATAATATCTAAAAAATTATCTCTATTGATGTTTGATGCATCGTCTTCTTGTCTTTTATATTTTTCAGGTATACATATACATAGATAACTTTTTATAAAATATAATCTGCATCTGTTCACATGCTTCTTTCTTTCCTTTCCTTTCCTTTCTTTTCTTTCCTTTATGTCTGTTTTCCATTCTCTCTACTTTCAGTCTCTCTCCCTTGGTGAATTTTAGAATTTTTCTTTATGCATCCATAGATCCATATATCCATATATAAGTCTATCTGTTTAACTTTCACACAGTTAGAGAGGCAAAAGCCATTCAAACCATGCTCCTCCTCTAAAGATGAATAGAAAGAAAGATAAATAGATGATAAATAGATGGTAGATAGATAGATGATACCAGATAGATAGATAGGTAGATAGACAAAAAAAGTAGATAGATAATAGATAGCGAGATGGATAAGGAAAGAAGGAAGGAGAGAAGGAAGAATTTATGTATTGTTTGTTTGTATAGATCTTCTGCATATCTTAAATGGTTTTGTGACCTTTGATAGAAAAAAATTGTTCTTGCCTCTATTTTAGATTCCACCAGGACCATCAGTTATCCTTCTCCTCATTCTTGTTACTTCTACTTCACCCTTCATCATTTCTACAGAAATTCTTTGCACTATCTTAAGTTTAGGCCTAATTATTTGCATTGATTACAATTTAAATTGACTGTTTCTATACAACTTCTATGGAAGCTCCTTCATTTCCTATTTCCTAATCACTCTGTAGTTTAGTATGGTATCCTAGGGTTAGAAGAAACCCTGAAATACATTCTGTTTTGCCTCACACATCTTCCCTTCCCCATACCTTGTGCTTCACTCTGTGTCTGAATTCCTTCTGCAACACACTCCCTTGGTGACCACCTAGCCAAGACTGGCATCTTTTTTTATTTTTAAGATTTTTCTCTTTTTTTTGATGTGGGCTATTTTTAAAGTCTTTATTGAATTTGTTACAATAGTGCTTCTGTTTTATGTTTTGTTTTTTTGGCTGCGAGGCATGTGGGATCTTAGCTCCCTGACCAGGGATCGAACCCACAACCCCTGAATTGGAAGGTGAAGTCTTAACCACTGGACCACCAGGGAAGTCCCAAGATTGGCATCTTTAATTACAGGAAGTTCACGACCTCTTGAGGAGACCTAGGACATTTTTACAGTTCTCTGACCATTAAAATACTCTTCTGTCATTCTCACCCACTGCTATTTCTAACTGCTGGAATTTCACATAAAAGTTTAACCACAAACTTGGCTAAAAGCTCTTTGAAAAATAATCCTGTTTACAGTAGCATCAAAGAGAATAAAATACTTAGGAATAAAATTAACCAAGAAGGCAAAAGACTTATACACTGAAAACTACAAAACATTGTTGAAAGAAATTAAAGAAGACACCAATAAATGGAAAGATGTCTTGTGTTTCATGGATTGAAAGACAATATTGTTAAGACGTCAGTACTACCCAAAGAGATTTACAGATTTGATGCAATCCCTAACAAAATCCCAATGATGTTTTTGCAGAAATATAAAAATCCATCCTAAAATTCATATGGAATTTCAAGGGACCCAGATAGCCAAAAAAATCTTACAAAAGAAGAACAAAGTTGGAGGTCTCACACTTCCTGATTTCAAACCATACTACAAAGCTACAGCAATCAAAACAGTGTAGTACTGGCATAAAGACAAACATAGAGATCCATGGAATAGAACTGGGAGTCTAGAAATAATCTCTTATATCTATGGTCAACTTAGGGGGCAACTGAGGAGTCAACAAGGGTGCCAAGACCATTCAATGGGGGAAGAATTGTCTTTTCAGCAATAGTGCAGAAACAACTGGACAGCCACATGCAAAATGATGAAGTCAGACCCTTACCTTAACATCATCTACAAAAAATAGCTCAAAATGGATCAACGATCTAATCATAAGACCTAAAACTATAAAACTCTTAGAAGAAAACATAGGGGGAAAGCTACATGACATTGAATTTGGCAATAGAGTAAGTCCCCTACATACGAACCTTCAAGTTGCAAACTTTCAAAAATGCAAATGTGAGTTTGCATGTCCAATCACGTAAGTTAGTTCATGTGTCTGGCTCACATTGTCACGTGTGTGCATCCTCTACAAGTGGTTGTGCTTTTGTGTACCATACAGTACTGTATAAAGTTTAGTAGTACAGCATCCTTACTGCAAGCCCAGGATGTCTGGAAGCAAGTGTAAAAGCAGTGGTGATGTAGCTGGTACTACTGTACTTTTCAAGGTACTGTACTATAAGATTAAAAGTGTTTTCATTATTTTTTGTTTGTTTTTTATGTATTATTTGTGTGAAAAGTACTGTAAACCTATTACAGTACAGTACCATATAGCCAATTGTGTTTGTTGGGTACCTAGGCTAATTTTGTTGGACTTACAAACAAATTGGACTTACAAACACACTCTCAGAACAGAACTTGTTCATATGTAGGGGACTTACTGTAATTTCTTAGATGTGATGTCAAAAGCACAGACGACAAAAGATAGACAAATTGAACTACATCAAAGTTAAATGCTTTTATACATCGATACTATCAACAGAGCGATAAGGCAACCAACAGAATGGGAGAAAATGTATACAAATTATATATCTAATATAGAGTTAATATCCAGAATATATAAAGAATTTCTACAACTTAACAGAAAAACAAACAACCCCAGTTAAAAATGGGCAAAGGACTTAGACATTTCTCCAAAGAAGGTATACAAATGGCCAAAAAGCACATGAAAAGATGCTCAGCATCACTAATCATAGGGAAATGCAAATCAAAACCACAAGATATCACTTCACACCCATTAGGCTAGCTATTATTACAACAAACAAACACAAGAAGCAAAAACAGGAAATAACAAGTGTTGGTAAGGACATGGGGAAATTGGAACCCTTGTGCATTGTTGGTGAGAATATAAAATGTTGCAGCCACATTGGAAAACAGTACAGTGGTTCCTTAAAAAATTAAAAATAGAATTATCATGTGATCCAGCAATTTCACTTCTAAGTATATACTCGAAAGAGTCTGAAAGAGTTATTTGTATACCGATGTTTGCAGCAGCATTATTCACAATAGCCAAAAGGTGGAAACAACCCAAGTGTCCACCATTAGATGAATGAATAAACAAAATGTGGTACATACATACAACAGATTATCATTCAACCTTTAAAAAGAAGGAAATTCTGACACATGCTACAATGTGGATGAATCTCGAGGACATTACGCTAAGTGAAATAAGCCAGTAACAAAAGGACAAATACTATTGATTCCACTTAAATGAGATATCTAGAGTGGTCAAATTCATAGAGACAGAAAATGGAATGGTGGTTTCCAGGAGATGGAGGGGAGGGAGGAATGGGGAGTTTTTTGTCTAATGGATACAGAGTTCGAGTTCTGGAAGCTGAAAAGAGTTCTGAAGCTGAATAGTGGTGATGGTTGCACAACAATGTGAATGTACATCAAGCCACTGAACTCTACACTTAAAAATGATTAAAATGGCATATGTTATGTATATTTACCACAGTTTTTTTAATTAAAAAAACAAAAAAAAACCTCTTCAAATATCTGAAGGCAACCATGATGACCACACAGAGTAATCTTCAGAGTAAACAGATCTGTTTCCTTTCACTGTTCATCAGGTGACATGAAGTCCAGTCATACTCTGGTCACTCTCCTCGGAATGTTCTCCAGCTACCTATAGCACATTTAATCCATGGGCCATAGACCTCAACATGACACTGAGCAGTTAAGAATGGAAAAAGCCTATTATCTCCCTCAGTCTCATTACTAGACTATTATTACTGCAGCCAGAGATCCTACTAGTTTACTGTCACACTGTTAATTCCTATAGTGTTAATTGCCCAACTAAATCCCTACATGCTTTTTTAATGTGCCACCACTAAAATCTTCTGTTAGTTAGAACTCTTGCAGTGATTAAAAAGAAAAACAAACACATAAAATCTATGCAAACTGACCTAAGCAAAAAAAGAAATTTATTGGGACATGTAAATGTTCCAGAAATGGTGCTGGCTTAAGGTATGGCTTGATTCAGGAATTCAAATGATGTCATCAGGTCTCAATTATTTCTTTCTCTTAGCCCAGCTCTGCTCTTCTTGTGTTGTCTTCATTCATAAGCTCTCCACCCATAAGATGTCCCCCCCATAACTCCCAATTTCATGGGTGGTAGAACAAAACTTGTTCCCAGCAATCCCAAAATATCCAAAATATCATTGCCTTTTATGGGCTCTGATTGAGGCACATCCCTGAACCAATATCTGTGGCCAGGATAATGCTGGTGCTGAATGGCTAGTTCTAGGTCACATGTTCTGGCCCTGAGCAGGAATGTAGCCAACCCCCTGTGCTGAAAGTGGAGAGGAAGTGGTCCCTAGAGAATAATCAGGTTAAGGTCACCAGCAGGGTGAGGGGATATTGAGGAACAAAAACTACAGGTTCAACCACCCTTCACTTAGTTCAACTGGATATTTCACAGACTAAATGTTTATCCCTATTAAATACAATGTTATTAGAATCCTTCTGGCAAGTTGTTTGGAATTCTAATTCTATCAGGCAATGCATTCCTTGTTTCTCTCAGCTGTATGTACTCTACAGTCTGATGAATGTGCCTTACAGATTTTATTGCACGCAGTGATGAACAGGTTATAAACACGTTTATATATATTATATAAACACGTTGTATAAGATATAAACAGGCTATAAACACAGCATACCTTGTACCTCAGCCCACCACCAGGACCTTCCTTCTGAAGTGACATCACCAGCATCTATGGATGTGGTCATACAACCAGATACCAGGCCCATCTTTGTGCTTGGGTCTGGGCCCTATTTCTTGTGTCCAAAGATATTGTGAGCAATATTCACAAAATGTCTAGACTCCTGGGGGAGTTTCTAATAGAGAGTGAATGTTCTGTACAATCTATGGATCTTTTAGCTAGCCATCATCAGAGAGACTTTTTTCTCTACATGCCCCAGATTTCAAATGCTCTCTAAATTTGCACACTATCAGAAAAAAAAATGGTAACAGTAGTAGTACCAAAGTATATACAGCATTTACTACACACTATGCCCTGTCCTAAAAGCACATAGGATTAAATATTAACTCATTTACTCCTCACAGCAACCTTATGAGATGCATGGTTGTCATCATCATCATCTCCATTTTAAAGACAAGGAAACTAAGGCCCAGAGAGGGTAACTGGCCCAAATTTACATAGCTAGTTAGTACAAACTAGGAATTGAACCCCAGTGGTGTGGCTCCAGGGTCCTTACACTCACACAGAAGTGGCATTTGCCTTTCACATCCCTCACTGCTCACTTCCAGCCCTCAGACAAATGTAAAGGTGAGAAGGCTTTAAAAGCAACACCTACAGTAACAAACCTATCATGGATAAATTAGCGAGCAACTACTCACTTTACAACGGAGTTTGTTGTTGTAAGTGAATCATTTTTAATGACAAGCTTCTCCTGGGACAGGTCAACTGGTTAAAAAGTCATTGGTGACTTCCCAGAAATACTGGGACTGAGAAACAAAGCCCAACCCTTCCCAACCAAAGGGTTAGGACCACTGCCAACTAAAGATCAATTAGAACTGTAAAGTATCTCTAGCATAATGCCTACACTAGTAGAAAAACACAATTTTAAAAACTTTTCTTGTGCACATATATTTTCCCTGAACCATGGCCATGTGTGGGAGAAATTAAGTAGAGGGGCTCGGCCCAGCACCTCACAAGGGGTGTTCCTGTAAACAAAGCTTGTCTCCCAGCCCTTCCATTGCTCCCCTGGGGTCACTTGACCCACAGTTCTCTTGTCACCTTTGGTAATACTATTAGTTGGTTCAATCATGCACAAAGGTATGATACAGGTGGCTACCAAATTCAAAGGACTTGCATACAGCTCTTTCTTCTGGGAACACCATGTCATGAAACCTCAGGTGGTTCAAATGAAGGGCTTCTGTGATGGGACTACATACAGAGATGAGGCAGGGTTGAAAGGACAATGTTTGTTACCACAGGGAGCCCAGTGAGGGCTGGTTCCGGGGAGGAGGACCCTCCTGGTGGGAGAGAAGCAGTTACTGCTAGACCCTGAACTAGGGGAAAGCAGGAGGAAATGCCCCATCTCTCTTCTCCTCACCACTCTCCTACCAGTGCCTCCCACGGACACTGAGGGCCAGGGGGCCTGGGTGATGTGGTCAGCAAGGTTAGCCTTCAGGGTTCAGAGCAAGAGGAAAAGGGTAGAGAGTCCAACTAGAGAACAGAGAATAAGGAGCACAATATCTCCTTCAAAGGTGGGTAAACTGAGTCATTGAAAGGGAAAGTAACATATTTCAGATCAAAAAGGAAACCCTGAACCAAGATACGGGCTCCACTTCCCAATCTGGTCTCACTGATTTCATGTAGTCCAAATACTTTGAGAGAATCATTAAATCTCAGTGGATACCTAATCCCTCAGGCTCCTTCCCAATATATGGTGATGCTACAACACAGCCCACAGTGGCCCACCTTTCTTCAGAAGTGGTAAGGTGCATGTGATCAGGATGACTCAGCCTTCTGCCTGGATTCACCAGAGAGATTTTCATGAATCACTTGTGTGGGTGACGCTTTGGGTGTTGTTATTCTTTCAGTGAATTCTCTCCACACGGTAAGTTTGTCTCTGTTTGATTCATGAAGGTGATTCATCTGAAGAAGTTGACCTGACCATGGTTTATCAGGCAGCATCTAACGGAGATGTCAATGCTTTGACTGCCGTGATTCGGGAAGACCCTTCCATCCTAGAATGCTGTGACAGTGAAGGTGAGCTATTTATGTATTTTGAATCCTGCAGAATGGTCTGATCTATCCTTTTAGAGATGGCCTCCAGAGGTGAACAATGTTAATAAAATTATATTTGACAAACTACTTTGTTACTGGAGGGTCAAGGAATATCCTGCCTGTAGCCGTGTGCAGGTTCCTCAGCATTTTATTTAATGAGAGTCATGGACACAAATCTTCAAATTCTTTTACATCACCTCTTCTCATGAAGTTGTTTGGTTTGAGTTTGTCTTCAACTTCTTTGTATGAGTGACTCAAGTAGATAGGCCAATTAGTTGAAGTTAGAAAATGGGTATGAAAAGAGGAGGCTATTTTTGGTAGCAGTGGATGTTGGGAAAGTGCGGCTATTAAAGCCAGAGAGCAAGGATTTCTGCTTCTGGGAAGATGGAGTAGAAGTAGTACTTTTTTCTTTATTCCTTCTGCTAAATACAACTAAAAATCCTGAACATTGTATATAGCATAAGCATAAGAACACTCTGGAAGGTGGAGAGAAAATGACAGACTAGCTAGGACCATGGGACCCAAGGAATGACACAGTGGTGAGTTTCCTGGTCTTCCTTTTTGCCTCATACTTCCCAGACTTGGAGCTGAAGAAGCTGACAACATAGGAATGCCAGTGGACAGAGGTCAAAAAAGCCCCCAACAAAAGCCTGCTCTCTAGCCAAAGAACAAAGAAAGGGACTGCATAGCAAGACAGAAAACTTTTAGACAATAATGAGTCTATTCCATCAAACACTACCACCAAAAAAAACAAAAAACAAAAAACTATGACTCCAACCCCACTCATTCCAGCAAAGACCAAGCATGGAGCCTGGGCCTCCACCTTCACATGGTAATGCAGTCTCCATATCCCCACTGCTGAGGCAGTGTCAGAGGAATCCTTCTTGAGAATTAGGACTCTCACCACCACGCAGTAAGGAAAAGTCTTCTCCCTTAGATGTCAATGAAGGCTAAGTAGGGGACTTAGACTTCTAATCCCACCTGGCAATAATGAAGTGGCACCCCCCCCCCTTCACTTACCCTTTGGAGCAGTATCAGAGAAAACCAGTTAAAATAGAGGATTTAAGTAAGATTTAGGCAACTCATAATGCAATACCCCAAATGTCCAAGTTTCGGTAGAAAATCACTTGACATACCAAGTATCAGTAAGACCTCAAACTGAATGGAAAAAGACCATCAATAGATGCCAACACTGAGATGACAGATGTTAGAATTATCTGGCAAAGATCTTCAAGTAGCCGTGAAAAAAATGCTTCAATGAGCAATTACAAATATGCTTGAAACAAATGAAAAATTAGAAAGGCTCAGCAAAGAAATACAGATATAAAGAAGAACCAAATGGAAAATTTTAAAACTGAAAAATACAATAATTACAATTAAAAACTCAATGGCTAAGCTCAGCAGCAGAATGAGGAAGCAGAGGAAAGGATCAATGAACTTGAAAATAGAACAATAGAAATGAAACAAATCTGAACAACTGAAAGAAAACAGGGTTAACAAATGAAGATGAAGACAAAGAAGAAGAAGGAGGAGAAGAAAAAGGGGGAGGAGGAGAAGAGGAAGAAGAGGAAGAAGTGGCAGCCTCAAGGACCTATGGAACTATAACAAAGGATTTAGCATTGGTTTCTCTATCCTAGTATTTCTAGGAAGTCATTAATGATTTTTAACCAGTTGACCTGTCCCAAGAGGAGCTGGGATTCCCTTATCATGACAATAAAATGTTTTGTAAAGTATGTGGGTACTCCCTAATTTATCCATGGTAGTTTTTTGTTTGTTCGTTTTTTAAAGCAGAATTACTTGTACATCTGCCTTGGGGTTAGAAGTTGGAAATGAGAAAAGTCAAAGGTTAAACACCACTTGTGTGATAAATACAAGAGTCAGACTGATTGCATTCAATCCTGGCTGGTACTAAGTGATTATGAATGGAAACAAAGATACAACATATCAAAATTTGTGGCACATATCTAAAGCAATGCTAAGAGGGAAATTTATGGCACTAAATACATTCATTAGAAAAGAGGAAAAGTATTGGTCAATAATCTAAGTTCTCACCTCAAGAACCTAGAAAAAGTAGAGTAAAATAAACCCAAAGCAAACAGAAGGAAAGAAGTAATAAAGAGAAGAATAGAAATCAATGAAATTGAAAGCAGAAAATAGAGAAAATCAATGAAACAAGGAACTAATTCTTTGAAAAGATCAATAAAATTGACAAACCTCTAGCAATAATGACAAAAAGAAAATGTAAGAAGACACAAATTATCACTGTCAGGAATGACCCTGCAGATAATAAGAAAATACAACAAGCAACTCTGCACACATAATTTGAGTATTTAGATGAAATGGATCAATTCCTCAAAAAAGATAAACTACCACAGTTCATCCAATAGGAAACATTATTTGAATAGTCCTATAACTATTAAGGAACTTAAATTCATAATTTTAAAATTCCCAGAAAAAGACATCATCAGGCCTAGATGATTCCACTGGAAACTTCTACAAACTTTTAAATAAAATTCATATCAACTCTGCATAATCTCTTCCAGAAAAGATAAGAGGAGGAAAGTTTTCCTGGTTATGATTATGAAGCTAGTATTACTCTGATATCAAAATGTGACAAAGATGATACAAAAAATAAACCTACAGACCAATACTCCACATGAATACAGATACAGACAGACATCCTTAGCAAAATATCAGCAAATAGAATTCAGTAATATATAAAAAGAATTATACACCATGACCAAGTGTGGTTTGTTCTAGGAATGTAAGTCTATTTCAGTACTTGAAACTCAATCTGTGTAATCCATCATATTAACCAGCTACAGAAGAAAAATCACATGATCATATCAATGGATGCAGAAAAAGCATTTGACAAAACTTAGCACACATTCATGATTAAAAACTCTCAGAAAATAGGAATAGAGGGGAACTTCCTCAATCTGATAAAGCGTATCTACAAAAAAACTCTAGAGCTAACATTTTACTTACTGGTGAAAGACTGAATGCTTTGCCCCTAAGATGGGCAAGAAAGCAAAAATGCCCTCTCTCTCTCATATTCAGCATAGTACTTAGCCAGTGCAAAAAGGCAAGAAAAGGAAATAAAAAATAAAAAGCATACATATTGAAAAAGAAAAATAAAACTGTTCCTTTTTTGCACAGCTTGATTGTCTACATAGAATATACTAAGGAACGTACCCAAAACTCCTGCAACTAGGTAATTGAGCAAGGTCACAGGACACAAGATCAATACACAAAAACAAATTTATTTCTATATATTAGAAATGGACACATGGACACCAAAATTAAAACCACAATACCAAGTAAAATCACTCAATAAAGAATATTTAGGTGTCAATAAAACAAAATACATACAAGACTTGTATACTGTAAACTACAAAATGCTGATGAAAGAAATCAAAGATCTAAATAAATGGAGAAATATACCATGTTCACAGATTAGAAGATTCAATATAGTAAACATGCAATGCTCTCCAAATTCTTATACAGGTTTAATGCAATTTCTATCAGACTGCAGCAAGATTTTTTTTTTGTGGATATAGACAAGATTATCTAAAATTTATATAGAAAACAAAGAAACTAAGATAGTTAAAACAATTTTGAAAAAGAAGAATAAAGTGGGAGAGAATCAGTCTACCCAATTTCAAGACTTACTATATAGCTACAGAAATCAAGACTATGTAGTATGGGCTGACGGATAGACACATAGATCAATGGGAAAGAACAGAGAACTCAGACTCACACAAATATGCTCAACTGATATTTGACAAAGGTGCAAATGTAATTTAGTGGAAGAAAGCCTCTTCAACAAATGGTGCTGGAGCAATTCAACACCCATAAGCAAAATAAATAAATAAATAAAGAGGAAGGGAGGGAAGGAGGGAGGGAGGGAAGAAGGAAGGAAGGAAAGGAAGGAAGGAAGGGAGGGAGGGAGGGAGAGAGGGAGGGAGGAAGGAAGGGGGGAGGGAGGGAGGGAAATAAGGGAAAAGAGGGAGAGGGAAAGAGAGAAGAGAAGAAAGAGGAGGGGAGAGAGAGAAAAATTTTGCCACTATTTAAGACAGAGCACTTCATTGCTGCTTTTACCCAGTACAGACACCTGGAAGAATATTAGAAGGGAGAAATTTGGAGAGAAACTGGGTTGCTGGCTGCAATCTTTCAATAAGAACAGTAGTCCTGGAATTTATCCATTCTCAGGGATCACTGAGGTCATAGTTTGCAGTTCACCTGGAGAAGAATTATAACCTCTACATGAATCTCCAACCAAAAGACATCTAAACAAGTCTCAGCTGGGAAAGGGATATGTCTGATATCGGTTTCTTCACCTGAAGGAGTGTGAAGCACCTACCTGGATTCTGCCTCACCAGTATGGCTTGTTCCAACAGCCCTGCGAAGTTAATCAGAATGTGTAATTTCATCTCTGTTTTTATTCAGGAAGAAAACACATGAAAAACCAAATGTGGCCTATATTGATTCCAAAAACAGAAAAGTATTTCAGTAAAAGTGGCCCCTTTTAGCAAGAATTTGTACAACCCAAGGCTAGGCTACCATCACTGCCCTATATCACTTACCACCTCCAATAAATGTGTGCTGCACCTGTCTGCCTGGCTGGCATTGCTTTCCAAAGATACTTCCAGATTCTGCATTGTTCAAACCAAGTCAGGATAAACCTGCCTGTTATGTCCCAAATTATGCTGATCCCAAGGTAGTAATAAGCAAATTTTATCATCTGCACAAAATGTTTTAATCAACCAATTACAGCAAAATTAAAAAAGATTTAATAGGGTGTGAAAAATACATAGTTTATATAAATGTAGCAACAATCATCATCTCTCTTCAGCTCAACAGCTGAGTTTGTGTTGAGGGTAGTTCATCTGTAAAGAGCATAATAAATGAACAGGCAAATAAAGTCTACTCATAAATTTCACAAGTCAAACATTTGTTTTTCATAACATGTTATATTTATTTTATTTTTTTAAACATCTTTATTGGAGTATAATTGCTTTACAATGGTGTGTTAGTTTCTGCAGTATAACAAAGTGAATCAGCTATACATATACATATATCCCCTTATCCCCTCCCTCTTGCGTCTCCCTCCCACCCTTCCTATCCCACCCCTCTAGGTGGACACAAAGCACCGAGCTGATCTCCCTGTGCTATGCGGCTGCTTCCCACTAGCTATCTATTTTACATTTGGTAGTGTATATATGACAATACCACTGTCTCACTTCGTCCCAGCTTACCCTTCCCCCTACCCATGTCCTCAAGTCCATTCTCTACGTCTGTGTCTTTATTCCTGTCCTGCCCCTAGGTTCATCAGAACCATTTTTTTTTTTAGTTTCCATATATCTGTGTTAGCATATGGAATTTGTTTTTCTCTTTCTGACTTACTTCACTCTGTATGACAGACTCTAGGTCCATCCACCTCACTACAAATAACTCAATTTCATTTCTTTTCATGGCTGAGTAATATTCCATTGTATATATGTGCCACATCTTCTTTATCCATTCATCTGTCGATGGACACTTAGGTTGCTTCCATGACCTGGCTATTGTATATAGTGCTGCAATGAACATTGTGGTACATGACTCTTTTTGAATTATGGTTTTCTCAGTGTATATGCACAGTAGTGGGATTGCTGGGTTGTATGGTAGTTCTATTTTTAGTTTTTAAGGAACCTCCATGCTGTTCTCCATAGTGGCTGTATGAATTCACATTCCCACCAACAGTGCAAGAAGGTTCCCTTTTCTCCACACCCTCTCCAGCATTTATTGTTTGTAGATTTTTTGATGACAGCCATTCTGACTAGTGTGAGGTGATACCTCATTGTAGTTTTGATTTGCATTTCTCTAATGATTAGTGATGTTGAGCATCCTTTCATGTGTTTGTTGGCAATCTGTATATCTTCTTTGGAGAAATGTCTATTTAGGTCTTCTGCCCAATTTTGGATTGGGTTGTTTGTTGTTTTGATATTGAGCTGCATGAGCTGCTTGTATATTTTGGAGATTAATCCTTTGTCAGTTGCTTCATTTGCAAATATTTTCTCCCATTCTGAGGGTTGTCTTTTCATCTTGTTTATAGTTTCCTTTGCTGTGCAAAAGGTTTTAAGTTTCATTAGGTCCCATTTGTTTATTTTTGTTTTTATTTCCATTACTCTAGGAGTTGGGTCAAAAAGGATCTTGCTGTGATTTATGTCAAAGAGTGTTCTTCCTATGTTTTCCTCCAAGAGTTTTATAGTGTCTGGCCTTACATTTAGGTCTTTAATCCATTTTGAGTTTATTTTTGTGTATGGTATTAGGAAGTGTTCTAATTTCATTCTTTTACATGTAGCTGTCCAGTTTTCCCAGCACCACTTATTGAAGAGGCTGTCTTTTCTCCATTGTATATTCTTGCCTCTTTTATCAAAGATAAGGTGACCATATGTATGTGGGTTTATCTCTGGGCATTCTATCCTGTTCCATTGATCTATATTTCTGTTTTTTGTGCCAGTACCATGCTGTCTTGATCACTGTAGCTTTGTAGTACAGTCTGAAGTCACAAGTCAAACATTCTTAAAAGCTGTTGAAATGTCTCGTTCTAGGATGTACACCCTTAATGCATGCAGTTTCTGGACGTCAAGTGGACACAGTGAAGCTGCTGTTGAAGATGGGAGCCAATATTAACATGCAGGACGCTTATGGCCGCACAAGTCTATGCCTGGCAACCTATCTGGTACCAACTGTGTCTGTGATGGCTGTCAAAGAGTGAGGTGGACTAAATGTGTTGTTAGGGGGCCCCACTTGCAGAAGAGTGTTCTTGGATTTGTGCATCTGGCCAACAGAAATAGAACTTTAATGTTTTGCTTTAATCATCTCCAACATTTATATAACGACTTAGAGTTGGTTTCATGGATTTAAGTCATTCTGGATCTTCCTAACAATCCTCTAAGTTAGAGGTGATATTGCCATGAGAGAAATATTCTTTTCCATCTTAATTGCATCAGAATTTCCATTGGGGCATTTCTCAGCACACTTGGTACTCCTTCTAAGAATGCCCTCTGTTAATACCCTCAGTGGGTGGTAACACTTGAAGCTGCAGTTAACCTCTTTGGGGTAGGATTAGTTGAGTGGAAGCTGAAGGATGAGCAAAGTAGAGAACAATGAGAACTGGGAAGAGTGGTGAGTAGGGAGTAGGGGAGAAATACCAGTCTCTTAAGGGACAACACCAAGCATAGGATTCAACCCCCAATCAGTGCCTAACTTAAAAATTATATAGAGCCAGTCCTCAACACAAGAGATTTCAGTCTGGCATTTCCCAATATTAGCACAAGCTTGGTAAAGTCTTACTGAAAATCTTCAAACCTCTCTCCTCTCAAATCTTCCCTGTAATCCTTTCGGGAGACTCCAGGGCTATCTTGAGTCCACGTCAAACAAGTCCTCCTTGGTGCCACACGAAGGTCATCATTCTCCCTCCTCTCCAACGTGGCTCCTGGAAATCTTCATCATAACCACTGTTGCTGCCAATGCAGCTTCTTGCATTTGCTGTTGCTGCCCGTTGACAGTGGTGGATTCACCCACGGTGTCCTGAAGCTTTCCTGGACAAGTAGAGCACTTCCCTTCCCCAAACACCACACCTTCGTGCTTGCAATAAAGCATTGCCCAGTCCTCACAGAGATTTTCTTTAGACACTACTCTTTCATTTCTTATTTGCATGCCCTCTTTCTCTAGGACTCACACATGAAACTGGGAAGAATTTTTCAAAGTGTTGGGGTGCTTGTTTCAAATGTGTGTTCCTGGATTACACCCTAGACCTCCTGAGTCAGACACTCCGGGAGCAGGACAGGGGTTATGGGTGGAGAGAGAAGCGCCTGCATGTTAAACAAATCTCCCCAACAATTTTTATGCCCATTCAAGTTTGAAACACACTGATCTGTGAGTACTAGGTGAAGTCCAGTGTCTCAGACAGACTTACGATGGCCCTCCCAGTCCTCCTCCCTTCTGGCACATGCCCTAATAACTGTTCTTGCTTTAGGGATTTTTGGTGTCTGAGATGAGGAAAAGAGAAAATTTGGATCAGGGGATGGAGGAAGGGAATAGAGATGGTTTCTAAATTTAACTGCCACTAGCATACAGAAGAGAGTGAAACCAAGTTACACTTCTTTCAAATTTCTTGGGCTAGACAGCACTTAAGGGACTGGGAAGAAGTTCTCTTCTAGATCACAGTGAACAGTGAGCCTAGCGAGGTGCCACCGTTGCATACAACTCTTTCTAGGAACGCATTCTAAGGAGCTGCATAGGGAAGTACGCAGGCATGACAGCATGGGCATTACCCTCTTACTGTTGACCCCACCTCTGTCTGGCAGCCCAAGGCAGGGCCCCTCACTGGCTCTCCTGAGGATCCCTGGGAAGGTGAGAGTAGGTGGTATCTTAGTGATTACACAGTGAAGCCCACCACTCCCTCTGGCAATGTTTGAATTCAAGTATTAAAGAGGAACTAGGCAAAGGGAGCACTCAGAAACTGTCTCAGTCACAGCTTCAAGCTCAACATACAAATAAACTTACCATAGATGTGTGATCCTAGGCAAATTTCTTCACCTCCTTATGCCTCTTTCCTCATTTGTAAAATGTAGTAAAAATAATACCCTAAGTTTATCACTGTTGAAGGAGAACTACATGCAGAATCACCCAGAACATAGTAGGTCCAAAACATATTTGTTGGTTCTGAATAGTGACCATGGGTTTCAGATGTAGTCAATGGTTTTCTGATTTCTTTTCTGAAGAAAAAAAAGAAAACCACAGGGGCTTCCCTGGTGGCGCAGTGGTTGAGAATCTGCCTGCCAATGCAGGGGACACGGGTTCAAGCCCTGGTTTGGGAAGATCCCACATGCCGCGGAGCAACTAGGCCCATGAGCCACAATTACTGAGCCTGCGCGTCTGGAGCCTGTGCTCCGCAACAAGAGAGGCCGCAATAGTGAGAGGCCCGCGCACCGCAATGAAGAGTGGCCCCCACTTGCCGCAACTAGAGAAAGCCCTTGCACAGAAACGAAGACACAACACAGCCAAAAATAAATAAAAAAATTAAAAAAAAAAAAATTAAAAAAAAAAAAAAAAGAAAACCACATACACACATAGTTCCAGGAAATGTTGCAAAATGATAAAAATGTTTCAAACCCTTCCCCATCAGAAGATTTGTTTTTCAAAAACTGTAAAACTTTGGCCACTCAAAAATTTGGCAACTCTGAAATTTGTCCAGCATGCCTTTCTTTTGGGTCTCCTGGCCATATTTTTCCCTTTTCATCAGAAAACTTGATGACGGGCATTAGGAACTAAAACCAGATTTAATACATTAGTAAACTATGAATTATTTGCTTCTACTTAAGACAGATATTATTGGTCAGTTCTACAAAGCCATATTCAATTTTAGAACCTATGAATTTTAATGTGCTTTTGTAGAAAGATTTTTTTTTGCAGACTTTTCAGAACCAAAAGGTCTTTTCTTATGATTATCTTTTTTTCTCCTCCATGCATTTAGTAACATTTTTATTGCTTCCAGTACTGCATAGGAAAATCTTCAGTAATCTTTCTCTTGTTACTGGGTAATCTTGAGGCTTAACTATACAGGAATGGAAGAAGGCAGGAAAAAATAGAGCTTTATTATATTATTCTTCATAATAATAACTTCAGTTACTCATAAGTTATTATTATACTCATATACTTCATATACTTATAAGTATACTTATATACTTCATTTACTTATAAGTTTACTTTTAATTAGATGAGTAACCCAAATGATTCTGGATGAATGTAGGAGGTGTTCTCCTTGGCATGTGAGCCAAACTCAGTTATCAGCAGGGTTGGGTCAGTTGCTTAAAGTATTAACAAACAGAAAGGGAGGACTAGCCTGCAGTTATATTTTCCCTTTGAAATAGGAGAGACAGTGGAGAAATGACCCAGCTGTGAGTGCTAACCAAGGAGGGACAAGCATCAGATGCGGCAATATCAGGTCTCAATCTGGTGAATTAGTAGACAACAGGGAGTTCACAGGAAGTTTCTTGGGGAATTCATAGGGGGATAAAACACAACAATGGGGAGCCCTTAGAGGGTGCTGGTGATAGCCCCATATTCAGCAGCAGAAAGATCAGTCAACAGGGAGGCAGGGTCCCAGCCATTGGAGTAGGGCTTAGTTTAGAATTCCAGGCATCAGGAAGGGGACTGACTAGAATAAGCAAGATATTATCTTTGTGGTTACTAGAAAAAGAACTTGGAAAAGAGGACGAAGGACCATTTATCAGATATAGATGAACTGAGGCATAGAGTGGAGGCTGGGACTCAAGAATGACATAGGAGCCCAGTTTTGGAATTGGACACTGACATCCAGGTCAGACCATTGACGAGCATGATTTGGAGCTAAGCCCATAGAATAAGGGTCTAGAGCTGATTAATCACCCCCATCACATGCCACATTTGGCTCTAGGAACTGGGTATAAAAGTGGAGTGCCAGCAAGTGGCCCTAGAAATGCGGAGGCAGATGCAGAAGAGTCTAGGAATCAGTCTGCATCTTACAGGGTAAAGGTCCCAGAAAACTCAGGAATCCACACCTCAAGACCTTCAGCCCTCTGTTGTCTAAATGGGAGTTATGGTCCTTAACCAACCACTTCAGGTCCAATAGAACATGTTTTTAGCCAAACCAAAGAAGAAAGAGAAAGAAAACTAGAGAAAGTTTGTTGGACTCTGTTACTATGTTATGCGAGATTGTGTTATATAACTATGCTTTTGCTCTTCCAGGGTTGGCTGGAAGGCTGTGTGAGTCTACTAAGAAATGGTGCCAAGCACAATATCCCTGATAAAAATGGCCGTCTGCCACTGCACGCTGCCACCGCTGAGCCCGATGTGAGGTACGTAGCCAGGTTCACACGACGCTCAAGTTGGGAGGCACCCAACTTGGATTAGAAGGTCATCTAATCCAATCCATGTGGCAAATAAAAACAAAATCCATCCATTTTTTTGGTATTTGCAGGAGACAGGACCCCATCTCAGTGAATCAAAATATCCTGGAACAATCTCAACTCTAGTCTCAATCCCAATTTTACTTCGATAAAACCCTTTTCTCCTAGTCTCTGATTTAAGAAGAAATGCTGTTTGTCATCATCTGAATTTCATATATTCATTCATTCAATTAATCAGTCAATTATTAACTCAATAACTATTTATTGAGTGCTTATTATGGACCAACCACTGCTCTAGGCCCTAGAGTTGCCCAGTGAGCAAGACAGTGTCTCTGACCTCACAGAGCTTACTTTCTAGTGAAGGAGTTAAGTGGCACACTAGTAAACCAATAAATAGGATAATTTCAAATAGTGACGAGTGCTGTGATGGAAACCAAACAGGGTAAGAGAAGGTTAATGTATGAACCCAGAGTCATGCCAACATTTATGGGCTGGAAGGAGGCAAAGACCCAGCAAAGGAGACTGAGACAGGGGGACCAGTGGGTGAGAAGGAAAACCAGAAGTGTGTGCTGCTGGAGACCATGCAAAGAAAGCCCTCAAATAGTTGGATGATTGAGATCACCTTTTTGTAAGACGATTGAGCAACAAAGGAAAAAGCTTTGTCCAGACCAAGTGTAGCTCCCCCAGGCCTCTGTATCCAAGTGGCCTGGGTCCCCAGTCTTTCGAAAGCCCCTTCTGGCAGCTTGATGACAGCACACTTCCCACTGTGGAATCAGCAAGGTTCTGTTCCAGGCACTTCCTGAACCTCTGCTGACAGAGCAGGCCTCTGACAGGAACTTCACACTCCCCAGAGCTAGGCTGCAGGCCAGCAGCACGGTGGGTGCATTCTGCTGCCTCCTTCAGACCCTGTGTTCAGAAGTAAACTGAAGCCATGCGGGGGTTGAGGAGACCAAGGCCCCTTCCAGGTTGAGAGGTAATAGGATTTCTTCATTTCAGTGTGTTTACACTGAAGTTAAAGGACTTGGGAAATTCCAGGACTATTCCCAACCAAGCCTTGCCTCTTATTATCATTGGATCATATCCAGGAATAATAGAAAACTAGGATTTACTCAAAGCCCAACAAAACAAGGAAGTTTAGAGAAGAAACAGCAAGCCCAGAGCTAACAATCAGTAGACATCATAAAAAAATGACCACCTTCTGATGAAAAAAGAGTGACTTTTGTAGACAACCCACAAAAATATTTAGTCACAAAATCATATTGTCTTCCCAAGAGTGATCTTTAGAAAATACATTTTAAACGTACCTTTTAAGACTATTCTGCCCCAATTTACTCCACTTAGATGATTTTTACCTGCCTCACTCAGAGTAGTCATTTCAAAATCTACCTGATTCTGGAAAATGAACACCTGCTTTAGTTATGGTAATCATAGCTGTTGTAACAAGTAAAACCCAAAGCTTCAGCATTTTAACATAATAGAAGTTTAGTCCAATGTAGGTTTCCTGGATGGGGGCAGGGGGCCTCCCCTCCACAGGTAATTCAGGGAGGCAAGCTTGTGGCTTCATCATCTCCTAGCATCACAGAATCCTTTTTGTTCAGCCTGCAGATAGGGTAAGAGGAGCTTAGATAAGCCTCACTTGTTTCTTTCAAATCTCAGCCTGTAAATGACACAATTCACTTCTGCTCACATTCCATTAATAAGGATGAGTCATTTGGCCATAAAGAGCGACGGGGAATATAGTCCCTGACCAAGAATCCACCTCCCGGCGATGACTCCAATCCAAGAAAGGGGGGCAAGAATTTTGGTGAAAACCTGGCTCTGCCATTAAACCATTGCACCTGAGGGGTGAACTAAGCCTTGGCAGTCAAAATCACACTCAAGATCAATTTGGTCAATAGATTAGGCTCATCATCTGAAATCACTACAATAATATATTAAAAACTAATCTAAGTGTACTTCCTCTTTTGTGGACTTATTAGACTATATCTTATTATGCCCAGCAGTGCCCCTAGACTCTCAAGGATTTACATTACATCACTGTAACTGAGATAACACAGAGCTGTGGCTTCCCCTTCTCGTGAAATTGTCCCAAATGACCCAGTCACCACCTTAGGATGAGCTGAAGCCAGAAAAATAAACATCCTCTGTGTGCTGATGATATAGTTTTATTGTCCTAAATGGACAGTTAGCTAATTCTGGAAGACAAAGTCTGCTTTAGTTATGGTAATGCTAGCTGCTGTAACTAGTAAAACCCAAAGGTTAAGATTAAATATTCCAAAACCAAAATTGTCATACCTGTTAAATGTTCTCCAAAAATGAATTGGGGTAAACCTTAACAACTGTCGACTGAAAAAAAAAAAAAAAAATGCACGACGTGAGAGTTGTGAGTTAAGTTTTATTTGGGGCAAAATGAGGACTTATAGCCCAGGAGAGAGCATTTCAGATAGCTCTGAGAAACTGCTGCAGAGGGGTAGGGGGGAAGGTCAGTATATATGTGATTTCAGTAAAGGCGGAGTACATGCAATCAAGCACACATTTTTGCAGAAGGTTGCTGCTAGTCACGAGGAGCAGATGTCACCATGAAAGATTTTAGTGCTTTTCTAGATATGAGGAGATGCAAGAATTGGGCTCATAAAATCTCCTGAAAATATCTAACTATCTGAAGGCCAGTTCTGCCAGTTTTTCCCACAGTACAGAGTGCCTCATTCCTGATCTCCACCCTGAACTCCTTTCAGGGGGTGTTGAAGGTCAGCAGTCTCAGCAGCTTGTGATTTAATCCTTGTAGGGGTAGACGGCAAGTGCCAACCTTCAGTTTGACACAACCCATACAGCAAATCAACTGGCTTTGTTACCTAGAGAACATTTCAAAACTAGCTTGATGGAAAGGATTCCTTATGGAATTACGTTGCTTAAAATTAGATATTTTATCATTGTTTTATTGAGAAATTTTATGGCCGTGGCAGAGTTTGATAACATCTGCATTAAATCCTTCAAGCCGAAACTAACCGCACCGGAGAAGTTGGGCTTCAGTTGCCCATTTGTTTGTGTGTCTGCATGAACTCAGAATCGTTTTCTGAGAAAAAAAAATCTTGGTCTATCTTGTGGGCACTTTCTAATCCTAAAATCATAATGCAGAAGGGAGTGACCTTCCATTAGGCCATGCATACCTGTTTGACTATTTAATTTTCCTAAGTGGATACAACTTTAGGCCAGCTTGTCTGACCATTAAAGCATATAGGTCTGTAGTGACAAAAAGGATGATGACGACAAACAGCACTGATTATTTATCATGTTCTGAGCAAAGTTCTTAGTGCTTTCCATGTACTATCTCATCTAATCTTTACCACACCTCTATGGTGTGATAGGTATCACATATGTGATGTGATATGTAATATTTCTATCCCCATTTTATAGATGAGAAAACTAAGGCATCCAGAAGAAAACTAATTGCCTAGTGCATGTGTGAAGATAAGTAACCTGCCCAATGGGTCTGCTGTGCTCCTGGAGTCCACTGCTGTGGACCCTGTTGAATTTATTTTAATGGCCACATTTTATCATTAAGCCCTCAGTCTACACTGAGAGGCCTTATAAGAAACAGCCATACAAAACTCCTTATTGTCTGATTGTCAGGAAATTTTTTTTTTGTTACAGTGTCCAAAAAAATCTTTTCTGAAAAACCACAAGAAAAATTTCTACTAAAGGAGGAATTCCTGTGCTTCTCCTGATAAATTATTTTTTATTTTTACTGTGTGGACACTGTGACTTATGATCATGTTTCTCTCTTTGCATATTTAGAAAACTCAAAGCCCAATTTGTGTCTCACCTCTGGCATGCACATAGGACCATAATTATGTGTTCTTTATCCTGCCCTCATTTTCTCTTTGCCTAGTTTTTTCACTTGTGATCTTGTTTTACTATATGTATCTGAAAACCACCTAAAATCCTGTTTTTGGATTGAGGTAAAGGGTGGCCAGGAGTGCCAGCTCAGGAGTCAGACTGACTGGGTATGAATCTGGCTCCATATCTTACAGACCATATTATCTTGGGCAAGTTAACATGTCAAGGTTCAGCTAGCTTTCTTTTCTAGAAAGTAGGAATAATACAGTACTTACCTCATAGGTAAGTAGGCAAAAGTAAATGAGAAAATATGTGGAAAGCACTGAACACTGTCAATTGTCCATGTTCAGTAAGTGTTAGTGGTGATGATGAGGGTGATGATATCGATGATGATGATGATGGAAGATAGAAATAAAGTACCGTAGATCAGCACTAAAGAATGAAACCCTGCTACGGCCATCCACCAGCTCTCACCCTGGCCTTCTTCACCTTAGCACACACAGGTCCACAAAAAATATATCTGCACACACAGGTGCATGCCCACACAGTCCTGCACCCACTGACATGAGCACACATTTACTGCGAAGGTCATCAGGGTATGAACAACGCTCCCATTTGTATTAACCTTGGGACATTGTAGAGCATTGCAAGATTTTAGAACCCAATGAACATTAGACTCAACCATTCAGTGTACATGCATCTATATTTTTCCTCTAATCATAAGCATATGTACCAGCCACATTGTGGCCTTGTACTCAGGTATTCATACTCCTTTTAAAATCCACTAACTCCTATATTTCCAAACAGCACACTCCTTCCACTCGGTGCTTCCTGGAGACTAGAGTGAAGTCTCAAACTGAAGCTGCTTATAAACAAGCCAAGGGGACACTTCAGTTAGCCCTTTGCCTCCAGAGAAATTTTGGTTTCTCTGATGGAAACAACTCACTAGCAAACCAACCAGTGGCAATATAAAGCCTTAGCTAAGCTACAGCTCTGCGGGAAATCTAAGCTGCTGCCGGGATGAAGAACCTATAATTAAGAACATGAAGGCAAGCTGGATGTACAAAAGCAAAGGAGCACAGGTTTCATCTCACGAGTCCCCTTCCTGCTTTGAATGCTCTGCTTCTCAGCAGGTCCGAGTTTTCTCCCTTTCAGCTCCCCATTGCTTTTCTTGCTTCCTTGGCTGGGACATTCAGAGGGCGTCCATGTGAAAGAGGGGGCATGATCATTAAGACAAAGCTCCAAAGAGCATGCAGTTGTGTTTGTACAACACTGCGCATGCTAGAGTTGCAAGGCAAGCAGCGATTTCCTCTGAAAGCAGCCACAGGGCTCTCTGAAAGTCTTTTTTTATGGTCTCCATGGTTACCAGCAGATTTTTTTTTTTTTTTCCTTCCAGAGTGCCAGCAGCTCTGCCTCTTTTCATTGCTCTTGACTACAGCCAGAGGGAGGAAGGAAATCATTTCTTTGGGGTCCTATTCTCTAGTTTCCAGGTGATGCATTCCAACCTGCAGTGGATGTTTCACTGAAGCATACTCTCACATCCAGGCAGCTTCAGGGACAGGAGAGCAGATGACTGGCTTGGGGACCCTTTTTCCCAGCCATCCCGGCTGAGCCAGCTCCAGGACTGTGAGCCCAAGGGGCCAGCAAAACAGAGAAGCTCAAGGAGACAACCCTCCCCCCTTTCCGGGATACATCTAGCTGAGCTCTCTCTGGCCTCCCAATCACCTAATGGCAATCACGGGACCCCAGAATATAAAGGGTGGGAGCCTTTTAAGAAATTAATCATAATATAGAATTTATTATAGTATGTAAAGTCCATGTTAAGTGCTTTATATGCTTTGACCCATTTAAAGTTACAACAAATCTTTAAGAAGTAGGGTTGTTGTCATGTTTATTTTACAGATAAGAAAATGTAGGCACTGAGAGTTTTATAACTTGTCCGAGATCTGGCTGATTGGTGAGGGAGCAGGGCTTCTAATAGAGGCAGTCTGGCTCCAGCCTCCGTGCTCTTATCACTCACCACTCTGCCTGTCTGGGAAAGCTGCTGCTGGGGACCTGTGCCTGCTGTCCTGGCAGCTGGGATGAGGTGAGCCTTATGCTGTGGCCTGGAGATCTGAGAGCAGAGTTTTAGCTGGTGCTAATAGGAAATTGGGCTGGGGAGTTATGGGAGAAATACTCCTGGGTCACCTTAGCACAAAACAGGAGCTCTGAGAAAACAAAACTAAGAAGTCTGCAAGTCCGCTGTTAATTAAGACAGATGTGGGACAAGTATCTTGCAGATTACCTCTGAACCACGGAACAGTATAGAAGCACCAGGCTGGAAAGCAGACACCTGGTTTCTCGTCCAGGCTGGACAACCAAGGCAACGTGTGATGGCCTTGGCAAGCCGTGTAGTGCATCAGGTCATTTGCTCTCATAAAATGAGAGAAAGAGAGAGAGAGAATACTCATCTGTAAATTTGTACCAGCTTTAAAGATCGATGAGTCTCAGTGACTTAGGAATCAAATGGAGGCAAACAGTATAGGTTGGCATATATCACTCAGGGTCGTGACAGGGAAGACATGAAATAGTAAACGAGATGACTAAGAAAGTTTAATGAAAGACTATTTGAAATTAACCAGCAAGAGATGGTGACAATCTGCCACCCCCACTCCCCTCCAAAAGCAGGAAAATGTTCCACCCCGAGGCCACAAGAGGTGAGGAAGGAAGCTGTTACTGGAACCTGCTGAGAGCTGGGCGGTAGTTGTAATTGTAGTGTAGGAGAGGGGCCACCTGGCAGGAGCCAAGGCCTTTAGTAGAGGAAAAAAATCATTGTCAGGAAGGGAAGTGGCTTCTCTCCTTCCTCCTGCTGGTTCTCCCACTGACCAAACCCAGTGGGAGGTCAGAGGGCAAGGGACCTGGATGATGAAGTTATTGGAGGTCAGCCTCAGAGTAGGACACTGCAGGGCAGAGACTGGATCTGAGAGACAAACAGAGGACTATCCAGCACAGGGCTCACCCTGTGACCCTTGGAGGCTCACCTAGGATGTGAGAAGAGGTCTTGATCTCCCCACCCCCGCTCTCATCTGGTTAGAGCCAACTCCCCCCAGTGTGATCACGCTGCTCTGGAGGAGCCCCAGAAGATCCTGTCCGACTACAGATGATCTCAGTCTGCTCAGGGTTAGCCGAGGATAACCAGGTTGGATCACCACTGACCTCCTGCTCACTCTCGCTCTCCCTCCCCCAGCACTTCGGACCCAATGTGCCCTAGAGATTAGACAATGGCCATTAATGATAGAGAGAGAGGGGGGGAAAGAGAGAGAGAGAGAAAGAGAGAGAAAGGAAAGGGAAGGGAAAAGAAGAGGAGAGGGCAGGGTAGGGGAGGAGAGGAGAAAGAGGAGAGAGAGAGAAAGAGAGAAGGAAAGAGAGAAAGAAGAAAGATAGTCACCCGTTACCCTCCCCCCCATAAAGCAGCTATAAGGGAAAATATAAAAAATAGCATTAACCAAAATACAATTATTTTTGTAGCATCTTCCCACCTGACGGAGAAATTCTAGAATTCAGAAAGGGTAAAGAGATGTGCTGTTTACAGTCATAGCCACTGTTCCTTTAAAATCTGTATACTAGGAGTTTTACACCTGTTATGTTATTTAACCCTCACCACCACCACCGCTGTTATTATCCTTGTTAGAGAAGTGAGGATACAGAAGCTCAGAGAGGTCATGCAGTGGTGAGGCCAGAATTAAATCACAGCAGTATCCTGGCTCCCCAAAAAACAGTGATAAGACTAGATTTAAAACCTAGGCTTCCTGGTTATATTACCCCCACTGAAGAAGTCCACCCCCATTTAAGTTCTCTTTGTAACACAGTATGATCAATCCCTCTGATTAATATTAAGCAATTTAATACTTAGGACTTTAGATGTCATCTCAGCTGAGAGACAATGGAAATCTGATTCAGGAGGAGGCTAAGCCATTTTATTTTTCAAATAATTCTTCCAAAATAATTGCCGAATTTTTTCATTGTCCGCCCATAGACAATCCTTTATCATCTTGGTGAGTATATTAGTTTGCTGGGGTGACTGTAACAAAATACCACAGGTTGGGTGGCTTAAACAACAGAAATTTATTTTTTCACAGTTCTGAAGGCTGCTGCTGGAAGGCCAACATCAAGGTGTCAGGAGGGTTGGTTTCCTCTGAGACTCTCTCCTTGGCTTGCAGATTGCCATCCTCTTGCTGCCTCTTCACATGGTGTTTCCACTGTAAGCGTGTGCCTCTGGTGTCACTCTGTGTGTCCTAATCTCCTCGTTTTATGAGAACACCAGTCAAATGGGATTAAGGCCCGCTGTAATCCTTCATTTTAACTTAATTACCTCTTTAAAGGCTCTATCTCCAAATACAGTCACATTCTAAGGCATTGGGGGGTTAGAGCTTCAACATATACATTTGGGAGGGACACAATTCTTTCTATAACAATGAGTATCCATTGATTTATTCATTCAGCACCTTTCTCAGTGGTTTCCAAATCTGATTGTTTACCAGAATTTTCTGAACAGCTTATTTAAACGGTAGAAGCTACGCTTCTCTCCAGAACTCCTGCGTCAGAAACCTTGAATATACAGCCCAGGTAAAAAAAAAAAAATCTCCCCAGGGAATTCTGAGATGGAGCCAGGGTTAAAAGTTCTAGGGTTAAGTATTGTAGAAATAACACTTACTGTGTTCTAGGCATGCTTTAAATGCTGTATGCATATTAACTCATTTAATCCTCATGCTGATCTATAAGGTAGGCACTTTTTATTACCCCATTTTATAGATGAGGATGCATAGGCACAGAGGAGTGAAGTTACTTGCCTGTGGTCACAGAGCTGGTCAGTGACAGGACTGGGATGTGAACCCAGGTAGTCTGGCTCCAGAGTCTGGGCTCCTAACCACTATACTGACAGGACTGGGATGTGAACCCAGGTAGTCTGGCTCCAGAGTCTGGGCTCCTAACCACTATACTCAACTGCTTCTCTCCCACAGATGGAGTACTGACCTCAGTCAACCAAGTATTGGGCCCAAGTGGGATAAGAACTTGAACTTGAGAATCATTGGCACTTGTTTCACACTGATAACTGCCATTGCATGCTTAGGTATTTGTGCGTTTTAGAAAGAATAAGCGAAGTTGTAAATGCTGACTGCCTCCAGGTATAACCTGTACATTTAGAAGGCATGACACATGTACCTAGTGGTGAAGCAATTTGAAAGCACTCTATAAGTTTATGTAAAATGAATAAAAAATAAGCACTGGAGGACTTTGCTTCTTAGAGTGAACACAAAGGGATACAGTTCTGGTGAGTAAGATAAGCATGAGGATTCGCTTTCTCCGTTCTCTTTGGCCGCTCCAGAAGCACTAAGATAGAGAGGGGGTGGGAGAAGAGATAGAGGTCTTCCTCCTACCTGCCTTCTTGTGCCTTCTTACCTATCACACTGGCTTTTTTTCCGTGGATCTTTCCCCTAGTAAATGCAAAGGGTGTATGGTCATTTGGAGGCCTTCAACAGACTGTATTTCTAATGTCATGTTCTCATTCAGATTCTGTTCTTTTAAGCCACTTCTCCTGTTTTTCTTTACAGACTCTTAACAGTCCTGGTACAACAGTCAAACCTCAACGAGATTAATCACCAGGACAGTGAGGTGAGCCTGCCCTCTCAAGGAACAGTTGGCATTGCGCATGTTAGGGTGGGAATAAGGGCTTTTCTGAACCACAGTGCTTCCTCTCTTAAAGGTGCAAGGAGGGGATGGAGCAGTTTTGTGTTCCTACCCTGAGAGGGAAGCCTGTGTCTCCACTATGAATTCTCAGGCAGAAATGTATCCCTCTGTGGGTGTGGGTAGCTTTTAATAGGGAAGGATTTATTGCATTAAGTATTTATGCATTTATCATACCACTGAAATTTTGTAATTTCTCTTTGGACATTGAGAAATAAATATTGCTCTTTCCTGTCTCCCCGAGTACCAGAAACTTCGAAGGCTGCCGACGCTCTCTCTTTGAGTGAAAGATGACAGATAGATAGTAATTCTAGGCTCCCTGCTCCAGAAGCCACATTATTAATGCCAGTGATCACAACTGCTGTTTGCTTTACGTTGCAAGGCAATCCTGTACAAGGCTTCCAGCAAGACAGCACAGCACTCCCAACTCAGTTCCTGAGGGAGGGTGGATCAGACCAGGCAGAGCCGCCCCAAAGCAGCTGAGAGTCTTTTATCTACTTAACTCTTCTAAAACCCAGGTCTGATCTTTATTAGCCAGCCTGATTTCTGTAATAGCTTCTTAAAACTGATTTAAATACCTGATTTTTAATGGATTTTTTTTTTAAAGTAAGCTTGGCTTGACTGCACTAAGAATGTCTGATAACTTTAAGAAAGTCTGATAGCATTGAAAGTGCATATGCCTCAAGATGCCAAATAACACTATTTTCAAGACAAACTGGCCATAGACAACAGGATGGGAGGAAGCCCCCTAACAGGCGCTGGGCCCCCTACCCCATATTTCTCCTGGGCTGGGCTCCTCATCTTTCTTGAGCCTTCTGAACAAAGGCCTCCTTCCAACGGGCTTGGCAGTAATGACCACACCAAAAAGCCCCTACATCACAGCCTGGGTCTGAGGTTGGACATCTCCCTGACTTGGTGGGCACATGCTGCTTTCACCCCCCATGTCTTCACTGGTTTAAAGCAAAACCTCAGATGAGAGAATATTGCACTGTTCTAAACTTCTGCTTTAAAAACGAGAACCAGAGATGAGAAAGTACACTCTGGTCACTCTGCCCATGGTGTGAAATCAGGGAGCTTGGGGGCTTGCAGGTTATGTCAGCTGATCAAGAACTTCTAGATTTTGGGCAACTTGCCAACCACTTCTTCCACCTCCAGCTCCTACCTTCACTCCCCCCACTAACTGGGACTTATTAGAAAGGGGACAAATTCAGTCATTCACACCCTAAAGCTAAATTCCTCTTATAGACATCCAACTCTGTCCCCTCCTCAGTGGAGCTGAACATCCCCTAGCAAAGTGACAGTTCCCTACTTTTTCCCACCCTGGGAGGCCCCTGACTGGTGGAGACAATGAATGTAGACAAAAATCTTTCTAACGGTGGTAATTGTAACACTTTTCAGATAATATGTGGTAAATATTGGAGAAATCTCTAGTTCCTTCTCATGCAAAGCAACCTCTCAGAGAAGATTCCTCCTGCTCTTACACCAGCATTGGCATTTCTGAGCAGGAGCCTCAAAAAGGACACTTCCCCCCAGTGTCGCAGCTTCCTCTTCGCCCCATGTCACAGCATGTTTGAAATCCATCTGAAGCCAACTACTAAGTCTTGCCTGTGTGTTTCATTAACATATATATTGCTAGTGTGAGCCAATCCACATAAATTTGCAAGGGCTAATTTGCCCTTTGCCATTGGACAAAGGACAGTTCTGAAATGGAAAGAACACGGCCCAGGCTTTCTTTGTCGTTTGTTACCTTGGAGGAGTTCCTGCATTTGGCTTCTCGGGGTTCTGAATAAGCAGTCGCTTACTGAACCCCGCCCCTCCCACAATCACTTTTCCAATGACTTCCAAGCACAATGTAGTCTCCATCATATATGAGGGGGTAACAGTTAAAGCACACACACACTCTACATCTGCTAAATAACAGGAAGCAAAAAACAGCAAAGGCAAAAGAAATCAGGGAAAAGGTAAGCTATTGCTGGCAGAACATTATGGTTTCCTAATGACAAGAGGAAAGAGCAAGACATAACCCCTACATAGTGTGAATAAAATTATTTTCCAATAACTGAAGGACTCCCCAGCTTATCACAATAATGGTTAAAGGTTAAATGGTCAATTAATAGAAATCTAACTTCATTAAGAGACATATTAGATTGTTAACTGAAACTAAAGAATGGAGAGAGGGAGAGAGGAAGGAAAAAATCTGTTTCTGAAGCCATCCTCTAATTGCTTACATAAAAAAACCATGATATGTGCCGCTTTATATCAGAGAGATGAATATCACTCTAGAGGCTGTCCTGATCTGAACTCAGTGACTTAAAACATTTTTTGTGTTGTTAGTTTTTACTTGTATAAGTAATACATGAACACATTTGCTTCTTTAAAAATTTAAATATTACAAGTAATACTAGAAGTCCATGATTACTTCCACCCCACCACCTTAGCCCCCAATTGCTATTTGATGTGTCTCTTTCCCAGTCTTTTGTCTATTTACACTATGTGTGTATATATATATAGACACATAGGCACTATGGAGTATAACATGAAAGATATCTCATGTTATATGTTGTTCTGCAACTTTGATTTTCACTCAAGAATATGTCTTAGAGTGTCTTGGATATGTTGATGCATATAAATCTGGCTCATTCCTTTTAATGGCTTCATAATGTTTCACACTATGAAAATACATCCTTATATTTTCTGTTCCCCTATGAATGAATATTTAGGTTGTCTCCAATTTTTCACTATCACAAACACTACTCTGAAGGGTGTTTGTATAAGCTTCCTTGAGTATTTTATACGAACATTTCTCTAGAAGAAAAATTGTTGGGCAGTAGAGAGTGTACATTTGT
This sequence comes from Eubalaena glacialis, assembly GCF_028564815.1. Lineage (NCBI taxonomy): Eukaryota > Metazoa > Chordata > Mammalia > Artiodactyla > Balaenidae > Eubalaena > Eubalaena glacialis. The sequence continues at coordinate 43,521,062 of NC_083719.1, read as the reverse complement.
GTGTATGGGAGGGGTTCTATTCTTTTTTTTAATTGAAATATAGTTGATTAACCATATTGTGTTAGTTTCGGGTATATAGCGTAGTGATTCAGTACTTTTGCAGATTATATTCCATTATAGGTTACTACAAGGGTATAATCCCCTACGCTATATAGTATATCCTTGTTGCGTATCTATTTTATATATAGTAGTTTGTATCTGTTAATCCTGTTCCCCTGATTTGTCCTTCTCCCCCCCCCATTGGTAACCACAAATTTGTTTTCTATATCTGTGAGTCTGTTTCTGTTTTGTATATACATTCTTTTCTATTATTTTTTAGATTCCACATATAAGTGATATCACATAGTATTTGTCTTTCTCAGTCTGACTTATTTCACTAAGTATAATATTCTGTAGGTTCATCCACATTGCTGCAAATGGCAATATTTCATTCTTTTTATGGCTGAGTAATATTCCGTTGTATATATATACACACAACATCATCTTAATCCAATCATCTATTGATGGGAACTTGGGTAGCTTCCATGTCTTGGCTGTTGTAAATAATGCTGCTATGAACATTGGGGTGCATGTGTCATTTCAAATCAGTGTTTTCATTTTTTATGGATATATACCCAGGAATGGAACTGCTGGATCATATGATAGTTCTATTTTTAGTTTTTTAAGGAACCTCTATACTGTTTTCCACAGCAGCTGCACCAGTTTACATTCCCACCAACATTGCATGAGGGTTCCCTATTTTTATTTTTAATATGCATGCCTGGTTGTTCTTCAAAACGACTGCATCAATTTATAGCTCCACCCATAGTGTAAAAGGGTGTTTATCACTGTTTGCCTATTGTTGGATTTCCTTGTTATTGTTTTAATTTGCATTTCCCTTATAGCCAATGAGATCGAGCATAATTTCATAGGTGCAATGGTCATTTTTAGATCTCCTGTGACTTGCCTGTTTAGGTCCTTTGTCCGTTCATCTGTTGTGTTACTTGTAATTTTCTCACAGATTCATAGGAGTTTATTTTATATTCTGAACATTAGTCCTTTGTCTGCTGTTGGATTGCAAATATTTTTTCATAGTCTGTTCCTTACTTTAGAACTGCTTGTGATGTCTTTTCCTGTACAGAAATTTTAAAATATGATATAATCAAAATGATCATTCTTGTCCATTGTTGCTTTGCTTTTGGTATCTTTTTAAAGAAGGCCTTCCCTACCCCTAGGGACATAACTACGCTATGCTAAATTTTCTTTTAGTTTGTTACAAGATTTTTTTTTAATATATGGTTCCATTTCTGAACTCTTTGTTCTCATTCCAATGATCTGTTTGTTTTTCCTGTTTCATTAACCACACTGCTTAGTTATAAAGTGACTTATTTAGAAGCTATTCACACTGTAAAGTTTAACACTGTGGGAAAGGCAAGATGGGTCAGATGGGTTAGATTGTCCTTTGTGCCTTTATTCTTCTGGACCTCAGGGGAATCAATGACAAAGAGAGAGGCTTGTCTACTGCAGCTACAGAGAGTTAAGTTGCTAAATTCCTGGAACCTAACCTCTCCTGCTTTCATTTTAGCTTTGACAGGAAGAGCACCCCATCAAGAGTGGGTATGAAATGTTGGCATCTGGGTTAGAACTTTGAATGCATTTATCCAGAAAAGCACTGTTATGCATGGTATTTAGGATAGATTGTTGATCCTATATTAAATGCACATTCTGATATAAGTAGATTTTTGTGAGTGGCCTAACAATCCAAACTTCCATTACAACAGCACTCTCAGAAAATAAATCCAAGTTGCAAAAACAGATGTGAATCTTTGGATATAATTCTTAGCACTAAAATCCACTTACAACATTCCTAAGATACAAGCATAAGCAGAGATTATGCACTATAAAGGCAAAATCAATAGAAATAGTCCCTGACCCTAGAAATCTTTTTATTTTACAGTTGGCAAAAGGTAAAATAATAAAGCAAAAAAATTTTAATGCACCAGAGTTTTTATCCTAAAAATGAACACCTTAACAAATGGAGTAGAGTCACTACTACTTAGGAGCCCTTACTTCCCTCTCTCCCCCGACCCTCCTTTCCCCATAAGTTTCTAGGGGCAGTATTTTTTATCTTTGTGTCCCTAGAATCTAGTTCAGTAACTTACACATAGTAGAGTCCCCCAGAAAATACATGTTTAGATAAATAGAGAATTACATTATTAAATTCAAGAAAAAGTCATATAATTTTATTTTATTGGCCTTTTCTCTCTTTGTTTTGTTGACCCAACTCAATGACCCATTTTATTTACCAGACTTGACTCCAGGTGACTTTTAGTTATTTCCAAAATCTCCTCTCAAAAAAATAAGATTTTATATTATTCTAGATCTTAAAAAATGTACTGTAGATTCTAGGGCAGGGGTCCTTGTCCATTTTCATGACATGGACACATCTGGTATGTTGGGGAAGCCTATGGATCCCTTCTCAGAAAAATGTTTCAAATTACATAAAATAAAATATATAGAATTAAAAAAAGTATATTGAATAACAGATATCAAACTATTTTAAAGAACAAATTTGCAATATTAATATGCAAGCTTTTTTTGCTAATGCACTACTAATCTTTGTGATCTATAACTGTAAGGTTTTTCCCAAATAAATTTGAAGAAAATGGCTTTCATTACAGCACTTCTAACCATCTAGGTTTTTTTAGAATCTTTTAAAGTACATCATTTATTCCAATCTTTTGTATACAGAAGACCCTCTATAACTTTTGTGAGAGGTAGTCACAAAATTAATAATGTGTGAATATTAAAATGTCAAACAGAGCCAAACTGGACTTCTGTGAAATTCTAGATCCTTCAGATGATCTAGAATTGTTTTGCTGATCTTTCAAACACCTGCTAAAATTCTACCCCCAGTGCACCAAGGCGAGGGGTGAACCAAGCGCCCAGCCACATCACACATTTCTCTCTCTGTGTCTTTCAGCGTCTGCAAGAGCTGGTCTAAAAGTGCAATTCTGAAACATGAAAACTGCTAAGCACTTCATCAGATTTCTGCTTCATAAAACATAAAAGTTACAGTGGTTTTGGAAAAAAAGAAAAAAAGTCTGAGAAGCTAATAGGACTTGAAAGCCCTTAACTGAAATGTTGGTGGCACAGGCTCAAGGCACAGAATTACTCATCTGTACAAGAGCCTGTTCCAAAACAGCCCCGCTATGCACCCAACAGTCACCACACACAGTCCTATCAGCTATCTCGAAATGGATCCTAAGTCAACCAAAACTTAACATTTCCCTCCAAAACATTCTAGAGAGCTATGTTCTTAAATGAATGTAAGTTACTCTTCACTGTTTGAGCCAATACTCCTTCTTTTTCAACTAAGTGGAATTCTACTGTTACAAGAGTCATCTGGGTGTTTGTTGTAATATATCTTCAGGTAGCTCCTAGATTTTCAGCCCTTAGATTCTTTGAAGGCCCAGTTGAGTCCTCAGGGACTCAATGAGGAGCCTCACAGTTTGGACACAGGTGGCTGGCTTGCGTTCGACAGACTCTAGTACCTTACACTCCCCATGAATTCAAGGGAGCCTGGATAACCTGCACTTCGCTAATTAATTCTTCCTATGAACACTTCTTGAACACCTAATGTGTGCTTGGGCATATCACAGTGAATGAGCCACAGCCTCTGCCTTTAAGTGCATCACAGCTTAATCTTAGTCCCTATCACAGCTCAGTGCAAATGCCAATTGCCCAAGCCTGAAGTCTGCCCCGTAAATGGCCACCAGAGTCTTAACATAACACAACTAGGATGTGTTAGCTGTGTTAATAGAAGCTGAAGGAAGGAGGAGGCAGTTGTAGGAAAAAGTTCCTAAACAAAGTGTGTTGTGCAATACAAAGGGCTGCACTTGAGCTGATTCTAAAAGTTTTGGTTTTCATATTACTAACTCTAAGAGGATGTATTTGTATTTCTCATTACCCCAATTGAAAAAAACAGCAACAGGAAGTTTCCCTTGACTTGAGTGAATGTTTGAAACCTGTTTATATTGTAATATAAATACACAAATTTATGTTATATAACATATTATTATTTAGAGAAGTAATGGAGTATTTCAAGTCTTGATTTGGGGCCACTCAGAGGATCAACAGTTATTTATAACACTGATCCCAAATTCCAGGGTAGGGGAGGAGTGGGGGGAGAATATGTATATTTCAATACCTTACAAAAATAAATATCTGCCAGCTGCACTTTTAGAAGAAAACTAGAGGTGATGCCAAATGAAACAAATAATAATAAAGGGTGGCAACCCTTATGCTACTGAGAATCACCGTTCTAGAAAGTGAGAAGACCCTGAATCTAGCTAAAATCACAAAGAAAAAAATTGTCCAGCAGCTGAGCTCATTTCCAAAATGAAAGTCTACTAGCTTGATGTGTGGAACAAGCATCTTCCTCCAGAGTTAGAGAGACCTGGATTTGAATCCCACCTTTGCCTTGTACCCAGTCAGTGGCCTTAGGGAAATTATTGGGTTGGCCAAAAAGTTCATTAGGGTTTTTCCATAACCCGAACGAACTTTTTGGCCAACCCAATATTTAACCTGCGTTTCAGTTTCCTCACCTGTAAAATGGGTCTAAAAATACCTATCTCTTAGGATTGTTGTAAAGATTCAGTGAAGTGAATAAAGTTCTTGGCACCAAGTAGATATATGAAAAATGGTAGTGCTCCTCCCCACCATTTACCAAAGCATGCAGGAGGTGGGGGGTTTTGTTTTGTTTTGTTGTCTTTTCTTTTGTTTTTTCCAGCAGGGGGTTAGGGAGGGGTGTTTGAAGAGAATAACTCTTAAAGCCTAGAAGCTATATTTAGGAGACAAGGATTAACAGTGCATAATGACAGTTTAATTCACAATTTCACACTGAATTCTCATATTGCTAAATCTATATCTCTGCATGTAGTGATTGCCATCTACCTCATTTGGAGTGCTCATCAGGAATTCTAACAGGTTTCAATTGAACAGTTGGTAACAATGATCATATCAGACAAGTTCATTTTCTATAAAGAAGTCATGTTCTGTCTTTCTTTCTTGTGTGAATGATTTTAGAAAGCAAAGCCAAATTTTACAAAAGCAAAAAATTCAATCAAGAACAGTAAGAAGTCACTCATTTAATAAGCCTTTACTTAGTATCCACAATGTGCCTGGCACTGTTCTAGGCTCCAGGGATTCAGACAGGCAGACAAGGGCCCTGCCTTCTTGAAGCTTACACCCCAGTGACTTCAAAATTGTCTCCAATGTCTTTAACCCTGGATACAGGTGGCACTTCATAAGGAAGCCAATGATTCTGAAGCAAATGGGACTCAGCACTGGGAATAATCCTTGCACAGTAAAAAGAATCTGATTCCCTGGAGTCCAGATGTCTAATTCCAGTGGGCCAAATTAAAAAATGAAGAGGACCCATTGAAATGCTGTGAGCTATTCTGAATCCCAAGTAATATTCAGCTGTTGGAATAAGAACAAGATGTTCCACTGTTTTTAGACCAGCATTCTTTTCCATATGGAACCAATTTCTTGAACTATCCTTAAGAGTATCTGGAGGCTCAGTGTTATGTGATACTTGAAACTTGAAAGCAGACCATAAAGTAATGATTTAGAATATGGAACTGGTCAAGGGGGGTTAACATTCTAATCTCACGGCCCCACAAACATCACACCCTAGATTCAGCTCGATCATAGACTTGTGAACTTCCCTAGAGCTCAGCTTCCTCTTCCACAAAATGGGAAGGACAGTGGCACCTGTCAGAGTTGGCTAACTGCTATAGCAAACAATTCGAAATCTCAGTGGCCTGACATAATAAAAGCTTAATTCCTGCTTGCTTCATAGCCCAATGCTGGTTGATGAGGTCACCCTGTCCGACCTCATCAGTCAGGGTCCTGAGTTGATTAATCACATGATTCCAGCACATTCTTGAGCCTTGTCCTCCTCCACATTCCATTGTCAGGTGAGGAGAAGAAAATATGTCAAAGACGACATAGGTTTTGTTTTCTAGACAGACCTTGGAGGGGTAGGGGCTTCCATCCGTCCATCCTTTCTGTCCACACTGCAATGGTCAGGACTCAGTCTCGTGGCTACATGTATCTGCTGGGAGGCTGGGGAGTGTAGACTGACTATGCGCCCTGGAGGGAGAGGAAGTAGAGTTTGGTGAGCACGTAGTGGACTTCACCACAATGCTAAATCCAAAAAGCGTTTGGAGGATTAAGTGAGATAATATACATAAGAACTCATAAAGATCTCTAGATCAATACATATTAATTCTGGAATAATATTAGTTCTGCACTCCTAGCTAGGCTGAGGCCCATCTCCTCCACTCAGCTCATCTTGGATGAGCAGAGAAGGCCAAGGCGGTGACATTATCTTTATGTTACCTGCAGAGACAGCTCCAAAAAGGGAAAGGTACCTGCGTCCTTTGCTCCCTTTACCAGGCATCTTAATCTAGAATCATTTTAGATACATTTCATATTATTGAGAGCCATCGTCAAGGAGAAGAGGCCATCTTTTCATAGTACACTCCCAAATAATACTGGTTCTTTTTGGCAAATGTTTCCCAGAAGAAGCTTATCTTATTATTAAATGATGCCTAGAGTGTGTGACCTTAAGCTCTGAAAGAAGGTGGGATTCACCAGATTGACTCATCCAGATCTGTTCTCCAAGCTGCCACAGAGTGATTTCTTCTAAACAATGTAAATCAGATCATGTCAACATCTGCTTAAAATCCCCCACTGTCTTTCTGTTGAGTTTAGAATAAAATCCAAATGTCTTATACAGGGTATTCCCCATCCCACGCTCCCAGGATCAGCCCTGCCTCTCTCCAACCTCATCTCACATCTTTCTCCTCCTCTCCCTATTCATTCATTCTTTCATTCATTCATTCAACAGCTATTTATTTAGCCTTGGTTCAGTCCCTGGGAATACCGTAGTAAAATAGACAGTGCCCCTGCCCTGGTGGCGGGAGATGGCATCCCAGCGTGACTGATCACGGGTGCCGGCCTTAGTGACTTGTTGCTCGCTGGTCTCTTCCCACAGTTCACCCCGGCTCACAGAAGCCCATGTAGAACAGTTCCTACCCCTGTGGTGGTTACTCTCTCACAGCACCCCAAGTACATTCTTTATAGCATTCAACAATCTGGAAAATCCTTTTGCTTGTTTGAGTGCGTTTATTATCTATCTTCCTCTACCACAGTGTAATTCCCATGAGGACAGGATCTTATTTATCTTATTCACTGTAGTATCCTTAACACCTGTTTGCCTGGCACCAAGTAGAAGCCCAATAAGTATCTGTTGAATGAATGGCTCAAGGAACGAATGAACTGACAGGCGGCAACCAGCACATCTGGTGACGCCCTCAGGCCTGAGGAGAAAGTGTGCTCCGTTTTCCTTCCTGATATCCTGTGCTCATCTGTGTCCCTCTGATTGTGGTTTCGTAGGGAATGACACCACTCCACTGGGCAGCTTTCCACAACCGGCCTCAACACACCCAAATGCTGCTGAAGAAGGGGGCAGACCCCACCCTTGTGGATAAAGACTTTAAAACGGCTCTCCACTGGGCTGTGCAGGTGAGAAGTTAGCCAGTGGGCTTGTCTCAAGTATAAATGGTGTAAAGCAATGTTAACAATTCTGAGTATGTCAGACCTGAAAGATGGAATTTTCAAAGGTACAGTCCCAGCATTGATGTGGCCTTTATATGTACAACAGAGCAAGTAAGATACATGCTGCCCTCTTCCCTTCATTCATATCCAGAGCAGCAACAGCAAACCTGCCACTTTGGAGGATTTGGGTACATCAGTTGCTGAGAAGAAATCCTGCCAAGGTAAAGAGGGGGAGGAGTTACAGAATATCACCCATCTCGGCTGTTACACACACACACACGCACACACACACTCACACATACACCTCTCTCACTCTCTCTTTCTCCATCTCAATGATTGCTGCTGGCTCACAGTGTACCAGGATAACCCTTCAAAGAATTATTAGGAAAGTCCCTTCAAAGTCTTTGGACCATGACTCTCTTCTTCCTTCCAAATCCTCTGAAGCAGAGTAATTCCAGGTGACCCTGAACAATGGTGCTCTGAACAATGAAAATTGTGGCTCATAACCCTACCTCACTATCCCAAAAGGGAATCTGTATCAGTACACATGACCAGAGAAATCAGAAATCTACAGTCCAAGGGGGGGAAAACTGGGACTTCCCGGTGGTCCAGTGGTTAAGACTCCACCTTCCAATGCGGGGGGTGCGGGTTCGATCCCTGGTCTGGGGTTCCACGTGCTGTGCAGTGCAGTGCAGCCAAAAATTTAAAAAAAACACAAAACCCAAAGTGGGGAAAACTGAGACTAAGGTGAAAGAATGACCATACCTAACACTTATTGAAGTGTTTTCTAAGGAAATCATTCAAGGGGAATGATTAACTAAGAGTTATCTATTCTGTCCTTGAAAGGAGAGCGATACTATGCATCCTTTCAACAAACTTGCTAGCCCATTCTGTCTTTTCATGCCTAACCTAGACATCCCCACTGTTTATTTCTATCAGCCCAATAAGTGCACCCTTGCTGAGCTGCTGCCAGGGTCCCTGTGATTCTGCATGCCCTGATGGTGGTTTCACTCAGGTGTTTTCACATGCCACACACAGCAGAGAAGGGCACCTGGCACTTTCAGGGTTGACATGTGTGCCTGAGATAAGGGCAAAACAGAAGTGATTTGGAAACTACTCTGTTTTTGTTCCTACAAACTTGGCTTCAGTTACCCTGTAGCAGGGCCAGCCCTGCAAAACTGTGAAGTGAACAAAGCATGTTTTTGTCATCCTCACCTGCCCTGAGCACCCTCCTCCATACTTTCAGTATCTAATCAGCTGCCCTGTCCCCCTCATGCCGGTCCCTGCCCAGAGCCCAGTCCTCTGGCTGGTCAGGGGTCACCACTGGAGCAGTGGCCCCAGGGCAGCCTGGCTGGGCAACCAAGATGTATCCCACATGAGTTGGCTCTCAGCTGAGGTGAGAGTGGTATCGGAATCAAGCATTTTCTGTATATTCACTCCCATCGCCCCTGTTTTCTGATTTCATAGATCTGGGATGGGGCTCATGCAGGTGCATTTTGAAAAATCTCCCCGGGGAATTCTGACTGATATGCCTCCTCTGCTCCACCTTCCTCTACCACAGCCCAGTTTAGAGCTGCTGCTTGGGAGACGGCTTTGCAGTCGAATCATCAACAGTGCTTGTAAAACAACAGATTCCCAGACCCCACTCCAGACCTTCTGAGTTGGGCTCTTCATGGGTGGGAACCCTTGTTTTGATCCTCCAAGAGGCAATTTGGCAAAATCCAAAGAAAAATGTGCTCAACTCAGAAGATGTGAGTTTGCATTAACAGAGCTGGCTTTGTTCTGAGAGGAGTCACCTAAACCTGCTTGGCTTAACTATAGGTGTATCTTTGGGGCATGAATGAGACCGTGCGTGTGACAGTGATATGTAATATTCTTTGTAATTGGAAGAGATTATCGTTTTTATTATGGCTCCCAATTTCCTCCATGAAAGCTTAGTTATCATACCCACATCTACATACTGTATTCTTTCTCTCTACTAAATGTTATAGCTTTTAACCTGCTACATTGATTTCAGTCCTGTCTGCACATTAGAATCATCTGAAGAGCTTTTAGACAATACTGATACCCAAGCCCCACACCCTTAGATTTTCAGTCAGTTTGTCTGGGGTGGAGCCTAGGTGTCAGTAATTTTTAAAGTTTTCCCTTCCTCCAGGAGATTGTAATGTCCAGCTGGGGTTGAAAACTACTATGATAAATGAATTCGTATTAATGGATCCTAAAACCTTAGCTACTCCTACCTAAGATATTTACATTTTGACCATGATTTTGTATAATAAGCATAATGCCTCACACATTTGTATACTCAATAGCTTAATAAATATTTCATGAGAAAAAAAACAAATTTCATGAGCACCTATTCTGCATCTGGCATTGCGGGGGGAAAGATTAAGAAGACAGGTTCCTTCTAGGACCCCTACAATTGTATGTAATATTGCACATGCTTATATGTGAGGATGTTAGCATACAATTTTCTGAGGGAGGTGTTTACAGTTTCTTTAACTCTTCAATGAGGATCTGTAACTAACCCCCCCCCCAAAAGGTTAAGAATCACCCTCTGGAGGAACTGTACACCCTCTCCCTCCCTGTGGTTAGCAGTAAAATTCAGAAGTGGTGTGTTCTGCCCTTTACTCTGCAAAGAAGCCTGAGGGTAATTCCGAATGTCAGCTGCAACCAGGATTATACTTGCCTCCGTTAGCCTTCTTCTTCATTTATAACTCAGGGCCAGCACTGTGCTCCTCATAAAGTTTTTCCACATGAATGAGTCTATTTCCCATTGTCATTAATTCCTTTCACTGAACTTCCTGCTTTTCTCTTGGACTATATGAGACCGTATTTAAAGCTATAGCACTTTGAACTAATAAAGCTTCTGTATTTGACCCAGGCAACCAAAGCAGTAAAGATTTGAGACATTGGGCCCGAAAAGTAAACTAAGTTTGACTTCTGCCCCCATTTCTTGGGTCCCTTGGTAGCTGGTGGTGCCTTCCTGTGGGCCCATTGCCCTCGTTCGCCTCCCCCATCTGCCCAGGAGACCCGGTTGCGTGGCTCTCTCTGGGCTAACACTGAGCAGCACGCTGTCCCTATCTGCATCCAGTCTCCCTTGATGTAATCTCAGTCCCTTCGGGGCATGTTCTTGCCTATCTGTGATGACACTAGCTTATCAGGAGTCTACACAGGTATCTCTCGGACTCATCTTCCTCTCACTCCTCAACACTGCAGAAATTTAGTCATTAATCTTTTTCTCATTCTCCTTTCCTCAGAAAGCCCATCGGTTCCTAAGGCTTCGACTATCATTCTACTCAGAATTTCCTCAGATCAAAATCCAGCTCTGACCTCTCTCTTGAACGTTAAACTCACATTTCCAGCTCTACCAGGCATCTTCCCATAATTTCCCATGGACACGTCAAACTCAGCATGTTCAAACTGAATCCATGATCTCTCCTTCCCGTCACATTCCCATCCACCCAGTAGCCCAAGCCAAAGGCCATCATGTGGCCCATGGACACTGCTTCCTTATCATCCTTCATGTGTAATTGGTTATCAAGACCTCTCGATTCCACCTCCTCAGGTCTCACATCTCCGTCTCCTCCTTTCTATCCCCACTGTATAGATGAGGGCCCCAGCAGGAAACAACCCACTCAGATGGGATTATTTGAGCATGGATTCATAAAGAGGCTATTTACACACAACAGCAGGTTGCCATTAGGGCATCTGGGAGGGCATGGGAGGGAATGGTTACTAAGACACAGCAAAAGCTGTAGCTGTAGGAAAGGGCCTAGGACGGAAACTGTAGCCTTTGATGGAATAGTCAAACTGTGGCCTAGCAGGGAGGGAACTAGAAGATAAATGCCCCAATCACTCTTTCCTCCTACATCCATCTCCTGTCAGTACCACTCACTGGCCAATCCCAACCAGAAGCCAAAGGGCAAAGGGGCCCATTTGATGCAATTCATACATGCTAAAGGGTAAAGAGCAGGATGAAAAAAGATGGAGAGTTAACCGGGAAGAACAAATGGAGACAATTTAGTACACCTATCATCAGTGCCTTAGATCAAGCTTCCCCTATCTCTCACCTGAACAGTTTCAGTATCTGTATTCCTACTTTCAGCCCTTTCCTTCTCCAATCTATTCTCACATTGCACCAAGTGCTCTTTCTACAAATCACAAAGGAATGCACTAACATAACTGTTGCTACACCAAAACAATTATGGTCACTGCTGGTTCTTGGCTCAAAAACCTTCACCAAGTGCCATTTTCTAGTAAAGAACAAACTCCTTGCCTTGCACTTACTGCCATGAACAACCTCTCTGCAACCCACCCCACTCCCTGCCCTTTCCTCTTCAAGACATATAGGCTTTACTCCAATCATACTAGAATATTAATAATCCCCTCAATACATCGTAAAGATTCATCCTGTCTTCCCCTTGGTCATGTTCTTCCCTTTTGGTGAAATACTTCTTTCTTCTTGCACTCCCTGCATCATCCCTTCTAACTGCAGAATTTATACTTGTTCTTCCTTATTTCTCAAGGCCCAACTAAGTTCACCCTCTTTGTTGAGCTCCCTTTCAGAATTGTTCCCTCCGTCTAGCACTTCCTTACTTCTATTACTGGTGTTAACGATCGGTGGGGTGCCTGTGTCTCCTCTTCTAGACTATGTGCTTAAGGGCAATGTGCCTTACTCATCCAGATGTCTCTCAAGACCCAGAACAGATCTTTGTGAATCTTTGTGAACACCAAAAAGGTGTTCACTGAATTCAGTTCAATAAGTTTATCCATCCCAAGCCAGTGGGAATAGTGGCTTATTGGGTTCTTTCTGTGAGATACCATTTTCAGCTTAACTGAAACTTCCAGGAATGCAATACCTTAGTATCTTTTTTTTTTTTTTGGCTGCACTGGGTCTTTGTGGCTGCGTGTGGGCTTTCTCTAGTTGTGGCGAGCGGGGGATACTCTTCGTTGCAGTGCACAGGCTTCTCGTTGCGGTGGTTTCTCTTGCTGCAGAGCATGGGATCTAGGCACATGGGCTTCAGTAGTTGTGGCGCACAGGCTCAGTAGTTGTGGCTTGCGGGCTCTAGAGCACAGGCTCAGTAGTTGTGGCGCACGGGCTTAGTTGTTCTGCCGCATGTGGGATCTTCCCAGACCAGGGATCGAACCCGTGTCCCCTGCATTGGCAGCCTCCTTAACCAGTGCACCACCAGGGAAGTCCATGTGCCTTAGTCCATGTGGCATAGTGTCAAGGAGTTTTTTCTAATGATAGGAATTCTAGGATAGATATGATGGCAGGTCAGTGAGAAGGGCAAGTATCTACTGCCCCTCAAATCTCACCTCTAGCTCCTTCCTCCTAATCCTAGAAAATGTGTTTATTTGGAATCTTCCTCAGCAGTACTCTTCTTTCAGTGCATTTTTCAAGGGAGGTTAGAAAGAAAAGAACTGCAGTAATATAAAACTATTTCATGTTTGTTCATTCAGTATGTGGTTATGTGGTTAAGGAAATTATACACACACACATACACATACCCTTGGAGCTCTTGAATATAACCATCAACCCCAGTGCCTGAGACTGATTTGGTCCAGCATGGACTCCTCCTCCTTCCCGTGGTGGCCAAGATCTGTGGTCAACTGTTTGAACTGTATCAAAATCCTATAAGTATACTTTAAATATATTCAGAATGCCAGAGGATAATTATAAATGTCATAGACCAGTGGATCCGGGTCATAGATGGAAGAGCCTTAGAACTGGAAAGGACCACACAAGTCATTTAGTCCAACCCCTCAGTTCACAGGTGGTGAAACTAGTGCACATGGAGGTTATCATTACCCAAACACACCCCACGCCTGCAGAGACTCAGGCCACACGCCTCCCAGTGCTTGATAAGAGGAAAACTACAAAGCCACATAAGCCCAGAGTAAACAAAGAGAAAGTCAAATTTACGAAATCAACCCCATTACCCTGGGAGCAAAGACTGAGCTGTCTTGAAGGGTAGCCTAAGTTAAAGTGGCCTGCATGTGTCAGCTCCCCAGTGCTTGGTTGCAGAGAAGAAGGGGACGAGGTAGACAGAGAAAAAACAGGAACTCACCTAGGAGTAAACACAAGTGAGGAAAGAAGCGAAAAGAGAGTGAAAGGCGGGAGATAGTGAGAAAAAGAGAGGGAAGCTAAGAAAAGGATGAGTAAAATTCTATTTCGTTTGGCTTTGCCCAGAGTTGGTCAGGCTTGTTTTTTTTTAATTTATTTATTTATTTATTTATTTATTTATGCATTGTTCAGCAAATATTTATTATGAGTTACTCTTTGCTAGACTCCATTTCAACAGAAAGATTCCCAGTCATAGGTGTGCCAAGGGCAATGCAGAGATGTCCTAGAGACTGTCACCTTGCCAGACAGCTAGAAGCAGAAGCTAGACACTGTCTACACACTAACACAGCAGGGAAGGAGGTTTCGTGGGGGGCTTTTCCATATTAATCATTAGAGCACCTGTGAAATGAAGTAGTTCAGCAGCTGAGGGTCACCATGCCTCACTGCCCCACCCCCCCATTTCTATCTTCCACTAGCTCTCCAGGAGAGTCAGCCCCAGGCTTTGGGATACAGCAGCCTCTGGAGTCAGGCCAAGCAGAAAGCCTGGGTCCAAAGGGGCTAACTGTAAAGATGGTCCTGACTCCAAGCCAGGATATTGGGCCCCTTTGTCCTCTAGTTAGCCCCAAACCCTCAACTCTCAAGTGTTCACGCTATACAAACTAGTAAAACTTCCCCTCCAGCTCCTTTCCAGTCTAACACATCTGGCTCCAGCTGAACTTACGGGCCAGTGTTCTCATAGCACAAAACCACCCAGCCCTTTAAAAGGGCCATGTGACCTAAAACCCTTGCATCTGCTTTGTACAGTCACTGTCATGAGACAAACAGACCCCTATCTCCAAGAGAAGGATGGAGATTGGAGTTCCCTCCCTGAAGAACCCACCATAGAATTAATGCTGCCAACACGTTAACAAATAAACAACTAGTCCTAAATCTTGCATTAAGACTCCTTGGAAGATCACCTAGAATAAAAAGAGTCTACAATCGGGACTTCCCTGGTGGCGTAGTGGTTAAGAATCCGCCTGCCAATGCAGGGGACACAGGTTCGAGCCCTGGTCCGGGAAGATCCCACCTGCCTCAGAGCAACTAAGCCTGTGCGCCACAACTACTGAGCCTGCACTCTACAGCCTGTGAGCCACAACTACTGAGCCTGCGTGCCACAAGTACTGAAGCCCGCATGCCTAGAGCCCATGCTCCACCGCAGTGAGAAGCCCGCTCACCGCAACAAAGAGTAGCCCCCGCTCTCCGCAACTAGAGAAAGCCCGTGCGCAGCAACGAAGACCCAACGCAGCGAAAAATAAATAAATAAATGAATAAGAGTCTACAATCAAGATACTGGAATCTTGTTTTTTATCAGTCTCCTATAGCAAAATTACTGAACGTTAATTCAACTTTCTTCTTGGCAAGCCTTCTTGTGAATTCCCCTCCCTCATGAGGTATAAAGAGAAAATGACTAGGACTCAGTAGTTCCCAGCAGTTTTCAGAGTACATGAAGGCACTTTATGGATTACCCATGGACACAAAGAACAAAAATGCAGCAAAAATAAATAAATCCACAGTCTCATTTGGCCACCCAGTGTAGAATTCTAGAGCTCCATAATAAGATCTATACAATATTCTTCCCCTATTGAATGATATTCCCACCAAACGGAAACCCACTCTCCATTCTTCCTAAGGGCCCTTCTGGCCAACATCCCATTTCTTCTCTCCTGGTGCTTCCTGCTGTCTGTGACCAAGACTTCCCAGGCCTGGAGACTCCCTTTGACTGACACTCAGCCCATTTTGCCAAGAAGGGAATACTGTTACCAGGAGACCACTGAGCCAGGGCCTCAGCTCACAAACTAGTACTCTCCAGGGCTCTCTCAAATTCTTGTGAGGGTGCAGCATGGCAACCCTCCTAGGAGAGGATTTTAAAGCACCTAATGTTGAAAGAAGGTCTCAGTTGGCAAAGCGCACTTCATTGCTACTGATGTCGCTGATCCCAAGAGCAGTTTTCGCTTAAATTCCTCCCATATGAACATGCAGGATCAAATAAATAGACCGTACTTTTAACTGGAGACAAAATGGTGTAGTGGTGAAGTACGAGGGCTCTGCAGACAGTCAGTCCTGGCTTTGCCACCTCTTGGCTGTGACAGTGGGCAACTTAATCCCTCTGTGCCTCCAGTTTCTCCTCTACAATATGGGGATGATAAGAGTACCTACCTCATGAAGTTGTTGTCAGGATTAAATGAGTTAGAACATGGAAATGCAGTGCTGGGCACAGAACGTTCACTCGGTAAACATTGCTATCACCATTACTCCTGGGAGGATATTCTTATAAAGAAAAAAAAAAAAAAGGCAATGATAATATTGTAAGTAAGGGCCAGGTTTAGAGACAAAGGAATTGTCTGGAAGATTCAGGACAAAAGGCATTTTGGAGGAAAAGTGTAAGGGGGTGGAATTTCTCTTATCCAGAAAAGCCGTGTAAGACTCCAGCTTGCAAGAGAAATGCTGAGTGGGACCGTGGTCAGGAACTCAGAAGAGGCCCACTGAGATGTGCTGGGCCGCGGCCTCTATCTCAGCTGGCTGCTTCCAGAACGGCTCCTCTGTGGGTCAGGCAAGGAGAGAGGAAGGCAGTGTGTAAGAAGTGGGTTTTGTTTTTTCCATCTGTGCTTGACACTCCATCCCACACGGAGGGAGAAGCGTGACAGAGTGTTTTGCTGTTTGAATCACTGTGGCAACCTGAATTCCTTTGCTCTTCCAGGAAACCATAAACAAAATCAATTCATTGAGCGGACACTCTTTTTTGCTTCTGTTTTCCTTCTCCAATGGCTAGTGCTTCTTAAAAGGGGAGAGGGGTCTCTTGATTGTTTTAAATATACCATATTTCAGACCCCTCAAAATATGTTTACGTAACATCAGGTGAAAGAACCTTAGAAAAGCTGATAAAGCAGGCACGAACGCTTAGATGTGTTCACTGTAGCCACCTTTTGATGACAGGCATGCCATAGAACTAAAGTCGTTGATCGAATTATTTAAAAGTCATTGTGAGACAAAGGAAGAATGGAGGGAGAAAGAGGATGTAAGGGAGAAGGTAAGAAGGAAAAAGGTTGCAGGCAGGGCCCACTTTATGGGCATGTGACCAGTAAAGCCACAGGTGCCCCACACTCAGAAGGGAGCTCTGTGCTGGGGGTATAATGCTCTGTGGCCATCTGAAAAGTCTCAGTAATTCTATCGTTGAATTTGTGTTTTGTGTGTGAAGTCTAATAGGACAGTGGAGCCTCAGCTCACACAGTCCCACCTCCCTGCTGCCCTGGGACAGATGCTCAGGCCCCAGCTCCTCAGTCCCCTGGCAGGGGTCTGGGCACAGACTCAGGGAGGGTCAGGATTGAGCACGCGCTGAGTTGCAAGATGGGGCCCCAGGCACCTGTGAGGGTTTGCACTCACCGTGAGAATGCCCAGCCCAAGGGAGCGTGACACTAAATAGCAAATAAAAATCGCAGTGACAGGTCCAGAGAGACACCATGGAAGAAGGGAATACATTATTCCTCTGCCATGTGAGCAGGGGGCTCCACATTTTCCCTGGGCCCCATAAATTATGTAGCTGGCCCTGGTTGTAACACTTAAAACCCACTCAGCACTCTTCCTGGGGCTCAAAGTTGAGAGCTTTGAGTGCCCTGAGCCTTTGGTCCTGCAAGAGGTTGCAGAACTTGTATCAGCTGCGGTCCCCTGATACAGTGGGAGCACACTCGAGGGTTCACTGTGTAACGGTTCCCTGTGAAGCCACGCTGAGTAACGAGATATCCGGCGAGTCCTCAGTGCAAACACGGAGAGGGGAGGGAAAGGAAAAGGAAAAGCAAAAATGAAAGGGTGGTGTTCCACAGAATTGTGCAAACTGACTCAGAGGTTCTAAAAGACAACCCTGGGGTCAAATAAACTGGGATAATAAAGTGGGAGGAATGCCAAAAGAAATGTTACATGGGGAAATTTATTAGGAGGTGGCTGTCAAATAGCACTTGGAATGTATTAGAATTGCAGCTTTAAAAAAGTTCAACACTCTCAGCTGATTCACTTTGTTATAAAGCAGAAACTAACACACCATTGTAAAGCAATTATACTCCAATAAAGATGTTAAAAAAAAAAAAAGTTCAACACTCTTTCTGCCCAGGACCCTGAGCCCGCACGTGACCTGGCTCCTGGCCCCCAGAACTAGTGCGTGTCTCTGCTGTTTCTTTAACCTGCTCCTCATGCCTCCTAGAGACCTCCATTCTTCCCATAAGACCTGCTGCGTGGAGATGCAGGGTCTATATGGAGTCATTGAGAACATTAAAATGCTGATGAATTATTTGGACTGTTTTATAATCTTTACACAGATATCAGGAGAAATCTGAAAGATAAGACTTTCCACTGTGTGAGATAAAACTAGAATTTATTTTATTGGCCATTGAGGATTTATTGTCATCTAAAATTGCAAATGCTTATGCAGTGTTTTTTGTATTTTTCAGTCCAATGAAAGGTAATATGCACAGCATTTACTTACTCATTTGTTCAAGCTGAAGAGATGTAGGATGCTCTCAAGAAAGAGCTGGTGACTTTTAAGGCTGGGACAGGTTACTAAAAAGAGTGTAGAATAGCCTCCCTTCAAAGGTAAGATAAGGGCTTCCCTGGTGGTGCAGTGGTTGAGAATCCGCCTGCCAATGCAGGGGACGTGGATTCGATCCCTGGCCCTGGAAAGTCCCACGTGCCACAGAGCAACTAAGCCCATGCGCCGCAACTACTGAGCCTGTGCTCTAGAGCCCATGTGCCACAACTACTGAAGCCTGTGTGCCTAGAGCCCGTGCTCCGCAACAAGAGAAGCCACTGCAATGAGAAGCCGCGCACCGCAATGAAGAGTAGCCCCCACTCGCCGAAACTAGAGAAAGCCCATGTGTAGCAATGAAGACCCACAGAGCCAAAAAAAAAAAAAGATAAGATAAAAACTTATTATACACCTACACAGAAAGAGGGACCCAGTTTAGATGGTTGCCTGAAGTTCTTTCCTTTTCCTACTTATTTGTTTTTATTTCTTTTTATCAATTAGCTACTAAATTATGACCCACTTCTTTTCACAAAGGATTTTTGACAATTAAATTACATGCAATTTATAGCAATTTGACCATTACCAGATCATTCTGATCATCATTACGTCACTAGTTAGTACTCGTCATAGTCATTTCGTTAATGTTAAAATTAACTCTGCCAGCTTCTCAGGGGTTAACCTCTACAGCAAGTGGGGGAAACAAAACGAATATATTTAATGAGGAAGTCATCTAGGTGGCCCACCCATTGTGCTAGCTCTGATGTCAGTCAATTACACCTGTATTTAAGTCCTCCTTAGTTCACTGATTATGGAAGACAATTTAGCTCTTACAGGAGACAAAAATCCCTGCAGTGACTTGAGACAAGTGGAAATTTGTTTGTGGGTTTGATAAAATGAATTTTCTTTTTTCGTTGTTTTGAATTTTTTTGCTTTGAATTTTTATCTTAATTTGCATAGACAGGGAAGAGCACTGGATTTGTACATAATGAGCTTTCTTTGACTCTGTTTTCCAGAGTGGAAATAGAATTCTGTGTTCCATCATTCTGAGCCATCACCAGGGTCCGTCCATAATCAACTACGACGATGAGAGTGGGAAGACGTGTGTGCACATCGCCGCAGCAGCAGGTTTCAGTGACATCATCAACGAGCTGGCAAGATTCCCTGAGTGCAACCTTCAGGCTCTGGATGTGGACGACAGGTATCCATGGCAACTCGGAAATGTGGGGAACTACCAGTCATCTTTTCCAAATTTTAATCTCAAAATAAAGAAGATGTTTAAGGAGTTATCCTATATGACTATATCCTTACTGCCAGTAATATTTATACATACGCTTGTGACAATAAAAGCTGCTCTATTTTAGTCAGGGCAGGAAAAATCATTGTTATGAAGAGAAACGCCATGACTGTACAGTATTGTCAGACTTTCCACTTTTTGCTAACCGTTCTCAGTGTTCTCAGAAGGCCTTCTGTATTATCAGCTTCCTGCTATAGGCGCTTTTTGTTCTTAACAGTAAGTCTTGATTCTTTTCCTTCGTTCCTGGATTATGTCATAAAGTCAACAAGCTCTTGTTATCCAGAGAAGAGCATAATAGAGGCTTTGTGTTCAGAACTAGATGTGACCTTATCAGGGTTCTGTTTTGGGTTTCTTCAGTCATTAAAGATGTATTTGCATAGAAAAGGAAGCTGAGTCCAGAAAGGTAAAGAGACTTGTCTCAGAGGTATTTAGCAACTAAGTGAAAACTTGTACCCTTGACTTCTAAACAGAGCTTTTCACCTACATGCCCTTCATCCATAATCAACTATTAGAACTTTTCAATTACAATGTGTATCTAACCTTTCTTTCAGTTAGGCATAGACTCAATGGAAATATAAGAATAATATAACAACAAATAAGACTATTGAAAACGAGTATAAGGCTTGTACACTACGTATAGTTTTGTTTACCTCTTTCTATTGAAGTGCAAATCTAGCCACCTACTTATCATGATTTTAGATGCCCCAAGAAGCACTTCCTAATTCCTGATACCTGAAATCCTTATAACACAGGGGGAAAAAAATCTTGGGTTCCATGTAAGTCTCAGAAGCTGGAGATGGTTAACATGATGACTTTAATTAAAATTAAGGTATAAATCATTGAAAGTAGACCTTTTCCTAAGAGCAGATGTTGAACTTGAGCAGGTAAGAAAGTAATAGGACTTAGTTACATGAGGAGGAAAGGTGAATGATCCAAAAAGAGAAGAAAAGAACACATCTAGGAAAAGAGGGCTAGAAAAAAGTTTGCCTACTTCAAAATACTTGTAGAACCAGCTCTGAATAGAGTATTTCCCATTTTGCATTGTCACATGCTTAGCAGAGAAAATTTAGTTCCCCCAGCCTCAGGGAAGAAAGAAAAACCAAGGGCAGAAAGAAAATGCAAAAGATTGGGTCCTACAAGGGTTCAAAGTGAAGTAAAATCTCAAGAAAGGTCTAGTTCCTGCTCCAAAGTTCAGCTCATGTGTTGCATGCACTAATCAAATCCTGCTCTTCATTTTGTTTCAGTTTCTGCATCCTGCATTGTGTAGCTGTGCCTTCACATTGAAACTGTAAGCTTGTATTAGTATAGAATTTTTTAAAATTTTCATAGGTTTAAGTACTTAATGCATTTGCAACAACTGTGACTTCCCTTTCCTTCTTTTTTTTTCCCCCAGTGGAGAGAAAGTTTTTGAGGAAAGAGAAGAAAAATGAGGCAATGATTTAAAAAAAAAACAAAAACAAAAACGAGGATGAGGGAAATATGGGGAAACTAGTCATCCTAGATATTAAAACACATCATAAATCTGTGACATTTAAAACACAGTGGTACTAGCCTAAGATTGATGGCACAGAACACATAACTCATAAATAGCTTATGTAGCTTAAATGTCCCAAATTTCATCAGTCTATGAGGTCATACTTTCCTTTAGTACCCAAGTCATTTATTTTCAGGAAGGAGAGTCTTTTATCAAACTCTCCTCCCTACACATATCTGGGAATTATCGAGAGAATGTTTGCATGTTCCATAAATCGTTCCTTGGCTTCTCTTCAACCAACACTGCATTCTTATGCCCATCATTTCCTGCCATTCAGAGACCACCTCATCAGCCCACTGCTTGTCTGTGATGAATTTCTTCTGAATCATGGGCCCTGGTTCTCCACCTCCTCACTGTGATAGCTGAGTCCAGCCAGCTATGTTTGTAGGACTATCCTGAAGCTTAGAGATAAGAAAGGAACTACAGCTTAGATAACTTGAAATTGGATGCTACATATTGCCCATGAAGGCTCTATGTGTATTAGTTAGAAGTTATCTATGCTTCTCCTGTTTCTCTGCAAAATAATTTTTTTCCCTGTGTCCTTCTGGACCTCTTCTTCCATGTTGATGGCCAGAAGGATTAAAACAGTCACTCTTAGCAATTGTTGTGAAGGAGTATTTCACAATGCTCCAGAGAGAATTGTCACGTGTTGGTAAACCTGACTACATTGATGTCCAGCCCTCCGTCTACTGAATTTATGGGCAATATATTCTCTAAGCAGGAAGGCATAATATGGCTGGTGCCTCATCTTGTTTCATAATAAATATTGTTTGGAGACCTCACTCACACAGAATGGAATGAATCATATCTGCTACATGTTCAAATAGGCAGTGTGATTGATGACTATGTTGAAAAAATATACGGTCCTATTAAGGGTTCTCAAATTTCTGCCCATATCATAACATGAGGAAAAGGATGCCTGATTGACAGAGGACACGATTTACCATGGGGACTGTGGTCTCACTGCTGACATGGCTACTCTCCGAATACTAAGGCCCAAGCCCCTTCACAGATGCCCGGCCCGCAGGCTGCCTCCACGTCTGAGAGACCTCTTGGCTCTCCCAGGGGTGGCCTTCTGCCAGCGGTCAAGCCCCAGAGTAAAGCCAAGAAGAAGCCTTCCATGCCCTCCTTTCCTGCCTCAGGACTGATCCTTTCCCAGAGTGACTGACAGGAAGAGTAGCCACTCTCTTCACAGGAAACCCCATTCACAGGCATGTCCTCTTTCACTGTGCCCCTCCTTAGCCTCCCAGGGTCCCACTGCCCAGGCACACCACACAGACATCCCCCACCACCCATTTCCCAGCATCTCTGCCAAGGAAGCAAGGTTCGGGTCCCCTTTGCTCTTGGGTCCAGTGGTCCTTTATGCTCTTATCACCTTCTTATCCCATCTGCCTTGGTAGTTCTTTCTACAGCTGGGGAACTAATTTGCTCCAAATCTGCTCTCAGTTCTGGGCTTGGCTTTTGGAAACAAAGACACTGACTATTTCTCTTATCCACCCTGCTATATCCCTCCCCGGAGGTTGAGCATAAAATCAACCATATCCTTAAATAAGGAAAGAGGAAGGGTAGAAAAGTACATATATGGGTCAGGATCTCAAAATATGATCCCACTGCACTAATAAATGGTGTTGAGAAAAGTTGGCTATGTAACTGGAAAAATGGTCAGATTGGCTCCACACCTCACCACACATATCAAAATACACATACAGACACATGTGCAGTTTTTTTTTTAATCCAAATAAATCTAGAAGAAAATATTGGTTTCCTTTTTATTTACATTCAGTAAAATTTACTCTTTTTTTTTGACATATAGTTCTATGAATTTTAACACATGCATAGATTCATGTAACCACCACAAGCAAGATTCAAGACAATTCTGTCACCTCCAACATCAACTCAGGTTGTCCTTTTGTAGTCAAGGCCTCCCCTATCTCTAAGCTCTGGCAACCACTGATTAGTTCTGTCTCTTGGGTTTTGCCTTTTCCAGAATGTTATATAAATGGGAATATACAGTATATAATCTTTTGAGATTGATTTATTTCACTTGGTAGAATGACTTGAGATTCATCTGTGTTCCATATATCAGTAGGCTGTTCTTTTTATTGCTGAGTAGGATTCAATTTTGTGGATGAACTATAGTTTGTTTGTCCATTCACCCATTGAAGGACATTGGGTTGTTTACAGCTTTTGGCAATTATGAATAACGCTGCTATAAACATTTGTGTATAAGTTTTTGTGTGAACATAAATTTTCATTTCTTTAGCTATATATCTAGAAATGAGATTGCTTGGTCCTATGGTAAGTATGTTTAACTTTAGAAGGAACTGACAAACTATTTTCTGGTGTGACTGTTTCCATTTTGTATTCCCACCAAAAATGTATAAAAGTTCAGGTTGCCCTGAATCTTCATCAGCCTTTGCTATTGCCAGGTTTGGGGTTTGGTTTTTTTTTCAATTTTTTTTTTTAATTGAAGTATAGTTGATTTACAATGTTGTACCAATCTCTGCTGTACAGCAAAGTGACTCAGTTATACACACACACAGACACACACACACACACACACACACACACAGACACAGACACACAGATATATATACATTCTTTTTATTGTTTCTTAATTTTAGCCATTTGAATAAATATGTAGTTGTATCCCATTGTGTTTTAATTTGCATTTCTCTAATGAAAAATGTTATTGAGCACCTTTTCATGTGCTTATTTACCATTTATGCATCTTCTTTGATAAAGTGTTCAGATCTTTTGCTAATTTATTTTAATTGGCTTGCGTATTTTTTTATTCAGTTTTGGAATACTTTACATATTCTGAATACAAACTCTCTGTTGAATGTGCTGTTTGCAAATATATTCTCCCAGTTTCTGGCTTTTTTTTTTTTTTTTCTTCCTTAAGAAAATAATAGTTTTGCCATTTAACAAGGTTTAAATACTGATGAATATTCATCCACCTTCTGGCTGATGAAGGACTTTCTAAAACATAAAATCATGAAACAAACCAAAAATGAAGAGGTAAATAAATGTGATTATTCCTTAAAATTTTTTATGGAAAAATCACTAAAAAATTAAAAGCTAAGTAACAAATTAGAGAAAATGTTTTCATAAACATAACCTAGAAAAAAATTGATACCTTAAATATTTTAAAAGCCCATATAAATTAGTAAGAACAACTAATAATCTAATAGAAAAATGGGCATAGGGCATTAAGAATCATTTCAATGAAGAAACTCAAATGGCAAATAAACATATATTTCAGAAGTTCTTCCCCACTATTAATTAAAGAAATGCAGAAGAAAGCAACACTGAAGTACCATTTTGCCTACCAAGTTGGCAAAGATCTTTAAAGATGGTGATAATACAATATTGGGAAGGAGTAGGGACACAGCTGGTAGGAGGAGAGATTGAGCCAGTTTTTTTGGAAGGCAGTTTGGCACTATGTATAAAGAGCCTTATGATTGTTCATACCCTTTGACCCACTACTTCCTCTTCTAGGAAATTCTCAGAAAGACCAAAGCAGGTGGAAGGCCACAGAATATCAGAATTAGAGGAGAGGCCCTTACACACATACACCATCATCCTGAAGCCCCATTTAATGCATACCATTTCCACACTGGAAATAGCAACAAGTCTTTCCTGCCACGACCCAACTTCAAGCAGGAGCTGTTGCCAGCTAAGTAACCTGTACCATTCATGTGCTCAGACACTTACGTTGTTCCCCTGTGGTCCCCCAGGACACCTCTGCACTGGGCTGCAGCTGCAGGAAAGGCAGACTGTGTGCAGTCACTGCTGGAGCTGGGCATAGACAGCAACCTGCGAGACATCAGTGAGAGCACACCCCTGGCCTACGCCCTGTACTGCGGCCACACGGCCTGTGTCAAGCTCCTCTCCCAAGAGAGCAGGTGAGCGCACCAGGAGGCACTCATTTTTTCTTCCTCTCAAAGATTTCTAAAATTGGATGAAATTGTTTAAACTGCCAAAACTAGCAGAAAACCAGCAATAACTTAATAATCGTGTTTGCCGTTATCTAACATGTAATGACATGTCCTTGACGCTGTGGAGCAAAATGATAGTAGTAAGCCTGAATCCATCAGCCTAATATTCACTGAACTCTAATCTCTTCTTTCCTTTTTCTCCCTTTCCTCGTCCCTTTATGCCATATACTATTTATTTATTTATTTATTTATTTATTTATTTATTTATTTCTGGCTGCATTGAGTCTTCGTTGCTGCGCGTAGGCTTTCTGTAGTTGCGGTGAGTGGGGACTACTCTTCATTGCGGTGCGCGGGCTTCTCACTGCGGTGGCTTCTCTTGTTGCGGAGCATGGGTTCTAGGCGCGTGGGCTTCAGTAGTTGCAGCACGCGGGCTCAGTAGTTCCGGCACGCAGGCCCTAGAGTATGCCATATACCCTTAATTGCTCTTTTGCCTAAATCAGCATTTCTCCAGCTTTTTGTTCTCAGGACCCTTTTACACTCTCAAAAATTATGGAAGACCCTAAAGAGCTTTTGTTTATGTGAGTTACACCTATCAATATTTATGGCATTAGAAATTAAAACTGAGAAACTTTTGAAAAAATATTTTGTTATCAATTTAAAGTAATAACCCATTACATTTACGGGTTAACATTAATACCATATTTTTAGTTAAAAAATAACCCATTCTTCAAAACAAACCAAAAAAATGTAACGAGAAGAGCAGTTGTGTTCTACTTTGCTCTTTGAGTCTCTTTGATATCGTTATAGAAGCTTAATAGAATACAGCTGCATTCCCACATCTGCTTCTGCATTCAGTCCATTGCAATATGGTTGTTTTGACTGAAGTGTATGAAAACAATCTGGCCTCACATAGATATGTAGGTGAAAAAGGGAGGAATATTTCAAGAACCTTTTCAGATAACTGTGGATACTTTTCCTTTGATACTACACCAAAACTTGACAAGTAGTAGTTTCCTAAAGCTTAGTGGCAATGTGCACTCTGTCACCATATCAGTGAAGTTTTTGAATTCTGTTACATTAAAATCCATTCATCTCTCTAGCACTTTAAATGTGTCTTACATCTATGCATGATGTTATAATATCTTGCATTGGTCATTTGGAAAATATTGGTTTACTTAGTTATGAAGATCTTCCAAATAGTACATTTCATTATACAATACCAGAAAAAAAATCACATTTGTTAATATCACCACTGATCTCATCAGAAAAGCCTCTATGTATCAGGAAGCTGTCAAGCTCACAGTGTGCAAACAAATTTTCCAAGATTCTAATTTTTGCTTGAAAGCTAGATTTTTGTCATTGGCAACAATTAATGTCAATTGTTTACCTTGAAATGACAGGCTCACTTTGTTCATTTTTGAGAAATCAAATGCCCAACTCCAAATAACCACAGCTTGTCTATAAGCCATAAAAATCATGTTTCATGAAAAAAGTGCCTAGTTCAGCTAGCAACTCAAACAACGGCACAAATGTTTTACCTCAAAACAACCATCGTACTTCAGTATATAGTAGAATTGCTTATGACTACTTCCTATTTTATCGAAAAAATGTATCTCAAGGATCAATATTTAGTAAAATTAATAACATTTACTGGACATTATTAAGTTTAATGGCAATTTTCTCAATGAAAGTCTATTGTTGTTACTACCTTGATTTGTGCCAAGGAGCCCACAGTTTCACCCACTTGCTCTCTTGCACCCTTGGTGTAAAAAGCAGACCAGTGAAAAAAACAACATCTTGATATTATTATGAATATAGGTTAAACCTCATGAAACTTCTGAAGACTGTCAGGGCCCTCACCTCCAGGTTCAGTGGACCATACTTTGAGACCCACTGGCCAAAATCACAACCTTAAGAGGAGGAGGAGATTGTTTGTAGAAGATGCTGAAGTAGCATCAGTTAACACAGGGGCATATTCTGTACTGGGAAACTTGAAAGAATGCTAGAGATCTCCTGGGGTTCTCTCTGGTAGTATCAGGAGTCCAGAAGTTGTGTTTAATACTTCAAAAAGCCTATTGGAAGGTGAAAGGAGGATAAAAATATATCACAGGAATAAAGATTCAATTATACACTGTGTGACCTGCAGAAAAAAAACAAAAATAAAAGCCATTCATTATATGCAGCCAAATGAGGGGTGATTTTTTCAAATTACATATTACAATATCTCACTCCAAAGATTAATGTTGCAATCTGGCTTTTAGGGCATGAACACGGTCAGGTTTCATCATTAACTCGTACCACAGAAAGCATTAAATCAATTGTGGCCTCAGAAGAGAACAACACAGAATTTTCCAAGGAACAAAAACAGAATAGTGCCTCAGGGAAACTCTCCGCACAAGAAGAGCCAGCCGGACAGCTGCTGACCGTTTTTTCCTTTAGAAATTGCGTGCTCATTGGGCATTTCTCATTTTCTTCTTCTGCCACGCCCAACCTCTGGCATACACACTTCCTCTTCTGCAGCTGAAGCCCAGACAAAAGCTTCTCTCCTCGGCTTCCTTTAGTACACTTTTTCAATAGGAAATTTAGTAAAAGCTCAACAAGAAACAACACACAAACAGCGTAAAATGGGCAGGCTTCCTAAGGTGGATACTATCAGAGCTCTGCCCAGATCTCCTGGGATCCCTTTCAGAGAAAGCCTAAAATCACACTCCCCCGACATCTGCAACCTCCACCCTGCTGCTGCTAGTTGAAGCCTGAACTCCACATTTGGCCTTCATCTCTTTGACTTAAAGCTTGCACTCCTACTGACTGTCCTTAAGAAGTGAGAACAGTAATACTTTGAGGTATTTTCAGCTTACTTGATCCCTGGGAGAAAACAAATTTTGAAAGGATAGTTCCTGAGGGAGCAGGTGAAATCTAACTAAGAAATGTTCTAACTGGACAGAGAACTGACCATGGCAAGGAAGAGGATGGCCAAGGAGGTTGTGAGTAGCTCTTGCACATCACCTTTGACTTGAGAGGGCTTCAAGTGTCTTTGGATGATCTCAGACAACCTGCTCAGGTGGATGGAATAGAGGGAGGTCTATTGTGTGGTTACTGCTGGTGTCTCCACTTCCTGCCCTCACATAGCATCCTTGTTATTTTATATTCCCATAGAACAGAGCCTACTCGACCCCTTCCTTCCCAGAAGAGTAGACCCCAGAAGAAGGAGGGACGATTCAGCATGCTCAATCAAATCTTCTGCAGGAACAAAAAAGAAGAGCAGAGGGCCTATCAGAAAGATCACAGCAGGGACTGGCACAGGGGGGAGCCCACCTCGGAAGTTGATGACATCATCACCACCTTTGACAGCAACGTGGATACCAACTGCCAAGAACAGCCTGGTGATCGGGTGGCTATGGTTGACTTTAAGAAGAGGACCTCAGAGAATTCAAAATATCACTTGCCAGAAAAGAAGCCCCTGGCCCATAAAGGGCTTCCACCAATCAGAACGCAGAGTCTCCCACCCATCACCCTAGGCCATAACTTCCTGACAGCCTCCCAGGGGGCCACTTCCCATGCTGGCCTGAGCTCTGGTACTCATCATGCTGCCCAGCAATCTCAGAAAAGCCGAAGTGAGCAGGATTTATTGAATAACAGAACTGGCTGCCAGGTATTGCTCGATAACCAGGTGTTCTATAAAGCTTGGACTGTGTCTTCTTCTGATAAGCTGCTAGACAGGTTGCTTACCAGCAGATCCAGTCACCAGGAGGTGTCATGGCCGCCACATCTTCCTCATCTACATAATCCTTCATCAGGTAATGTCCCTGCTTCCTTCTTTCTCATTTCTGACAGATTCTATACAAGAAATGTGTCATGCAGTCCTGGGTTAGGAACTGGAGTGACAGTAGGTAGCCTAGAGGACAGGGTCAGAATGGAAATGGGTGATTAGGCTACCTTTTTCCCTTGAGTCTACTGGATTCAGGATTTCCAGGCTATGGAAACAGTCTGCTTTTCCACCTTGAGAGCAATCATCAAGTAAAAGTATGTGCCTTCTCATCTTCTCTCATCACAGCAGATATGTGTGGTGACTGGCAGATTAGAGCAGGCATATTACTATTTCCACTAGCAAGTATTCTTAAGCAGGGATACTTGACAATATCACCTACGAGGGGTTGATTTGTTTGTGTAATAGTTTGTTTTTAGATCATGTGTTCAATGACCACTCCAGGACTACTGAACCAAGATCTTGGTGAGGCAAAAGGGAAAATGGCAATGCCTTCTATGTATACGTGTAGAAAGAGAACACATTCGCACATGTGTGGCTCAGGTCTCCATACACACCAAAGGGTTACATGGCAATTCTCCCTCCTGCCTCTTGCCCCAGCTACCGAGTGCCCCTCATCCAAAGCTATGTTATTAATTTTTTGTTTACCTTCCAGAGATATTTTATACATATTTAAATATATATGTATATTTACATTTTAAATAAGTGTATCACACTAAAGAATCTATATTTTTATACACATGCAAGCAATATATACGTACCTATTTTCCCGTTTAACATTTGTGTTAAACAAATGTATCACACTAAAATTTTTATTTATTTTTTTAATGGCCCCCAGGTGATTCTGATGTATACCAGAGACTAAGAACTATCGTTCTAAGGCAGAGGCTGCAAAACAGCTTCCAAAATCAGTTCATTACTAATTCAGTAATCAAGTGAATTAATTACTAATATTTAAAAATCATGAAGTTTTACATAAAAATTTAAAACTCTAGCTTCTCTTGAGGAATCGAAAAGTCTGGCAACACTGAACCCAAATTTCACTTGGCAATAATTGCCTGGATCTGAGTAACCACTATCCCCATAGACATCACTTGGACATCACTGTCCCCAGTTCAACCCAGTCTGCATCACTCTCCAGTATCTCTCCGTGGAGTGTCAGTTGTTCTTATCAACAAGTTTCTGTTGTTGTTTTTCTTATAGTAGGGTTAAGAGGAAAAATGATATATTGCTTGAACCCATATTTCTTTCAGAAGTAGAAAAATGAAAGCCCAAGAGGGCTATGTATATTTTAAGAAGTAGAGGAGCACAGTATATCTTCGGAAATAAGGAATATTCCTTCCCATTTAATATGCAGCATGAGTCTGGCTCTCCTCACTCATCTTCATGTGCCTGATGTCTGAAACCTATGAGGTAGAGTATGGCTTCCCTCATACATATTTATATGTTTTTAAGCACAGGATAGATAGGAATAAACACATGAAGGCTATTTCCTGAGAAAAACTTCCCTCAAGATTTTACTTCCTCCATTAAGCACTGAAGCGTGGGTAGTTTTTCCTTGTGTTCTGCAGAAAGGTGAGGAAGAAAAGATATTGATCTACTGTCTTTGACACTTTGGTGGCCTCCAGGGCCTTGACTCAGCCTGCTTTCTGGAGTTAGTCCTGTCTTGGCTAGTATCTTCTTTTTTGAAAATTTTTTGAAACTTGTGAAAGTCTTGTTCTTTGTCTGTTCCCAGGACAGCCTTGAGCTGTCTTTTCTATATCAGTTAGGATTGGGTTCATCTGCCTGTAACAGAAATCCAAAGTAACAGTGGCTTAAACAGCATAGAAGTTTATTGCTCTCATATGAAAGTAGTCGAAGGTGATGGTTCCCAGGTGCTTGGTGAATCCATGATCACCAGAGACCCAGGCTCCTTCCATCTGTATGCTCTACAACTTAACCTATGCCTTTCATCCTTTGGATCATTTCACATTTCATAATATCTGACAGAGCAGGAGGAAGGAAGGGGGGGGTGGAAATGGATGTCCGCCAGCTGAATTAGCGCCCATTAATAAGTTATCTCCCATAAATTCCACAGTCTGCTTCCATTTCGTTGGCCAGAACTTTAGTCACATGATCATGCCTATCTGCACGGGAGACTGGGAATTGGATCCTTTTAACTGGGTACATGACCGTCCCTCCAAAATTGGATTTTTGTTTCTAGGAGGAAAAAGAGAATAGATATTGGATAGAGAACTAGTAGATTCTGTCACATGTGCCATCTAAAACCTTCTATATTATTTAAAATAAAAGGAAATTCAATAAATTGGTTTGAGGATTTGTTTCACTTTTCCAATGAAGTAACTTGAAAAGTCCTATGGGGCAGAAAAGCAGAAAAGGAGAAGCAGAATTCTCCAAGGGAATGTCAAATAATTAGCCATGCCTGTACCAAAGCATTTATTTTTTTCAACCAATGTTTTTGAATGCTGATAATAACTAGGAGCCATTCTAGGTAACTGAGTCATGACAAGATAAACTCCCAAGAATCTTCAGCCTATCAATGAACTTTAAGGTACATGGATTTGCTAAACTGATTATACAACTCACTTTAAATTGATTTTCTTCTCATGTTTAGATACAAAATCATAAGAGTTTTAAACGGAAAGGACCTTAGTTCTTTCACTCATTCTTTAATGGATAATGTCTTTAAAGGATAATGTTTATTATCCTGATTTATGAAGAGGCAGCATATCCAGTGGTTAAGAAAGGTATTCTTTTTTTTTTTTTTTTTGGCTGCACCACACGGCTTATGGGATTTAGTTCCCTGACCAGGAATCAAACCTGGGACCACGGCAGTGAAAGAGCCAGCTCCTAACCACTGGACTGCCAGGGAATTGCCCCAAGAGAGGGATTCTAAAGTCACACTATCTGGGTTCAAATTCTGACTCTCTCATTTACTTGCTGTTACTGAATCTCTCTGAGCCGTTGTTTCTTCATGTCAAAAATGGGAGGAAATACCTAACATGTAGGGCTGTGAGTTGCTGTTAAGATTAAACAAATTGATACATATAAAATACTTAGAACAGTGATTGAGCATAGTACTATACACACATACACATTTGTGGGTTTTTTTTTTTTAAACTATGTGCCAGGCCCTATGCTAAGCACTATGCCTTAGAGACAAGCTACAGATGACCTTTGTTTAAAAGATGATGACATTTAAGTAAATGTGCTAGTCAGCTGCCTTTTGCTCTCAGATCTAGTCTCTTCCCTCCAACTCTACTTTGTATCTCAGGAAACTACACTTCCCAGGCTCCCTTGCAGCTGCTTCCAGGTACTTTTGGCCAAGTACCAAGAGGCACTGGCAAAAGAGTAAGAGCAGGAGAAAGAGGAAAACAAGTGTAGTTCTACACAGTGTCCCTCTGCTTCCTACGGATTCTCCAACAGGGGTTCCAATTCCTCCCACTTCCTCCACAAAGCCCCTCACTCTGTGGTTCTGGCTCCCACTAGCTTCTGAGCCTTGGTAATACCAACTCTTCCCCTTATCACTTCAGCCTAGAAGTGGTTGCATCTTCCTGCTGTGGTTAATCTCTGGATTGTCCTTCTACCCTGTCCTCTGGCTTCTCACCTTTTCTACCAACCAGTATAACCACCTTTCTGTATGAAATTCCCTCTGTTTCAAAGGCCTAAAGAAGTCTCTGTTTTCCTGAATGAGCCCTGATTGATAAGGCAAGACATGTCATCTCTCTCGGCTACAGTTTTCCTACCCTCTGGATACAGAGTCTGGGACCATTTTGTTTCATGAGGCCCTTGCCAGTTATAATTTACATGGCCTAGAATCTGCCCAGTCTTACAACTAATTGTTCTGAATATGTCACTAAGGACGGATTCAGAACTTGCACCCAGACCTCCTAAATAGGAAGTTATCCCATGGCAATGTACATATTTCTCTCTTTAAGTCTCAAAGTCCAGTTTGTTAGTATGCTTACCAAATTACCTACAACGTGATTTTCTTAAAAATTACACTGTACTCCCCAAAATAAAAAGATTTCTCTCTGCCTTATAGATTTTATTTTTGTGAATATTTTTAACCCAATTTGAGGTGTTGTTTTTAGAACTACTGAAGCTTCCAGAGTACAGTTGGGAGGGTTCACTTAAGGGGTTTAAGTTGTTAGTCTAGGCAGGTTGAAACTCAGTAGATTTCTACATTGAGCTCCCATACTTGATTTGAAACCTAAAGTAGTAAAGCAATTGGATACTATAAATCATACCACAGCACCACTGGCTCGAACTTGGATGGTCCCTTTACTTTGGATTTTCTCTTTTCCCGCCCTGGGTTTAGTAGAAATAATATGGGCTAGCAGTGATTGCTACCGTTTGAATTCCTGGCAGCTAATGTCCTGTGCTTACATCAGCAGCCCTGAACATTTAGCTGTAATGATTATTGCTTAACATTTATTGAGACCTGTCAGTGGGCTAGATGGAGAGAGATGCAGGATGAGGCACTTAACTTAATGAGGAAATTTGGAGCACATCAGCTTAATTCATTGAGAGCAGCTTTCAGAGAAAATTGAACAGAAAACTCTGTGGTGTTTGCTACCAGCCTGGTTATTTGCAAGCTATCACAAGGAAGCTAAGAAAGTGTTTGCTTCCTTTCTCCCTCAAGAGAGAACTTTCTTCTCCAGAATTTTCTAGAGTATCCCAGCAACAACGCACTCTCCTCCTCAGGTCTGATAGTAGGTAGGTCTGATGCTGTGACCACCTCTGTTTAAACCCATCAGAAGCTTTGCATCTTAACAGGACAAAGGCCAGATTCTTTAGCTGGTAAACAAAGTCCTCCCAACGTGGCCTGGCCTCACTTCCCATTCTCAACTTCTGCACCTCCCGTCTCAAATCCTTTCCTCCCACCCCCCATCCCCTTGAACAGTTCCTTGAATATCTCTCAGTTCCTAGACAACTACATACGTTTTTACTCTATGACGTCTTTGCCCATGTTATTTTTACTTTCCATCCACTGTGTGTTTGACAGATTCCTACAATCTTTTAAGAACCAGCCCAAAACTTGCCTCCTATGTAGAAGTTACCCTGACTGCTGTAGGAGGTGTGACCCATTTTTACTATCCATCATAAAAGAATATCTCTGCCTTGTTAAGCCTCCTCTGGGGCAGTGAACCACATACTTCCCCTTCAACAGCACTGCAGGAGAGGAATTTTTATCCCCATTTTAGAGATGAAGAAATTGAGGAGTAGAGTGGTTAGCCCACCGGCCTAAGGTCACAGAGCTAGCTAGGAAGTAGCAGAGCAGATGTTCAAGTGAGGTCTATGGGATTCAAGACACATTGACCTCTCTGGACCCTTCTTTCTTCTTTGATACCCTCACAGCACTACTCATGGCCTTCAAAAGTACAACTTTACCTGTCTCTCTTTCCGTCAGCCCCTCCTGAGCACCTTGCCTTCTGTTTGTACTCTAGGCTCTGGAATACAGTGAGTTTGCAATAGATGAGTGCTGAATTATTATTAATCTTCATTCACTTCTGTTTCCTCATTTAACAATGAAAACGTTTCCTGCCTTTTTATTCTAAGACAGTGGTCCTCAACCCTGTCCCCACAGGCTGGACACTCCCTGAAGGTGCCTACAGCACAGATAAGAGAACTTTGGACTATGCACATTCTGCCTTGTCCTTTAAAACTGAGCAAAATGCCAGTGTGGAAAAAAGTTTAACTCTCCTCCCACCTCCTCCCAAATCACTGCTGAAGTCCTTCTCTGCCACTTCTCCCATCCTATCAATATTGCTTTGGCCCCTAAGGAGGCAGGATAGTGTGCATTTTAGGTCCAGAGCCTGGGTGACACTTCCCATCATGTGATCTTGCAGACAATTTAGAACTTCTCCAAGCCACAGTGTCCTCATTTGTAAAATGGGGATGATAATAGTACCTATCTCACGAGGGAAGGTGATTGTTAGGATTAAATGAGATTATGCCTACAGCAGTTAGTCCAGTCCTTGACAATAGTAAGTACTCAATATGCATTATCCATAATTATCATTATTTCATTTTTGGTTTTGCAAATTTCTGCTCGAGTGTTAATGGATGAATAATCAGGTATGAGCTGATATGGGTTTTATTGTAATTCTACTTAGGAATGTTTTCTTTTTAATAATGGCTTGTGAGGTTATTTAACCTTCAAAGTTCAAAGGAATAAAAATATAATGGCAAAATGTCCACCAAGGAGACTAGAAATTTTGCTTAATATTCATCAAATGACATCAAATAACACTGCTCAGATGACTGCCCCTACAAATCTACCACTGAACTCACCGAAGCAGATGGGAGGTGGATCATGGCTAATGCTTTTTTTCCCCCTATTCTAAGGACTGCTTTACCCAAACGGAAGACTTAAACCCTCTGAGAGTTGCTGTAGTGATTCTGGTTCCTACTAGACTACTAAACAAAAGATCAAATGAATACATGCCCCACTGTCCAGGAGATCATGTTAAACATGCCACAGAATAACACTGTAATAATTGCTAATGTTTATTGTTTAGTCTATAAGCTAAATGCTTTACCTTTGTTCTCCTAATCTTTATGACAACTGAAAAAGACAGATAAAATTATTTTCAGCATTTTACATATGAGGAAATAGAGATTTAGAGACAGAACATCACTTGCCCAAGTTGGGAATTAAGCCTAATCCTGTCTGACCCCAGAGCCCAAACTCCTATTTATTATACCATTTAGTCAACTTGTTAAATGGACTTAACTTTTATGTAGTCCCTTCTATTTTCAGGTATTTGGAACATCCATCTCTTGTAATCAGTCATGTGCTAATAAATGTTTAATAGGTGGCTCTTCAGAGAAAAATCAGTACTTGCTGATTTCCCTGATGTAAATACTCCCACCATGGCTGATGTCAAGCCACCGAGTATGATGTCAACCAGCTCACAAAATTCCTGAAAATTTAAGAGCTCTTATGCATAGCTCCAGCATAACTCTACTGGTCATCTAAATTAGATCATCCAGATCTCCCAAGTGCTTTCACTCAGCTCCCATCTTCTAGATCAGTGAGTCTCAATCCTGGATTCACATTAGAATCACCTGGGAGCTGACAAAAATCTGGCATCCTATCCCAGCCCCAGAGATACTCATTTATTTGGTGTGGTGTTTAGCCAGAGTAGCATCTTTTTTTAACTCCTCAGATAATTTCTCTGTGCAGCCAGGACTAAGAAACACAGCTCTAGAAGAATATATCCTACTCATCACCCACTCATTCAACCCAGATTGACCAGTATGTGATACACTAACACCCTATGTTATTTTTCAAACTTTCAAGTTTTGTAGAGTACATGGCCAACTGTGCTTGTTTATAAAATTTTATTTAAATAGTTTACTCAAGAAATGATTTCTGATACCTTTTCCTTTCGTTAAAACGGTGACTGGCATGTGATAGAAACTGAATATGGTATAGCTATTAGTATTTTGTAGTTGTTGTTAACATCATAAATTTCATGATCTATAACAACTTTTATGATTCTTTTATCCATTGGATTTTATAATATGCACTTGGTTGAATCTCATATGATTGATGCAAATATGTTTGTCCCCAGGACAAAATTTTCAGCATCTCTCCCCAAACAGACCTAAAATCTGGGATCTTCCTTTCACCCGGAACAACCTGGCTCCCCTACCAGACCAAAAATGTAAGTATTTTGAATCTTCCTCAGCTTCCTTTGCAAAGGTTAACACTGTTAACACGTCTAGACAGGGCTAAATGTTATTTTGGTTTACTTTCATTTTTTTCAAGAGAACATCAGGTGCCAAACCCTGTAAATTACAGGAAAATAGAATAGAGACAGTCTTTAAAGCTTCATCCAACATGATAATGCTTGTTTAAAAAAATACTCCCTCCCTTGAGGAATTTTTGTGTTTGGACTATAAAAACAGTAACAGAAGTTTATTTTGCTATGTACTATTTAATGTCTTTAATGCTTTAAAAATTCTTCTCTTAAGACTGGCTTCCTGACATTGTTTTCCTTACTATGTTGGACAGATAGAAATGTGTCTTACCTCTGCACTCACAGGCTATGCATTCCTAAGCAGAAAGGAATAATCAAGTAGATGCTGTTCATCAGTTTTACTTTTAGCATTATTTTATACAAAACTTCTCACAATATAAACTGTTAATATATTCTATTCACCAAGTGATCAAGTTTGCCTGTGCCTAAGTATTATCTGGGGTGCTTGTTATAAAGGGGATTCCTGAGCCCCACGCCTAGAAATTCTGAGTTTGTAAATCCTTATATCTATACTCTGAGGCAGTAGAGATGAGAAAACTGAGTTCAGAGAGGTCACATAACTTGCCCAGTATTTAGGTAGTAAGTAGCAGAGCCAGAAGCAAAATTATAGGATACTGAGTCAGCTGTCACATGAAACAGGTAATACCTATTGGATTTTTTTTTGGCTGCGTTGGGTCTTCGTTGTTGCGCATGGGCTTTCTCTAGTTTCGACGAGCAGGGGCTACTCTTCATTGCGGTGCGCGGGCTTCTCATTGCGGTGGCTTCTCTTGTTGCGGAGCACGGGCTCCAGGCACGCGGGCTTCAGTAGTTGTGGCACGCAAGCTCAGGAGTTGTGGCTCACGGGCTCCAGAATGCAGGCTCAGCAGCTGTGGTGCACGGGCCCAGTTGTTCCACGGCATGTGGGATCCTCCCGGACCAGGGCTCGAACCCGTGTCCCCTGCATTGGCAGGCGGACTCTCAACCACTGCGCCACCAGGGAAGCCCCTACTCATTGGATTTTAATTTCCTTCCTTCCTGTTCTTCCTATCCCAACCCACTCCTTTATAACATATACTCAAGCACTTGTGTGCACATACACACACACACACACACACACACACACACACTCTCTCTCTCTCTCTCTCCACATCTTCTTAATTGCAGAGGTTAGGTGATTTAGAAGCTGC
Organism: Eubalaena glacialis; assembly: GCF_028564815.1. Taxonomy (NCBI): domain Eukaryota; kingdom Metazoa; phylum Chordata; class Mammalia; order Artiodactyla; family Balaenidae; genus Eubalaena; species Eubalaena glacialis. The sequence goes on along the minus strand of NC_083719.1, from coordinate 43,483,356 downwards.
CCTATTTAAGACAAGTTCCTTAACCTTTCTGTACTTCAGTTTCTTCACTTAGCTTATAAGAGTAGTGCAACCTGATAAGACTGTTGAGAGGATTAAATGAGATAATGTACATAAAACCCTTTGCAGCTGTTTGCACAGAGTAAATATCCAATATATCTTTTCTGCCCCAGGCTACAGTTCAAATGGGACAAAGCAAGAGTTCTAGAACCCTTTAGGTAAAAACAAAGAACCCTGCAGTCTTAGTACAACTCTGTTTTCTTTCAGATAAGGAAAGGGAGAGGTAGAGATTTGTCCAAAGTCACACACAGAGTTAGTAGCACAAACTAAGATCTCTGCCTTGACAGATTATTTCCTTTGCCCTTACTAATTTGTCTAAAGGGAGAGTTTTGGATGGTGTGAATTCAATCATTGAATGAAATTCAAGTCTGACCTTGTCTTTAAGCAGAAATGTAGTCACAAATACATCTAATTAAGGGAAGAATCACTCAGCCTTGAATCCTGGTGTGGCTTGGGGAAGCCAAAGTAACGGGATTTTCTTTGGCAGAACCCAGGGGCTTTGCTTTTCACAGTTAAATTTAAGGAGATGGGAAGATAAAGATCTTTGATCAACTGTAGCTCTATGAAAAAGAAGTGGAAAGGTACAGTGCTTTTCCTAAAAGAAACCTGAGAACCTTTTGACTTTTGCATAAAAGCACAGTACAAACGTCTTGGGGCTTATTTAGAGCCTTGTGCTGACCTGGCCATCAAGGGCTACGCCACCCAAGGAAAAGAAGGCTCTGCTAGGCACGAACAGCCTGATCATGTTTTGATCAAACTTGGCCCCGCCTTGTATTTGTGTATATTTGGCATCCCTGACTACACAGGTAAGCCTGAATAGATAGATAGATATACATGGCTTAGAAGGGCCTCCATTCCTTCAGAAATAACACAGTTCTCCTGCCATCATTCCTTGTGAGACTCTGAGAGATGCAAACCTTGAAAGTTTTTCATTCTATTCTTTCCTCCAGTTCTATCTGGAGAACCTCTACGGACAAACCGAGTGCTTCCTGCTATCCCAAGCCAGCGGGGACACAGCCCACCAGCTGAAGAGAGTGAAAACTCTGCCAGTTCCACCAGTGATGAAAATTAATCAGTGACTGTGGGTCACTGATAGTAAAAATATAGATTATATATATTTTCAACTGTCGAAGGATAAGATTACTTTGTAAGAACAAAGACTAATTTAGTAAATTGCATTCTGTAAGCCATTCATGGTTTTACAACTCAAAATTCTTTGTTCCAAATAGCACTTAGAATCTTTGTGCATATATTGTAAGTCTGTGAGTTTCCATGACCTCTACATGCCAAAATAAAAAGTCACGACATGTTATCATCAGGGAAACTTAGCTGTGTTTGGTTTGCTTTGTGGCATGTTTGCTGGTCTTTTTGAATGATTTTATGTTGTTAAAAAATGTATACTTTGCTGAATAAAGAAGAAAGCACATTCCATACATGTTTTTTACATTTATTGCAATTCTACTTTGGACTAAGAAAACTTAATTAAAATTAAAATAGTAAATTTCTTTAATCAGTCAGTGTTTATGGCTTTTAAGTGTACAATCATCTGCAAAGTATTTTCTAACATTGTTAAGTCCTGGCTAGAGCCCAAATCACTTAACAATGTTTATGTATCTTCTTTGTTATTTGATTATTTCCACCTATTGTCACTTTCAGATATGATTGATTGCTCTGATACTGAGAAGATCATGTGAGTTGGAAAGGTCTACATCCTGCCCTAACAGAATGAAATAGACATTCCTCATACATTCCTCAAATACTCTACGTATTTAATCATTCTTTTTTCTGTTTCAAAATAAAGGTCTCTGCCTACTCAAGACATTCCCATACTTATGACATAGCAAACTTTGAAAGACTACTACTAACTGCAGATCTCCTTACTAAGATGTTTGTGTATTGTTTGGATTGATTGAAAGTTCAAGGTTTAGCCATATAAGATCATAGTCACTCCATGTTATTTCTAAGCCTGCATGTTATTCAGCAAATATCTCAAGTATAACATTACCATTTTATGTTAGTATTATTTATTTAGGGAGGTCAGACTGTGCCATTAACTAAATAGAAGCTCCTCTGAGGCCAAATCACAGTTATTTGGCTTTGCACTTCTAGAAATGTGTACAATACCTAGAACATACTTAGCCACTCATTCAGCTAATTTTGTTTTTAGGAAAGAAGGAAGGGAAGGAAGTAGGGAGATAGGGAGTTGGCAAGGTAGAGAGATGTAAGAAGTGATAATGGAAGAAGTTACTAGTCCACAGTCTCATTTTGCTATTGATAGTTATCTGAATCGGGGATTATAAAAGGGAAAGCCTAAGGATCAACCTCCCAAGCTAGACAGTAGCTAGAGGCAGAGCAAATCCTGGTGCAAATGGAAGAGCTCTCAGGACATAGATTCTGAAGGGTCTCTTTTCTTTTTTTTCTTTCTTTCTTCCTTTTTTTTTTTTTTTGTGGGCTATTTTTATCTTTGAAGAATCATTCTTTGTAAGTATCAGTTAGGCTGTTCAGTTATGTCACCTAGCTACTTCTGAATCCATGTCCATCCACAAGTAGATACCTGGCCCTACACTGCCTAGACTAGCTGGGATAGCTTAGCATCTGCTTCAGTAACAAACCCCAAAATCTCATTGGCTAACACAATTATTTTTCTCATTCACGATGCATGTCCCATTTCCAACTGGCAGAGTTGGCTGATGTAGATTCCATTTCAACTTGTACTTCCTTGGTCACCGAAATAGAGAAAATCAGAGGTGAGTCTCATTACTTCCTCTCACATTTTATTTGCCAAATTAAGTCATATGGACATGCCTAACTTCAAAGGGGATAGAGAAATGCAATCCTTCCGTTTGTGTCAGGAAAGGGGAGAATTAGAATATTTATGAATTATTCAAAAGATTAGCACACTAACAAAAGCTCAGACCCTAAGAGATCACCAAGTGGATAGCTAAGAGGTCAAAGCAATAAATCAAAACAAAACAAAACACCCCTGTATAAAACCCACTATTCCCCCAACACTTGCAGTTATATGTACGCACACAGAATCTTCTAATGTTGGGCCTTTCCATCCAAGTTGATTTAACAATCTTTGCTTAGCTACGAAAATGTAATGTACTGCCCACTACCACCTCTTTAAATAGAGCAGCTATCCTTTTGTCTCTAGGTAAAGTTGCTTGTTTGGGGTAGAGTCTTCCTCGGCCAATATTTTACTGACCAAATCAGAGGTATTCACCAAGTTGTGCCCAACTTTAAAAAATTTTCAAGCAACTTTTTCTTCTAAAATGATTTTTTGTATTGTTCTTTTACCACTTATATTTCCCTTCATTGCTAAGGACCATAACTTTGCATACATGATTTCATTTGGATCTTTACATCAACCTGTATCCCCCAAGTACAGACAAGGAACCAACTCAGAGAGTGATAAGTAATTTGCCCAATGCAACACAGCTAATACAGGCATACCTTGGTGATATTGCAGATCCAGCTCTAGACCACCACAATAAAGTGAATATTGCTCTCATTTTTCCTAGTCTATGGACCACTAGCAATTACAAGGTGATTTACCATTCACCGTTAATAAAATTTATGCTAGGGATTTATTAACAAGATATTTCCTGTTTTTTACATATTAATGTGATAGCTACCTTTGTCCTTCTGGTGACAGCTATGCCAGAAGAACACGCTGACTGGAAACTCTTCGGCTTTTGATACAATTTATTCATTGACTTCCCAGATCTGGCCTCTGGAGATGTCCTGGAACTCACTCAGCTGCCCGAAAGACCAAGGTTGGGCTAAAATGGAGGTCAGAATGGGAAGGTATTCACTTTGAAGAACAGTAGTTTTGATAGCGACCTACAGTTTGTTGACAGTCTTCACCTACCAGTATTAATATTTCTATCTCAACGTCTAGGAAACATGTGGTTCTGATAGAATTTCCTGATTTTAAAATATCATTTTCCCCTGAAAGCAATAAGAATGTCTAGCTACTGCATGTGAGAGCTGCTATCATGTTCCTTTAATTTCGTTTTTGACTTGAGTGTTGTATTTCATGCTAAGGTTAAATATGTTCCTTCTTAATTACCCCATTTAAGCCCATGGTGGATTCCAAAGGGTTATTTTCAAAAGACCACTTTTAAAATGCCAGGATACACTTGCTTAGAGACATGCATCAGTACACTCAAAGAGTAGGGGCAAAATCAAAATCAATGGTTATGTTTGTCTTTCTGGGAGGCACTATATTTCTAATCAGTCACTTGGCGTGGGTTTCTAAAATCATATTGTGTGTCAAGCTGTGACCTAATAGAGTTGGAAGGGATAATAAGCTGGAGTCACAGGAGTTTATTTATATCGGCTTAATTCTAGGAAGATGAGAGCCTTGGAGTTAAGTGTTTACCGGAAGAAATTACTGAAGGGAACTAAGGAAAATGAGGGGAAAAAAACTGTACCTTCCAAAAACTCTGGTTTAGCACAAATTACTGGGTTGGTGGGCTCTTCCTACAAATATTAACTGTAGCTCCACTTTGCCTGGATGGCAGATAGTCTGAATAAATAAATCCAGAAAGGAGGCTATGCCAAAGGTATACCACACCTATGAAATTTCTGGAGCAGGAATACAGTTGTTGGGGAATTATGTATGTGGACCATGGGACTAGAGAGACTTCATTGCTAAGCCCTGCTCTGCCATTTGTATTGTATTGAACCAAACACTAACTGTATTTGAAAGTATAACTTATTCAAGCTGCTGAGCTAGATGACAAGAGCAGTTTCTGAAAATATGTAAGAAAAGAACAATAAACGGAAGGTGAAGCCAATCAACATTATAGTTTACAGCTAGAAGGAAGCTATGAGAGGAGTTTTTGCAGATCTATATGATGAAACCAAGCAAGCCTTTGAATTCAAGAAAAGCTGAAAACCAAGGCACTGTTCTCACATGTCTAAGTAGTTTACTCTAAGATACCTATCCCAGTGTTCTCCGAAAAAATGACTTGGGGCAAGCGGGGAGTGGAGGGCAAGGGGCATGTAATACAAAGAAAAAATGAATTGAAAACATTTAGGGTCTCTTCCCTCCCTTGAATCTCTAGTCCCTGAGAGCTAGCCCATTAAATCTCTATCATAGGGAGTTTAGCAATCACTGTCTTCCCTTTGCCACATCCTGTCTTCACCTATGGATGAAGATGCAAGCTTCCATAAAGCCCTTTGTATGATTCTAATAAAGGCTTATAAAGTGAATAAGATTTTGCTTTCATGGGTGTGCTGGAGCTAGGTCTTACCTGCTTGCAAGATTTGATTATTGAATCTAATATTCAGGAGTTTTGTGAACATTGGTGGCTTGGCACTGGCCATGGTGGGAACATTTACACCATGAAAATTGGCAAACACTACAAATCAGTGCTTTCTTTTATTTGAGATCTAGTTTACCAGCACACCAATAGATGTAACATTTGGGAGGAAAGCTTTCAGGATTAAGAGCACTTAAAAAAATTTTTTTTCTGCAAAATGCTTTCTTGTTTCTGTTTGGTTCACGACTTGGGAGCGAGCTTCAGGGTGGTTTAAAAGCTGCCTACTGACTGCAGGGAAAGGCTCAGGCAGAAGCTTTGACACCAGAGGAATGACAAAGGGGCCCCTCCAGAAGAAGGCCACTGGGCTCCAGAGGCTCCTAGTTGTATTTGAGGGTGAGTCTTTCCAAGAGACACTCATCCAGCCCATCCTGGGGGCTGGCCAGCCTGTGAGGTTTGTCAGGTGGTTGCCCATCTTCTTGATGAGTTTCCCCTCCTCATCTAGGAATTGGCTCTTCAGGGAGTCAGAGAGATGGGAGCGGATCCAAAAGGGCCTGGTTCATGTTCTTCTCCAGGACCATGGCAGCTTCCATGGCGTCTAGGGCTTTGCTCCTCTTGGGATGGCTTCTGCACCTCCTGGAAGAGGGTGCGGCTGCAGTGTTGGTTTTGCATCCTCAGGAGACACTTGGGGGCCTCAGCTTTTCCTCAGCCAACTCACAGAAGAAGTGGTCTCCAGAGCCACGTAATTGCGGTCAAAATAGATGCCCAGAGAGAGGTAAGTGTAGGAGACCTGCAGACGCAGGTTGACCAGGCCATTGACGGCAGCCTCCAGCTCGGTGGAATAATTCTCACACATCTGGGAACTCATGGTTGATTCACATGCAATAGGAAACTAAGCTCAAAACACAGCGTTGGTTGACCTTGGAGGCAGAGGATGGCCGGGAAGATGGTTCAGAAGGTTGTGACTGGAAAAGAGGTTGGAGGGTGGTCAGAGGCTGGAACAAGGCACATCCCAAACACTGCTGAAGCAGGAGACAGGCTGCAGGACTGCACGGTGCACTGCAGTAATATTTTTAAAAGATACCCCTTTGCTAACACTGATTCTGAGGAACAGGACTCATGCCTGTCTCAAGAGTAACCATGACTTGCCTAGGTTTTACTATACTAAATTGTAACCTTTCATGAGATATAATTTAATCCAAGGGTTAATGAAACCAGGTCATATATGCATGCATGACTCAACACTGCAGTCAGAATGGGATTCCCCTCAGAGTTCACCTTGAGCCAAATCACACCCGAATGTGTACTCTTGGATGAATGCTGTTTCTCCCTGTTGCCTTGTGAGCCTAATTAACAGTTCACAGCTCAATTCAGTCAGTTTTTCTGTTCAGATGGCCCAGTCTTAATGTAGGCAGCACTCTCTGTGACTTCACGTCTGATCTTGTTACCACCCCACACCCTATAACACTCAGGAAATGCATGTGTCCTCCTTAACTGCCCTCCTAGCTAAGAAATAAACATGAACCCATGGTAAGGGATGAAAGGCAGAAAATGGGTGTGACAGTGCCATTCCTTAGGCCAGCTTTCCCAGAGTCAAGGGGATAAACAAGCCTTTATTTATTCATGAGCCAGGCAAAGTATATATCTTTTGTGCAGGAATGGATAGATACGGGTTTGAATTACTCGGCTAGTTGCATAACCAATCACTATTGGTTGGTAAGGAGAAAGGTTGCTTTAAACCACATGACCCAAGAACTCAGACACCACTCAGATAGGCAGGAAGGCTCCTTAAGTATCCAGTTCTAATGTTGAGATCTGGAAACTATCTCCTTTTCTGGCATCTTCTCTCCGTCCTTGCCTTAGCTTGCTGTGGATCAGCAGTCATTCATTCTTTCAGCAGACGTTCATTGATGCTTGCACTGGGGTAGATGTTGCAGGAAAAAAGAACATAGAAAGGATATAACAAGTTTATATGAGGTTAAGTGATAAGGATTTTCCTATATTTCTTAGAGAAAAAAAGTCATTATTTAAGCTATATATTCTCTGTTTTGGCTCTTTATCTTTTTGTGATTTAAAGCCAGTAAATTATCTTTTAATAAAACAAAATATTAAGTCTCAAAATTATTTCTCTACTTTTATTCCTCCACTCTAAGTTGTAGTCCCAGAGCCACTCTCTCAGAGCCTAAAAGTAGATAAATAAAAAGACTCTAGACATGAACAAATTGGAAAAACAATTGAAATGATAATCCAGAGTATCAACATTGTACCTCTTCAAGATCCTGACACTCAAAACCAGAGTCTTTTTGTAGGTGGTACAGGTCAGAGTATGAGGAAATCTGTACTGGTTCTTATAAAGTGGTAACCTTACTGGTTAGGCAAAAAGGAAATCTTAACATATTTGACAAACCTGCCCCAGTATCGAAAGTGTTAGCATCGCTAACTTTTTCTTTCTCAAAATGATACTTCATGCTAATTTGACCTCATTTCTTCATCAGTAGACCTATTCAGGAAGGGAGAGCCAACTTCTGAGACTCTGTAGGAAGTGGAGAAGAGGATGGGGGTGGGGCGTGATGAAGCTGATCCGTTCACCAGCCAGTCCCACAGCCAGTCAGGAGGGAAGATTACAGTTTCTCAGGGTGGAGGGGCAGGAGGAACATGATCCAGCAATTTTCCTTTATGGGAATGACACTAGCAGAAAGTGAGAGGCGTTGATGGTACTCCTAAGGCACAACATTTTAATGGATTATCCATTACTTTCTTTGTCCTCACTCAAACCTTTTAACACAACTGTTCACAAGAAGAAAAACAAACTGATTTCCGTGTTCTCATTTCTCTTAACCATTTTCCCATCCTGTGGCTGTGCTCTTGAACTCTGGAAGGGGGAGAAGGAAGGAAAGAGGCCTGGACCTATCAACTTTCAAAGCAGTTCCCAGTGATAGAGAATTGGCTACGTGTAGCCCAGACCCAAATATGTGCACACAGACATGGAGCATCAGGTAAAAATAATCCACCTCTTGCTATGTTTTCAGTGAAATGCTGGTTCTTATAAGAAACTTAAAACAAAACATAAAGAAGCTTCTCAGGTGTGTTTTATCTTTAACATTTGAAAGTTAACTTTACAAACCATAATAATTTAATAGAATGTAATGTTTTGCTCTGATTTTTTGTTGTTGTTGTTGCTTTAAAATTTCACCAATGTGGGGAGATAGGAATTGACATATACACACTACTATATATAAAATAGATAACTAATAAGAACCTACTGTATAGCACAGGGAACTCTACTCAATACTCTGTAATGACCTATATGGGAATAGAATCTAAAAAAGAATAGACATATGTATATGTATAACTGATTCACTTTGCTGTACAGCAGAAACTAACACAACATTGTAAATCAACTGTACTCCAATAAAAATTAATTAAAAAAAAAAGCAGGAAGACGGCAAGCATCAAGATATTTCAAAGAAAAACAAAATGAAACTAATAGGATTGATGTGTTTGATTTATATCAAGAGGACATTTATAATTGTAGAGGAGATTTGGGGGACTTAATCTGTGATAGGTACATGGAAGACAAAGCAACTAAGAAAATGGGACAAGAATTAACTCCAAGAAGGGGTGGGGTGTTGTTACAAGAAGTAGAATGTGATCATGGTCTACGCCTGACTTTGTGAATAATATTTATATTATTATCATGTAACAGCAAATATTGTTTTAACCAACTATAGTTTAATTACCATAAGGTGAGGATAGGAAACTATTGTGCAGAAAAGAGATAAATCCTCATCATTAAGACTCGGAAGTCAATAGATAAGGTCTAAAATTGAAAATATCAAGAAATAGCAATGTAAGGTTTACATTTAGAAATATCATTAAATATTCATTAAATAGTAATGAAACCGTACAACTCAGGTTGGGACTTGAACCCACGGTCTTTTCATTGAGATCACACACCTGGTCTCAGGACTTAATGAAGCTCAGGTTCTTAATGTCTCGTTACAGAAAGAATTCAGTGAGAGACAAAGTGATAGGTAAGAAGTGGATTTATTTAGAGAGAAACACACTCCACAGACACAATGTGGGCCATCTCAGAAGGCGAGAGGCCCTGAAATATGGGGTGGTTAGTTTTTATGAGCTGGGTAATTTCATAGGCTAACCAGGGGGAGCATTATTCCAACTATTTTGGGGAAGGGGTGGGGATTTCCAGGAATTCGGCCACTGCCCATTTTTTGACCTTTTATGGTTGGCCTCAGAACTGTCATGGCGCTGGTGGGTGTGTCATTTAGCATGCTAATGTGTTACAATGAGCATAAAATGAGGCTCGAGGTCCACTGGAAGTGGAACCTTCCGCCATCTTGGACCTAGTTGGTTCTAATCCGTTTTTTGTCATGTCCTATGGCTATGTCATTCTTTCAAAGGTTGTGCCCTGCCCCCTTCCCTCCTGTTTCAGTAACAGCAAAACCTAAAATAATTGAAAGTGGCTGCCTTTGGGGTGTGAGAATTCAGTGTGTGAGTGTAAGAGTGTGACATTGGGCTTCATTTGAAGCTTTGAGGTATTATATGACATTTTAAGTTATGTACATGATTAAAACTTTTTCATACGTTAAGTTCTTCTAAAACATCTTTTACAAGCTCTGAGGATGGGAAATCTAGATTTGAATACAGTCCCACACTTAACCAGCTGTGTGAATGGGGATGGTTGTTACTTAATCTCACTGCTCTGCTTTCTTCTTGGGTGGAGATAAAAATAGTAGCTACCTCACGGCATTGTTATGTATGAGATAAAATTAGTCAATGCATGTAAAGCACTTAACAGTGCATGGAACAAAGAAAACAACTAATAAATGCTGGCTGCTACTATCTTATTCCAGCTGTAGTGCCTTGGGTTCCACTTAGTAAAGCTTTATATTGTATTTAATACAGGTTGGGCAAATGAGCTGTCATTATTTTTCTATTTTATTGTGTGCTAAATTTCATGAGTTTTTTTCTTCTAAATAATTTAAGGATTATTTTATCTTCCCCACAAGAAAAAAAATTTTTCACCAATGTGCACATGTGAGTAATTGCCTTTTTTAAATTAAACTGAATCTGAAGAATGTGTCTTCTTGACAGTTTTTAAAAGAAAATGAATAATATGATGAAGAAGACTGGCCATTTGGATCTAAGACATATGCTTTTATAAAATATGCTAGTCCTTCGAACATTACTAGTGTCCTTTTAGGTGCAAAGAAAAACACTTATTAATAATGACTTTACTCTTTTAATTAAAAATCCATAAAAAATAGTGGTAGAAAATAGTCTTTAATAAATAAATGTTCCCTTGTTCTCATTTACCATTTACCCATTCCCTTCTGCTGCTAACAGTTAAGCAAAAAAGTTGTGAACACCCATTATGTGCACTGTTCCAGGTGAGGGAGCTACAGCTACAAATAAAACAAAACGCCTACTCTCATAAAGCTCACTGTCTATGAGGATACCAACCAAAATTCTCCAGATTGCTTTTATATAGGTAAAGCAATTATGAAATCTGTTAATTATCTCAGTTTCTATTTTCTGACTTTGTCCTATCAGTATCCCAGAAACTGCATAAAATCTGATTCCCAATTACTGGCGTTGCTGCTGCTAATAGCCCAGATTCTGCTGGGTTTCATTTCCTATGAGAATTGATACAATAAAAGCAGGGGAAATAGAAAACCAGAGGGGACCACTCCACTTAATTTAGAGCCATTCTTTAAATGGGCAATAAAGACAAGGTTTCATTAGGAGGAACTTTTCAGGAGGTGTTTGATGGCAGGCAGGGGACTGGAGGCCAGAGTGGGGCATAAATAAAGAAGACTTTTACAGCTTGAGGGTACATGATGGAGGAGAAAGAAATAAAAATCAGGAACAGAAATAGCCACCCAAACTTGCAGCCAAGAAGAGAACAAAAAAGAAAAGGAGAAGCAGAGGGAGGTCAGTAGAGGACCTTGAACGTGTTAGAAAATGACATTTGTAGTTGAAGTCACAGTAAGAGAAAGGAGAAACATTACAGCTGATGTTTGCATCCTCTTGCATCCTCTTATCAGACCTGGTCTAAGTGCTTCCCATTCATGATAAACATCAAATATCCCTCAGGCATTTACCATGTGCAGCCACTGTTCTAAGTTCAGTACATACTTACAGGAGTCATCTCGTTTAACCCTCACAACAGCCCTAAAAGGTAAATACCATTATTATGCCCATTTGACAAAGAAGGTCACACAGCTACAAATGGCAGGGCCAGAATTCCGGTGCAGACAGTCTGGCTAGACTCTAGAACCTGGGGTCATAGCCCCCACACACACTGCTTCCCGCAGGAGGATCGGTGGGCTGCTGCTGAGACTGCCGTGCTCCCCAGGACCATAGTCTCCTCTGCTTCCTGGGCACGTGCTGGATGACCTCTCCCAGCCCCTTGCAGTGGGGCGAGGCCGGGGCTGATCCTGAACATGAGTGGCTGTGATGTGCTGACTTCCCTAAAACCTCTCATAGGGTCATTCACGCTGGCTCTATTCCCTCGCCAGGAGAAAGATGCAAAAGACCCAGTGGAGAGCTCTGAGGCCCAGAAGATGGTGGAACCACTTGCTGGAAGTGATCTGACTCCAATTGCCAAAGACCCAATTGCACTTTAATGTTTTCAAGAAATAACCTTTCTAGTCTCAAATTACTGCGATTTCGGAGTTGTTTTAACAGTAGTTATTACCTACCCTGATTAATACAATACAATGGCTGAGGTCAGTAGTGGTTCTATTATAAAGTGATTTTATTAGTTTCCTTTAAAGCAAACAGGTAGTCATAAGAGAAAAAAATGGGAGATAATTAAAATACCAATGAGAATAAACTGATGGGCAGTCATTCAATTAATTCAGTCATTTTATTGTATCATGTTCTAAGGGCAGGAAGCTTTTTGCTGTTAAGATCTCTTTTTTCTGGAGAAGTTCCTCATCCTCTATAACTATAAAGGAAAATGTCAGCAAAACCACAGAGTGGTTATTGGCTTTGCTTATAGAGCTAAAGCCTCTGCAGAATTCTTGGTGACCAGCAACCTAAGCAGTGGGAACCTGTGTGCTCTTGCAGGCCAGGGAGGCTCATTAGCCCAGAGCTGGGACAAGCTGAGTCTCCTACTAGAGTCAACCTGAAACTGTGCTGGGGGATCCCCGAAGCTGAAACAGAGATCTTTGTGTTCAAGCCTGCTTCTCCTTCAATCCCCAGGCCATTGAGATGCTGAACTCCTGGGTTCTATCAGTGCATATCGCCCAAGAGATTTCTCCAAGGAAGTTCCATACACTTATCACTGCTCTCAGGGTCTGTCTGAATATGCAAGGCCCTGAGACACACACAGCTCCAGGCAATGGCCTCTCTGCTCTGAGACTTGAACCACTCAGTCACTGCTGCTACTTCAAAACAACTGGGGGCCTAAGAAGAGAAGGGGAGTGGTATTAGCATCTTTAGGGCTCTATCAACCATGGAATGCTTGCCAAGCTGCAGTAGAAGTGCCCACCTCCTGCCAATCATATTCTACACAGGATAAGTGGTTCCTGAGTGGTAAGGGAGAGGCAATTTGGTGATGTTAAATGGAGAACACAGAAGAAAATGAGATTAATGGACTGTGGCCATTGCCTACTCCTCTATTTTCCTGCCTAAAGCTCCTTGAAAGATCCCTCTGGATTTGTCTCTGCCATTGGGGTCGGGAGAAAAACCCAGGGATGCAGAGCCAAGACTCTATGGAAAGACTGACATCTTGGAAGCCTACAAGCCTAAATCCCTGGACCAAGCATTCTGTGAAGGTGAATTGGAATGATCTTGTCTAAAACAAGGGCAATCTTTGGACTCTGTGTCTTTGGCCTCCCAGGCTTGGCTCTTGGTCAGGTACTGCAGTTGTTTAAGCTGGCAGATCCCCAGTCAAATTTTTTTTAAAAAGCGGTCAGCCTTATGTTCTCTTCAGAAGCAATGAGCCAACTGGTATCCTGAGTTCCTCCCCAACACCAGAGGTTACTTCATTCTGCTTTACAATAGTCTAATGCATATCCCTAAGAGATAAGTGTTATTTATTGCAATATCTTCCGTGAGTGGCTGTCAATACCATAAAGTCATAGAGAACTTTGGAACTGAAAGAGATCCTAATGAAACAATTTTCCTCATTATGAACTGAGTGTTTTGGACTAGAACATCTCTAAATATCCTTCCAACTGTACAAGTCTATGATTATGTGTCTGTGATATGTGTGTATGGATGTACACACATACACATAAAAAGAGGTCATAAAGTATCAAGCTGAATTTTTTTTTAGCAAACATTCCAAAATGTATATGTGACCCATTTTTTGAAGAAATCAGTTTCAACAGAGTGTGAACGTGAAAGCAGTTTTAATCTTGTCCACCACTCCATAGTAAACATGGACCATTTTTTCAGGCCCCAGGTAAAATCTCAAGCAGGTCCCATAGGTGTTCAAGGCCCAAGAACAGTCTGTCATTTTAAAAGTTCAGAACAGTTGATATTGAAACTCCAACCTAATTCTTAATCTAAATTTCTAGATCAAGTTGTCTTCAGGCTTGAAAGCCTGCAGCAGAGAACTGGCTGTCATTGACTACTTCTGTCCTCCTTTATCCAACTCCCTAGCAAATGTTTTAGACCCCCCAGGGTCAGACCCAGGGAGAGAGAGTGGATGAGGGAACAAAGGTGCAGTCTTTCAAAGCTGATAGAGTTGCGCTCTGGCCTCTGCCCTCTGGGTGCTAGCTGTGGAATAGCTGCCTCTTCCCCCAATGGAATTTCTTAAAGTTTATCTCACTCAGTCTCCCTTGCTGTGTCTCCCCATCTGCCCCAAGATTCTGACTGCCTGCCTTTCTATTGGGGTCCTATCTCTATGCTAGGAAGTTCTCTTGGGCAAGATCCATTTGTCTTGGTCCTTGTGGGCTGCTATAACAAAAGGCCACAGACTAGGTGGCTTAGAAACCACAAAAATTTATTTCTCACAGTTTTGGAGGAGGCTGGAAATCTGAGATCAGGGTGCCAGCATGGTTGGGTGAGGGCCCTCTTCTGAGTTGCAGCCTACTGACCTCTGACTGTGTCCTCACATGATGGAAGGAGGCAGGGAGCTCTGTGGGATTTCTTTTACAAGAGCTCAAATCCCATGCATGAGGCTTCACTCTCCTGACCTAATTACTAATCACCTCCCAAAGGCCCCACTTACTAATACCATCACCCTTGACTAGGTCATGGGAGTGGAGCCCTCATGAATGGGATCAGTGCCCTTATAAAAGCGACTCCAGAGAGCTCCCTTGCCCCATCCACCATGTGAGGACACAGGGAGAAGATAGCCGTCTGTGATCCGGGAAGCTGGCCCTCGCCAAAACTGTTGGCACCTTGATCTTGAACTTCCCAGCCTCATACCCGTGAGAAATAAATTTCTACTGTTATAAGCCACCCAGGTCTATGGTACTTTTTATAGCAGCTCAAGTGGACTAAGACAGCACTTTTTCTCCCCAGTGTGAATGGTGGCTTGAGGGAGCATTAAATAATGCAATTTCTTCTCCATGAAGATGAAATGGAATAACTTAATCCAGGAACGCCTGGCTACTCCTATTAGGTCTTTGCAAACTGTTCTATGACAAATGTGGGTAAAGACTCCTGGGATGGCAACTGCAAGTTGATATGTAAGATACATTATATTTTTCAGCCCCTGCCAGATATGCTCAAAATCTCAGACATGTAAATATCTGTTTGCTCCAGGAAACCAACAAAAATTCCACTAACTCATTAGTAATGACTTCTTTGTGCCCCACAATGACCTCCTTTTTCCCAGTACGTATTAACAATTGCACTCCTACAAGCTAACCAAAAGATAGCTTATTAGTTCACTATTCATTTAATTATTAGAGATGGGAAACATGTGGTCCAGCTCAACAAGCTTAAAAACAATCTCTAAACAAGCACATTTTTAAGCAGTGATGATTTGGCATTAATATTCCCAGGCATCTAATGAATGGCTATATGCATATGGTCAAAATATATCATGGATAATCCATCACCCTGAGGTCACTGTTGCTTAAAGTCAGTGATTAGTCCTTGGGGGTTTTATACACCAGTCCCTATAAGAATGATCTCAGTTTTAATCACCAATGGAATAAAAGAAAAGAAAAAAAGAAAGTGAACTTATTTAAATGTCATTTCAGTGGAAGATTAAGGAAGTGGTTTGGCTTCTTTCCCTAACCCTGAAAAATTGCATGACACATGGTAAACGCTCAACGAATGTTATTCTTGTTGACGAAAGAAGCGTGAGGACAATCATCTTAGTGTTCTCAGGACAGACCATGTCATTGAAACACTCTTGCCCACAAGCATTGGTTGGAATCACAGTCATTTATTCAGCAACTATTTGTGCCAGCATTGTGCAAGGTGTTGGACATGGTACACTTAACCAGACACGGTGCTGCCCTCAAGGTGCTTATAACAATTAGCAAAACAAGAAAGGAGACAGGCACTGACAATAGAGTGTGGTAAGATTTTTGGTGGAGGTATTCTATTGGCTCTGGGAGTACCCGAAAATCAGAAAAGGCTTTAATTAGGGATTAAAGAGGCAAGAGACCAGAGAGGCGCACAAAGAACACAAGATGAAGGTCCTTGAAGGTCATGTGGAGAAATCTGGACTCTGTCCTAAAGATAATGAGACACCATCAAAGTGGTGTAAAGTAAGGAAAGGAGGTTGCATGTGCCCTGATATGAATGTGTAGGAAGAGCTCTGGCTGCAATATGAAGAATGGAAGAAAGAGGGCAAAAATGGAGTCAGCGAGACTAGTTAGGAGGCTGCTGCATTAACCAGGTGAGAGATACCATAACTCAAATTAACATAGGGACATTGGGAATAGAAAGAAATAAATGGATTTTAAATATTCAAGATGTAAAATTGATGGGTCTTGGTGATGGATGGTTGTGGGGAATGTGGCAGAAGGAGGAGCCAAGGGTGACGGATGTCAGGATTCTGACCAGGCCAACTCCAGCATGACGTTGCTGTTCACTGAGAAAGGGAGCACAGAGGGGGAATGGGCTAAGGGATGGAGACGATGAGTTCAGTTTAGGAAGTTCCCAGTTTAAAATGCTGGTAGGATATCCATGTGGAGATGACAAGTACAACATTGAATTTTCTATGGATTCTACAATGAACAGATAAACAGAAATGGAACACACAAAGGATTCTAAGAAACTGGTGGAAAAGATGAATATCACTAAAACCAAGGGAAGACAGTTTCAAGGAGATAGTGGTCACTAGTATCAGATGCTGCTTAAAACTCCAATCAGATACTGCTGGGAAAGCAGTCTTAAAATTTAGCAACAGGGTTATTAGTGATCTTGGCAGGAACGGTAGCAGAGGAATGTCGGGACAGAGGCCAGATTTCAAGGAGAATTTCAGAGTGGAGGGTAAGGAAGTGGTGATGGTGAGCATAGGCACCTGTTTCAATACACTTGACTGAAGACAAAAGGAACCGATAAGGAAGTAGGTGGATGTTTTAAAATGTAGGTTTCATTATTATTCCAGTAATATGGGACCAACAGATCAGGAGATGACTGCCATTGAAAGGATAGTTTGTTACTCAACTGTCTTCAAGAGGAGGGGGGCCAGGCCACGCAGGGTCCCACAGGGAAGCACCAGGAGGAAGAAAGAGAGGGGGAAACACGGGCGGGAGATTTGATTATGGTTTTCACAGGAAGGCAAGGCAAGGCAGGGAAAGTAGGTTTAGGACTGGCTAGTTGGAATAATTTTAGCAGACGCTGCAGCATAGGGACTACTTGTAGTCCTCTGGTATCTGGCTCTGGGGTGATTAGGGCAGGAGGATAGTGGGCCAAGTGTAAGAACCCTGTGAGAGCCCATAAAGCAGGTAGTTGGGGTGTGGGCTCCGGAATTGGTTAGTTTGCATAGGAAAAATACACTCTCCGGTGAGTTTTGTTATATCTCTGGGAATTAGCTAACCCTGTGGGAGTGCAGGGGGGACAGGGAAAGCCTTCCCTGGCCAGCAAGGCTTCAAGTGCCAGAGCATCAAGAATACAGAAGTATGAAAATATTGTTAATACACTGGAAAAGAATGTAGAAGCTGGGGAGAATGTTATTTTTAGGATAGGAGATATTTGGACTTGTTTAAATGCTGATGAAATGAATTGGTAGCAAGTGAGGCAGCAGGAGAAAGAAGGGACGTGCCATGGAGCAGAGTCTATCAGACTGTAAGAGAAATATAGAGCCTTACAACTGACCTTGGCAATGAGCAATCACTTCAACTATGGTGGAAGGAAAGGAGGAAAAGATAGGCATCCCTGCAGGTAAGTGTGTGGCAAGAATTTGAGGGAGTTTCTCTCTGGTGGCTTTTATTTTCTCTTATAAAGTAGAAGAAAGATTCCCCAACAGAAGACTGATTTAAAATATATATACGTGGAGAGAGAGAGAGATGCCAACCTTACAGTCAAAAATTTTCTCTGATAGTGGTTTCACTTGTAAGTAAAAATGAACACAAAACAAAACTTTTCATTAAATTGTTCTCTTTTCTTCCTTTAACAGTTGGGTCTTAACCCCCAGCCTCCAACTGTAGGCCCAGGAGATGCCTTAGCCAAGCTCCAGTGAGCAGAGTGGGGAAAAGCCCAGCTATTGACAACTCCTGGGCACCGCCTCCTTCATAGGTATGATTGCTGTGTGCCCAGTGAGCCTTCAATCACTGGAACATTGGGGAAGGACAGAGAAGGGAGGGTTTTCTGAAGCCCAAGAAGAACTGGTGCCCCAGGAAATGATTACTGAAGAAGTGGGGGCTGACCTCAGAGAAGCAAAGGCTAAAGAGAAGGAAAAAAAAAACCCTGAAGATAGAGGTCCAGAAAGGGCCAGTGCAATTCACTTAGACAACCAGATCAACTTCCTGACACTCACACAGCAGGTTATCGGGAACTTGAAGATGCTAACTCCCATCTCTCTCCCTCCCTCTCCCCACAGCCCCCTGTTTGTTTAACAAATCTTTAGACCATTTTCTGTATTCATTGGCTTCATATAAAGCATTAATCTGCTTTCGAGCCCAAGTGATGACTTCCTGTTACTTAGTTGGCTTCATAATATACTCCCAGAAAGCTGAAGCTGTTTCAGACTCCCAGACCTTACTTCCCACTGCAGCTTCACACAGGAAGGGGAATTTCCACCCCACACAGCTGACACCAGCAGGCTGCAGGGCCCTCTGCACACACAGGTGATCCAGATCCGTCCCCGATTGTGCATGAGGAGGGCCCTCACATAAAAGCAATTTTCAAGGTTCCAGCTTTCCTTGCTGTTCTTCGGAATCTGCTTTCCAAACCAACCACATAACAAAGTGGAGGGCAAGTTATTTGCCAAAAAAGCCAGGCCTCCCACTGGATCTTGAGGAGGGAGCACAGAAGTTTCTCCCTCTCCTGCTCTCTGCCCCTACTCTGGGGATCGGGTTTCTGTGTATCACAAAGAGGGGAGTCCTTGAGAGGTTACCTGATCTCTCACCAACACCCTCCCCCCGAACCCACTCTCTCCCTAAGCTGTTGCAAAAAAGAGAGGCTCAGACCTGCTTTAGTAAAACCACTAGAGAAAAAGATTTCATAAACTTCCGCAACGACTATTTCAAAACTTAATGTTCTGATTTTGCCAGAGAGTGGAGTGTGTGTGTGTGTGTGTGTGTGTGTGTGTGGCTGTGTGTGTGTGTGTGTGTGTGTTGGGGGGCGTGGGGCAGGGAAGGGAGCATCACAGCAGAAAGGGAAACCAAGAAACAGAATTATGAAGAGGAAGAGCCAGAAAACGAAAAGGTTTAACTGACCTCCAAATTGAGAATTTTGTGTAAAATTATAAAGTCCTCCCTTTCCTCCCCTTTGTTACCTATCAAGGATTTTACCACATTCAGGAAGAATAAAACGGGACCTACTCCACCACTAGAAATGTAGTTGTTGGAGAGTTTTTTCCTCATTAAAAAAATAAACACAACTAGAAATCCCATGAGCCAAAGTAAGCAGCTAGATATTCATATCAGGCTGGCAGGAATTGTCCCTTTGGGGTTTCCAGCCCACACCCCCTGCTGCCATGACTCTCCTCCATTTCTCTCTTCACCTAAAGAGGGATCAACACTTTCAGGAATCCTCTGTGTGCCTGAATTTTCATGTTCTCTGAGTGCCCGTGGCCTAGGGCCTCCAATTTAAACACACAGCTGTTCCCAGCCTCCCACCGACTCCATTCTCTCCCTGCCCAAGCCGCCCACCACCTCCCACCTCCACCCCACCCTCTGAAATGGAAAATAGATCCTGCTCTTCCTGGGTGATTTGCTGGAGCATCTCAGCCAAGAAAACTCTCTAATGGCTTTATGGCAGAGACTAAATCCCTCACATTTCTCTGTCAAATCAGTGGAAACGTCTTTCTCTGTTGCCAGCGGGAGCAGCCAGAGTGAAAGATTTTCTGCCTGGAGACAGACCATCTGTCTGGGGCAAGAGAGTAGGGGTGGCACTGCTGGACCTTACATCACTTAGAAAACAGGTTCTTTTTCTGGGATGAATTTAAGAGGTTTATTGACTTCGCGGAAGTTGGAGGATAGAGTTTAACTTCACTCCAAAATGGTGGCTGCCGGTTGCTACTACTAATAATGAAGACGCAGAGTCCCAAGATCAAAGGCTTTCTCCCCAGCATGTTTAATGGGCGCCAGGCTTCCAAGTGGCTGCTGGCAGCTGAAGGGAGAGCTGTGCAGGTCCCTGCTTCACTGGAAGGCTCACACCAGCTGACAGCAAGGACGGGAGAGGGACATCCAAGCAGAAGATGCGAGAGCACAGGTAAGTCTTGAGTCTTACTGCCCTAAGGATTTGTGCTTAGGTGATGAGAGCAAAGAAGACAACGGGACTGGCAGGTCCCCGACGTGGAGACTCCTGCAGCGGTGGCTGTGATTCTTCCTTAGGTCAGCTTGCCTCGGAAGTCTGGGAAAGTTAAACAGCACCATGAAAGTGGGACTTCCAACAGAATTGGCTGGATTTCTTCAACAAGTCAATAAACATGGGAAAGAGGGGAAGGGACTGTTGAAAGTTAAAAGAAGTTCAGGGACATAACAATTGACTGTCTCCAATTGGTTGGTTAGGGACCTAACAACGTATAGTCCCTGAGTGGATTCTAGTTTGAATAAACGAGTTGTAAAAAAAAGTCTGGGGACAATGGTGACATTTGGGAACTATTGTTTATTTTATTAGGTGTGATAATATGAATATGTGTGATAATGGTATCATAGTTCTGTCCGGAAATGTCCTGGGAATTCCCTGGTGGTCCAGTGGTTAGGACTCTGCACTTTCACTGCCGAGGGCTTGGGTTCAATCCCTGGTTGGGGAACTAAGATCCCACAAGCCATACAGCACAGCCAAAAAAATAAAGTCTTTATTTTTAGAAGTGTATACATGAGTATTTAGGGGTAAAATGTTATTAAATCTGAAATTTACTTTGAAATAGTTGAGCAAAAAAGAGCAGGTGAAGTAAATATGGCAAGGTGTAAGCAATTAGTAAAACTAGGTAAATCTGGCTAAATGGGTATTCACTATGTACCGTACCATTTTTCTGTTCATATGAAGACGTATGAAAGTGTAAAAATGTGAAAGAGCTTAGGAAGATAAGAAGAGGAAAAACTCCCCATGCAGGTCAATTATTCCCCAAAACACTGCTTGCAGGGACTGTGGGTAAGGATGAATGAAACCCAGTTGTTACGGTAACAGCCCAGGGTGAAAGGCAGACAAGTAGACAGACCAGACAGATCAATGTGTCAGGTGCTGCGGCAGCGAGGGAGGAGTGTGGTCTCAGGTAGGGTGGGAACTGGGAATTCGTATGTGAGGGGTCGGGAGCCTCCTAAAGGGAATGACACTTGGGCTGAGGCTTGATAAATGGGAAGGCTTACCGGGCAGAGAAGTTACAGGACTGGGCTTCCTGCTCTAGCAAGAAAGCACTCTCAGATTTGGGGGGGCAGGGGTCGTGAGACTGGGTGGAAAGGGGGGTATGGGGAAGGGAATTGTCAGAGGACATGGCCCTTTAAGCCCATTCTGGCAATATGCCCCTGAGAAGGGGAAAGAAAGTTTAACTGAGGGTCTTGGGGTAGGGGGTCGAGAAAGCCATTTCTCAGAAAAGCCAGAGATGGGTCACAACAAGGCAAGACAGCTTTAAGGAGACATAGAAACTATCAGGCAGCCCCAAAGGTCGAGGCAAGGGCTGGTAGCCTTCCCCAGCAAATTTTCATCACCCATCCTGGTGTCCTGCTTTTCTGACCTAGAGGCCCTGTGCTCAAGCTCCAGGAGTCTGTTCTGCTTTCAGAGTGCTCCAAAGTAGACTTCTACCCCTGCCTTGGGTTCCAGGGGACAAATATTCTCAAATAACACTTACTCCTCCTTAAATTTAACTAATCCACTCATTGTGGTACCCTGACCTAACAGGAGGCAGACAAGAGCAGTAAGTAACTGGGGGCACCCCAAAATCAGCAGGTTAAATATGTCCCTGCAGGCCTGAGCAGTGGTCCCCACAGCCCAGCAAAGTGGCCCAAAGTGGCTGATGAGCCAGCATCCAATTGCTTCCAAAGGAATAGAAGGGTCTGGAGAGCAGCTACTGTGCTTGGTAAAGGAAAGAGGCCAGAAATTATTCAGAAGACCTTTTTTTCTAATAGACTTAGGGCTGTTGGAATATTATTACAGAGTGAGAGGTTTGGGAGGAAACTTGGAGAATGTCTAACCTGATGTTCCAACCAGCAGGGATCCCTTTTACTTCGAAGTTTATGCTAAGCTGACCTACCAGAGTGTGTTGCTGTCAGTTTCTTAAGCAAAGGCCTCACCTGTGATTAGGGTTAATTTTCAAGTTGAGGCCATGCCACTGGAAAGAGAAAAGGCAAACCAATACAAAACAAAAACAACCTCATTTCACACACAGATCTTTTTTCACTGTGGAAAGTAGTTTTCAAATTTATTTACCCAGTACTAGCAAGTGAACTAATGGGATCTGAAGTTTTCCTGGCTAGGGACCAACTTTGTCCTTAGATACAAGGTTCGGTGTTGTAGCATCTTAAACTGCAGTTAGATTCCAAAAGTAGAAAATGTGTAAGCTCAGATTAAAACTCTTTAATTTCCCTAAAAGTAGGATATATTGTTGGATTATCTTCTAACATTTGAACCCAGTTCAGTGTCCTCAGTTGAACACCAGATAAAATAGTCAACTTGTAGAGGCTGTGTTGTATTTAAACACAAAAAATAAACAACAAAACCCAGCAAGACACAGTAGAAGCAATAGAACCACATTCAGAAAGAAGGTACATCACACTCTGAGAAGCCCTTGGAATGGAGACCCATCCAGGGAAGGCAGGCCGCAGCCTCCTGGTGCATATGGCCTCTCTAAATCACTGCCCTCTCTAAGTTGACTTTCTCCTCTCACTTTTTCTAGCGCACAGTGATACGATTTTTCAGAAGTTAAATATGCTGATGACGTAATTCCAGAGAGAAGTTTAAAGAGTTCAATTTTCATTAGTCCATCTTCTTGTTATATTTTGTAAGATCTCATTAGGATTTCTACAGCTGCTCACATGGAGCTAAAATTTTTCTTTATAATAAAAAAAAGTTACCATTCATCAGGCACTTGCTAAGCATTATGACCAAGCATTAAAAATAGAGTCTTTGCTCTCCAGGAGTGGACAGCAAAGTTGAAAGAGAAGAATCAATAGGAGGCTGAATTGCCAGAGAATAATACAGGACGATTTGCTAGCTGATATCATCTTGGCTTGTGATGAGAAGTGTTGAGAGGCTTTCCTGAGCTGGGAGGCAAGGGCCTCAATCAGACCATCGTGACTGAATCTGACCTCTGCCACTTGTTAGCTGTGTGACTTTCTAAGTAAGTCTCAGTTTCACTTCTGTTAAATGAGGATAATAATAGCACATGCCTCGTAGGGCTCTATGAGGATTAAATAAGATCATGTGTGTAAGTGCCTGGCATACGGAAAGTATTCAATAAATACTGCTATTATAATTATTATTATGAGCAGGGCCCTGAAGGATGGGTAGGATTTAGACAGGCAGGTGAAGGAAAGAGAGAGTAGAGTCCAGGCTTTGAGGCCCTCTGGAGTGAAGATAACGGGAAGCAGTGATGAAACTGATGTGAGTTCTGATCCTGGTTCTCCTGTTTTCTTGTGATTTGGGGTGATTACACTCTGTGCTTCAGTTTCCTCATCTATTAATAATGATGATAATCGTAGTTACCACATAGGGTTGTAGTGAGGATTAAACGAAATAATATATTTTAAATGCTCAGCACAATAACTTGGAAGGCAAACAAAAGAGACTGGTGAGGCTGGTGGACTCTGGGGGAAAGATTAGGGAACAAGAATGGAAGGAAGACTTACCTCAGACTTACTTAATCTATGCTCTTCAATTTCTTTTAAATTTTTTAGTGGGTGGAGATTACCAATTTTAAAAAAATGTAATCTCAAAAAACATATGCAAAAAGAGATCAGTACAGGGCTTCCCTGGTGGCACAGTAGTTAAGAATCTGCCTGCCAATGCAAGGGACACGGGTTCGAGCCCTGGCCCGGGAAGATCCCACATGCCGCGGAGTAACTAAGCCCGTGCACCACAACTACTGAGCCTGCGCTCTAGAGCCCGCGAGCCGCAACTACTGAGCCTACGTGCCACAACTACTGAAGCCTGTACGCCTAGAGCCCGTGCTCCGCAACAAGAGAAGCCACGACAATGAGAAGCCTGCACACCACAACGAAGAGTAACCCCCGCTCACCACAACTAAAGAAAGCCCACGCACAGCAACGAAGACCCAACACAGCCAAAAATAAAAAAGTAAATAAATAAATTAATTAAAAAAAAAAAAAAGATCAGTACAGAGCCTGGTACCTAGTAAATACAAAAAAAAGGGAACCATTATTATTATTGCTACAATAATTGTTATTATTGCTACATGTATTCCACATGGAATAAGACCACATTCTTTCTCATCCTGCTAAAAAGAAAGAGTACAGAAGAATTTCAAGATATAGTCAAAATCTCAATATTTTGAAAAATAAGATTTGCAAAACAAATGTCAAAATCATGTTTAGCCTTCTGAAGGAAACAGTTTTCAAGTACTTAAAGTATTTTGGCAGCATATATTTAGATAAGAACAATTAATTAATCTCATCATAATTTTTTTTCATTTAGGCATTTAAGCAATCCCAGGAGGATTTCTACTTGTTTTCTCAGCTATTTAACTGTTAAGGAATAGGCCTGAAAATAATAAGTTTATGTTTACTTTAAAAATGAATGTATTATTTCTGTTTTTATCCAAATCAGACCTCTTCAACACTATTCTGAGTTACTGAGAGCTCATTGTAGTTTTATGCTTCAAAACAGTCTGTCTGTGTTTCTTCTCCATACTTTGAGCTTGAATTTATCTCTGCTTTCTTTCTCTTTTTTTCTTTTTTCTTTTTTTTTTTTTGCCTTCTTGTGCATTGTTTCCCATTCTGTTCCTCTCAGAGTCTCCTATAAAACACATTGGTGGATCAGCTTGGTATGTTCACATTGGCAGCCCTGTGGCCTTCTAAGCAAAGATGTCAATTCTATAAAAGGGTTCCCCAATTTCTGCAGAGACCCATGGGCCAGAAGGTTAAATATCAGCCCTGAGAATCCCAGGCTTTGCTTTCCAGCCTTGGCTCGTAGCCCTGCCTCCCCTGTGTACTCAGACTCACCTAGTTTCCCATCACACACAACCTTCCAGGGACCTGGAGGGGATCACTGCCATGAAGCAGCCGCCAGGAGCTCAGTTATGGCAAGGCGCCATGGCCATGTAGGGGGAATCTTCCTGTGTTAAACTGATTGCTGACTTCTGAAAAAATCTGACCACTTTACATTTTGTATTAATCATCGGAGAGCCTTGCCTTCCTTCAGATAAACTCAGCCTATGACTCTTTCCTCTTACTACAGGAAATCTATTGTGTAGCAAATATGCTAACACTGCTTAAATCCCAGAGTAAAATTACAAGAAGTGAGAGGAAACACTCTCAGCAAAACCAACATCATTTTATAAGTAATTCTATTTTTTCTCCAAGTCATAGGCAGTATTTTTCTACAAGTAAATTTTACTTTTTACTTTTCAGATTAGAGATTGTTTTTCCATCTGGCTTTTCTACTTTCAAATTCATTTGTTACAAAACTGAAGTCAGAATTCTCACAGCTCGTCAGTGGCAACTTGATTTTAGCTCTTCATCCAAGAAATGAAAGTAAAATTGATTTGAAGAGAGGACAAGATGTACAGAAAATACATTCAGAGATATCAGACTTTCCCAGCTTCCTGCTGTTTGCCACAGAGCAGAGCAGATCTCACATTCCTTCTCTTTGGCCCCAAAACACTTCTCTGGAAATTCTCTTGCATGACAGCCAAAGATACCCATATTTAGAGCATGACCTGTAAGTGAGGGCAAAGGATCACTTTTAAAAGAACAAGTCTGGGAGCTATTATTTTTTCCAGATGGATATGAAGTCATTTTCAAATAAAGGCATTGATTTCTTTGGGGTCTTGTCAGTGACAGTTCAAAGTTTGCATTATCAGAGGAAGGGAGAAGCTGAATCTTCCAGGAAAAGATGATGGACTTAGTGATGGGAACTGAGGACAAGATTTTCTATAAAGCCATGAATTAACGAAGGTTAAGCTGCAGGGCCCCTTACTTGCAGAGGCCCCTGTGAGTGCTGGGGGTTAGCTGCTGGTGGGAAAGGGAAGAAGCATTTCCATGTAAGCATTTCTGGTAAATTGCCTAATCTCAGAAGGAAAGAACTCAAATCTCCACAGCTCTAGTAATTTGTTGTGATTTATTTTCCTCTTTCTGTATGTTTATTTTCATACCCATTTTTTCATAATTTTATCTTATTTTCCTTAAAGAGAGTGCCCAAAGTTGTATAAGCTTCAGGACGCACAAAATCTGGCTCTACTATTGTAAAAGAATGGATAATATTTAATTATAATTTATTGCCTAGTGTCAGTTCCTAGTAATCTTAATTAGTGGCTCCTTTTTAATTTTACAAACAATTATAGGGACTTCCCTGGTGGCGCAGTGGTTAAGAATCCTCCTGCCAATGCAGGGGAACACGGGTTCGAGCCCTGGTCTGGGAAGATCCCACATGCCGCGGAGCAACTAAGCCTGTGCACCACAACTACTGAGCCTGCGCTCTAGAGCCCGCAAGCCACAACTACTGAAGCCCGCAAGCCACAACTACCGAGCCCACGTGCTGCAACTACTGAAGCCCGTGCGCCTAGAGCCTGTGCTCCACAACAAGAGAAGCCACCACAATGAGAAACCCTCACCCCACAAAGAAGATTAGCCCCCGCTCGCCGCAACTAGAGAAAGCCCACGCACAGCAATGAAGACTCAACGCAGCCAAAAATAAATAACTAAATTAAAAAATAAATAAATAAAAATAATTGTAGTATAACGTTTCCCTCATTCAGCCAAGGCATGGAATGAGAATTTAGAGGTGCGTGTGTGTGTGCGTGTGTGTGTGTGTATGCTTCATGCCATAGGTTGAAGAGAGAACAGTGATATTAGGGCTCTGAAGGAAGGACTTTCTCCTTCTGCTAGAAAATGGACTATTAATGATTTTGTCCTCACTGAGACATTGAAATGTTCTAAACTGGCAATATGTTTGTGGCTTTTCACGGTTATGAACGCATACTGATATATCAAAGAACCCACCATCACCACCACCCACCCTTCCCCTGAGTACAATTTGCTGGACTGAAAGAGCTTATCATTGGATCTCCTATAAGAAGACGGTTGAGGGACTTCCCTAGTGGCGCAGTGGTTAAGAATCCGCCTGCCAACGCAGAGGACCCGGGTTCGAGCCCTGGTCCGGGAAGATCCCGCATGCCGTGGAGCAACTAAGCCCGTGTGCCACAACTACTGAGCCTGCGCTCTAGAGCCCGTGCTCTGCAACAAAGAGAAGCCACCACAACGAGAAGCCCGTGTACCGCAACGAAGAGTAGCCCCCACTCGCTGCAACTAGAGAAAGCCCGCACGCAGCAACGAAGACCCAACGCAGCCAAAAATAAATAAAAATAAAGAAATTTATTAATAAATAAATAAATAAATAATGAGTCATTGTAAGATCAGGTAATGAAGATTAAAAAAAAAAAAAAAGAATACAGCTGAACACGTTGTTCAGCATTTCACACTATCCTACTCCAGGAGACTCTCCAAAGAATTTGTCTGGTCTTAGTACCAAGAATGATTTACTTATTCGGGGTCACTGGCCTTTTTTTTTATCTTATCAACTATGTGAACTGTATAACCAGTCATACTTCCCACTTTCAGTTGGTTGCTGGTAAGCCTGAAGTTAAATTTGCACTCGGGTCATGACTAATAATTATGGTGTGCTTTTGTAGTCACATTCCTGGCTCTGTTTTATGTTGTCTTTCTTCTTTTATTTCTAATTATTTTTCATGCTATACTGTTCATTTTATGCATCCTTTCTCAAGACAGTAGGGATATGAATTAATAAAACATTATTTCTAAAACATTCTGTTTATAGCTATATCATAGCCACAAGGATTTGTAGCAAAAATTCTCTACTTACCACACCAAAAACTAAAAAGATTTTGAAGGTGGAATATTTAGCTGTGAAGCATCCTTCTTGATGCTTCCCACTTACCCTCTCCACACTCATACTCCTGCTTGCTCACCAAGGGTGTCAAGTGTGCCTCTTACATCATCCCAGCATTCTGTCACTTAATCTTGGGGAACATTAATGGTGGAACTTGTTTCTATCCCATCTATGCTACACTCAGAATTTATCCCACTGTCTATCTCTCCCCATCCCCATTCATTATAAGGAATGCTCTGAGAATGCTTACCAAGATTCAAATTGTACTCAGCATATCAATAAAATGTACTCAGGGCAGATGGATACAAATGAAGTTTGAGAAGATTCTTAAGAGTCTGAAAAAGAGAGTGAAGGCACTCTGGCCTAGGAATGGCATTACAAATAATTCAGACAGGAAAGAGATCTGATCATGGGAGGGGGAGGCCCAACCTCCCTGGACCCTCTGAAAGACTTGAGCTATCTTTGTAGAGACACTAGACCTGCTGGAAGAAGCAAGCAAGGATTGATGTACGGAGAGACCTGAAGGTGGGGAAAGCTGATGATTAGCGGGGACAGGGGTTTAACTCTTGTCAGGACAGTCTTCCTCTGGACTAGTCTGAATTTAATAGCCCCCATCCAAACTTCTAATCACTCAAAATTCAG
Organism: Eubalaena glacialis; assembly: GCF_028564815.1. Lineage (NCBI taxonomy): Eukaryota > Metazoa > Chordata > Mammalia > Artiodactyla > Balaenidae > Eubalaena > Eubalaena glacialis. The sequence goes on along the minus strand of NC_083719.1, from coordinate 43,454,755 downwards.
ATTCAGGTCAGTGTGAGAACAGAGTCTAAAGAAGGCACTCACCATTACCCCCCAAATTTAGTTCTAATGTCCTTTTGCCCCAAATGCCCCTCTTATGTAAGTATTCAGTCCCCAGGCTGTCACTCTGTAGCATCTGCCACCTGTCTAACTTCACTCTCCTAGAAGCCCTCTCATTGATACCATTGATCTCTTTTCTCTATTTCAGTCAGAGGTACATTTCTCAGACTTTTTCTCCTTATTCCTAAAAAGAGGGGGTGGGTTAGCTGTGGGTAAATTTGAGATTCTGCATGAACCAGACTAATCTAAGTATTTTATTTCTACCCACAAATTGAGATGACTACTACTGAGTTATGTCACCTAAGAAAGGAAAGTCAACTTTCAAAAATACTTTAATACCAGATGGAAGGAGATATTGAATGGTGTCTTAGTCAGTTTGGGCTGCTATAACAAAGTACCATAAACTGGGTGGCCTATAAACAATATAAATTTGTTTCTCACAGTTCTAGAGGCTGGGAAGTCCAAGATCAAGGTGCCAGCAGAGTTGGTGTCTGGTAAAAGCCACATCCTGGTTCGCAGACTCCGCAACTGAGGTTGCAGACATCTAAACTGTGACTATGGCAGACACTATTTGTTGCTTCCCAACGTTCATTCCCCCACATTTTTCTTTGCTAACAAAATGCCAGTTGTATTCAAGTATTAGATGACCATGTGTCTCAGAAACACTGGGCTCTTCCCCCTTCCAGGGATGAATCCTGATTAGTCTAGGCTGATCATGGTGTTCTATCAGTATTTAGGCTTATAAAGCAATGCAGGAAGCAAGGCTGCTAGGGGACTTCTGGAAGAGTTTTCATCATCCTTACAATGGAACGTGACGAAGGGTCATGGCTTTTCCCCTCTTCCAATCTTAGGACATGATGAACTACAGCAGCCACATTGAGGACGTGACGGGATGAGCCTGAGAACAAGCTGAAGATGGCAGAGCAGAAAAGTGGACAGAACCTGGATCCTTGGTTACATCTTTGAGCCATTGAATTAATCACCTCTGGAATCCCCTTGCTTCTAGAATTTTAATGAGAGGTAAAAAAAATTTTTTTTATTATTTAAATTAAATTCAGTTTTGTTTTCTGTTACTTGCATCAGAAACATATCCACTGATATAATGACCAAAAGTATAAGAACCAAAAAAACAATATTCAACACTCTCCAGAAGTGAGTATGCCCACTGGGGACGATTAAGATTCCCAGCAAGACCAAGTAGCACCAACTTAAGTTATGTAAATACCACTCTTGACAATTTACCTTTTTCATTATGATTCTTTTGCCTAAACTTATGCATATATCCAGTAGTTTCCCGTAAGTTATTTTACACTCACTACCTTTTTGGGGGAGGACAGGGAGGGTTAGAGGAAGCAGCTGGTTGTACTCTAGAACAGGGTTCAGTAAACTTGACCAGATAAAGGCCAGATAGGAAATATTATATGTTTTGTAGGCCATATGTCTCTGTCACAACTTCTTAACTCTACCACTATAACACAAAAGTAGACATAGAGGGACTTCCCTGGTGGGTCAGTGGTTAAGAATCCGCCTGCCAATGCAGGAGACATGAGTTCGAGCCCTGGGCCGGGAAGATCCCACATGCCACGGAGCAACTAAGCCCGTGCATCACAACTACTGAGCCCGCGATCTAGAGCCCATACTCTGCAACAAGAGAAGCCACCGCAATGAGAAGCCCACATGCAGCAACGAAGACCCAACGCAACCAAAAATAAAAAATAAATAAATCAAATAAATTTATAAAAAAAAAAATAGAATCCGCCTGCCAATGCAGGAGACGTGTGTTCAAGCCCTGGTCCAGGAAGATCCCACATGCCACGGAACAACTAAGTCCGTGTGCCACAACTACTGAGCCTGTGCTCTAGAGCCTGCGAGCCACAACTACTGAGCCTGCAAGCCACAAATACTGAAGCCCGGGCGCCTAGAGCCCATGCTCCACGATGAGAGAAGCCACCGCAATGAGAAGCCCGCACACTGCAATGAAGATTAGCCCCCGCTCGCCGCAACCAGAGAAAGCCCGCGCGCAGCAACAAAGACCCAACATAGCCAAAAATAAATAAATTTATTTTAAAAAAAGTAGACATAGATATTATATAAATGAATGAGCATGGCTATATTCCAAACTTTATTTATGAGTGCTGAAATTTGAATTTCATATAATTTTCATGTGTCACACAATTTTACTTTTTGATTGTTTTCAATCATTTAAGAATTTTAAAATCACACAAATGAGTACATGTAAAACTGGGAAACTCTAGACAAGATCAATGGATTATATCAATGTCAGTGTCCTGATTGTATATTGTACTGTATAGTTTTGTGAGATGTTACCACTGAGGGACACTAGAGAGTATACAGGATCTCTCTGATTTTTTTATCATGGTAAAACATACATAACATAAAATGTATTATTTTAATCATTTTTAAGTTTACAATTTAGTGGTATTAAGTACATTACAATGTTGTGCAACCATCACCACTATCTACCTCCAGAACTTCTACATTGTTCCAAAATGAAACTCTGTAGCCGTTAAAAAATATCTCCCCATTCCTCCCTTCCTGCTGTCCCTTTTCAGTAACTATGAATTTGACTACTCTAGGTACATCATAAGTGGAATCATATAGTATTTGTTTGTGTCTGGTTAATTTCACTTAGCATAATGTTTTCAAGGTTCATCCATACTGTAGCTTGCGTCAGAATTCCATTTCTTTCTAAGGCTGAATAATATTTCATTGTATGTGTATACCACATTTTGTTTATCTTATCACACATTGATGGACATTTGAGTTGTTTCCACCTTTTGGATACTGTGAATAATGCTGTTATGAATGTGAGTGTACAAACATATATTCAAGTCCCTGCTTTCAATTCTTTTGGATGTAGACCTAGAAGTAGAATGGCTGGCTCACATGGTAATTTCTAACTCTATTCTTAGCTTTTTGAAGAGCCACCATAATGTTTTCCATAGCAGCTACACTATTCTACATTCCCACCAGTAGTGCAACAAGGGTTCCAATTTCTCCACATCCTTGACAACACTTGTTATTTTGATTTTCCTAATTTTTTTTTTTTTTTTTTTTTTTTTTGGCTTTGCTGTGCGGCTTGCAGGATCTTAGTTCCCTGAACAGGGACTGAACTTGGAGCCACAGCAATGAAAGCTCTGAGTCCTAACCACTGGACTGTTAGGGAATTCCCTATGGATTTTCCTAATTTTTAATAGCCATCCTAATGGGTGTGAAGTGGTATCTCATTGTGGTTTTGATTTGCATTTCTCTATTGATTATTGATATTGAGCATCTTTTCAAGTGCTTATTGGCCATTTTTTTATCTTCTCTGGAGAAAGGTCTATTTAAGTCTTTTGCCCATTTTTTGATAGGTTGTTTGGTGTTTTGTTTTTAAGTTGTAAGAATTCTTTATATCTTCTGGGTATTAATCACTTATCAGATATATGATTTGCAAATATTTTCACCAGCTCTGTGGGTTGCCTTTTCACTGATGCACAGAAGTTTTAATTTTGATGAATCCAGTATATCTAATTTTTTTCTGTATAGTAATACATGCACATATTATAACTACATGTGAATCTACAATTATATCAAATTTAAAATGTAAAAACCATGCTTAGGTTGTGGGTCATACAAAAACAAGCAGCATTTGGCCCCAAATCCATAGTCTGCCGCCCTCTGCTACAGATAGAAAACAGAGTTGTAACTCTTTCCTTGTATTCAAAAACTCTATCCAGTCCTTCCTCCTGCTCCTAACCCACTACTTCTGGGGCTTAAGAACTTAAAATACTGCAGCCACGTATATTTCTGTATATTTCTGGATATGTGTATAAACATGGTTCTTTTTTTAATAAATTTATTTATTTATTATTATTATTTTTTTGGCTGCATTGGGTCTTCGTTGCTGCACGTGGGCTTTCTCTAGTTGCAGCAAGCGGGGGCTACTCTTTGTGCGATGCGCGGGCTTCTCATCACAGTGGCTTCTCTTGTCGCGGAGTACGGGCTCTAGGCGCACGGGCTTCAGTAGTTGTGGCACAGGGGCTCAGTAGTTGTGGCTCGCGGGCTCTAGCATGCAGGCTCAGTAGTTGTGATGCACGGGCTTAGTTGCTCCGCGGCATGTGGGATCTTCCCGGACCAGGGCTCAAACCCGTGTCCCCTGCATTGGCAGGTGGATTCTTAACCACTGCGCCAACAGAGAAGTCCTGGGTTCTATTTTATGTATTCCAAAAATCAAAGGACTTCTCCACAAAATAGCTACAATTCCACATTTAACTTTAAGAAACCAACATTCCAGGATTTTAAATGCCTCTCGAAAGCTTTGCTCTTACCATATATTTATTCCCTTTGTTGCATTTGTGGCAGAGGATTTTAGGACAGGCACCTTTGCACTCATCCACCCAACCTTCCTCCCCTCCTGGGAACCCTTCCTCCGCATTCTTACACAGACTGCAGCTTGGCCTCCCAAGGCCTCCTGAGACAGCTTCTTCTAATTGCCTAAAAGCTCTAATTGTTAGAAAGTCCTGATATCACCGCATTCCAAGGAGAGTTTTCAATCCCTTTTTAAAATTAAGCACAGAGTCTGGGTTAAAGAAGGTTTTCATAACAATAATGTTCTAGTTTTGAAACATGGAGATGTCTTTGCATAGTTTTCCTTATGTTCTTTAATTTACCTTAATGTTACATAAGTTCTTTTTTATATATTGAGTATTTTATAATAAACAAATTTTATAATAAGCAATTCATCATTCTTGTTTCTACTAGAAATATTGTCACATGAAAGGCATCAGTGCAAGCCATCTCAGGGGTTTGGGAGGTTAAAGAAAACATCCCCAAGGCCACAGCCCCAACCCAAGGCCACTGTGAATTATCCCAGATGATTCAACAGCCTTCCCACAGTCATCTGTGCCTCCCTCCACCTGTTTTCCACACTGCAGCCAGACTGATCTTTTATAAAGGCATATCTGATTATACCATCCTCTTGCTTTACACATTTTAATAGTCTCTCATCAACCTCAGGATAAAGACCAAAGTCTGCCATGGCCCGCCAAGCCCAACACTGGCCGTCTCCAGCCTCATCCTGTTGCCTCTCCCAACCCTCCATCCTCCACATCCTCAGTTCCTCCACCTTGTCACGCTCTTGGAAATGCTGTTTCCTCTGCCTGAATGCTCTGTTTCTACCACACGCACCACTCCCTGCCAGGGATATATGTTTTCATTTCTCTTGAGTAAATACCTAGACGTTTGAGACTGTTACAAGGGCTAAGCGTATGTTTCACTTTATAAGAAACTGCCAAATTGTTTTCCAAGGTGGCTGTACCATTTGCATTTCCATCGGCAACGTATGAAAGCTCCAGTTGCTTTAATCTTTGCTAGCACTTGGCTTTGGTAGTCTTTGCTGTATGCTGTATTTTTAACAAAGCGTAGAATAATATCTGATTATGAGATTTCGCCAAAATGCATAGAAGATGAGTAACTCCTTTGAACTCATCTTAGTGACAGCACTCTGGTCTCAGTTATCTCCCACTCACCCTCCAGTGTTCACAGTAATACCCTTTAGCCAAGCTGCTATGAAAGCACAGGAGGATTTAATATGCTGAACCACAGAGACTGTTTTTCAGACTGAATTGATAAAAGCACTGTATATTCAAAGTCTTACCTTAACATCTCTACAAAACTCAGAGTTATCCCTGACCACGACTTCGCTGTTGGAATCAAAGTGATGAGTGTGAAGTCACGTGTGTGGAAATGTCACAAAGGGCCTAGTCACAGAGGGCACAAAGACTTCCCGGAACGGAAATACTTTTGAAGGTTGGTTAACGTATTTCCAGATCAACTTCTGGTTAAACTCTTTAGAAAACTACCAGTGAATTCTTTTTCTTTTTTCCTTAACACAAAATCTACATGTTGGTAAGCACCAGGAGATGCCGGTACTTTTGACAATTGTAGTTTACAATACTAAATGTAAGTGTGGCTAATATTACACCAATTAAAAGGCTGATGTGCAAATTGCTGGGAGTATTTTACAGACAATTTGCTTTTTATTTCATCAGAATACTCCAGTGAGAATGTTTGTGACTAAAGGTAATAGAAGGCTAGCTCTGGAGCTAGCCTTTGCTAAGGTAACATATTAATGAGTAATCAGAGGCTATAAATAGAACTCAGCATGAACTTCTGTCCACAATTACACCACTATTCCCACAAAGAGAGCTATTACTAATGACAGAACATGGCCTGCTAGCCACTAGTATAAGCAAGGAGGGGTGCAGACCCGGGGAACCACAGCCCTGTGGGAAATGTGCCTTGGGGTACGATTTGCTAAGATGGCATTATGTGCTTTTTTGGTCTCCCTCACAGTCTCTGAAGCAGTTGTATTGCTTTCCTTAGGGATCCTCATTGTGTGTACCAGCCAAGATTTTCAAATTCTCTCTCAGATGATAAACCCCTGACAATAACTGCCTTAAGCAGTTGTGTATCTTATCTTTGTCTCTTCCCCTCTCCTTCCCAACATATATTACAGTATATTATATCGCACAGTAGCATGTACATAGCAGGGGTCCATAATTGTTTATTGGGTAGATGGATGGACAGATGAATGGATGGGTGGATAAGCATGTTAACTCTATGCTTCCATAGAATACTCTGGAATTTTGAGCTTTTATATAAACAGCTGAATACATTCAAGTCAATTTCCTATGTAATATGCATCTAAATGTTCCCCTGATCAAAAAAATATCTTCACCAACAGCCCTACCATGTGTCCTCACACTCCTGCCCTGCTCATTTCTTCAGGTGATAATGAGGAGGGAATAAAACATCACCTAGAAGCAGAGAGAGGGCAAATATGTTAAGACCCTGCCATTCACCACACCTCAAGTCCAATTTCACACTAGCCCTAAAGGCAGGATAGGATACAGGAATAGTAAGGTTGAGGAAAGAGAAGTGGTCAGAAATGGTCTAGTACATAAAGTCCTACTGGAGTGGAAGGCCACACAGAGTCTGTCTAGAAAGGCATCAAGTTTGGGGGAAGAAGTCCAGAAAGGGAGATAAAGAAGCAGCCAGTCCAAACAAATTATCTTCACTACAAGTTTGCCTGGTTGTCCCTCATCCCCATGACCAAATATGTAGTAAATGCTCCTAGCCCTGAGTCAGCCTGAGGAAGCAGGGCAAGGTGGGAAAGGCAACATGTACGTGGTGGAGCAGTAATTTCCTCTTTATGTTCATGGTCAGATGCAACCTACGTGGATGAAGGGAAGTTCAATCCTTGAATCTTCTTCACCAGTTCAGGTCTAAAGTGTAACATCCCTGTGATCCCGCCCCTTGATAATCCTCTGGGGAGAAGGATCTCAGCTACACTGCTCCACTCCAGGACAGGCTGGACCCAGGCTCTATGCTAATTCCTTGGAGCTCTGGTTTGACCAGAACAGAATTCTGATGACCTCAGAATTCTGGATCCATCCAAACCAGGAGCAACCTCCAAGAGGGCACATAACCTACAGGCCTACCTTCTAACCATCAAAGGTTGTTAAGACTCCCTGAACTTTCTGAAGAAAATTCAGTTTGTTACAGATTTACAAGTTGAAGGTTGGACCCGAGATCCAGTTCATTCTCCTGAGATCCGCCTCTAACAAGTACAGACATCTTAAACATGAAACCTATCCACACACAGCTTCCCAAGTTCAGAGCTTCCAAAAATCAGAATCACCCGGAGAGCATTTTTTTTTAGTTTCTTTTTAACTGAAGCAAAATTCATATAACATAAAATTAACCATCAACCATTTTTAAGTGTACAATTCAATGACATTTAGTACATTCACAATGTTGTGCAATAATCACACATATTTCTTTGTAAGACATTTATATTTCTTTGTAAGACATTTATATTTCTTTGTAAGACATTTCATCACCCCAAAAGGACACTCCATACCCATTAAGAAGTGACACCTGAGGAGCACTTTAAAAGTATATATTCCAAGGCCCCATACCCAAGAGATTGAAATTCAGTGGACATGGGATTATTTTTCAAAACTTTCTAGGTATCTCACTCCTACGTATTTACCGAAGAGAAATGAAAATGTACGTCCACACAAAGAGCTATATATGAATGGTTATAGCAGCTTTATTCATAATCATCCAAATTTGGGAATAACCTAAAATTCTCTCAGTTGGGGATATATAAACAAACCGTGATACATCCATATAATAGAATAGTGCTCAGCAATTAAGAGGAACAAACTTTTGATACAAGCAACAACAAGGATGAATCTCCAGTACATCATACAAAGTGAAGGAATCCCCTTTCCATACTGTATTCCATTGATATGACCTTCTGTAAAATGTGAAACTGTAGTGACAGAGAAGAGATTAGTGTGTTCCAGAGTTTAAGGGTGGGGGTGGGTTTTGAGTACAGAAACATAACACAAGGGAATTTTTGGAGGGGCGGTAAAATGGTTCTGCTTCTCGATCATGGTGGTGGTAACAAGCATTTGTCAAAGCTCATAGAACTTAACACCAAAAGGTGGATTTTACTATGTTTAAATTTTAAAATGAATTGGAAAACATTTTAAAGTTCTCTGGATGTTTATGATGTGCATCCTGTTTGGGGAACAAGTGCGTAGATAATGCTGGACAACTTGGTTATTCTATAACCCAGTCAAGTTACACTTTGGACACCTGGGACCTGCCAAGTTACAGTTACTATCTCTCTGTTTATCATCACGACATTTGGACATTTCCACAGATAAGAAGCATGAAGGTAAGCTGTCAGGTGTGGCAGATCACAGACATGGGCTATGCAGTGGTTTTGTTCCAGTGTTTGTCAAACTGATATCACTACAACAAATGCAGTGACTTTAGAACCTTTTTTAAAAATATGAATTATGCTTTACCTCTTTATCAGATTAATCTTCATCAGATTCATAGAGAAATCATTTCCACTGATGGAGATCAGAAGGCAACCTATGAACTTATCAAAACATATATTTAACATCACGTTTAACAATTTATTTTTAAGATCCACCCCAAATCAAAACCAAAGCCCAGAAGTTTTCATGTGATAAATCCAATGATCCTAATCAACTTCAGTGCAGGTCATTTTGATTATTTTTTTTTCATCATTAAAACTTATTTTATTTTATTTTTTATTAATATAATTTTTTTTAAGGTCTGAAACATTTATATTAACATATTGCCATACAAATAACCCAATGAAAGTTTAGTATTAGTTGTTTTGTTTGTTTGTTTTTTTATACTGCAGGTTCTTATTAGTCATCAATTTTATACACATTAGTGTATACATGTCAATCCCAATCACCCAATTCAGCACACCACCATCCCCACCCCACCGCAGTTTTTCCCCCTTGGTGTCCATATGTCTGTTCTCTACATCTGTGTCTCAACTTCTGCCCTGCAAACCGGCTCATCTGTACCATTTTTCTAGGTTCCACATACATGTGTTAATATACGATATTTGTTTTTCTCTTTCTGACTTACTTCACTCTGTATGACAGTCTCTAGATCCATCCACGTCTCAACAAATGACTCAATTTCGTTCCTTTTTATGGCTGAGTAATATTCCATTGTATATATGTACCACATCTTCTTTATCCATTCGTCTGTCGATGGGCATTTAGGTTGCTTCCATGACCTGGCTATTGTAAATAGTGCTGCAATGAACATTGGGGTGCATGTGTCTTTTTGAATTATGGTTTTCTCTGGGTATACGCCCAGTAGTGGGATTGCTGGATCATATGGTAAATCTATTTTTAGTTTTTTAAGGAACCTCCATACTGTTCTCCATAGTGGCTGTATCAATTTACATTCCCACCAACAGTGCAAGAGGGTTCCCTTTTCTCCACACCCTCTCTGGCATTTGTTGTTTGTAGATTTTCTGATGATGCCCATTCTAACTGGTGTGAGGTGATACCTCGTTGTAGTTTTGATTTGCATTTCTCTAATAATTAGTGATGTTGAGTGTCTTTTTATGTGCTTCTTGGCCATCTGTATGTCTTCTTTGGAGAAATGTCTATTTAGGTCTTCTGCCCATTTTTTGATTGGGTTGTTTGTTTCTTTAATATTGAGCTGAATGAGCTGTTTATATATTTTGGAGATAAATCCTTTGTCCGTTGATTCATTTGCAAATATTTTCTCCCATTCTGAGGGTTGTCTTTTCATCTTGTTTATGGTTTCCTTTGCTGTGCAAAAGCTTTGAAGTTTCATTAGGTCCCATTTGTTTATTTTTGTTTTTATTTCCATTACTCTAGGAGGTGGATCAAAAAGATCTTGCTGTGATTTATGTCAAAGAGTGTTCTTCCTATGTTTTCCTCTAAGAGTTTTATAGTGTCCGGTCTTACATTTAGGTCTCGAATCCATTTTGAGTTTATTTTTGTGTATGGTGTTAGGGAGTGTTCTAATTTCATTCTTTTACATGTAGCTGTCCAGTTTTCCCAGCACCACTTGTTGAAGAGACTGTCTTTTCTCCATTGTATATCCTTGCCTCCTTTGTCATAGATTAGTTGACCATAGGTGCGTGGGTTTATCTCTGGGCTTTCTATCTTGTTCCATTGATGTATGTTTCTGTTTTTGTGCCGGTACCATATTGTCTTGATTACTGTAGCTTTGTAGTATAGTCTGAAGTCAGGGAGTCTGATTCCTCCAGCTCCATTTTTTTCCCTCAAGACTGCTTTGGCTATTCGGGGTCTTTTGTGTCTCCATACAAATTTTAAGATGATTTGTTCTAGTTCCATAAAAAATGCCATTGGTAATTTGATAGGGATTGCATTGAATCTGTAGATTGCTTTGGGTAGTATAGTCATTTTCACAATATTGATTGTTCCAATCCAAGAACATGGTATATCTCTCCATCTGTTGGTATCATCTTTAATTTCTTTCATCAGTGTCTTATAGTTTTCTGCATACAGGTCTTTTGTCTCCCTAGGTAGGTTTATTCCTAGGTATTTTATTCTTTTTGTTGCAATGGTAAATAGGAGTGTTTCCATACTTTCTCTTTCAGATTTTTCATCATTAGTGTATAGGAATGCAAGAGACTTCTGTGCATTAATTTTGTATCCTGCAACTTTACCAAATTCATTGATTAGCTCTAGTAGTTTTCTGGTGGCATTTTTAGGATTCTCTATGTATAGTATCATGTCATCTGCAAACAGTGACAGTTTTACTTCTTCTTTTCCAATTTGTATTCCTTTTATTTCTTTTTCTTCTCTGATTGCCGTGGCTAGGACTTCCAAAACTATGTTGAATAATAGTGGTGAGAGTGGACATCCTTGTCTCATTCCTGATCTTAGAGGAAATGCTTCCAGTTTTTCACCGTTGAGAATGGTGTTTGCTGTGGGTTTGTCGTATATGGCCTTTATTATGTTGAGGTAGGTTCCCTCTATGCCCACTTTCTGGAGAGTTTTTATCATAAATGGTGTTGAATTTTGTCAAAAGCTTTTTCTGCATCTAAAGATGATCATATGGTTTTTATTCTTCAGTTTGTTAATATGGTGTATCACATTGATTGATTTGCATATATTGAAGAATCCTTGCATCCCTGGGATAAATCCCACTTGATCGTGGTGTATGATCCTTTTAATGTGTTGTTGGATTCTGTTTGCTAGTATTTTGTTGAGGATTTTTGCATCTATATTCATCAGTGATATTGGTCTGTAATTTTCTTTTTTTGTAGTATCTTTGTCTGGTTTTGGTATCAGGGTGATGGTGGCCTCATAGAATGAGTTTGGGAGTGTTCCTTCCTCTGCAGCTTTTTGGAAGAGTTTGAGAAGGATGGATGTTAGCTCTTCTCTAAATGTTTGATAGAATTCACCTGTGAAGCCATCTGGTCCTGGACTTTTGTTTGTTGGAAGATTTTTAATCACAGTTTCAATTTCATTATTTGTGATTGGTCTGTTCATATTTTCTGTTTCTTCCTGGTTCAGTCTTGGAAGGTTATACCTTTCTAAGAATTTGTCCATTTCTTCCAGGTTGTCCATTTTATTGGCATAGATTTGCTTGTAGTAGTCTCTTAGGATGCTTTGTATTTCTGCAGTGTCTGTTGTAACTTCTCCTTTTTCATTTCTGATTTTATTGATTTGAGTCCTCTCCCTCTTTTTCTTGATGAGTCTGGCTAATGGCTTATCAATTTTGTTTATCTTCTCAAAGAACCAGCTTTTAGTTTTATTGATCTTTGCTATTGTTTTCTTTGTTTCTATTTCATTTATTTCTGCTCTGATCTTTAAGATTTCTTTCCTTCTGCTAACTTTGGGTTTTGTTTGTTCTTCTTTCTCTAGTTCCTTTAGGTGTAAGGTTAGATTGTTTATTTGAGATTTTTCTTGTTTCTTGAGGTAGGCTTGTATAGCTATCAACTTCCCTCTTAGAACTGCTTTTGCTGCATCCCATAGGTTTTGGATCGTCGTGTTTTCATTGTCATTTGTCTCTAGGTATTTTTTGATTTCCTCTTTGATTTCTTCAGTGATCTCTTGGTTATTTAGTAACCTATTGTTTAACCTCCATGTGTTTTTGTTTTTTATGTTTTTTTCCCTGTAATTCATTTCTAATCTCATAGTGTTGTGGTCAGAAAAGATGCTTGATATGATTTCAATTTTCTTAAATTTACTGATGCTTGATTTGTGACCCAAGATGTGATCTATCCTGGAGAATGTTCTGTGTGCACTTGAGAAGAAAGTGTAATCTGCTGTTTTTGGATGGAATGTCCTATAAATATCAATTAAATCTATCTGGTCTATTGTGTCATTTAAAGCTTCTGTTTCCTTATTTATTTTCATTTTGGATGATCTGTCCATTGGTGTAAGTGAGGTGTTAAAGTCCCCCACTATTATTGTGTTACTGTCGATTTCCTCTTTTATAGCTGTTAGCAGTTGCCTTATGTATTGAGGTGCTCCTATGTTGGGTGCATATGTATTTATAATTGTTATATCTTCCTTTTGGATTGATCCCTTGATCATTATGTAGTGTCCTTCCTTGTCTCTTGTAACATTCTTTATTTTAAAGTCTATTTTATCTGACATGAGTATAGCTACTCCAGCTTTCTTTTGATTTCCATTTGCATGGAATATCTTTTTCCATCCCCTCACTTTCAGTCTGTATGTGTCCCTAGGTCTGAAGTGGGTCTCTTGAAGACAGCATATATATTGGTCTTGTTTTTGTATCCATTCAGCAAGCCTGTGTCTTTTGGTTGGAGCATTTAATCCATTCACGTTCCATTTTTATAAAATTAGACACCTATTTTACAGAAAGGAAAACAAGAGGTTTATTTAACCAAGATGCAAAGTGAGTCAGTGGCATATTTGACAATAGACTCTTCATAGATCCCTTTATTTGTGAAAATTTACAACTATGGAAAACAAATGAAAATTGTGGACAGATGTTTATGTGGAGTAACCAACCTCATTAATTGTGGATCTAACCTGTGCCCAATCTCACTTTAAGAAAAAAGCCATATCCTGCTGTAGTTAACCATCTACTTAAACAAGGTGGATAAAATTCAAATAGAAGCTTCCAGATATAAGAAAAGAAAGAAGTAGGCAATGTTCAGATTGGAAGATAATGCTCATTTCAATTGCGGGACAAAGGAAAAAAACCAAAACAAAACATCTCCCTGTGCAGTGAGGTAGATTTATCTGATGCTTCCATCCCACTAGAGTATATTTTCTAATTTACAATTCTTTTTGCTTGCCCTAGCCTCAAACTATTTCTGTTACCACTATTGCTTTGCTTCCTCATCACTTTGCAAGCGATGCATTCTGTTCACGTTGCTTCTTTTTTTAGAGCTGCTTGTGCCTGAGAGGAAATGGAGCTACAAGTGTTTCCTTTCCATTCAAAACTAGCACTTTTTTGTAGTGGGGGAGGAAGCTGAGGACGTACAGCTTACTCCTAGCAGTTTGAGACCGCACTGAGTTTTCCTATAAGCCTCTCTAGAAGTCCTTGTGTTATAAATTATTTATCAATTTTATCACACCCTCCAGGAAGCAAGCTGGGCAAATTCTCCTGATGCCAGATGGTTCGGTAGACTTTTCTGATGTTGCTATTCTATTGCACATCCCTGCCGCTATTACCCCACACCCCAAAGTACATCCAAAAAGAAAGTGCATAAAAAGCTCATTATTTCACACGTCCCCAGGCAAAAGTTCCTTCTCTGTGGAGGAGGTAATTTGATCTCTCCCCAAACTGTGAATAGTGAGTCTTCCTCCAAGTAGTGGTTTAAAATAAAAATAATGTTGGGGAGTTGCACAAATTTGATAGTAAAAGATGACTTTTTGGGAAAATTGCCATGTGCATTATATAAATCAGAATTCTTTTCATGGTAAGTGACAGACCACATTTGAACCAGCTTAGAGAGAGAAGGGCATCTATTGGCTCATATAACCAGAAAAGATAAGGGAAAGAATAATTCAAGGGCTTGATACCACCAATACAGTTTTCCCCTCTGCCTCTTGCTTCTGCTTTTCTCTGCAAGTGGAGAATATGGCAGGATTTGGGGGACACGTATTTCAGCTTTATCATAAAAGAGGGAAGAAAGAATGCAACCTGCATGGGTGTGCACACACAAACACACACATCAGTCACACCCAGAAGATTCAGACTGCATATTAGAGCAGTGGGGTGCAACGGAACAATTCTTCAAAAGGAAGGGGAGAGCACAGACATGGCCCCTGGGGGAATTGTTCTGAGCCAGGAACAGATTATTTTTATCTTGAGGCTTCATGTATTTACAGGCATAAAGCCTCATATTCCCAAGAATACATTTATGTCATTTTGAGAAGCACAGACACATGTCATACAGTATTTTAGAGGGCCTCAAATTCAAGTCCTGTGAAGAATTGTCTACTGAAGAACTGTCTGTTCTCTGATAAGACATTTAGATGGACGCTGAGAGCCTCAGGAACTTGTGGGAGACGACAATGAGAGAGTTAAAAATCCTTTTCAGAAAAAATTAACAGGAATGTTGGGTTAATTGAAAGAAAGAAAAGGATAGAAGGAATAAAGTGAGAGAGAAGAACGAGTTGGCATGAGCCTGAGCATTGCATTAAAAATCCCTAGTAGTGAGAAGGCAAGGAATCTAAAAGTTAGGAGATGTAACATTAAATTTGAAGTTGTTTGTGTTGCTGTGGTGTAAATCCTCTGACCAAGACAGATTCAGTGCTCTACAAACCCATTTTCTTTTCTTCCTTGGTTCAAAACTAGACTACATTTCCCAGCCCCCCTGGCAGTTGGGTGTAGCAATAGCACTAGTTCTAGTCAATGGAATGTGGGCGGAAGGGATGTGGGCCTCCTCCAGGCCTGGCTAATATAACTCCCGCCTTACCCTCCACACCCTGCCCTCTCCTGCCGGCCGGCTACAGAGGATCAGGTGGAGGACCCCAAGGACCCCAGAAGATGCTGGAGCCACTAGATGAGTAGAGCCTCAGTCTGTGAAGGACTGGCTGGATGAGGCCCCTTCCAAGCTCCTTTGGATGGTGACGTGAGTAAGGAATCGTCCTCTTCCTCTTTTGCTCTTGTTGTGAACTTATTGCAGTTGGGACTGGTTTGTTATAGTGGTTAAGCGGACTTGTCCCGACGAACGCGAAGTTCTTCTTCATCTCATCCCCTTTCAAATCTTTAAAAAAAAGTCTACTATACATATGAATATCCTATGAGAGTGAGGGCTCTGTGGTGCTCATAAAGGAGGCTGAGTTTCACATCTGGGTTAACATGGCATGGAACAGAAACCGTGTTTACAGGAAAGCAATATGTTCCATAATCTAAACCCATCTACAAAAGCAGGAGTTCAGGGCCAGCCATGACCGTGAGATCATAAAATCTTAAGGAATTTATAGAAGTATTGGAATGGACTTTGACTTCTACAGAGCATGGAATGAGGGAGGTTTTATGAAATTTTATCTAGATCTGAAGGGGATGACGTGGATTATGTTGCTATTTTTAATGTGGGTCAAGATGCTATGAGTGAAAATAGTTTTTGACTAGTGTGTCAAGGATGGAGATTTTAAAACTCTTATGGCCACAAAATCCTGAATTAATACTTAAATCACTTGGATGCTTACAGAATTATTTTACTCTGAGAAATCCCTAATAGACAGCTGAGTTGGGTCTGTTTAACAAGCAGTGAAAAGAGCAGCCAGGATCTACTTCCCTGGCTCCTCAACCTAAATTACATTCTCCTCATTTTTGTCTCTCATAGCATGCTGCTGTTTTCCTTTAAGGCTTTAATGAGATATTTATTATTGTATTTATTTGTACATGTGTTTCCTCCATTAGACTCTAAGCTCTATGAGGACCAAGTCTGTGTCTGTTTCATCCCTCAATGTATACCTACCCCTAGCACAGTGCCTGGCACATACTTCATGAATATTTGTTGGAATGAAATGAAATCTGTAGGTGTGGGAGCCTCAGATCTGCCACCAGTTGGTCTTAGAGAATTCACCTCCTAATTTAGTTTTTTTTTTAATTTATTTATTTTATTTATTTTTATTTTTGGCTGTGTTGGGTCTTTGTTGCTGTGCGTGGGCTTTCTCTAGTTGCGGCAAGCGGGGGCTACCCTTCGTTGTGGTGCATGAGCTCCTCATTGCGGTGGCTTCTCTTGTTGTGGAGCACCGGCTCTAGGCACGCAGGCTTCAGTAGTTGCAGCGCACGGGCTCAGTAGTTGTGGCTCACGGGCCCTAGAGCACAGGCTCAGTAGTTGTGGTGCACAGGCTTAGTTGCTCCACAGCATGTGAGATCTTCCCGGACCAGGGCTTGAACCCGTGTCCCCTGCACTGGCAGGCGGATTCTTAACCACTGCGCCACCAGGGAAGCCCCTAATTTAGTTTTAACAAATCAAATAGTTTTTAAACTATCTGATCATTTGAAAATGCATTACTATCTTTCTTTATGTAAAGAACAAATGGCATTTTCACACATGAATGTGACATGAGTTCTCATACATGAATTTTACAATAGCAGCAGCTATGTCGAGTTGTTATTATTATTACTGATAACATCTGCTTCTTCCTAGAAAACACACAAATCCTTTTTCCATGTGTTATAGTCTAGGCTGAGTTTGAAACTAAGAGTGTCTCTGTCCCTTCAATCCAGGCAGCAACAATATTAAGTAAATAGCCTTCCTGGCTGAACCTCAGCTGACCTGCCTACTGGAACCTTTCTTATCAGAGTTTCAGGAATAATAACTTCTGTTTTTTAAGAACAAGATACTGATAGAGCAGTACCTTTTTTTTCTGATTGCTTTGTACAAGTCTGGCAATTCTTCCTCAAACAGTACAGCTTAGACTCATAATTATGCTTAAACTTCCATCTTAATACCATCTTAGCAGGTTTTAATTATTTTGTACAAATTTGTATTGGATATATACTTACCTCTTTTCCTTTGTTTGCTTACAAGCTTATGGAGGCAGATTCAATAAATACCTATCGATCTTCTTTTTTCCTTCATTCTGAGAATGATTCCTTAGGATAATTATTGTTTCTTGGAATAGTAGAAAAAAATGAAGACTAAATTCTACATCAACTTCTCCATTTTATAGATGAAGCAACTAAAACCTAAAGTAACCAAGTTTACTTGCCTGACATCAGATAGCTAGTTAGCAGCAGATCACTTTCCCTCTGATTTTACTTCAATATTGTAACATGTTGATATTTCACATGACAACATCTTCACAAGCACAACCTCACTTACATACCAAATGATTACTTTGAGTTCATCGTGAAATTGCAAAGTAATTTACAACATACCATAGTAAATGGCAACACATCAGTCCCAGAGCAGAACTTTTAGTAATAGTAAACCTCTTGCAATTTCTCAAATATGTCACATGATTTTGTTAAGCCTCCATGCTACTATAAACAATTTTACTGCAGTCTGGATTCTCTTTTCCTGCCTGACGAACCCTTTTCATCCATCAACACCCAGTTCAAAGGTCACCTCTCTTTGTAGCCTTTCTTGTCTCTTCAAACACTCTCTTCTCTGTATTGCCGTGGCTCTTTATTCTAAGTTTATACTCCAAGAAGCTGAACACCTTGAAACCAGGACCTTGTCTATATGCCTCTCCCAGCACCCAGCACTGGCTTTTACGTTTAATAGATAATTAATATCACTGAAGGAGTAAGTGAATGAATTAATAAGCAAATTGAATTAAATATCCTCTGCCAAAAATTATTCACTTCTTGAGAGGTACAGCAGAGAAGGAAAATTAAAGATGCTTTTTATATTCTGTCAGTGTGGTTCTTCTAGCTCTTAAATGACATCAAATATCTGTAGCATCCTCCACAGTGCTGACACAGACACTTAGTAAATGTTCTTTTGCTTTTCTTCCCCCATGTCCAGCCTCCATTATGTACATGCAGTTAATGTAGTGGAATGAAAATTGGAAGATCAATATTTAAAGTTTTGTCAAATATCGTGAGGGAAATGAGCTCCTTTGTCCTTTGAATGACTGGGCTGTCTCAGAGCAGGCTGATGTCCAATCACATTTGGAAGAATATCTTGTTGGTTTCTAACACAAAGAAGATGCAGATCTGTGTGGCTGGAATGACTAGGACGTAATTATGAGGTGACGCTTTATAAAATGCTCATCACATCATTAGCCCTCAGTAAGTATCAGTTTATTAACTCCTCCCAATGAGTAGTGGCTTTATAGAGTCTAGCTGTGGGAAAGATTATAAAGCTTCTATGCTCAGAAGGGAAAAAAATGCCACGATCAATTAGTTGTTTCACCTTGGGTATGAGATAGGGAAATGGAACTTCTTGTCCTGGATCTAGAATATATTGCCTTAGACGTAAGCAAGCTTGGACTAACTTTCTGAATTCGTGAGGCTCACAGACTGAACAGAAGTGAACTTTTGGTGAATTTTATTAACGTTGGTAGAGGAACTTCCCTGGTGGTCCAGTGGGTAAGACTCCGCACTCCCTATGCAGGGGTCCCAGGTTCGATCCCTGGCCAAGGAACTAGATCCACATGCATGCCGCAGCTAAGAGCCTTCATGCCATAACTAAGACCCGGTGCAGCCGAAATAAATAAATAAATATTAAAAAAAAAAAAAATTGGTAGAGTGACCAAATGTCATTGTCAGTAGCTGCACTGTGCAATACAGGAGCCACCAGCCACATGTGGCGATTTAAATGTAAATGTAAATTAATTAAAATTAAATGAAATTTAAAATACAGTTCCTCACATTTCAAGTGCTCAATAGCCGCAGTGCCT
Organism: Eubalaena glacialis; assembly: GCF_028564815.1. Classification (NCBI taxonomy): domain Eukaryota; kingdom Metazoa; phylum Chordata; class Mammalia; order Artiodactyla; family Balaenidae; genus Eubalaena; species Eubalaena glacialis. Next base: position 43,435,490 of record NC_083719.1, on the reverse strand, counting down.
ACTGGCTACCATACCTGACAGCAGGTCTACAGCATCTTCATCATCTCAGAGAGCTCTGTTGGACAGAGCTGCTCTCTAGGATGCCTTAGAAAATTGTGTCAATGCTTAGAGTAAATAAACTTAGATGTAGCCCACAGTACCAATATTTTGTAACACATTTGCTTGGTTAGTGTGCACAATTTTTTGTTTTGGCCATGCCGGACGGCTTATGGGATCTTAGTTCCCCTACCAGCGATCGAACCGGGCTCCCCCCGCCCCGCCCCTGCCCCCCCCCCCCCAGTGAAAGGGCCAAGTCCTAACCACTGGACTGCCAGGGAATTCCCAAGTGTGCACACTTTTTTAGTCCTTGAGGAATGATGGGCTGAGCTGTCCCCACTGGCCAGTTGAGATTCAAAGTGGGCTCAATGGTTGATAATACTGTAGCTGGTTTCACTTGGTGGGTGAATAGAGCACAGAAGGATAAAATCAAAAGATTAAATCTTTTATCTTCTTGCAAGTGATAAAAAGTAGTCATTTTAGTTAGGGTTTTTGAGGCTGAGTAGGTGTTGGGGTTTGAAGGCTAGTCACTGGCACATAAGCTACATGACTATCGAGGAATGACACCACTTTAAGCAAATCACCCCAAATGTCTCACAATCAGATAATCATACTTTAGAGGGAGTTTTCTAAAGAGTGGATAGTCTCTCCTTTACCTCAAAGTGAACTAGCTGGAACCATTTAACCTCTCTTTCTTTTCTAATGTGTGTACAAGTGAATGAGGCTGATAAGCAAATATTTGCTGAGCTCTTTCTATGTGCCCAGCTATATGAAAATACCAAGAATTTTTTTTAAAAACTGTAACTATATGTCTTGCAAGAGTAGGCTTTCATCCAAATTTCAGTAATTAAAAAACAATTATGTTCAGCCTATTCTACTTATTAAGATTTAAAATAATGATAGTAACAAGTAACTTTGGTGAGCGCTCATTTTGTGCTAGGGACTTTACAGGCACTCACTTAACCCTGACAACAACCCTGTAAGGTACTATTACCCTTCTTTTATAAATAAGGCAATGGCATTCAGGAGAGTCAACTTTCTTCCCAAGATCACTGCTAGTCAGGGGAGAGCTGGCACTTGAGTCCAGATATGTTTAACTCCAGAGCCTAGACCTTTTACTACTGTTGCATATTGTCTTTCCTACACTTTAGACAATTTGCAGAAACTAGGTCAAAGAACAAAAAGGCTTCTAGCTAATTCTCAGTTGATCAGAAAAGTAAACCAGCCCTTTCTCCCATGAAGTTTGCTCCTTGGCTTCGCTTTATGTTACAGATCCACTCTCACTTTGATCTTCAGCGCATCTCCCTTGGCTATTCTGAGGATACACTGGCATATCTACTGTATACTTTAGTACATATGCAGTATACTTCAGAGTAATGAAGATAGAGTGGCCAGATTTAGGAGGGAAAAAAAGATGCCTAGATAAACAACAAATAGATTTTAGGATAAATATGTCTCATTCGATATTTGTGTTTTATCTGGCAACCCTAATTGAAGATACCACTGGTTCCATACCAAAGGGATCGGTTGTCCTACCATGTGATTTACAAGAAACTTTAACAGGAGTGTGGTAAATTAAAGATGACCACGAATTCTTTGCCACTCCTCCAACTGAGAAGATCAGTTTATTCCCCTTCTTTTGAATCCTGGCTGGCCTTAGGGACGTTCTTGACAGATAGAATGTAGCAAAAGTGACATTCTGTGATTTCTGAGTCTAAGACACAAGAAGCCTTGCAGCTGCCACCCAGGTCCCTTTGGACCCTCTAGAAGCCCTGAGAAGGGTAGTAAGAAATCTGACTACCCTAAGACCACCATGCTTGAGAGGACACATGTAGGAGCCCTGGTTGACAGTCCCTGAGCCCAGCCTTCTAGCCAACCCTGCTGAGATAGCAGACATGTAAGCAAAGCCATCCTGGGCCCTCCAGACCAGCCTACCCCACAGCTGAATGCTCAGTGACTCAGTTGACACTATGTGGAGGGAAGAAACACCTAGCCCTGCCCAAATTTCTGACCCACTCAGTCATAAACTATAAAAAAAAGTAGTTGTTTTCAGCCACTAAAGTTTGGGGTCCTTTGTGACATAGCAGTAGATAACCAGAACAGAAGAAAACAAAACTATTTTATTATTTAATACTTTAATAATTAATTGTACAGAATACCAGGAATAGGATGTTTTCTCACATAATAAATATAATCTCACTTAAACCAATACCAAGATCATACTTAATGGTGAAGCAAAAGCGATGTATTCATTAACATCAAAAATACAAGAATGATTACTCTCAAACTTATCATTTAGGTTTTCTAGAATTTTAGGTATATTTCAATGAGCAATAGTAACACAAAACTCATTTATTCTTTTGGGTATCTGATACCTCTAGTGGCCCGGCCTGACATCCTCTCAGCCCACCCTTTCCTCCAGCCACTGCTGGGAAACCTGCTTCTTGCAGGTGTAACCTGCCAGCACCTTCCTTCAGCTGCCCCTCATCCCTCTAGCTCTTCTGCCCTGGGGCTTTTCTGATACTCTGACATCCAGGAGGATGCCTTCCCGGAACCTGCTTAGCGCCCAGGTGTACACCTAAGACCTGAGGGCTTGGCCATGAGACTTGTACAGTGTCACAGGCTCTGTGCTCAGAAGGGCCCCAGGCTTGGTTTAAGGCTCTGCTATCCTTGTCTTGAATTTTTTACTACTTTTTGAACAATGATCTACAAATTCATTTTGTACTGGGCCTCATGAATTTTATAGCTGGTCCTGCATGCACCCATGGAAATGAGAGCCCTTGACCAGAGCTGCAACAGAATCTGATAGGTAGACACACCCTTCCTCTGTCCCTTGAATGGACAGTTCTGAGACACATTCTAGATGGCCGCACAGAAGATGCCTGTCACCACGATCCCCCATCTTTGAGTGACCACTTCCCCAACCCCCAATCTTTTTTCTTGTATAAGTTTTTTTTTAAGTAATTTAATATTTTATTTATTTATTTATTTTTGGCTGTGTTGGGTCTTCGTTGCTGCACGCGGGCTTTCTCTAGTTGCGGCGAGCAGGGGCTACTCTTCGTTGTGGTGCATGGGCTTCTCATTGCGGTGGCTTCTCTTGTTGCAGAGCACGGGCTCTAGGCACGTGGGCTTCAGTAGTTGTGGCGCACGGGCTTAGTTGCTCCGCGGCATGTGGGATCTTCCTGGACCAGGGCTCCAACCCGTGTCCCCTGCATTGGCAGGCAGATTCTTAACCACTGCCCCACCAGGGAAGTCCCCCAACCCCCAATCTTACATGAGATTACTTCCCCAAATGCACGCAAGCCCTGGTAGCAGACACCATTTTCTAGGAATAACTCAGGCTAAAGCAGTGTTTTTCAAGTGCCTTCTACGCCATGGTTCTGGATTCCAGGGATTCAGACGTAATCAGAACAAAATTTCCTGCCACCATAAAGTTTACAATCCAGGTGGCAAACACATGATAAATTAGTGAACAAATAAACAAGATCATTACAGATTGTGATAAGTGCCTTGAAGAACACAAACAAGTTGCTCTGAGAGCAGGAAGGGTGGGGACCTGGGTATTGGATATGAGGCCTGAATCATAAGAAGGTGAACATATGCCAAGGGCTGGAGAAAAAAAATGTTCCAGGCGGAAGGTGTAGCAAGTCCAAAGGACCTGAGGTGAAAATGCCTTTGGTGTGTTCTAGAGACAGAAGGAAGGCAGAGTGATAGGAACCCAGAGAACAAGGAAAAGAGAGGTGGTACTAGATGCTATTGGAGATAGAAAGGGATTAATCACACGGGACCATGTTAAGGAGTTTGTATTTCATTCTAAGTCCTATGGGGACTGAAAGGTTTTTAACAAGGGAGTGCATTCTGATTTTGGTTTTTAAAAATATGACCCTGAGAGGAGAATGAATTGGAGGGGAGCCATTTAGAAAGCTATTTCAGGAGTCAGTGTGAGAGTTGTTGGTGGCTCAGAGGAAGGTGGGAGCAGGGAAGATGGAGAGAAGGGAGGAATTGCATCAGGGCAGGTGCACTAAGGGCTCTTACAGCTGATCTAAGGTCCCATCTCTGGCCAAAGATGAACAGGCTCCTAGTAGAGCAAGAAGCATGTCAGCAACTTCTCTCCTGGGTGCAGAGGGTGCAGCCACTGCCATATCCTCACCTCACCTTCAGGCAGAAGGAAGGGAAACAAGGAAGGTGGCAGATCGCTGACAACAGTAGATCAGGAGCCAGCCCTCAGGCTACGGAAATTGTGCTACCTGGAGCCCCAAGGCATTCTCTACCTATTCTCAGATTAGCAGACAAGCACCATCCCTGCTCCTCTCCCCCACCCCCAACTCATTCTCAGCAAATTTCTCATAGGCGTGGAGAGAACAGGGAAGAAAAGTTTGCTTTAGACATTGCATTTTCCACACATTTTCAGCAATTGACAATATCCATGAAACAGAAAAAAGATACAATGATTTCAGAAAGATTAACGTTATTTCCAGATGGTCTGATTATGTACTAAGAAAATCCAACTGACTCAACCATAAGTCTTTGGAATTCCTAAGAAAGTTCCTCAGAGTGGGCAAATACAAAACATCCAGAAATCTGTAAATGTCCCATACCAGCAATAAGTTAGGTAATATAGTGGGAAAAACCAGCCCACTTATAATACAAAAATATTTTTTAAAACTATAGAAATAATCCTAGCAAGAAATGTATAGGCCTATATGAAAACAACCACAAAAACTGTAGACCTGTGAAACTTTAAAAATAAAATTGTTACAAATGAAGAAATAATCCATGTTCCTAAAACAGGTTTAATTTATAAGTTAAATATGGATCTAATTTAAAAGATTTTTCATGCATGGGAACTTTACAACATGATATTAAAATAATCATAAACTGAAAGAATAAGAATTCAAGAATTTCTAAGAAATTTTTGAAAGACAAAAGCTATCAGGTATTGAAACATATTATGAAGCTGGAATAATTAAAACACTGTTTTATTGATGCAAAAATGGAATCTTTTAGCGAAACTCAAAACAGACCTTAGAATATAAAAAATTCAATTTATAAATGATAAATTATGTATTACAAACTAATATGGGCAAAGGGTTGGATTTCTAAGCATAAAAGCAATAGAAAAAGATGTCAAAGACAACATCAAATTTGACCACATAGAAATTTAAGCATTTATGTAACAAAAAAAATCATAAACAAAGATTAAAAGCCAATCACAAACTGTGAAAAATATTTGCTGTATAAGTGACATGCACGAGGTAAATATCCTTACTATGGAAAAGTCTCCAACAAATCTATAACAGGAAAACGTCAACCCCAATTGAGAGTAGTCAATGGACATGAATAGTAACTCACAAACACACACATTGGCCAATAAGCATAAAAAAAGTTTATCATCACTAGTAATCAAAGAATGAAATTTAATGCAACAAGATAGTTTTTCTCATATCAAATTGGAAGAGAATTTTATTAATGATAATAGACAAGCATTTATTGAGTATTTACTGTGTGTTAGGCACTCTTCTGAGTATTTACTTGCAATACATCATGTAAACTTCATAATTAATCTACAAAGTAGGCAATATTGCTATGCCCACTTAATAGAAGAGAAACCAAGACACAGAGCAGCTAAGCAACTCTTCCCAGTCCACAGAGCTAGGATGTGGTCGAGTCGAGATTCAATTTTAGACAGTTTGATTCAGGAGCCTGATCCCAGTGCTAAGCTATGAGGCAAAAGTTAGTGTTGAGAGGAAGTGGTGAAACAAACATTCTTCTGTGCTGCTGGTGGTGGAATAAATTGGAAATGCCTCTTTGAAAAACAATTTGATCTAAGTATCAAGGATCTTAAAAGGATTTGTAGTCCTTGATCCAATAACTTCACGTCCAAGATTCAATTCTGAGGATGTTAGAGATAAAAATAGAGAATCACATGAAGAATATTTATTATAGAATTATTTAAAAACTGAAAAATTTGGATACAAACCTAAATGTTCAACAACAGGGAAGCATTTACTAAAATAAATACGCATTTTAAAATATATTTAATGACGTGAGGAAATACAATAATATATACTACCATATGAAAAAAAGCAAGATATAACATAATATGTATATAGAGTGGTCTAAGTATTTTAATACAGAACAGAAAGACTTGAGCAAACACATCAAGGTGTTCACAGTGATTATCTCAGAGAGGTAGAATTACAGGTGAACTTGATTTCCTCTTAATACTTTTCTGTGCCTTCTAAATTTTCTACAAAGAAATCTGTAAGATTTTTTTTTTTCTTTTGTAATCAGGGAAAAGCCAATGAACATTAGATTATGTTTTAACAGAATTATTTGGAACATTGTGAAAGACTTTTACTCCTTTCAGGAGATAAACTGCATATCCTGAGATATCCCCCAATCTTATCCACTCAAACCTAAGAGCAGTAGCAGAGGCCATTGATCATTTGTGTCAAAAGCAGAGCTGCAGAGAGAAAAGGGCCACAACTCTATCCTCCTGGAGACAGAAGAGAGAGGCCTGGGAACCACCTGGACTGCCCAAGCTGTTAGCAAAGGATGCTCACAAATTTATAGCATTAGTAGGAGGAAACAAAATACATCAGCTTACCTTCTTAAAACAATTTCCTTTGATAAGCACAGCCAAGGTCTGGATAAGAAATGTCCATACTCTCTGGCTGTTTTATTTTTACAGCACCGTACCAAGGTTGATTCCAGAAGACATGAACTCAGCTCTAAATTTCTCAGCTGCATGACTATGGGCCAATCATTTTATTAGTCTCTCTGAATCTTAATATTGTCATTTCCCAAAAAGGAATAATAAAAGCGTAGGACCAGTCAGCTCAAGTGCCTTCAAATGTGTAGGAGTCATTTGGAAATGAAAATACCCTAGATAAATGAAGATTATTATTATAATTAGACTTTTCTCCCTGCCTGGAAAGGCTCTCATTGTCATCGGTGGAACAGGTTACCTATCGTCAAAGAAAGGACAGAAGCTGCATTGAACTCCACGGGTGCTGAATGCTGACCCTATTTCTTTAGACCTCGATCTTCTTAAGTCCCAACTGGCCCCCTCTCAACCCCCCAGGCCCTCAGGAATGTGAGAGAATATGAGCTCCATTACTAAGCTACAGCTTGGCCACCTCTGCCCGGTTTCAAAAGTGCTTCCTTCATGTGACCTCAATAGAATTTTAATGTAAACAGACATTTCCTTTGAACCTCATAGGACCATATTTGCTGTTAGTCATATGTTTGTCTTAATGGGGTGAATAACAGTCTGTAAATATCCAAAGTCTTGCCCTAAAAACATTATTAAGCACTTTTCCTGAAGTTATTTAGTATAAAGAAAAATGCAAATAATTACATGGAGGCTATGTATGTTTTTTTAACCAAATGCTTTTGTCTCATTAACCCTGGGTCAAGCAGACATGAGTAGCTCTGGCCCACAACGAAGCAAGAATTCTTAAAGCATTCTCCAAAGTTCTTCTCCTAGCAAATTCAGTGGGCTTCTGAAAGTTAATCCAAAAATTGGGAAACTTAAGCTAATAATTAAAAGAGTATATGCCTAAGATTTTAGAGTCAAAGTCTCTGCAAGGTTCTATGCAAACTGTGGAAAGTCTATAGATCTCAGTTTCTCCAACTGTAAAACTAAGGCCAAATGACTCCTGAGGTAATTTCTAGCTGAAGAGTCCATGACCATAATTGTCAAGGTCCATTTAGTTCTTGGCCTAAATTCCCATGCTGAGTCTCTCTCCCTAGACCAAGTACAAATGAAAGTCATAGTTTCTCCACTTCTCCCTGAGTACCTTTGGGGAGAAGGACCATGCTTAGGGCTCAAAGAGGTTCCTGCCCTGAGACCCACTCTTTAGAGGGACTCTTTAGAGGGCTCTTCTCTGGTTGCCTTTCTTCCACACAGATCAAGGACTCTGCAGGGCCAAGGGGTGTGCCAACAGGAGCCGGCCTCACACTCCCTATATTAGTCAGCTCCAACTGTCATAACAAAATACCACAGACTGGGGGCTTAAATAATAGAAATTTATTTTCTCACAGTATGGGGGCTAGAAGTCTGAGATCAGTCAACCAGCAAGGATGATTTCTGGTGAGGACTCTCTTTCTGGCTTGTATGGCCACCTTCTCCATGTGGCATTTCCTCGGTTTGTGCACACAAAGAGAGAGGGGGAGAAAGCAAGCTCACTGGTGTACCTTCTCATAAGAACACTAATCCTATTGGATCAGGGCCCCACCCTTATGACCACATTTAACCTTGACTACTTCCTCAGAGGCCTTATCTCCAAATATAGCCATACCAGGAGTCAGGACTTCAATATATAAATTCTGAGGGAACACAAACATTTAGTGTACAACATCTCCCTCTAGAATGAGTTCCTAGTACCCAAGACTCTGGAATTTTCTGCCCAAAGAGCCCAGGCTCTCTGGAGAATATCCACCTGGGACTTCCCTAGAGATTGCCAGGTACCACACTTCTACCACTGAATGGTGTATGGGGTGGAGGCCGGGGGGGGAGTGGGGGTACACCTTGAACATTGAGACTGGCTGCAGGAAGAAGCTCAGGGCCAGGGGCTGGACCCTGGCTTGATCTTGACCTTCGACTTCTGGCATGGAGCTCTGAGAAGTCTACATTCCAACCTGAACTTCCAGGTGGTTATGAAAAAATATTTGTCAAGATAGGAGGATTTTTAAAATGTTTTATTTAACAGCTTTTTAGCTTGATCTATAACTTTTTTCCATTTTTACTGTGATATAATTGACACATAACATTGTATAAGTTTAAGGTGTACAACCTAATGATTTGATATATGTATATATTGTGAAATGATTAACACAATAAGTTTAGTTAATATCCATCACCTCATATACTTACAAATTTTTTTCTTGTGATAAGAACTTCACTATCGACTCTCTTGACAACTTCCAAAAATATAATACAGTATTGTTAACTATAGTCACCATGCTATACATTACATCCCCAGAACTTACTTACTTATTTATTTATTTATTTATTTATTTATTTATTACTGAGGTATAATCGATTTGATCTATAACTTTTAAGCATTTAAAATATGGTAGGTGGGCCTCATTAACACTCTGTCTGATGCCCCACAAATGTGAGGAGCAAATGTGTTGGCAGGTTGTCCCAGTTTCCTCTGGACTCCCTTTCACCTCTATCTCTGATAAATAAGCCAGTCTTAGGTAAGGAAGTTGAGAGAAATATTAGTCTGATTCTACCTTATCTTGACCCATCCTTACTATATCCTGAAAAGAATTCTATGTCATGATTCCTGTATCACAGGACTAATACTTAATCCAGGTTTGCTATATGCCAATTACTGTTGTAAACCTTTTACATTTATTAATTCATTTGATCCTTCCAGCGACCTGTGAAATAGCATTACTTCTATTCCTATTTTATAAATAAGGAAACAGAAACATATCCAAGGTCATCCAGCTAGTAAGTGGCAGATCTAGGATTTGAACTAAACAGTTTGGCCTTCAAATCCTGCTCTTAACCGTTATGCTCTAAACCACTCAAATAAGAGATAATATTTACTGAGCACTCCCTGTGTACCAGACACTGTGCTATTGCTAATATTAGGAGGTTGGTACTGTTATTTCCCCATTTTACAGGTGGGGAAACTGTACTTTAGAAAGACTAAGAAGCCACCCAAAGGTCCACCTCTAACAAGCCACGCTGGTAGATTTGAACTTGGGTAATCTGATTCCAAGCACATGGTCTTAGCTAGCCCAATTCTGCTTGCTTGATGTCCTTCCTTGAAGGATAGCACACAGGTGGCCGGGGAAGCCTGGCTATACCATTGGGTCAGATTGTGACAGTTACCACAGAGGAAATTCATCTATGCTTAATGAAGAAATAGGCTGTTTTTAGTAATACAGTAATTTGAGGAAGTTAAATGGATTAAGATTACAGGCCGTGTTCCCCATTGGGAAATATACTTGCATTTTTAGTTCCTGTGGCTTGATATGAAATCTCAGAGTGAATCATTACATTCTGACTTTAAATGTGTCTTCAGTCCCAGTAAGAGTGAGCTATTCTTCAGGAATTTATGAACTATTTGAAGCAGGTGAGCTCTAAAGCAGCCTAACCCTTAGACCTGTTTCAGTCTAATCCAACATGATCTGAGGTCTTTGAAAATAAAATAAATTCCTCCATGAGAAAGAAATCTGACTCTGCATGAAAGTTTGTCAACTGGAAGGCTTTTCTAATGACAGCACAGTTGTCCTGCTTTAGGGCATTTGCTCAAGTCCTCACTGATATGATCGAAAGCTGGAAACATGATAATATGAAGCATGCATGAACACACACATCTTCTCACCTCCAAAGATTCATATCTAAAGGTTCTCTCAGAGCTAATGGGATCACTGAGGGACAAAAGGGATCAGAAAATATCACTCTTCAGCGCAACTGTGATGACCACAGCACTCTGGTGTTACCAAATCAATATTGTTGTTGTAGTCAAGGACCCAATGGATTCCCAGGGACACGTCTTGGCTGAGGGTAGCTTTGAGTGTTTTCAGTCCTTTTGTCTAGTGCAGGGCTTTGTTTGCTGATCTTCATTGTCTTTGAAAGTATTGTTTGATTACAGGGAAGGGCCTACCTTGTGTAGGTTAAAATATAAACTCATAGTCAATACAAAAAGAGATTTAGCTCAAGGGGAGGAGATGTCTGCCTACGCAGTGTGATTTCTTGGGAAAGAGCCAGTATCTCAAAACAAAAAACATATGCATCCTCTGTCCTTACCCCAGAGTCCTTCAGAGTTAGTGTCTAAGATGTCTATAGCCACACTTTAATTTCTTTATCCAAACAAAGCCTTATCTATATTCACATTTATAACTAGAATCTTCTCTCTATCAGAAAGGACAGGTACCTAACTCAATAATATTCAAATTATAAATTCAGAATACCATAGATTAGGTTAGGACAGTGGATCTCAAATTTTACTATGCAACAGAATCACCTGGAGGGTTTTTTAAAACATAGATTTCTGGACCTCACCCAGAGGGTTTCCAATTTAGTAGGTCTGGAGTTAGGCCCAAAAATGCACATTTCCAATAAGTTCCCAGCTGATCCCAATGCTGCTGGTGTGTGAACCATAGTTTAAGAATCACTGGACTGGGGCTTCCCTGGTGGCGCAGTGGTTGAGAATCCACCTGCCAATGCAGGGGACATGGGTTCGATCCCTGGTCTGGGAAGATCCCACATGCCATGGAGCAGCTAAGCCCGTGCGCCGCAACTACTGAGCCTGTGCTCTAGAGCCTGTGAGCCACAACTACTGAGCCCACGTGCTGCAACTACTGAAGCCCGCACGCCTAGAGCCCGTGCTCCACAATGAGAGAAGCCACCGCAATGAGAAGCCCGCTCACCGCAACGAAAAATAGCCCCGCTCTCCCCAACTAGAGAAAACCTGCGTGCAGCAACGAAGACCCAACGCAGCCAAAACTAAATAAATAAATTTATTAAAAAAAGAATCACTGGACTGATGGTTCTCAAGCTTTTGTCATCAACACTCACACACCTGGAAGTAGGACACTAAGGATAGGACACTCTCCTGTCAGCCACAGGGGATTACCAGAGCAGTGATCCTGGCTGCACATTAAAAGCCCATTGGAGCTTTCAAAAAATATTGGTCAGGATTGTACCTCAGACCAAAGAACTCAGAACACCTGGAGGTGGGCCCCAGGTCTGGGAATTTTGTTTTTAATTCCCCAGGTAATTTTAATGTGCAGCCAGGGTTGAGAACCTTTGCTAGTATGAGATCCTCTTGGGAGGGTCGGAGGCAGAGGTTCACGTTTTAACACCCTTCCCCTAGGTGTTTTTAATACATCTCAATGGGGTAATATGCCTTCTGCCTATTTTGTATCCAGGTTGAAAATCACCAGATAACAATGTGCAAAAGGTAAGGGGTGAACATGTGTATGGTCAGGCCACTCAAGAAGTTCTCTTGCTGTTTGTACATCCCCTGCTCAACCAGTCCCTGCTTCACCTACACCCTCCTCACGTGAACGTGCTTGCCCCCTGCCTTAGCTAGTGACTGTTCTAATCCTTAGGCCAGAATGGCTCTACCTGTTAGTTTATTAAAGGGAAACATCTGCCCTCATGATGGTCATTAACCTGAGGGGCTGGGAAGGACGTGGCCCAACTGCTTGTTTCCCTGGTAACTGATGAGTCAACCTGAGGTCAATTTCCCCTATAAATGGTAGCCTCCTTCTCCCCAAGTAGCGAAGGTTGCTGCCATGTCCTGCTGCTGTCTGTCGTACACAGTGGACGGCAGACAGCAGGACCTTTTGCTGCGGACATGTAAGACCCTGTTCAATAAATCATTGCTGTCTCTGTCGCTGTCTCCGGCCTCTTTCTTCTGTCTCAGGGCTGGGCAACTACAAGGCTTTCAGGTCTGCGGGTGTAGCCCAACAACATGACATTCCCAAAAGCTAAGTGGTCAGGGTCACTTATCTAGATTCTTTTGTGATTATCATTTTCCTTTTTTTTCTGTAATTGATTAGGAGAAGGATAAGTAGCAAGTTGGGAGCAGCAGTAAGATAAAGGAGCTGGAATAAATATGATTGGTTCCTTCTTTGGCCTTTTCTCCTGCCCCCACTTTCACCTACTGATACCTGGACCAGAGGGAGGGCTGAACCCCATTGGCAAAGACAGACAGCCTGGAGCACCCTGAGAACTTCTGATACCTGAGGCCTTTTGATACCGAAGATGTGGACTCCAGAAACAGGGGAGGTTTGGGTGATGTTACAGTGAAGGTCCCCTGGCTCCCAGAGAGACTTGGAGCCAAAGCTGTGTGAACTCTTATACTAATCGGCTGAAGATCAGATGTTGCTAGACGATGACCCTGAAATCTACCGTTTCCACTGTAATATTAACACTCCCTGAGTGACTAAGGGTAAGACACCTATCTTCCTGGAGTTTCAAGTTTCCCCACACATACAATGAGGAAAACATGCTAATCTATCTACCAGGGAGATATTGTGAGACCAACTAACATGTTCTTACATATTGGTAAAAGCAAAAAAAGAAAAATGCTCATACCTCAGCTATATTCTTTGGATTAGAAAATACTGCCATTTTCTCAGTGGTTAAGAATCTGCCTGCCAATGCAGGGGAGGTTTGATGCCTGGTCTGGGAAGATCCCACATGCCGTGGAGCAACTAAGCCCCTGCGCCACAACTACTGAGCCTGCGCTCTAAAGCCCGCGCACCGCAACTACTGAATACTGTGCACTCTAGGGCCCATGTGCTGCACCTACCGAGCCCACGTGCTGCAACTACTGAAGCCTGCACGCCTAGAGCCCATGCTCTGCAACAAGAGAAGCCACCGCAATGAGAAGCCCGTGCACCGCAACAAAGAGTAGCTCCCACTCGTCGCAACTAGAGAAAGCCCGTGCACAGCAACAAAGACCCAATGTAGCCAAATATATATATATATATATACTGCCATTTTTAACTTCATATTTCTAGACACCTATCCACCTTTATAAACACCCAGGAATTCTAGTGTTTGTAATTCTGTAACTATAACTTTAATACATGTACCTATAATTCAGCCTTCTGCCTAACAAGCAGTCCACAAATATTTGTTGACTGAATGATGGGTGATGAATCAATTGATTAAATGAAGGCACTTTCAAAATCAGATATCCCACTAATAAATAAAATCACAATGTGTTATTCTAAATGAATAACTCAGTGACTATTTCCTAAGCTGAATTAATTAGCATAGTCTACAACAACCCTGCATTAGAGATATTAAATATGTGAAATACGTAATAAATTTCCAAATTAATCAATTTACTCACGGCTGAGTTTGAGGCAACAGAAACAGAAAAAGTGACAATCATGTGAATGAGATCTAGTGCTTCTTGCTATGCTCTGACCAGAGGAATGTAATCCCCAAACCTCCTACTCTGCTTTACTTTTTCTTGTTTTCCATAGCATTTAACCCCTTCCAACATAGTATATAACTGACATATATTATGTAAACCACCTGGCTCTTGGAGTTCACAGCTATATGGTGAAATACATTTGACCCTTGAAAAATGAGGGGGTTAGGGATGCCGACCCACCATGCACTTGAATGTCTGAGTTTAACTTTACAGTTAGCCTTCCACATCCAAGGTTCCACATCTGCAGATTCAATCAACTGCAGATCATGTAGTGCTATTTATTGGGGGAAAAAAGTGTATACGTTTAAACCTATGTTGTTCAAGGGTCAACTGTATCAGTTTTCTTTAAACTTCTACCTTTTTTTTCATATGGTCTAATACTTGGTAATCCAAGAGGCTACTGGATTACAGGGCCCAGAAAGAAGCTCATTATTTAAAATATGCAGATTTTAGGTGACCACAAATTTAACCTGTATATAATGTGTTCCTGAAAACCCCAAACCAATGTTATATTGTATGGCCCACAAGAAGACATGGAATCTAGCTTATAGAAAATAATGTTTTAAAGTATTCTGCATTGGTCAGAATGAATTTAGAATATTATATTTTCAGTTCTAGACAACATTATTTTGATGAGACAGATCCAAGCTGGAGTGATCTCAAAATGGGCAGTCTGGACAGCAATCAGATAAAGAAAATGGAAGTCACTGTGAATTTTCATTTTAAAGACTGTGTTAGGATGGGCATGATAGCTGAGACCTCTGGTATTGAAAAGGCAGTCCATACAGTCTGTCTTCGTCAGCTCAGGTTGCTATAACAAAATACTGTAGACTGAGTGACTTAAATGCAGAAATTTATTTCTCACAGTTCTGGAGGCTAGAAGTTCAAGATCAAGGTGCCGGTCTATTCAGCTTCCAGTGAGAGCTCTCTTCCTGGCTTGCAGATGGCTGTCTTCTCACTGAGTCCCCACATGGCCTTTCCTTGGTGCATGCAATGGAGAGACAGAAAGATCTTTTTCTCCTTCTCTTATGATACCACCAATCCTATCAGATTACGATGCCACCCTTATCATCTCATTTAATCTTAATTACTTCCTAAAATCTCTATCTCCAAGTACAGTCACATTGGGGGTTAGGGGTTGAACATGCAAACTTGGGGAAGATACAATTTAGTCCATAGCATAGTCTATAGTCCTCTAAAGTAAACATTTTGGGAGACACGTCATAACTCACTGTAAGAAACATTTCTAGTGAAAACTGTTCAACAATGAAACCAATTGCTCACCCTTTGAGGCTGTGGCCTTCCCATCACTGGCAGCAGTAACTCAGCGTAAAGAACACTTTTCTCACTGATGTTGGAGGGGAGATTCCTACAATGAACGGCAGTTTAGAGCAGAAGACTGCTAGGCTCTCTCCAACTCAAAAATTCTACCATATTTAAACTTTTAAAACGTTGCTATTCTACTAGGTTCAGCCCAAATTGTCCTCCTCTCAAAGGACTGAAACCATATGTGGCTATTTTGGCATAAGAAGAAACTAGTAAAAGGCTTAGAACAACAAAATTCAAACAATTTTGGATTAAGTAAAATTTCACAATTCTTGGTTTTGCCAAGAGCAATGAGATGTCTGTGACTATCATCTGGATTTTGCTTGAGTTTATGATTTTGTGTGGGGATGGGAGGAAGTGGTTTAAGTAAACACTTAATCTGCATCCCCAACACTGCTTGTTATCACTTTCTTAAGAAACTCAAGGGGTTAAACCAGATTATATGAATAAGGTTGGAGGCATCTAATATGTAAGATCATTTCAAATCTAGTCTTTGGCAACCTTTAGGTAGAAAAAGCTAAGAAAAAGCTACTAGATTAAGAAAGAGAAACAGGAATATTCTTTCACTGCTCTTCTTCCAGAAATTACATGGCCTCCTACTATGCCAGATGTAGTAAATTTTCAACAAAAACTTTTAGTTCTGGATGAAGCAGAAATACTTGGCAACCAACACTGTTTA
The DNA here is from genome assembly GCF_028564815.1 of Eubalaena glacialis. Taxonomy (NCBI): domain Eukaryota; kingdom Metazoa; phylum Chordata; class Mammalia; order Artiodactyla; family Balaenidae; genus Eubalaena; species Eubalaena glacialis. Next base: position 43,419,521 of record NC_083719.1, on the reverse strand, counting down.
TTAATTCTGAATTCTCTTTTACTGTGAGCTGCATTATGGTCAAAGTTTTTAAAATATGATATTTTAGCTTGATATAAAATGTTTCATATTTTCATAAAAATTGTAAGTCGATGACCATATGACATAAAATGAGTTATTTGCAATTGATGCCTTACTGTTCAGTAAAATGAATTATACTGTTAAGAACGTTAAGCAAAAAGGATATCAAAAGCTGTATTTACGATGAGTAGAGAACACTTTCCATATAAATTAAGAGCAATGCTCCTAACACACATCAGTCAGGATCCAACAGTGTAAAATATGGTTGATACTGATGGCCATTTTTTCTCTCTTTTAGATCCTTGGACACAGGACAAAGAAGAGATCTCCCAACTGGAAGACATATTTTATTGATGAATCCTAGCCTGTGCTCACTTGTAGAGAAGGGTCTCTGTCTTCAACTAAAGCACCTTATAGTCAGGTAATCATGTAATTTATATGTGAAAGTGACCAGGGCACTTTTGAGAGTAAAGGGGACATAACTACACTGGCTTAACAGACATAAAGAGGAACTGTGCCAGGCAAACCAGGACATTTGGTGGCCATATCCATAGGAGACATTGTGATTGAGGCCCCAACCTCCATTCCACCCACAAATGATTATTCTAAGATAGTGGTCCTCAAAGTGTGGTCCCAGACCAGCAGCACTAGCATCACATGGTAACTTGTTAGAAATGTAAATTCCAACCCGAGACCTACTGAATCAGAAACTCTTAGGTAGAACAAGGTGGCAATATGTGTTTGTACAAGCCCTCCAGGTGATTTCAATGCAGACTAAAGTTTGAGATCCACTGGTGTAAGCCAATCATAATATTCCATTTCCTTCAATGACGGGTTTGCAAACAGACAGGTCTAGAGCCAGTTTGAGCCAATGAAATACAAAGAGAGATTAGCTGGAGATTTCTGGGAAAGATAAATCAATCTCTCTTTTGTTGGATGTGAGCAGGGAATATATTGCCTGACTGTTGGAGGTGACTCTAGGAACTGTAAAGCAGAGACCTGAAAACCTGGCACTGTTTAGCTGCTGGATCAAGCCACCCAGAAGCTCATCCAACCTCTGGACTATGTGTGCGGAAGCCATTTCTGTTTCAACTAGCTGAAAGCATCCTTACACACTAGTGCTCGTTCCCACTTTTCTTGAACCTACCTTGGCACTATATCTTCTCCTACAATGCTATCCTTTCTTACATTTCTCCCTTCAATCCCCACTCCTTTTCACGTAGTCAAATTCCATCCCTCCTTCAAAGTCCAATTCACTCCCTCCTTCATAAAGGTCATCCTGACTGCTCTACTCCAAATTGTCTCCTCCTCTTTAGAATTCACTTACTTTCTGAGCTACTGATCTGTTTTCACCATATACTACCTTCTACTGCTTTCTCTTATGTCTAAGTACCTTATCATGTGTAAATACCTGGCACCTGGCTTTGTGGTGGCGTCCCAGCAATGCTCAGGAAATATTTTCCTATAGATGGTGATACCCTTGGTCCATGGAGATAGGAGTTGGTGTGCTACCAGTTGCTGCCACTGTTAGCAACTGTTCCCCATCCCCAGCTCACAGAGTTTTCTTGGCTATGACCACCACACCAAACCCTGCCTTAATTACAACTCTAATCCTGCTGTGGCCTAAAACTAGAGTTAGACAACTTTATGACATTTATTAGCTGGAATCTCCAAGAGCAAAAAGACACAGGTTACCAGATAAATGCTTGGTCACCCTCACAGGACGGGCCATTACCGCACTGAGGCAGGTCTAGGTGGTGAGTAGGAAATGGAGTTTCTAGATCATCATTAGCACCCAATCCCCTTCTCTGCATTTGCTTTCTTCAGAAACAGGATCCCACCAGTGGGGTTGTGTTTGACGGCAGGAAGCTAAGGGTGTGAGGAGGCACATGAGACAGAGACCACTCGGGCTTCTGAGACAGTATAGCTTAGTGTTTGAGGATGTGGGTCTTAGAATCAGACTACCTGGATTTGACTCTTGGTGAAGACCGCTGTCTACTTATAATCTTGGGCAAGTTATTTGTCTTCTCTGTCTCTCAGTTTCCTCATTTGTTAAATGCGGATAATAATCATACCTATCTCATTTTCTGACATGAGAAATAAATAAGATCATATATGTCAAATACTTGGCATCATGCCTGACACACAGTAAGCACTCAGTAGGTAGCAGTTACTGTTAGGTGCCCAACCTCTCTGTCGCTCAGTGCTGGCTTCCCTCCTCCCTGTGGCTGTAGGAGGTGAAGGGCCTAATACTTCCCTGTTCACGGGCAAGGCAGTGAATGAGCGTGAAGAGGGAAAACTGGAGTCTCAAGTGCGGCTAGGCTAGCGAGAGCAGGCTTGGCCCTGGCTTTCTGCTGGCAGCTGTGGTTTAGCATCTGGATGCAAAAACTACCAATATCCTCCTCTGCACCGCACTTCCTACCACCACCTCCCCACCCACCAGCCTATCACAGCAAGTCACACACAAAGCAAGGAAGTTCTGCAGCTAATAGTAACTCCCTACATCTCCCTAGTGCTTTATGGTCTTTCTTTCATTTGGCCCTCGTACCATCCCTGTGCAGTACCCAGGGGCAGCCTTTGTTAGTCCCACGTTGCCCATTAGGAAAGTGAAATTTGGAGTGATTATGCGCCTTGCCAAAGGCTGCATAGTCAGGAAGTTACAGAGCCAGGACTCAGAGATGTTCTCACCCCAACTTAGTCGTCTGCCCACCCTCTTCACAGTCCATATGCCCTGTGCGTAGAATGAGGTTTTCCAAAGGAAAGCATAATGTGTATTTCTACATGTAAGATTATTTTAGCCCAATTGTAGAATAGTAAAAATCTTCTCACCTTCCTCTCCAGGATCCTTTGCTGAATGTTCAAGTATGCGTACGGTTCCCAAGAAAAAGAGGGGACACATCTGTCTTTCAGTTAGTTATCCGAAAAGTATTTATTGTTATGCCTTAACCCTGAGCAGTAACCAAATCCTATTTAACTTGAGTGTTTGCCCAAATCTGTACCTCTTACATTTATTCAAACCAAAGTTTCCATATTTGACTATGTACAGTGATTCTTTTCCTTCCCTTCACATTCAAGGAAGGAACCTGACGTGTTTGGAAAGATTTGGAGAGCTGGGGTCACAACACTGTGAATTCACTGTAACAAGGAAGATTCCGAGCACTTGTTAGAAGTAGAGAATCTTAACAGTGTGAATTGCGTTAAGCTAGCAACTCTGGGTTAGGACAACTAATTCTTGTGCAGAAGTTTTGTTTTCAAATTGGCTAGCAACTAAAGATGTGGCCATCAATGAGACAATCAGTCTTTGTCTCTGAGTCATCCATACACACTAAGTGGCGGAAAGAGTCTGGGCTTCAGTGCCTTACAGACCTGGCTTACAATCCTGGCTCTGACATTTACCAGCTCTGTGCCCTTGAGTAAGTTCCCTAGCCTCTCTGAGCTTTGATTTCATCTGTAAAATGGGAGACTAATACCAACTCTCCAGACTGGTGGAAAGATTAAGTTATCTTAAGTAGAATACCTGGCATATAATGCATGATTAATAAATGGTGGGTGTAATTTCTCATCCTAAGCAATTAACAAGAATTATACCATGGCAATGTTTTCTAAACAATATCCTTACAGATAATACAATTTATGATATCAGAACAATCCCTCTCTGACCTCTATCAGGCTCAGCCAGTTACTCAAAAACCTCAGTTATTTACAGACAAAAGACTGTATCTCCATGTAATGGGATCACTTGAGGGTTTAATGTCAGACCCAGGCTGCTCCACGTCGTTAGGTCCTATGTCACACTTACTTGGGACAGTGGTAAGAGCCTGGGACTGTGCTTTGTCATCCCAATTCTGCCATTAATTATTTATTTGAACCAGGGACAATTAGAGGCAGAGCAGGTCCCAATTTTCTCATCTGTAAAATATGAAGGTTGGATGTACAATCAAATTTCTGGGGTATCTACCAATTCTCAGAAGTTATGATTCTGGAATCTGGAAAGAATCCTGCCTTGACTACTTGACAAGTGGGGAGCAAGAACTAGAAAGGTCAAAAAAATCTACCCCATCATTACCAAGGGCACCAATTAAACAAATTGCTGTGTGTGTGTCTGTCTGTGTGTCTGTGTGTAAAATAGGGGTAGATATTTATGTTTGTTTTTGTAAAATGGAGACTAGTACCAACATTTATGTTTTTGTTGTTATTTTGAGACCCCAAGCCACAGATCTCTACTAAGCTATGACAGTTTACTCATCAATCTGTAAGTCTTTGCATGATTAAACTTAATAGTAATAATAATCATAATGACAATAATAACATACCTTAACATTTATAAAGTATTTTTCCACATAAATCAACTTTACATATACTATCTTATTTAGATTTCATAATAACTTAGTTTTTTTTAAATAATTTTTATTGGAGTATAGTTGACTTACAATGCTGTGCTAGTTTCAGGTGTACAACAAAGTGAATCAGAGATATATATATACCTCCATTCTTTTTCAGATTCTTTTCCCATATAGGTTATTACAGAATATTGAGTTCCCTGTGCTATACAGTGGGTCCTTATTAGTTATCTATTTTACATACAGTAGTGTGTATATGTTAATCCCAATCTCCTAATTTATCACTTCCCCCACCTTTCCCCTTTGGTAACCTTAAGTTTGATTTCGAGATCTGTGAGTCGGTTTCTGTTTTGTAAATAAGTCCATTTGTATCATTTTTTATTAGATTCCACATATAAGTGATGTCATATGATATTTGTCTTTCTCTGTCTGACTTACTTCACTTAGTATGATAATCTCTAGGTCCATCCATGTTGCTGCAAATGGCATTATTTCATTTTTTTTTATGGCTGAGTAAAATTCCATTGTATATATGTACCACATCTTCTTTATCCATTCATCTGTTGATGGACATTTAGGTTGCTTCCATGTCTTGGCTATTGTAAATAGTGCTGCAGTGAACACTGGGGTGCCTGTATCTTTTTGAATTATGGTTTTCTCAGGATATATGCCCAGGAGTGGGATTGCTGGATCATATGGTAGTTCTATTTTTTGTTTTTTAAGGAACCTCTATACTGTTCTTCATAATGGTCATAATAACTTGTTTTTGTTTTCGTTTTTAACATTTATTTATTTATTTGGCTGCGCCGGGTCTTAGTTGCGGCACGCGGGATCTTCGTTGCCGCGTGCGGGATCTCTTAGTTGCGGCATGCAAACTCTTAGTTGCGGCATGTGGGATCTAGTTCCCTGACCAGGGATTGAACCCGGGCCCCCTGCATTGGGAGCGTGGATTCTTAGCCACTGGACCACCAGGGAAGTCCCCCTAATAACTTGTTGAAAAAGATTATATTCCCATTTTACAGATGAGGAAATGGAGGTTCAGGTGAGACAAGTAACCTGCCTAAAGTTACTAGAGCTGAGAAGTGGTAGAGTTATCTGGTCTTCTGTCTCCTCTCCAGTGACTCTTCTCAGACCCATAATCATAAACACCAAATCATTACCAATTGCACATCATGTAAAAGGTGTTTGCCTGCCTCTATTCACCTAACTGGTTGCTTCCATCAAGGCCCAGCAGAACAGAAATCAGAGCCAACAGCTACCTACCCCTTGGCCAGTGCCTTGCACCCTCACACATAATGTGATCACTGTGAACTTCACTTAGAGACTAACACACAAAACGTCAAGTCATCTGAGGGCACAAAATAGCAATTAATAATTCTCTGTATTTGTATGGTTCCCTCTCTTCTAGAATGTTAGCTTTACAAATGCTATCATATAATTTCCCCCGAGGCAGTTTTAATGATGTGACCTGTTTCCTTATGTGTGAAAGGCTCAGGAAGAATATTGGAACTCATTACTTGCCTCAAAGAAGAAAATATTTTGCTTGGCACAATGTTGACTGTTAATCCACAGACTCAACCTAACTATTCTATTTAGAAAAAGCACAAATGAGTTTGGACCCACAAATTCAGGATCTAAAATATTCTGGCCAAATCCTAGCGAAATTGGCCCTCTTACAAGTGAAAATTCCAACCAAAAATGAAAAACACCTCGCACAGAGGCGATATTGTATATCTTCAGAGATTGATGCCAGGGCCACGCTGAAGGTTTTCAAAGTCATACAATGGCAGCTCCTTCCACCCATAATGTTCCATAATTCTAATTAATTTCTTCCCACTGTTTGGTCTTTTTACCCAAGCTAGAAAGTTTCTCAGGTCATGAAGGAGTATGTGTTGGTGTCTACAGTTTTTCTGTCGGGGGATGTTGGTGATAGGGTAAAGTAGGCCAAATACTGGTTGAGCCTACACTCTCCTCACCCTCTCCCCTCACAAACCAAACCCCGAAAGCCATGCAGAGAGGGGCTTGAGGCTTAGCTGTAGAAGAAGCAAGAGTAGTTGGGAGCAGTCAGGCAGCTGCCTCCTTCTGAGACAATACCCTGGCTAATTTGAAGTTACCATACCCTCCAGCTACATCTACTGTCAATATCTATATCGATGGACTCTATTTGAAGATTTCATTGAGCTAATAAAAGCATGATGAGTATAGTTAGTAAAATGAGCTTTTAACAACATGGGAAATTGCTTACGCCGTAATGGTAGATGAAGAAACAAAACCAAAAGTATATGCAAGTAAAAAATATTCTTAGAAAATATGAATACTTCTAGACCGTAGGAGCATGGGTGCCATGGACACCTGCCATTTCCTGCCCAGTGTACATTCTCCCTCCATGAAATAATTCCCTGTATTTGCTTTAGGGAACCACCCTCTCATTCTCAGACATGTGTCTGGTGTGAACCACAGAGGTGGGACCCAATGAACTGAAGCTAATCAGCTTAGCTCACTCCCTTTGCCATGGTTTGTGTGTGGACATGTAACCTACTTAGAGCCAATGAGACATGAAGAAATGTTTGCTAGAGCTTTGGGGGAAGGCAAGCTTTCACTTTTCCCCTATTAAAATGGTGTGGTAATGTTAAGTTTCAAACTTCTGCAGGTATTTTGTCACCACAGAATGGAAACATGGTAATGACTCAGGTGACCACTGAGTAGAGCCCAAGGCTCCAGCCATACTGTGGAAACAGAGTAGAGAGAGAGAGAGAAGACACATCCTTGGTGGCATCATTTGAGTTATTGGATCAAAGTTTTCCTGGAGGCTCTGGACTTCTCAGAAGTAGTATTGGGTTATTCTGTCACTTAGCATAAGGAGCCCTAGCTGATACAGAAATTGAGACTGACTGTACATATTTTAAATTATAAAAATAACTTTATACACTATAATTTATAAATAGCTGTTTTCAGAGTGTTTAAGAGCACAGTCTCAGGTTTCAAGTCCCAGATTTTTCACACATAGTAATCCGTACCCATAGAAATTACCGCCATGCCATCCCTGATTTAGAGGGAACACGACAAAGCTGTGTGGGTAGAAAAGACTTTTCTCCAAAGCCTCTTTCATTACATTTTGATAAGCACAAAATAATGAAAATCATTAGAAGGCATTTGTGAGACATGTGGTGAGGTGACAATGTAGCATCATTAAAGAATATGACTTTTCAGCAATAAAGACTTAGGTTTCAGTCCCCATGAACAGATTTCTAGCTGTGTGACCTCAGCCAGTTGTTTAAACCCTTTTGCTTTTGCTTCAGAGCTTTTGCTTCCCCGTATATAAAATGGGAATGACAACACTTTCCGCATTGCAAAGATTAATTGGGATATAAAATACCTAATACAGTGAGTTCCCGACACAAAGCTACACTCAAGAAAATGGTTGCTGTTATGACTACCCTTGTTATTCAGGCATCAAAAATTTGTCTCTGAGCAGTTAGAGAAAGCAGCACAATGTATTCCTACCTAGAAAAAAAATCATTTTATCTTTTTTTTTTTAAATCAAAATCACAGACTAAATGGTTTTGAATAGTTTTCTGCATTTGAGGTTGGGTTCTTTAGCCCATCTGCAGCTAGACGCTAGAGAGATTTAAAGACATACTCAGCTTCCTTCCCACCTCCTACCATTACAGGTAAACACACGGGAGCTATTGCTCATTCTTTCATTTCTTGTTCTGCCTTCATGCATGCAGAAAAAGGCTGTATATGGAAAAACATTCACGATCATGATGTTAAGAGGTAAGAGGGTGTAGGAGAAAGGAAGGCATGAAGAAAGAGCCAAAGCAGGAGAGACATGTAGCGGTGACCTTCCCTCCCACAGCTACACAACGCAGAACTGAGCTAGCCACCAAAAGAAGTTCAGTGCCAGGTAGCTTTTTTAGTTTTTCCCTTTATTTACCACAGTAGAGAGTGTGGGCTGCCTTGAATGTCACTGGGAAATTTTCTACATGACCTATGAGGCTCAGCTCCCAAGTCAATCAACCCCTGGGAAAATATCCAGTTCTAAGCTCTGGCCCCAGGTACTTGAAAGCAAGTTTTCATCTAGTTGATCTCTCCCTTCTCACTACCCACATGGCAGAAATCCGACTAAGGAAGCAGACACTCTTCATTCCGATTTGGGGTTTCTTACCTATGACTGTCTTGGCCAATCTGAGAAGAGGGAGCGTAGATTTGGAAGCGAAGAACTTTCTTCTGGTATATCGAGATATTTTAGTATTCACTCCAAGTTATGCTTTTTCTCTCTGCATTCCCCTATTTACTAACTTTCCCCTATTACTTTAGAAAAATTAGCACATCATTAGCAGAGAATAAAGGTGTCAAACTCTTCCAAGTTCAGAAGCCTTGGTCCAGGTATACGACAGAGATTTGGGAAGAGTGTTTGCTGACCAGTTTTAATTGTCCCTTCTGCTAACATCAACCTCCTACCCACCCCCACCTCCAGACTAGATACTTTCCAAGTTGAGGAGCACAAAAGGGGATAAATGAGGGTAAGCAAGAGAACTTGAGGTACTGAAGCTGTAAGAAAAGGTCCTCCACCATGCCTCTTACCTTGAGGTTAGATCTAAGGTGGGGAAAGATGATGAAGGCTCATGATGATGTTGGGGATCTGTTACCATGTAAAATCCTGGCAGGCAGCAGCCCAGCAGATGTTTCTTAGCCCACAATATCGTGACAGTAGTAAGTTAAAGATGGTCACATAGAGTGCCATAGGTAAGGAAAGCCTGAGGCAGCCCCTCTGAATCTCTAGCAGCCCCAGAGAGGCATAGGCAAAGAGAAGAGCAAGAGGCTACATAGTCAAGACAATGAGTCGTGAAAGTGGGAAGTGGCATGGAATGTATATCCAGAGTCCAGGTGGGCCAAAGACATCTCCATAGGTGCCTAATGTGGCAGTGATGACACCTAAGAGCCACATAAGGCTATTGTTCATCTCAACAGATGCCAGGGCATGTCAAGACTGAGGACAGAAGCCCTCTCCTAATGACCCAGAAGTTAGCTCACTCTGGAAAAAAGGAAGTAGAGGAGATCACCTGGAATCATTTGCATTCATTTTTTTAAAATTAATTAATTTATTTATTTTTGGCTGCATTGGGTCTTCATTGCTGCACATGGGCTTTCTCTACTTGCAGCGAGCGGGGGCTACTCTTCGTTGAGGTGTGCAGGCTTTTCATTGTGGTGGCTTCTCCTGTTGCGGAGCATGGGCTCTAGGCGCACGGGCTTCAGTAGTTGCAGCACGCGGGCTCAGTAGTTGTGGCGCACGGGCTTAGTTGCTCCGTGGCATGTGGGATCTTCCCAGGCCAGGGCTCGAACCCGTGTCCCCTGCATTGGCAGGTGGATTCTTAACCACTGTGCCGCCAGGAAAGTCCCCATTTGCATTCTTTTGCTGTGGGTTTCTCAGGGCCTAGAGCAGGGAGAAGTCAGAAAAGACTTCTGGAAGGAGGACATAACCCCTAAGACACTGAAGAAAGGTGATCAAGTTAAATGAAGAAAATGAAGAAGGCGATGATAGGCCAAGGGAACAGCATGAGCTCTTTCTTTGGCATGGAAGCAGGAAACAGTATACTGGAGGCTGGCCCAGGAACCATTAGCAAATTGGTAATGTGACAGCCAGGAGTTAGAGGTTATATTAGAGATAAGGCTGGAGAAGTGAGTAGAGGTCAGGTGAAGGAGGATTTTTATGACATACAAAAGGGGCTAAGGTGATAGGAGGGCATTGACAGACCTTCAAAGAATAAGATGGTCAGATTTTCAGCATTGTGCATGATGGATTTGAGGGTTTCATTCTGGTTATTTATTGCTCCTTAACAAAACTTAGTGACTTAAAACAACAAACATTTTACTATATCTCACAATTTCGTGGGTCAGGAATTTGAGCAGGGCTCAGCGAGGCAATTCTTCTGCTCTCTGTAGCCCTGATTGGCATCACAGTAGTATTCACCTGGCAGCTGATACAGTCTGGAAGTTTTAAGATGGCTTTATTTACACGCCTGGTGCCGGGACAGCGGGGCCACTGTCCCTCTCCATGTCGCCTCAGCCCTCTCACATGGTCTAACAAGGTAGTGGGACTTCTTACACGATAGCTCAGGACTTCTAGAGACCAAGGCAAAAGCTCCTCTTAAGGGCTAGTCCCCCCAACTGGCATAGTGTCACTTTTTCTGTACTCTATTTAATAATCAGTGCAGCACTCAAGCCTACCCAAGTTAAAGAGGAGGGGAAATAGACCTCATCTTCCACAGAGGAGTATTAAAGAATTTGTGGCCATCTTTAATCCACCACAAGGTCCGAGGACGTAAGATTGGAGGTAGAGATAAGCACAGAGTTCTTACAATCCCCAGTTCCTGAAGTATTCATGCAGGAGCACTCCCAGAATGCTCTTACATAGAATGCTCTATGACTTTACTATAATTGCTGGTTTATTTATCTCTCTCTTTCTCTCATTAGACTTTGAGGGAAGAACAACACGTGAGTCTTGTTTAGATCCAAATCTCAGTGTCTGGCACATAGCTGATACTCAATAAATGTTTATGGAAAAAAAATAAACTGAATAAGTTGGAATGGTTGAGATCCCCTTAATTCCTGGGTCTTCAGGACACCAGAGCAGCCTCCTGTTTGATATAATTTCCTTCACCAGATACAGATCTTCTTATTGACTTAAGAACTGCTTGATTTGAATGTGTAAAAATAACATTCATTATGAACATTTACATGGATAGCTTTCAACTTTTGCCTGCTGTATTAGTCTTCTATGCTGCAGAACTCAGCATCTTAAAACAACACACATTTATCTCAGTTTCTGTGGGTCAGGATTCTGAGCACAGCTTGACTGGATTCCCTGCTTTGGAGTAAAGACACTCTCTTCCACAAGTGGTGTTGGGAAAGTTGGACAGCCGCATGTAAAGCAGTGAAGTCAGAACACAGCCTCACACCATACACAAAGATAAACTCAAAATGCCTTAAAGACTTAAATAAAAATATTACTGAAGAATAATATATAGTCAGAAAAATGAGTATGCTAAAAGAGTACAACTTGAAAATTTTTCACAAGCTGAACATAGCCACATAACTTGCACCTAGATCAAGAACCAGAACATGACCAGAACCTCAAAAAGCCCCTCCTCCTCCCTTCTAGTTACTGGAAGGCCACTTATAGTTATTGGTGACCATTATTCAGATTTATAATACCACAGTTTTATGACTATCATTTTAAAATTGAGAAGTTGGCAGAAACTTTACTCCATTGTATATTTTTGCTTCCTTTGTGGAAGATTAATTGACCATAGGTGTGTGGATCTATTTCTGGGCTATTCTGTTCCAGTGATCCATATGTCTGTTTTTGTGCCAATACCACAATGTTTTTGATTACTGTAGTTTTGTATTCAGTAGTATTTTCGAAACAGAGTCATAATGTTGCTAAGTTTTGTTGCTATGAAATGAATTTTTCCTGTTTTCTAGCTTGGAAATTTAGTTACAACTTGATTTAAGTTCATATTTCATTCCAAACTTATTTTATTAAGTGGATTATAATGTGCCTTAAGCTGCTTCATTTTTTTGAAACATATATTGAATTAATTACTTTTAATTCTGTTCAGTGAATTAGACATTATTAGGTTACAAAGATTTTAACACATACAGAAAAGCTGTCCCCAACTCTTTGAGTTAATATTTAATTTTTAAAATTTTCTAAGGTATTTTATGCTAATAATGAAAAATATAAAACTAGGGGACTGCACCTGGTAAAGGCAGGACCAAGAACTTAGGAGGAAATCTTTTAAAAGAATAAGATTGTTCTTCCTCTTAGAGGAAAAGAGGATACTCACAAATGATGGTCTTGGTTTTTCCAGGGAATAACGAAAAAAGGTTCTGCACTAAGAATAAATGTTGGGATAGAGTTGCTAGTTCAAGAAAAAGGGAAATAGTTAGGAAATAACATTGACAAGGTAAACATGGCTGAAGGTCAAGGGAATTAAAGACACTAGTGAGAGTGCAGCTAAAATGGTTGATAAAAGGGTTCTCAGAGTTTAGGAAGATAAAAGAAGGTGGGAAAAAACTGATAAACTAGGAGAACAAAGATTGGAGGTCACACTGAGGACAAACTACAGACTCAGTGGGAGTAAGTAAGAGAGGTAGAGGGTAGGTGGCTGTGGGTAGAGAGGGAAACTCACAAGCCAAAGTTTTGCAGATGGAGTAATTTCATCTGATGACTGGCTTCAAGGTGTGGCTACATCTGTGGGCTCCTGATATCAGAGTGAAGTTGAAGATGACTGAAAATGAGAAAGATGAGAAATTGTGAGGTCAGCGTGCTAACTGAGTCATTATCATGGATGCTGAAATCATTAGGTTGATGCAGGACAGGAGGATAATTCAAGGCTGACACAGAGTTTCAGAAACACAACTGGGCACAGGCAAGGAAGTAAATGGCCATCCTGGTCAGGGCCAGATTTATGCAAATAGCAAGGCAGGCAGAGTTTGTCTTCGACATTTATCACCTTTGTTCTGTAGCATTTTCCCCTAACTTTGTTCATTTTCTCTTGAGTAACCTCAGTGTCCTCTTGTTGCCCTCTCACTGTACAGGTTCCCCCTCTGCTGCTGACACATCTAAAATCCCGAATAAGTCCCAAAGCACTAATGGAAAGTTCTCAATTGATATGTCACTTTTCCCCACTTATCTCTGTATTTTGACAGGGCGTGCTAATGACAAATCCTTATCCTGAAAGTGGTTGTTTCAGGACCAGTACCCTACAGAGGTATCTTCAGAGTCATCTAATTCCAGCCAAGGAGAGATGGGATCTTGCTGTCCTGAAAAATCTTTCTCCAATATTGATTCATTGGTTTTTTAATAAATTTATTTATTTATTTATTTATTTTTGGCTGCGTTGGGTCTTCGTTGCTGCGCGCAGCCTTTCTCTAGTTGCAGGGAGCAGGGGCTACTCTTCATTGTGGTGGGCGGACTTCTCATTGGGTGGCTTCTCTTGTTGCAGAGCACAGGCTCTAGGTGCGCAGGCTTCAGTAGTTGTGGCAGGTATGCTCAGTAGTTGTGGCTTGTAGGCTCTAGAGCACAGGCTCAGTAGTTGCGGCGCATGGGCTTTGTTGTTCCGCGGCATGTGGGATCTTCCCGGACCAGGGCTCGAACCCATGTCCCCTGCACTGGCAGGCAGATTCTTAACCACTGCACCACCAGGGAAGCCCTTGTTTCTTTGTTTTAACCTAGACTTTAACTATTCTCCACAAAATGTGAGTTTCTTACGGGTTAGTGTTAGCCAATGCAAAGATATCCACAAAAGAACTAACTCAGTCCTTTGCTTTCCTGACCAGTGCACAAGGCAGGCTAGTGTGCTGTGAGATATTGTTCCCCTCTATCTTCTCCCTATGCCACAGAAGAATCATCATTTTCAATATACACTGCAATACAAAAAGGTGGAGAAAGCACATTCAATAATGATAACAGCTGACATTTATTGAGCACCTACTATGTGCCAAGCACTTCATGTATTTTAATTCATTTAACCCTCGTAGCAATCCTGTTAGGTTGCTACCATTATTCTCATTTGATTGATGAAAAATCTGAGAAGACCTGCCCAAGATCATAGACATGGGAAGTGGCAGCACCAGGATTCAAACTCAGGCAATTTGGAAACAGAAGGTACATTTGACCTCTATACATTGTCCCTAAATAAATGTCCAATAGATCTAAATAAAACTTTTAACAACTTTTTTTATTTTAAATTTTCAAAGTATAGTTGATTTACAATGTTGTGTTAGTTTCAGGTGTACAGCAAAGTGATTCAGCTATATGTATTCTTTTTCAGATATTTTCCTGTATAGGTTATTACAAAATATTGAGTATAGTTCCCTGTGCTATACAGTAGGTCCTTGTGGGTTATCTATTGTATATACAGGTAGTAGTGTGTATATGTTAATCCCAAACTCCTAATGTATCTCCTCCCCAATTTAACATTTTATAAGTTTGTTTTAAAAACCTCCATAAATGGCAGAGCTACAATACAATCCAGTCACTCTCTACAGGTTAGATAACAGGATGACAGGCAGCAGCAAGAGTCGAACACAGTGGAGCTTTGTCTCTCCTGCAGCACCAACCCCAAGCTTGCCTGGGACTCCCTTAGCACTAGACAGGTAGCAGGCCCACTTTTCCGTGTCTTTTAAAAATTATCTGATCAACTAAGAGATGGTAATTTGGTCTGTGCTTTACTCTATCTGAATCCCCAATATAATGAAGAACCTTATAATTGTCTGTTAACTTATGGGTATAATTTGTTCAGGTCCATTAAACCATTATTGCCCTCCTATAGTCTGCCATTCTTCCACAAAAGGTCCTGGCCTTGGGTGTGTTTCTTTACACACACACACACACACACACACACACACACACGCTTATCTTTTAAGCTTCTCATCTTGCTTTGGAAAAAAAACTGTATCAAAGTGAGCCTGACGGTTCATTTTCCGGACCACGAGCGGGGAAGAAGGCGTTTTAACGAAATTGGTTTTTACTCGGTATTTTTGTCACAGATTGGGAGGTACAAACCGCAAGAAAAACTAGTTTCTTGGCGTGTCACCAACTCTGGGGTTCATTGATCAATCACACCCAAACTCATTTACTAACTTAAAAATATATATCGTGGCAAGGTTCGTTTACATAAGACTTGGACCGAAGCCGCCACAATCTGCGGTAATCTCGTGTGGAGTCATGGCCACCGAGCCCTTCACTTTCCCTCAGGAGCTCCCACGCCTCCCCGGTCCCCAAGGACACCCGGCTGTCCCTAGCGGCTCTGAGTACCCTGGGGAAGGCCTCGAAGGGAGGCCGAAGAGGCCGCGGCAAGAAGGGAGGACGGCAGGCGCGGGCAGCACCCGGACTTCAGTTCACGACTCCGTTATTCCACGGAAAAATGGAACATTCCGCTCCTTCCGCCCGCAGAGGGGAGGTGGGGAGAACCCTTCGATCTCGTCTGGGAGCGGCGACGCGGACGCAGCGACCCAAATCCGGGACGCCGGGAACCGCATTACGGGAATCGCAGCCGCTCGGAGGGCCTCCCCGTCGCCTTCGGGCAGCCGCTGAGCCAATGCCGGCGCGCGTCGGGTCTCGCGGGCGCCAATCAGCTTACAGATCCCAAGTCCGGGGGCGGGGCGTTACGGGGCGCCGCGGGGCGGGGTCAGGGGGCGCGTCGCCCCGCCGCGGGAGGAGGGCCGCGTGCCGCGTCTGCGGGAAGGAACCGGGAGTGACCCGAGGCCCGGGCGAGGAGCCTACAGGCCCGCGGAGCCCCGTGGGGAACGCACGGACGCAGCTGAGCTGGGGGCCGCGGCTGCCGGCCGACGGGCCCGGCCCAGCCTGGCGCCGAGGGGGACGTGCACTGTGGACACGCGGAGGAGCGAGTCACCGCGGCCTTTAGGTGAGGAGGGGCCGTGGTCGAGCTGAAGGGCCGTGTAGCCGGAGGGGGAGGGCTGCGTCGGGGCGGGCCAGGGGACCTGGCACTCGAGGGGGCCACCCTTCTCCGGGAGAGGGGCGCCCCGACAGCGCGCGCCCCAAACTTCTTGTTATCCCAGCCTGGAAATCCCCACATTCCTTCCTCTCCCTGTTCCCACACCTCCGAATTTGATCTCCACAACTTTATCACCTAGATTTAAGTACAAGCCTCACTTCCAACACCACACACATACACAGACACACACACACACACACACACACACACACGCCCTTCTGGACCATACCCCTTTTTGGTTACCAAATCCCCACTTTTTCCCCAGTCCTCTTTCCATCTCCCCTTAAATTCCAGTAGTCCCGCACTTGACCCTTCATTTTCAACTCGGAGGTGAATTTTCTTTCCCCAAAGCCATCTTTTCGTACTTAAATGGTAACGTTTCAACGTTGCTGAAAGTTACACCATACTTACACAATTTCCAAGCTAATGTCTCTTTTCTTCTTTTGATCGCTTACATGGCCTGGCCCTAATGAACCCCGCATACCACTGTATTGTAAAGGCGCCGAATTCTGTCTTTTTAAATTCTCTCACCCCCTCCCCCAAGTTTAAAGATTATTCCAAGTAGCAAGGTTCTGTTTTTCAGTATTTTTTCAAACTGAAAAAAATATCACAGCTTAAAAATAAGACCTGCCACTTTTGTTCTTTTCTTTTTTTCTTCAGAAGGAAACCCATTTCGGTTTAATTTGTGTAGTATTGGGCATTTCAGCGATTATACTGCTTTAAAATAATTACTTGTTAGAATGCCAGGATGAATATTCTAAAAGATTGGAGTGTTTGGTTTAGTCAGTGCTGTAAACAAACCCTTTAGACTGTGTGACTGCCAGCTTCAAGTTGGAACAACTCTTAATTTGAAATTACTCAGATCATCATATGAGCTATTCGCCATTATCATAATTTCTTAAATTCATGTTAATTCCTATTTGGAAGTATTTTTTAACTGTAAGCTGGAATACTACAATGTTAGAACCAACTTGCTATTAAGTTAAATTGTGCTTTCCAAATATTTCTCTTTGGGGACGATTTTGAACACTTGTTTTTAATCACAAGTGGAAGAAAAAAATTGCAGGATGGAGAAAGTGTCAGAAAAGGAGGATAAATTTTGTAGTACAATTTTTCTTTCATCCCAATTCCATATTATTGACAACACTTGTTTAATTTTCTTATAGGTAATTTAGAATATTATAAATACACAGCTAATTTAATACATTTTCTTAGGTAATGAAAAATGTGTTCAGTTATTTACGAATTGCCGTGTTTTCAGTTTATTTAAAATTTTTCCAAGGGAATTTGCATTTCAGTTAAACGTTAGGGTGGATGTCGATTATCATATACCTGTGAAGTAGGTGTTACAATACCCACTTTATAGAGAAGGAAACTGAAGCTCAGGGTCCCTGTGAAACCTAGATCTATGTAATTGCAAATCCTGTACTCTCAATCAGTCACTGTGTCATGTTAACACATTTCTCATAGAGGATCCACTGCTACAATTTGGTTTGGGAACTTAAGAACTCCCCAAAATTCTTCTGTAGGGAGGGTTTTTTTCTCCCAGAAGCTATTTCAGAGCAGCTTATTTTAATGGGAGTCAGAATTCCCTGGCGCTAATACATTTGCAGCTTGGCTCTTAGAGAAGCATGGAATGTTCTCACAGTCTTCTCCGTTTCTTTGATTGCAAAGACATTTTGATCAGAGTTGAAGTTTCTACTGAGCTTTATTATTTTACATAACAAATACTAAGCACTTAGTACTTGCTGTAGGAACGGACAAAGATGCATGAGTCGTCCTTAGGACCTTCAAAGAGTTTACAGAAATTGGGTAGACATTTTGTGAAAAATGACAAGGATGCAAGGCAGTTTTAATTATATGCAGAGTGATACAGAAGATGCTATAGGTATTTAAATTAGGGAGTAACCATTTAAGAGTTGAAAGGATCAAAGGATTTAACAGAGGTCAGCCTTGAAACCTGGGTAAGATTTGGATAAAGGGAAAAATGAAAGGAGCCCATTCCAATAGAGGTATCTGTGGAAAGGGTCAGAAATAATCAAGGTATAATAATTATAATAGTCAATATATGTGTAATGCTTATTTTCTGTCAGTCACTGTTTTGAACACTCTGCTTATATTAATTCATTTAATCTTCATAACCTTATGAAGTAGATCTTACTATTCTCCTTTTATAAAGAAGGAAACCCAGGCATAGAGAGCTTAATTAACTCTCCCAGTGCCACACGGCTATTAAGTGGTAGATCCAGAATTTATACCTCGACAGCCTGGCTTCAGGATCTGAGCTCCTAAGGATGGTAAATATACTACCTCTTCATATAGTATACTTGAGTGACAGTTAACTAGAATAATATGGCCATTCCGGAAGGTCTTTTAAAACCCACTCTTAATTGTCCGCTATGTGCTTCAGAGTATGTTAGATTCTCAGGATATCAAGACATATAAACAAAAATTACAATACATTTATGAATTATGAATCCTGTTAGGGAACTGTATACAAGTGCATTGGGAGCAAAGATGTTTGTGGGAGTGGGGGGGAATTCCACAGAAGAGATGATGTTTCATCTGAGATATAAACAGTGCAGAACAGTTTGGAGAAAGACATTCTAGAGCCAAGGAATAGCATTTGTAGAAGCCCAAACTCTGAAATAGTAAAATGTGTTAGAGAAAGTCTAGTAGTTTGCTGTGACTTGAGCTTAAAGTCTGTAGGGGTAGCTGGTAAGGCATGATAAAAGGTAAGACCAAATTGTGTATGGCATGGTGAAGTCAAGTAAAATGAAGAGCTTAAATATTTGCTTTGCATTTGGAAAACTACAAATATAATTTCAGCATGAGCAGAGTAGAAACCAGATTGCTCACTGTTTTCTCTAGAGCTTGAGGGCAAAATCTGAGTAAAGGGTTTTGGTTTTTTTAGAATAGATTTAAATATTGAAGAAGATAGATTGGGCAGGCACACTGAAACCAAATTTTTAGGTTCTTAAATAGCTGAAATATTTGGCATTATTATTCACCCTTTAAAAAGCTTTTGAGGAAAAGAGTGACAAGTTTAAAGTATGCTTAGAGAGATTTCATCCATCAATAATAATGTTCAGAATGATTTGGAGGGAAGAAAGAGACTAGAAGCAGGAAGGCAGTTATAAGTATTGAGGTGAGCAGTGCATAAATTAGGTTGGTCATGGTGGAGGGTAGAAAAGAAAAAACAAGTGGGAAGGATCATGAAGGAAGACTGAATAAGATTTGTAACTGAGAAAAGCTAGAATGTAATGGATAGGCAAGAGACAAGGATGGACCCCATCGTAGGAAATTCAAGAAGGGTGAGTGTTTTTAGATGAGGGGGAAAAAATGTACTGTGATTTTTTTTTTAAAGTGCATGCATTTATGTATTTATGTGGGCATGAGTATGTATATATGTGTACGTTGTTTTTAGACCTGTTAAACTTATTTGAGTCAGAGGCAGAATATCCAAGATGATGATACATAACTGAAATTAGAACATCTCAATCAGAATATTTGAAATTATTTTGTGTGAAGGTAGTAGTTGAAGTCATACATTTTTGAAGAAGTTGGTATTTTAAAAGAATAGTAGATGCCAAATACTTTTGGGTACATTCATAGCCAGCAGATAAAACCTAGCAGAGAATTCAGTGAAGGAGACAGTAAAGTAAATAAAGGAAAGAATATAACCACATGATATGGTTACATAGAAACCAAGAGATATGAGAAATTCAGAAAGCAGAGGTGGTCAACAATGTGAAATGCTTCAGAAATGCTTGTGCTATTGTCACAATGGCTACAATCTCTTTTTTATTCTATCTAGTATATCTTAGTGAGATTTAATGAGAAGTGTTAGCCAATTGACATGAGTAAGAAAGCTACATCTCTTGAAATGTGGCTATAGTATAGATTATTGTTTTAAAGCTGAATGTATACATATCCATAGCAAGAGCTTCATTCCTTTCAGCACAATAAATCTGTTGCCCTGTTAAAATTTGAATATTCAGCCTCCAAATTTTCATTTGCTCTTGATCCAAATTAATCAGTTTCATCCTTTGCTCTAAGGTAGATTAGTTTTATCATTACTTCTGAATAATGCATTTCATACTGGTCTTCTGCACAATCTGTTTTTGTTTGGATGTTCTGTTGTATGTGTTCCCCTTTGCACTCCCCCTAACACAGAATGTTTCAGATAGCACAGCTCTGGTTTGTAGACTGGCGTGCTCTGGGATTTTGCCATTGGTAATCTACAGTTACAGAGTCAAAGATGGTGTATAGTTCATGTGTATGCTACTGTCTCTGTCCAGAAAACCTTTACTCTTATTTCATGATGGGCTGTCCTGGACCCTGTCTGAATTGGGTATTCTTTATGCTCCTGTAGCACACTGTGCATATTCCACCTCTCTAAACTGAACTTCTTAAGGGCAACAACTGTTTATTTGGCTTAAACTGTATTTGTAATGTTTTATTTCTTAAGCTATGGTGAGAACATGGATGGTCATCAGAGTACTCTTTAAACCTTTTCATAGATCTCAAACAGTCAAAGATAATTTGTAAAAGACCTGCTCTAACTCTAAGGTCATAAGCATACTCTGTATTTTCTTCTAGTAGTCCTACAATTTTACTTTTGCATTTATGTCCTTAATCAGTCTGGAGTGTATGTATCTGTGATGAAGTAGGGCTCTTTATTTTTTTGCTTGTGGAGCCAGTTGTCGCAATACTATTTATTAAATAGTCCTTTATTTCCCCAGTGATACCAGTAGCTTTTTTTCCCATAAGATATTAAATTCTTATATATACTTGGGTCTGTTTCTGGACCTTTTGTTTTGTACTTGATTTAATTTTCTATTCCTATGCCAATGCCATGTTTTAATTACTATAACTTGATAGTATA
This sequence comes from Eubalaena glacialis, assembly GCF_028564815.1. NCBI lineage: Eukaryota > Metazoa > Chordata > Mammalia > Artiodactyla > Balaenidae > Eubalaena > Eubalaena glacialis. The sequence continues at coordinate 43,398,726 of NC_083719.1, read as the reverse complement.
TCTTAATAGATGGTATATCAAGTATTCTGTTTATTCTCTTTGAAAATTGGCTTTTGGCCATTTTCTAATATTTTATGTGAAATTTTAAATTGGTTTGTAAATTAAACCACTTTGCAATTTGGATTAAAATTGTATTTCATTGATATATTAATTTGTGAAGAACTGATATCTCTCTCTCCCCCTCCCTCTCTTTCTCTCTCTCTCTCTCTCTCTCTCTCTCTCTCTCTATATATATATATATATATATATTTGTTCCATGATATTTAAGTCTTACTAATGAACTTTTTAGTAAAGTTTTATAGTTTTCTCCATAAACTATTTGCATTGTTCTGATTTAATTGTTTTTCCTAGATATAGTTTAGTTTTTGATGCTATTGTCAATAGGATTTTTTTCTATTACATTTTCTAACTGGTTATTGCTGAGAGAGGGGTTTTTTGGTGATCATTTGTTCAGCTGTTATGTTAAACTCTCAGTGGTTCTAATAGTTTGTTATTTGATTCTCTTTGTTTTCATATCATCTACAAGTTTTTTCTTTTTCCATTTTTATATCTTGTTTTTTGTTTATTATATTTTTGTTTAAGCCTTCTAGAACAGTGTTGAATAAGTGATGACATCAAGCATCTTGTTTGAATCCTGACCTTAATAGGAATGCCTCTAATTTTTATCTTTAAATATGATGTTTACTATAGGTTTCTGATAAAGTACTGTGGCAGCAACACCAAGAGCTGCACTGATAACAGCTGTTAGCATTTATTGAGTATGTAGTATGCGGCAGATGTATACTACACTGCACTCGGTGTATACTGACTTATTTAATCTTTTTTTTTTTTAACATCTTTGTTGGAGTATAATTGCTTTACAGTGGTGTGTTAGTTTCTGCTTTATAACAAAGTGAATCAGCTATACATGTACATATATCCCCATATCTCCTCCCTCTTGTGTCTCCCTCCCACCCTCCCTATCCCACCCCTCTAGGTGGTCACAAAGCACCGAGCTGATCTCCCTGTGCTATGTGGCTGCTTCCCACTAGCTATCTGTTTTACATTTGGTAATGTATATATGTCCATGCCACTCTCTCACTTCGTCCCAGCTTACCCTTCCCCCTCCCCTGACTTATTTAATCTTGACAGAAGTCCTACGAAAGTAGGTGGTGGGGTTATCCTTATTTTACAGATTAGGAAAATGAAAATTAAGGATATTAAATAACTTGCCTAAGATGTTTTACAAAAAATAGAGGAGCTAGGATTTGAATACAGGCAGTCTGATTACAGAGTCCATCCTCTTATCTACTTCATGAATATAAAGATGGTCTCTTTCAGTCTAGTTTTCTAATACTTTGTTGTTATTTAAAAATTATAGCTGAACAGTTGTTGAATATTATCAGATGCTTTTCAAGCATCTAGTGGAATGATTGTGTTATTTTTGTCTTTAATCTGTTAGAAAATATAGTGGATAACATTGGCATCTTTTCTCATGTTGAACCATACTTGTATTTTTTTTTTTTTTTTTTTAAATATTTATTTATTTATTTATTTTTGGCTGTGTTGGGTCTTCGTTTCTGTGCGAGGGCTTTCTCCAGTTGCGGCAAGCGGGGGCCACTCTTCATTGTGGTGCACGGGCCTCTCACTATCGCGGCCTCTCTTGTTGCGGAGCACAGGCTCCAGACGCGCAGACTCAGTAATTGTGGCTCACGGGCCCAGCTGCTCCGCGGCACGTGGGATCCTCCCAGACCAGGGCTCGAACCCGTGTCCCCTGCACTAGCAGGCAGATTCTCAACCACTGCGCCACCAGGGAAGCCCCATACTTGTATTTTTAGGCAAAATACTTGTTGGTATTTATGGGGTTTTTTTCCTTTTAAATACATTGCTAGAACAAATTTGCAAATGCTTTATTTAGGTTTTTTCACACCAATTCATAATAGTTTGACAATAGTTTTCTTGTGTAATCCTTGTTTGATTTGGTATCCAAATGACTCTGCAACTTCTGGCCAAAACGGGGAACAAGGATAAGGTTTACCCTCATGTCTGAAACAACCATAAAACAGAAAATATACATAGAACAGTGATAAGACACTGGACACTGGATGATGAAAGGCAATGATCTTGTGAGATGGGAAACAAATGAGGTAGATCCTATGATTGAACTAGCGTACTACCTTGAGAGAGTTTCCAAACCATGTCATAGGTTGGGGAAATCTAGGCTAAGCTCAGTGGATATTCTTTGAATTGAAGAAGATGGCTGGAGTTCATAGAACAGAATACTGGAGAATCTTGAAACTCTTGAAACAAGAGAATTCTTGAAAGCTTCAGAGTCCCCTTAAGCTGTTTAGCTGAGTGCATGCATATAAAGAAACTGCCGGGACTTCCCTGGCAGTCTAGTGATTGAGACTCCACACTTCCACTGCATCAGGTGTGGGTTCGATCCCTGTTCAGGGAACTAAGATCCCACATGCCATTAGGCGCAGCCAAAACAAAGCAAACAAAAAAACAACAACAAAAAAGAAACTACTGAGAAAGAAGCTCATGAAAGGATTAGAGGTAACAGTGCTTAATGATTCCACAGGGTTAGGAATTGTGCCTGTCCTCACCAGCCAGATTGGAAACCATCTTGATTCATGAGACATTGGATAGAGTACACAGAAGGGTCTTGTGTCAGTAGTAGGGAATAATTAGTCCCAGAATAAGCACTGCTCCAATCCCACCCAACTTATCTTTAAAAGCAAGACCTGAAAGGATCAGATTGTTTTCAAGTAAGTTAACTGTGTCCTGGAACAGGACAGGATTCTGTGTTCAAGAATCTTTAATAGGAATACAAAAGTATCCGACACACAACAAGGTAAAATTCACAATGTCTGACGTTTCATCAAAAATTACCAGGTATGCAAAGAAGCATGAAAATATATATATTAGAGAAAATTCAGTTAATCAAAACTAACCGAAAACTGACACATGTTATAATTATCAAAGACACTAAAGCAGTTGCCATAACTGTGTTCTATATGTTCAAAAAGTAGAGTTATGGAAGATATGAAAAAGACCCAAATTAAACTATGCTAGGTATGATTTTAGATACTAGGAATATAGCAAGGAGCAAAACATACAAAATTTCCTACCTCATTTGCTCACATTCTATTTTGGGGACACAAACAGTGTATTAGTTTCCTAGGGCTGCTATAACAGAATACCACAAACTTAAAACAAATTTATTCTTTTAAGGTTCTGGAGACCAAAAGTCCTTCGGAGACTCTGGATAGAATCCTTTGCCTTTTCATAACTTCTGGTAGTAGCTGATAGTCCTTGACATACCTTGGCTTACAGCTGCATCACTCTAATCTCTGCCTCTGTAGTCACATGGCATTCTTCCTGTGTATTTCTGTCTCATAGCAGACACCAGTCATATTGTAGTAGGGCCCCACCCTACTCCAGTATGACATCTTTTTTTTTTTTTTTTTTTAATAAATTTATTTATTTATTTATTTTTGGCCGCATTGGGTCTTTGTTGCTGTGCGCGGGCTTTCTCTAGTTGTTGTGAGCAGGGGTACTCTTCGTTGAGGTGCACAGGCTTCTCATTGGGGTGGCTTCTCTTTTTGTGGAGCATGGGCTCTATGCACGGGCTTCAGTAGTTGTGGCGCACAGGCTCTAGAGCACAGGCTCAGCAGTTGTGGCGCACGGCCTTAGTTGCTCCACGGCATGTGGGATCTTCCCAGACCAGGGCTCAAACCCGTGTCCCCTGCATTGGCAGGCAGATTCTTAACCACTGTGCCACCAGGGAAGCCCCCCAGTATGACATCTTAACATCTAATTACATCTGTAACAGCTTTATTTCCAAACAGGGTCACATTTTGAGGTACTGGGGGTTAGGACTTCAACATATCTTTTGGGGGGACACAACTCAACCCATAACAGACTATAAGCAAAATAAGTTAATTAAATAGTATTTTAGAACAGGGGTTGGCAAACTATGGTCTGCAGACCAAATCCAGCATGCATTCTCTTTTTATAAATAAAGTTTTATTGGAACTCAGCCATGCCAGTTTGTTTACATACTGTCCTTAACTGTTTTTGCACTCCAAAAACAGAGTTTACTAGTTAGTGGTCACAGAGACCTGAAGGCCCACAAAGCCTAAAATATTTATTATCTGGCCCTTTATAAGAAATGTTTGCCAGCCTATTTTAGAAGGTTAAGTGCTAGTGAGAAAAAACAGGAAAGGGAGGATATGCAATATAGGCTAGTCAGAAAAGACTTGTATGAGAAGGTGAATTTGAGCAAAGGCTACAAGGAATTAATCTTTATGTACTGACTTAGAAAGATGTCCAATACGTAGTGTTAAGGGGAAAAAAAGTTACAGAACGTTATTGTGATCCCATTTTTGTAGACTGATAAAGTATATATTTATACAATATAAAGTTATACACATAGAAACTTTTGTAAGATTATACACCAAATTGTTCACAGTTATCTTGATGGGATTATAGGGGATTTTCACGTGACATATTATCAATTCCTACTCATTTGAAAGTTTTAAAATAATTATGTATTTTCTTTGCATTTAAAAATATCATTGTTATAGATTAAATTTCTTATATGTTATTAAATTATATCAAAGGTTTAACGTGTGTGAAACAATAGTGGGGGATTCAACTCCTTATCTGAGTTTGAAGTTATCTTGTTACATTTCAAAGAGGAACGACTGCTCCTTATGCTAGAATTTAACCTAATACTGAGCAGATTTTAAAATGAATTTTTACGTCTGTGTGCATATAATAATTTGGCAGTTGAGGAGTCAGTAGCCTTAACTTACTGCTAGTGGAAGACAAAAGGTATGATTTTGTGTAAGATTTGCTTTAACTGCTTCTGTCAGATTCAGCAAAATGTTCCTTTCACATGTCTATGACATACATGGATATCAAGGAGGTTTAGATTAAGCATGGGGGAGCCAATAATGTTTCCAAGCACGTAGCAAAACTACACTAGGATACTTGAATACTCTTATACAAGTGTTTATGGGAGTGCTTTATACTGAAACTCAGAAGATATCTAAAATGAGATGCTTTCTCAAAACCTGAAAGACCAGTAAGTAGGTGGCAGGAATTTAAGTACACATATAAAAAATATTGTCAAAACCGTCTTTCTAAACAAGACTGTCCTCTCTCTACAGTGAGACCCAACGAAAAGAGCATGACATTTAGAAGCAGAAGACTTAGTTTCAGATCCCTGCTCTTTCACTTACAAATTTTGTGATTTGGGTAAGTACCTTACCCTGTCTGAATTTTTGCTTTTTCTTTTGTAAAGTTCCAATAATTAATCCCTGCCTTTCCAAACCCAAGAATGTACAATTCCAAGAGTGAACCCTAAAGTAAGCTAGAGATTTTAGGTGACTGTAGTGTGTCAGTGTAGGTTCATCCTTGGTGAAATGTACCATTCTGGTGAGTAGTGATGTTAATAATGCAAGAGGCTATACGTGTGTGGGGACAGAGGGTCTGTGGGAAATCTCCTTACCTTCCTTTCAGTTTTGTTGTAAACTTAAAACTACTGTAAAAAAAAAAAAAAACTTAAAAAAAATAATAAAATAATGATCCCTGCCCTATCCACCTGCTTCTCTAGGATATTAGGAGAATCAAGTGAAATAATTTACATGAAAGCGGTTTGTGTAATGTGAAATAGTATACAAGTATTAGTTATTATGAATTCATAATTAGTACTAATGGAATGGCACAGAGTTGGATAACTTTTTAAATAATTAATTTGATAATCAGTTAATGTAGGCAAGACTGACTTTTTGCGAATTTATCCATAATAACACTGCTGTGTATGACATGATGTAAAAGGTACCATATTGAAATGTCCCCATCCTGATCCCTGCTCAGCTTATTTATTCAACAAATATTACTTTGCCTTCTATTTGGCAGTCGTAATTCATCTACTGTTCTACAGTTATAGTAGTACGTTTCTATAGTAATAAAGTTTATACTGACAGTCTTCCTCACATGTAATGTAAATCTAAATTTATTATTCATTCTTTTTCATTCTATCCTAATTTTTTATCAAATTAAAAGGGAAAAAAACTCAAAAATCACAATCCATAGGAATAAAAATAATTTATAAAGGGTTAAACTATTAAATATTTATCAATTAAACTCCACTACTTTTTCTCCCACTTAAAAAATCCATGGAAATTAAAGTAAGAACAAACAGCTATAAGGATAGCTTTGGATTTGTTCTAATTTTTTAGCTAAATCATCCATAAACTTTGTTACTTTAACATTAATAGTAGTGAATTATTTATGATGCATCTTATGCCTCCTTTCAACACATTACCATATTGAAACCACCATAGTTGAGGAATTGCTGCTGTAGAACAACCGCTCAGTTCTTGGAAAAATCCTTTCCTGTATCTGTGGTTAGTGGTCATGTTTTGGCTTCATAGAACCTTCCAAAATAACTTGCAAATTTCAAGGAAAATCAGTATATACAATATGTGCTTATAATATATGCATAGAATATTCTGCAAGAGATGAGGAGAAAGTATAGTGCTAATAATAGAATTTTAAATTGATTATCTGTTGTCAACAGAATGAAAGGGGAAAAATAAGCAGAGTACTATCAATTCAATCAATTTTAAAACAAGATAAGCCTCCAAATGAAGTGGGCTATATTGCATATAATATTTTAGATAGTATCAATACTACTGTGTCTCCATCTCTTAGGTTTGGACTATGACATCAAGTTCCTTAATAGGTGTTCCTTTATCACATTTCAATGACAATCCTTTAAAAATTAGGAAACATTACTTTCTAACTGTTAAAATGCGAAACCTACCTTTGCCTGTTTTCCTTTTACTTGTGTTTCATGGCACTGCTCACATAAATCTAATTGCTTTGAAGTAATCGTAAATACTTTCATGGGACTTCTTGTTTCAGAGTTTTGTTATAAGACTATAGTACATAAATAGAAAGATTGCCAGTTTTCAGAACTATAAAGAAACCTCTCTACAGTGTGAACAAGGTACTTGGTAGGGTAGGTGGTCAGGATGACATGACCACATACCACTCTACCAACATGCTCAGATATTTTTCTGTTTTGTTGTTTTGATGAACAGTTGAATGATGTGGTAGATTTTTCTACTCTGGGACTATTTAAAGTTGGGAAGTAAGGAATAAAACAGGTGGAGGAAAATGGATCCTGCAACTTAGTTCTTTTATAGCTTTACCTGAGACAGTCTAAACAATTCATTATCAAATTATTTTGTTATAGAGTGACTGTTACCTGGTTAGGGAGTAAAAAAGTATTTATATTTTGTAAAATGATACTATGTTTCAAGCGTAGTACTATGAAGCCCTCATCAAGAAGTTAGTAGTTTTATCTTGGAGAGATACACATTAAGTATTTTTAATTTAAATTATATTTATTTTCTATTTTCTAAGTACTGAAGCCACAGGGTACAACATTGGAAAAGGTACAAAGAGCACACTGTAGAGTCTCCCTCCCACTCTAGTGTCTCAAACAGCCAGTGGCAGCCAGTATTTGAATTTTTATCCTTCTAGAGATGTTTTATGCACATATAAGGAAATGAGTATGTTTTGCCTTTTTTGTTGTGTTTTTGCCCATAAATAACAAATATACTGTTCTGTACCTTAGCAATGTATTTTAGATATAATTCTATATCTGTACATTTTTTTAATGACTACATGTATACTGTGTTTGGATATGCCATAATTTACCTAGTCCCCTATTCGTGAACATTTAGATTGCTTCAGCCTTTTACTATTAAAAAGAATGTTGTAGTGAATAACCTTGTACATGTGTTGTTTTGCTCATATTCATAGGATAACATACTAGAAGTAGAATCATTAGATTCAAATGTACATGTACTTTAATTTTGACTGATAGCGCAAAATTGGCCATACACCTTGTCTGGGTAGGGTTTTTGTTTTTAATTGAGGTCTCATTTACAAACAATAAAATTCATAGTTTTAGGTGTACAATTTGATGGGAAGGTTATGCCAGTTTACACTATAACTGGCAGTATATGAGAATGCCTTTATGTCGTATTCTCATAACACTGCTGATAACTTTTTAATTTTTATATTTTTGCCAGTATTCAAGGTGAGAATGATATTGCAATAGTTTTGTTTGTTTTATTATTTTTACTAACTACAACTTATATACAATAAAGTTCACAAATCATAAGTGTACAGCTCATGTTCAGTATCCCAGAATGCTCCCTTCTGTCCTCCCACCACCTTCCCTCCAAAAGAGAACCACTATTCTGACCTATCCCCATAGATTAAGTTAGCCTGTTTTTGAACTTGATATAATTGTCAGTGTCAATGCTGAGGCTTATCATGTGCTTTTAACTTAGTAAAGAACTGCCAAATTGTTTTCCAAAGTGTCTGTATCACCTTGCATTCCTATCTGGGTTGTTTTAATTTGCATCTCACTATGAGTGAGGTTGAAAGTATCATTTCATATGTTTGAGTTACTCGTATTTCCTTCTCTGTAAACTGCCTGTTCAACTCATCTTGCCTGTTTTCTTCTAAACAGGCAAGATGAGGTGTTGGAATTTTTTTAGTGATTTGTAGGCATTCTTCATATGTCAGGAGATATTTTTGGTCAGGCTATGAATTACAAACTCTTTCCCCCATTTTGTCGATTATCTTTTGAAGTTGCTAATGCTCGGTTTTGCCATGTAGAATTTTGTCTCTCTGAAGCTCTCAGTCTCAGAGTATTTACTAATAGTGCAAGACTTCATAATACAGAAACAGAATTGCTCTTTTAATTAACCTTAAAGTATAAGTTATGTTTCCCAGTAATATTTTATGTAGCCATAACTTTAGTGGGAATAAATAAAAATATTCTGAAGACTTCAACTTGTTTTCTGCATTCTCATAAGAATTTTACCACCTTTTAGAAAACAGCTATACAGTGGAAACAAAAGAGCTTTAGAAATTGTATCTGAATTTATTATGTGTAGTAAGAGTAAAAATATTTAAAATAATATTACATGTGTCTTTTACAGAAATATCTATGCAAGATGTTGACATTGCAAACTTGGATAGTGCAAGCCTTGTTTATTTCCCTCACCACTGAATCTGTAGGTAAGGTTCATGAAATATCCTACCTCCCAACCCCACAAATTAGGTTTGTGTATTTTTGTATAATTACATAATTAAGCTTATGTTGAATAATTAAATAATTATGCTTATATATTTATTCTTTCTAGGATCATTATTGAGAGAATGATGTTGTCTTAAAAATGAATTTAAGAAGTAAAAATACTCTTGATAAATTATAATTTGTATAATTTGAGTTGAAACACTCAATTACTCAGTAATCCTAAATCCTGTTTAGCTATACTAACAGTAACTTTAACGTAGAGAAGGAAAAAAGGGGTTTTTTTGTTTGTTTTTATAAAGAAAGAAATAGGAAATTTGTTAACTTTTAGCACTTCCCTCCTTAACCTTCACTCCAAAGGTGTCACTGAGCAGCAGTGTGATTGTGATAACAGAATGAAGAGGTCGCCTAGAGCAGTACTGCTCATACTAGGCCACAGCCTGTCTGAGAACTGGTGGTTATTGGTCCACAGCAAGATGAGTACAGAAATTAAGAGTAAATGTTTAGAAACTCTTTTAACAATTTGACATAGCCGTGACATCCAAGCATGTGATCAGTGGACTTGTCCCATTGAACATTAATATAAAACAAAAGTATAAGTTTGTGAAAGATTGGGAGAAGAAAACCTAAACTGATCCTTCACCACAGATAGTTTGAGAAGCACTGCTCTAAGTCAAACCCTCTTCAAGTTCAAGAATGCAGCCTCTTTTTAAACAGTTGAAATGATACAAACCTTATGTTGAAATTTTTCCTTATTTAAGTCTTTCCTTAGTCTTGAACCCAAATTTTCTTCCTTGTAACTTTTTCTCATTAATCCTAGAAATCCTTCTATAGTAGGCCCACTTTCCTTTCCCATGTTCAACTCTTCAAGTATTGAAGGACTGCTTTGCTGCTATAACCCCTCTCTTCCCCAAACTAAATTTACCTAATTATCCTAATTATTCTTTTATAGGACTTGGCTTCCAATCTATATGTGCTGATTACCCTCCTGACTCTTCTCTTAGTTTCCCATATCACATTTAAAATATAATACCATCCCACCTCTCCTACTTACCGACTATGAAACTTTAGCCAGTCACTTAATCTATGTCTGTTTCCTGATCTGTAAGATGGGGATAATAACGGTCCCTAACTCCTAGGGTTATTGTGAGAATTAAATGAGTTAATACACAGAAGGCATTTGGGCAGTGCCTGGCCCACAGTAAGAATTATAAAAAGGATAGTAATAATATATTTATTATTTTATATATTTATTATTTTATTATTATTATTGAATAAAATGCACTTAAGAAAAAAATAAATGTATCAGAACTAGACATGGTCTGAGTATAGTGATTTTATTACTTACTTTGATCTGAACATCATTTTTATTAAAGCAACATAGTTTTTTGCCTGCTATGATACACCATAGTTTCATGTTAAGCTACCTACCAGTCAGTGAAAATTCTCACATCTTTTTTTTTTTAATTTGATTTATTTTGGGCTGCGTTGGGTGTTTGTTGCTGCACGTGGACTTTCTCTAGTTGCAGCAAGCGGGGACTACTCTTCGTTGCAGTGTGTGGGCTTCTCATTGCAGTGGCTTCTCTTGTTGCGGAGCATGGGCTCTAGGCACGCAGGCTTCAGTAGCTGTGGCACACAGGCTCAGTAGTTGTGGCGCACGGGCTTAGTTGCTCTGCGGCATGTGGGATCTTCCCAGACCAGGGCTCGAACCTGTGTCCCCTGCATTGGCAGGCGGATTCTTAACCACGTTGCCACCAGGGAAGCCCTCTCAGATCATTTTCACATGAGTTACCTTTTAAGCCATTTCTCCCTCACTCTATATTTATTTCTTATCAACCTAAATAGATAATTTTCTCTCTTGCAAAATCCATTAACTATCAGTCTAATCTTTCAACATAATTTTGAATCCTATTGTTATCATCCAAATTGTTGGCAGTCCATTAGAGTCTTGTCCTTTGCTGATTTGATAAATATGTGTGTGTGTCTGTCTCTCTGTCTCTCTCTCTGTTTTCCCCCAAGTTGTTGATAAAAATGTTGAAAATAACAGGACTACATTATCTATTGCTGCCACACAGATTACTCTAAAACTTCATGCCTTAAAATGACATTACTTATTATTTCTCATGGTTTATGTGGGTCAGGAATACAGACAGGCACAGTCAGACTGATTCTTCTTTGCTCTGATGTCTGGGGCCTCAGCTAAAATATTCAAAGATTGGGGGCTGGAATCATCTGAAGGCTCATTTACTTATATGTCTGGTGTTGATGCTGGCTGTAGACTGAGGGCTTTGCTGGGGCTCTTGGCCAGAACACCACACATGGTCTCTCCACGTGCCCTTGGCTTCCTTGCATGTGGCTGGGTTCCAAGAGCAAATGTCCCAAGAGAAAAAGAGAGCTAGTCAGAAGTTGTATTTTTTTGATGATCTAGCCTTGGAAGTCACTTAGCACACTCTGTTGGCTGGAGCAGGCATAAGCACCCTTACAGATCTGAGGACAGGAGGGGAATACAGACCCCATTTCTTTGTAGAAGGAGTATCAGTCACTTTGTAAGATGAGCATGTGCAATGGGATACATATATAGGTATGACCTTCTTTGGAAAATACAGTCTGCCCCAAGGACTGAGGGCAGGCACTTCAGCATACTACTTAAGTCTCCCTCTCATTGACATTTTTAGTCAGTGATTTTTTTATGTATGAGTAATCAACCAATTAAAAATCTATTAGTTTGAAGCTATGAAATTTCTGTTTTTGTAGATCAAGAATAGCTAAATATCAGCAGTTTCATAATGTTCATTCTAATATCTGTTTTGTTTTTGTTTTTGTTTTTTTTAATAAATATTTTATTTTTGACCTCGTTGGGTCTTCGTTGTGCGCGGGCTTTCTCTAGATGCAGCGAGCAGGGGCTACTCTTCATTGCGGTGCATGGGCTTCTCATTGTGGTGGCTTCTCTTGTTGTGGAGCACGGGCTCTAAGGTGCACGGGCTTCAGTAGTTGTGGCACATGGGCTCTAGAGCGCAGGCTCAGTAGTTGTGGCGCATGGGCTTAGTTGCTTCTCGACATGTGGGATCTTCCTGGACTAGGGCTCGAACCCGTGTCCCCTGCAGTGGCAGGCGGATTCTTAACCACTGCACCACAAGGAAAGCCCCTAATATCTGTTATAGTGTATTCTAATCCACAGTTCTTCATCTTGTCTACATGAATATCCCAACTAACTTTATTAAATACCTTTATTTAAATTAAAATACTCTCTTTTTAAAATTTGATCTCAAATAGCCTAGTAGTCCTATAAAAATGGGTTTAGTTTGGTATGGGGTGGTTTCAGTGAGCCTGTGTTTCACTTTGAAAACTGAAACATTTGCCCATTTCTAGTATTTCTCTTATTCTATGTGATTAAACATTGTTATTTAGTCTCTGGTTATGTCTTAACATTCTTTAGTACTCTGAAGTATATTTCATAGGTACTGTTCCCTCTAAATATTATAGAGAAAGTAAAACAGGAGGGATTTTACCAAGGAATAAAGTAAGGTCAAGGGAGTTTTAAGGACTGGCTCAGTATCACAAGGTAACTTTTTAGTATGCCACAAGATAGAAATTTAGAGTAGTTTGTGCACTGGGACTTGCCATAGACATGTATAAATAATGGCAAGGTCATGTAAATAGGCCACATCATAGGTTTTGAAACAAAGAAATAAACATTCTGACTCTGGGCCTTATGGGTTTTATGAGAGATATGGATAAGAAGATAATTGTTTAGCTTTTTAAAGTAGTTTTATCCTTTGTGCAGTCTAACTTGGGACCAAGTTGGGAATTGGAAGAATCTGCCTGATACTTGAGGGTGACTCGGTAAAAGTATCTCAGTGTTCTCTATAAAATAAAGGGTTAAAGTAAATGATCTCCAAGGTTTTTCTCAGTTTCGTAATTCTCTGATTCTGTATGTCTTTTATCTTAACTGCTAGAACCAGTCACCTCTAAGAGACCCTTCCAGACCCCATCAATGTGACTAGATTACTTGTCTCTGGAGAGTAGTAGTAATGATGATAGGCTACCATTTATTGGAGGCCTGTTGAATACCAGGCATTGTAGTAGGTTCTTTACATAACTAATTTCTAATCTCAAAAATCTTTTCAAGATAGCCATTATTAGGGAGGGTGGGAGGGAGGGAGACGCAAGAGGGAAGAGATATGAGAACATATGTATATGTATAACTGATTCACTTCGTTATAAAGCAGAAACTGACACACCATTGTAAAGCAATTATACTCCAATAAAGATGTTAAAAATAAATAAATAAATTAAAATAAATTAAAAAAAAAAAGATAGCCATTATTAACTTCATTTTCCAAGTGAAGAAATTGAAGCTCAGATAGAACTTCAAATCCCATTGGTAAATGGGATTCACCAGAGAAAGCTGCCTTAAGTTTCTAGACAGTGAGAATAGAGAAAGAGAATAGAATCATGCCAAATATTTGAGAATTTTATTTTGATCGTAATAGATAGCCATTAAATAATTTAAAATAGGGAAATGGCATATTCATTTTTGAACAGTAACTCTGGCAGCTGTATGTAAGATAAACTAGAAGGAGGTCAGATTGTGGTATAATATGATGGCCTAAGCACCAGCAGCCAAAATAGGGTTGATGAGAAGAGGTTGATATACATACTAAGAATACAGAAAACTCAGGGGAGGAGGCTAATTAGAGAGAGGGGACTACAAGGTTATTACCTAGATGGCTGGATGGGAGTGGTGTTATTAGCAGAGGTAGAGAATAAGAATAAGAAAGAATAAATTTGGAAGGGACTATGATGCATATAGCTTTAGACATGTTCATTTTAAAGTACTTACAGAATATCTCAGGTGGATGTCTTATAAGCCATTGAAAACTTAGGAAGTTAGAGCCAGAGACAGGGGTTTAGATGTCATCAAGATGGAGTAGGTGGTAGGTGAAGCATATGGTTGTATTTTATTTTTTTATACAATTTGATTTTTTGTTTTTTAATATGAGATTTTATCCCGTATACTTATTGCGAAAACCAATGTATTTGGCCATCTTATTCTAGTCTTTCTGTTTTTTACTGCTCCCTTGCTCTTTCCATTTTGTCTGATTTTGATACATGAACAATGTAGACTATGTTTCCATGCCCCCATTCGCACCTCCAAAGGAATTCAGGACTGGCGAAGAGCAGAGACCACTGCCTGTCTTCTGGAGAGTCTAATTTAGACGTTGGGTCTGAATCGAGGAACAAGATTGGGGGCAGAGCAAATACGAATCATGCTGCAGGCAAACTGTTTCCTAAACAAAGTTAAAATATTATAAAAAGGGCTGAAGCTTGCATAGGTTGTTTTTTTTTTAAATCCAGCTCCATCTGCCATATAATTTGTATATTTCTTTACAAATTTAGACATTAAATTCTGATCATATTAAGTTTCACAGTTTTCACAGTTTCTTCTTTTTTTGTGTCTTTAGTGATATTTTAATGAAGATTGAGGAACTGCCTTGATACAGAATACCATTTTGTATCAGAAAAATTCAGTCCATTTTTATATTTTCTGTTATTGTTCCTTTTCAGGAGAACTTCTAGATCCATGTGGTCATATCCACCCTGAATCTTCAGTTGTACAACTTGGTTCTAATTTCACAGCAGTTTGTGTGCTAAAGGAAAAATGTATGGATTATTTTCATGTGAATGCTAATTACATTTTCTGGAAAACAAACCATGTTATTGTTCCTTTTGAACAATATACTGTCATAAACAGAACAGCATCTAGTGTCACGTTTACAGATATATCTTTATTAAATATTCAACTCACGTGCAACATTCGTACATTTGGACAGATTGATCAGAATGTTTATGGAATCAGAATAATTTCAGGCCGTAAGTGTTTTACTTTTTTCTTATTTCAGACTTTGTCATTACTGTTGAATTACAACTTTAATGTCTGTTGTCTGTTGGTCTTTATGAAATGCAGAAACTGTCAGCTCAGTGAGTTTTGGACATTTTTTTTTTTAATGAGCTTAGAAGTAGAACTGCATTTGCATTACAAATATACAAAAAACCTAAAGAGTAACACAAGTTTTATATTTTTCCTGAAAGCCAAGTATCTGTCAGTTTTCTGGAAAATTATTTTGACATTAGACACCCCCAAAAAATGTTGAATTGAAATCTGTGACTGTATTCATAGTAAGTTTCAATTTCCCTTAGTTGCTGAGAAAATGCAGTGTAAAGCAACTACCTGAAGAAGGTGAATAAATACTGGAGAGAGTCCTTCTTCCGTGTTGAGGCAAATAAGTAAACTTAGTATGATCCAAGAATGGATTACCAAATTTGTGGATCACCTAAAACTGTAATTTTGGCATTTGCTTTTCCTCCAGCAGAGTTTGGGAAAGCAATAGGGAGAGATATATAAATGAATCATTTTTGCTTCTATTTAATTGCCTCTTCCTAACATTCAAATATTATTTTAAAATACATTTAATGGATAAGTCAGTTGATAATGCTATCCAGCTATAAATGAAAGTTGATTTTGTGTAGAAAATTAATTTGAAACATACCTATTAATGATAATTATGATAGAAAATGTATGTTACTATCTAAAAGATTTGAATTTAAATAGAAAAGAAATTAATTTTTTAGTCACCAGTCTTTCATTATGTCCTTTTTTCTTGGGTTTGTTTTTTTCTATCTAATGTAGGTTGTTTTAAATGTCTAGAGTAGTATATAAATTGCATGTTATTTGTGAATATTAAGCTTTTTGAAAATTGCTAATTTCTCCCTTTTAGTGCCTCCAGAAAAACCTAAAAATTTGAGTTGCATTGTGAACGAAGGAAAGAAAATGATGTGTCAGTGGGATCCTGGAAGGGAAACGCACCTGGAAACAAACTACACTTTAAAATCTGAATGGCAAGTTATTTTAAATTTGTTATGCGTTGAATTTATTAAGTTAGCCTTTGGTGCTAGAATTTTTATTTTGTCAAGTAGTAATACTAAATGCAAAGTTTTAAACATTTTATTTAACTTTTTATTTTAGAACATCTGAAACATGAAAGTAGAAAGAATTGTATAAGAAATCCTCATGTGCTCATCGTCCAGCTTCAATAATGATCCGCTCATGACCAGTCGTATTTTATATATACCCCGCCCCAGATCGTTCTAAAGAGAATCTAGACATCATATCGTCATATCCATAAATATTTTAGTACATCTATCTAAAAGATAAGGACACTTTTTAAAAAAACATGACGACATACCCAAATGAAATTGAAAATACTTTCATATTGTCACATTTTTAATCAGTGTTCAGATTTGCCCGGTTGTCTCATAGATATATGTATGTATTTTTACATTTGTTCAAGATGTAAATAATCACCATATATTGCCAATTCATATGGCTTGTCTCTCTTAGCCATAGTTTCCACCTCTCTCTCTCTTCTTTCTCTTTGCAATTCAGTTGTTAAAATAATGGTTACACATTATTTAATACATTCCTCTGTCCCTTTATTTCCTAAAACTTGCCATTAGATCTAGACTCTTAATCAGATTTGGGTTTAATTTCTTTTTCTTTTTTTTTTCCAAAAATAATTCATAGGAGTGATGTGTACTTCCATTAGGAACAACCACGTAATGTTTGTTTTTCTTATGCTAAATTTAAGCAATGGTTTCGGGTATTATAAAATTCCCCATTAGTTTTTTTTCAAACATAAAGAAAAGTTGAAAGAATTTTACAGTGAATGTTTATACATACTCATTACCTAGATTCTACAATTAACATTTTACTATATTTGCTTTATCACATACCTGTTTATCTGTGCATCCTTGTCTCCATCTACCAATCTCTTTTTTAATGCACTTCAAAGTGAGTTACAGACATTTATATACTTCCCCCTTAATCACTTCAGCATTTACACCATTAATTAGATTAATTAACTAGATGTTTACAAAAACAGGAACGTTTTTGTTTTTAGATAAAATTTATGTATCAGTATCTCTTGGGACTTCCCTGGCAGTCCAGCGGTTAGACTCCGCGCTTCCACTGCAGGGGGCGCAGGTTCGATCCCTGGTCGGGGAACTAAGATCCTGCAAGCTGCAAGGTGTGGCCAAAAAAGAAAAGAGAAAAAAAGAAAATTTATTTTTCTCTCAAGATATACTTACATATCTTAAGTTTATTATTCAGTGAGTTTTGACTAGTGCATATACATCTGTGTAACTTAAACCCCTATCAAGATATAGAACATTACTATTACACCCTCATGCCCCTTCCCAGTCAATCCCAACCACCACCCTATTTCACCACATTCCACAAGGCGACTACTTGTCTCATTTCTTCCCTATAGACTTTTGCCTGTTCCAGAATGTCATATAAATGGAATCATAAAGTATGTGCTCTTTTTGTGAAAGGATTAATGACGCAGCAGAATGGTTTTGGAATTTAACCATGTTGTTTCCCATTAGTTTTTCACTTAAAGGTTTGGGCATTCATCAGTGATCATTATTTATATATGAGGTACAAAATAATGGTATTCTATCCTTTTCTTCTTTTTTTTTTTCACCCGAAATACTTAAAGAAAGCTTTTCTCCATCAACTATTGGTTACCCTGAGGTACAGTTCATATAAGAGAAGCAAAATGGTGTTAATATTTTCCCTTATTAACCAGTTTTATAAGTTGGTTCTGTACCATCCTCCAAAGGTAGATGTAAGGGGTTTTTCTCCTCATTATGGATTCATATTTAAACATATTTGATGTGTTTTAATCCATTACAGTTATTATTCTTCTTAAACTTAAATCGTCCCGTCTTTGGTTAGTGGGAACTTTTCAAATTGGCTCATCCTTTCGACACAGCTTCATTAGTCTTTGATAGCTTCCTGATTTCTGAAGTGACATGATGTTCCAGGTTCATCTTAATATCAACCATTTCCTAAGTAGTCATGGTTCCAGTTAGTGTGAAGTACTATTTAGAGACTACAGTCTGGGTGTTGGGAATCTCATTGCTACTGGGTTGTTGTTTCTAGGCTTTTTCAGTGGAAAGAGCTAAGAATGTTTTTAAGATAAAATACATCATGAACTCATACTGGTGTTTCCAATTTAAAATCCAGACTATAGGTTTTTACTTAATTCATCTATCTAACATCTACATCGCCTTTCTTCTATGCTGAAAACCTTAGTTCCCAGCAACACCAACATAATTATTCATTTGCTTTATTCCACAGTAAACAAAACAGCTACAGAGTAACAATTCCAATATTAGCACCAACAATGTGATTACTAAAAAGAATTTTAAGATTGTTTTTCTCTCACTAGGGACATAATTAAGTTACTCTTTTAGAGTTACTAGAAATAGTTCCTTTCTGTGTGTTACACCACCAACTCAATACAAGAATTCATGTTTCATTTTGCTTTCGGTTTTTAAGAATTTTCTTCATTGTGTAAAATAATAAATTAACCCACACAAATTTCTAAGACAAGATGTGTTCACAGAGGTCTCTGTTCCCTGTGTCCTTTACCTTATTTCCTCCCTCCCTCTAGAGCAGGGGTCCCCAACCCCCAGGCCACGGACGGGGTCTGTGGCCTATTAGGAGCCGGGCCGCACAGCAGGAGGTGAGCAGCAGGCAAGCGAGCGAAGCTTCATCTGTATTTACAGCTGCTCCCCTTCACTCGCATTACTGCCTGAGCTCCGCCTCCTGTCAGATCAGCGGCAGAATTAGATTCTCATAGGAGCGCAAATCCTACTGTGAACTGCACATGTGAGGGATCGAGGTTGTGAGCTCCTTATGAGACTCTAATGCCTGATGATCTGAGGTGGAGCTGAGGCGGTGATGCTAGTGCTGGGGGGTGGCTCCAAGTACAGATTATCATTAGCAGAGAGGTTTGACTGCACAGAGACCATAATAAATCAGTTGCTTGAAGACTCATATCAAAACCCTGTCAGTGAGTGGCAAGTGAAAATAAGCTCAGGGCTCCAGTTGTGTAATTATTTCATTATAAATGTAATAATAATAGAAATAAAGTGCACAATAAATGTAATGTGCTTGAGTCATCCCGAAACCACCACCCCCCCACCCCCGGTTTGTGGAAAAATTGTTTTCCACGAAACTGGTCCCTGGTGCCAAAAAGGTTGGGGACCGCTGCTCTAGAAGTTACTTGTTTTGGTTTGGTTTTGATTTATCCTTCTATTTTAAAAAATAGCAAGTATATATATATAAATATTCTTAATTGATAATAATTTAAACATATGTGAGTAAATATAGTCACATTACTTGAAATTTTCTATGGTGATAGAAATCAGAAAGTGGTTGCCAGGTTTTGACTGGAAAGGGATTGAAGGAATTTTCTGGGGTGATAGAAATTCTTATCCCTACCCTATCACCTCCTAGCATACTGTGCTTTGAAAAAGCATACTGTGCTTAAAGAAAGACATTGCTGGTACAGTAAAGATTCTGTTTCAGGAAAGGAAAGAAACAGTACTAATATCACAGGAAATGAATAATTTTTAGAGAAAGGTCAATGGGGATAGAGCATAACGTTCTAAGTGTGATATTTTCGGAGTAAAATTTTGAAAATAATTTTGTGTTTTAAGATATAGATCAAACTCAGTTTTAAAGAAAAACAGGTGAACTTTTAACAAATTTTGTTTTTAGTGTTCAACAGTTTATTCTAAACTTATTGGAATTAACTTTTTTATTCTAAGCTATAATAATCTGGGTCTCATCAAACTCTTTTCAAGTAACCTTTTTCACTCTAATTTTTTCAAATCTATTTTTAATGACTGATTCTACCATTTTTGTATTTAGGGCAACAGAGAAGTTTGATGATTGTAAAGCAAAACGTGACACCCGCACCTCATGCACTGTTGATTATTCTCCTGTGTATTTTGTCAACATTGAAGTCTGGGTAGAAGCAGAGAATGCTCTTGGGAAGGTTACCTCAGATCATATCAATTTTGATCCTGTAGATAAAGGTAGTTGTAAACCTAAATTTGAGAATTTATTAGAATATACAGTGGTTTATAGATTAGTTTTAAGTTTAATTAATGTAGAAACAAGCATTTATTTTATTATCTTAGTGACTTTTACAAATTCACTTCATCAACAACATTAAAAATAATTTGGAAGAAGAAAAATATCCAGAATCCAACCACACTCACAGCTGTTTTCACTTTGACTATTATCTTCTGGTATTTGTCCAAACATCAAACATTTTATAGCATTGTAATCATAATATACATGTTCCATTTTTATTCTTTTTTTAAATTTCATATATCATAAATACTTAACTGTCTTTTAATATCTGAACCTGAAAAGATTAACAAACGTAATAAGCTGACAAGGAAAAAAACTAGAGTTTCTTTAGGAGCCTTTCCTTTCCATTATAATAGTATGGCATAGCATTGCTTTTAGAGAAATTATTTCATTTGATGAGAATAAAAGAATACTGTGAAATAAAATATAAAGAGTATATTTGACTTTGTATAAGAAGTTATAATCTATTGGATCTATTTTATTCTTCAGTGAAGCCCAATCCACCACATAATTTATCAGTCAGCAACTCAGAGGAACTGTCTAGTATTTTAAAATTGACATGGATCAACTCAAGTATTAAGAGTTTTATAAGACTGAAATATAACATTCAATATAGGACCAGAGATGCCTCAACTTGGAACCAGGTAAATTGAAAGTTACTGTTTATTCAAATAGTCTTTCTTGCAATCCACTAACCTAAAAATCCCAATCATTGAATGTCTTAAGTTTCTGGTTATGTGAAGTATTTTGCTTGACACCTCTTCTAGATCTGTATCTCAAGCAAGGACCAACAGGAAGACATCCAGATAGAAAATACAGTTTTGCTCAATACAGTAGCTTTTAAGTGAAATATGGAAGTGATGCAGGATGATAGGGAATAGCATTTTTGACAGGAGATGAAAGGACCACAAATAACAGGAAGTAGATTAAGTAGAGGAGTAAAAATGAAGAGATTATGCAGATAAGGTAGAGCAGGAGTTAGCAGGCCAAATTCAGCCTGTCATCTGTTTTTGTAAATAAAGTTTTCTTGGAACACAGCCACACACATTTGTTTACATATTGTCTCTGACAGTTTTTGTGCTACATAGAAGGAGTTGAGTAGTTGCAACAGAGACCATCTGGCCCACAGCCTAAAATGTTTACAGTCTAGCCCTTTATAGAAAGTTTGCCAACCCATGAGGAAGGGATTGTAAGACCAAAAAGGAAAAGGACAGTGTACCCAAAGATGATGCTATCAGCAAAAGAAGTACTTGGAGCTTTTCAAAAGGCTATCATCATAGCATTGAGCTCCCCATACTATTCTTTGTTGTAACTCCATTTATCACTAACAGAATGCTTTTGCTTTGTTTCTCTGGTTGCAATAATGAGCTTAGAAGGGAATTGAGCCCATGACCTTCCTACTGCTGTCCTCCATTCCACTTATCTAAAGGACTCAGAATACAATCAGAAAAAGCAACAAACCAAAATGGATTGATGCTTCATGTTGTACATGAGGATTGTACAGAGAGGATACATACCAGAAGTTCTTCAAAATATTTTTTAATATCATAGAATCTTAATTCATTGGTACAAAAAAGACTCGACACCTATTTGGTATTCAATGTTGAAATCTCGGAGTGGTAGAAAGAACCTGTTATTTATCTGTGTCTTTATTTCCTGAAAACCAAGTTTATCTACAAAGATAGCTTTTGTTTCTCTTAATTGGACTGGATATCTTCCTTTTGCCTATCTAGATCTACACTCTACCCTTCTCCACCCTACTCTTTGTCTTGAGATGCTGACCTGTATGGATTTTATCTGTTGGTTCTCTCTAGTTTCCTAATGAGTTCCTAGCTAATGGGAGGAGGGGTCCTGACAAGAGAGAGGAGAGAGAAGTGAGATCAGCATATTTATTTTCCCTGCTTCCTCCCTGGAGCTTTCCTGTCTCAACCTGAGGTCACTGCTTCTCTCAAGTTAACCCTTTGTGTCCCTGTTCTTCCACGTTCTGGTACCGCCCCTCATCCCTTTGGGTCTAAAGGTGGTAGCACCTAGAAGCCCCAGAGTACTGCCTATACTAAGGTTTCCCGACACTCTGCCCATACTTCCTATAGTAAACCCTCCTTGAATTAAATTCTAATTGGAATTTCCATCTTTTTCCTGCTGAGACCCTGAGTGTTATAAGAGCATAGAAGAAAGAAATAAAGAAAAGAAAGGATGAAAGGATTAGTAATAGATGTTTCTGTATTTCCCAAACCTATTAACTTCCTGATTTTGACTGCTTATTCACTTGCATTTATTCCTCTCCAGAGCTTCAGTCAAATTAGTCTTCTTTCATTAGTTATTAGTCTTATTTCATTAATTAGCTTTTAAAATCTTAGGCAGTTTAGAAGGCCTATAATAAATACCTTTGGGGGTTTTTTTGGTCAATTTGCTTTGTTTTCAGATTCCTCCTGAAGATACAGCATCTACCCGATCTTCATTCACTGTCCAGGACCTTAAACCTTTTACAGAATATGTGTTTAGGATTCGTTGTATGAAGGAAGATGGTAAAGGATTTTGGAGTGACTGGAGTGAAGAAGCGAGTGGGATCACATATGAAGATAGTAAGTAAATAAGTATATGAAGAAAAAAGCATTGGAATTCTGACTATAAATTATGTCTGGTTTTAATAATATAGATCTCATTGCTTCCAATTTTGTGATCATTTTATTCAAACTGATATTTTACACTTTTTAAAGGATATCAAGTATAAAATCTAATATGCATTATTGATAGTACAAATCTTTTTGATACCTAATTAAAGAGAATTATGGAATAGTGTCTTAGATACCATGAGAAAACCATTAACTTAACGGTTTGTAAATCCAGAACATTTTATTAAAGGAGAGTAGTCCAGAAATATCTCTAACTAGAGAATCATATCCTGAATCGTTAAAATGACACTATCTAGCAAAATGTGCTTTAGACCCTCACTATCAAAAAGATATTTGTACTATAGTTTTTATTCATTTTTTTTTTATCAGTACTTAATAAGCCCCTGGAAAAGCATCCTGGCATTTTGGTTGGATTTGATTTATTTTCATTTTCCCTTTTTTTCTCATGATAATACAGTGTATATAGTGTAGAATCCAAAAGGCATAAAAGGATACACAATGTAAAATACAATTCCTTCCCCAAAGCAGCTAATGTTAATAATTTCTTCTGTAGCCATCAAGACATAATCCTATGGCATTTAGTTTTTTTTTTGTTTTTTTGGTTTTTTTCCGGAACATTTTCCTATCATGGTCACCCTCTTTAGGTGTCAGTGGCAGCAGCCATGGCTTTAAAACCTTCCCTACCACCTGTATCCCTTCACTTCCATGGAGCTCTTCCAGAGGTTTCGTGAGAGTTACATGAATTGAGAATGTCAAAGGCAGAAAAGTAAAGTACCCTTCTCCACCAAGAATTTTCTCTCATTTTGATAAATGCCAGGAAAGAAAGTAATCCTACTATTGCTGGTTTGGGAATCCTCGATCAGATCCCTTTGTCTTGGTCAGGAATTCTTAAACTGATATTCTTAGGGCCTTTAAAAGTACTTGGGTCAGTTTGGGGGAGTTCTTGAACTACTTTAAAATGTTGACAAAATATTGTGGTTAGTACTTGTGTGAATTTTCTGGAGCGATGGTACATAACCTTGTCAAATCAAAGAGATATCTGGTGTCCAAAAAATTATGGATTATGCTTTTCTTCAAATTAGTGAAAGAAGCTTCTAGGTCCTCTTTATATTAGGAACCATTTCCAGCCCATAAAATTTCCTTTATAACTTCATGTTCTTTATTCTTTCGGGGCGCTGCACTGTGCTCATGTATATATCTATTTGAACTCCCTGTACCAGCAGCTTTTTCCCCAGCCTTCCTGGTCTGCCTTTCCTCTTTTCTCTGTTTTGTCACCTGTAATTACCTCTTCATGATCAGCACATCACTGCTTAGATTTTATTCAGATCCTTTTTTATTCTGTTGAATACCATATTTTGCAATTATATTTATAAAATTTTTGAATTTTTAAAACCTAATTATCAGCATTTGATGTTGTGTAAAGTGCTTTTTCACATGGTGATTATTACAACAATCCTGTGAATTCATTTTTATAATATCCCATTACATTGACTCATCCCAACATAAGGTAGTAAACTTATACTACATTTAACTCCATTTATTTTGTCTTCTATTCTTAAATGTATGCATTTAGGGGTTTTAAGCATGTATTTAAATATGATTTTTCAGTTTGATTTTTAGCAATAAGAAATAGTGATACATCTTTGGTTATTGCTTAGGATATATTTGTACCTTTAAAATTTTAAGATTACAAAAGAGTTTCAATGTAATCTAAATCATCAAGCTATCTCCCTGACTAAAGGAAGACCCAGGCATATCATGCTGGGATGGGAAAAGGCTGGTATAAAGAAAGAGTTAGAGACACCATATGATTGGAGGGCAAGAATATTAAGAACAAAGTAAGAGAATAACTTCTAGGATTTTATTTTACTGTTATAATAAAAAGTTTATGTCATCTCTTTAGGACCATCCAAGGCACCAAGCTTCTGGTATAAGATAGAGCCATCTCATACTCATGGCTGTAGATCTGTACAACTCATATGGAAGGTAAAAAAAATTGCCTATTTATATTCTTTTATCTCATATAAATATATTTTATGTGGTATTATGAGTGGAGCTTAATTTTTGATATCTATTTGATAACTATTTTTAATAAATAGAAACACAAAGCTTTATATATACTATAAAAAAGTCAGGTTCCTAAACTACAGGTGATACCTCATAGATATTTCAGCATAGTTCCGTGAAAGTTCTATGAGAAGAGGGGCCTTGTTTTTTTTTTTTTTAATAAATTTATTTATTTATTTTTGGCTGCGTTGGGTTTTCGTTGCTGTGCACAGGCTTTTCTCTAGTTGCGGTGAGCGGGGGCTACTCTTTGTTGTGGTGCATGGGCTTTTAATTGCAGTGGCTTCTCTTGTTGCAGAACACAGGCTCCAGGTGCGCGGGCTTCAGTAGTTGTGGCATGTGGGCTCAGTAGTTGTGGCGCATGGGCTTAGTTGCTCCGCGACATGTGGGATCTTTCCCGGACAAGGGCTCAAACCTGTGTCCCCTGCATTGGCAGGCGGATTCTTAACCACTGCGCCACCAGGGAAGTCCTAGCAGCCTTGTTTTGTACCAAACTTTCCTCAGTGCCTCATAGAAAATAATTAATCAATGTTTTGGGTAATCAAAGTGTATGCTGGTAATAGGAAATAAAGTTGTTGTGCACTCCATAAATGTTCATGAGTGGATCATACTAAAATAAGGTAGAAAGAAAAATACTCAAGACATAAAATAATTTAGGCCAACATAGCCACAGTGCAGAATTGTGTAGAGAACGAAAGGCTAACAGAATGGTGCTTTCCCTCATAGTTGACGTCATGCTTTATGAAGTCAGTCTTCGTTCAGTGTATAGTAGTTTTACTTCAGTAGTGAGTTCAAAGTAAGGTTGCCAGTCCCTTCCAATTAAATATTTAGAGATTTGACATAATAGCAGAATTTGTAAACATGAAGGAAAACTGATTAACTTTATTCAAGATTTATGAAATACATTTTTAAAATAAATTATTTTATTACAGACATTGCCTCCTTTTGAAGCCAATGGAAAAATCTTGGATTATGAAGTGACTCTCACAAGATGGAAATCACGTTTACAAAATTACACAGTTAACGACACAAAACTGACAGTAAACCTCACAAATGATCGCTACATAGCAACTCTGACAGCAAGAAATCTGGTTGGCAAATCAGATGCATCTGTTTTAACTATTCCTGCCTGGGACTTTCAAGGTTTGTGTCCCTGAGATGGAGCCTGACTTATGAATGGGAAAGGGTAGTTAGGTATGGGCAGGGCTCCTGTAAAAAAATGTAAGTATTCTAAGACTGTCTCCTCAGTATCAACAGTGATCATATTTTTAGAAGTCGGTCAGCAGCCAAACCTGGTCCATCATTTTGTGGCTCACTTAAACTTTGCAGTAAGCTACTTAATTCATTTAAGCATTTTCTGATTATTTATCTTTTTTAAAATATATTTTTAAGGTTTTAGGAACTTTATATGTATATGACTTAAATATATTGTTTTTCTATAGCTTTATCTGTAGCTTTCAAAGAAGAAAAACATTGTAACTTAGTACACAAAATACTTGAAGAACTTTGGGAAAGGAAGAATTTAAGTTCCAAAATAAATCGACTATTTACTTTACATGTAAATTATAATAAAGTGCTTTTATTCATGTAAATACATGTTAATATTACATGCTACAAAAACGTGATAGCAAGATAGATCACATGGTTATGAAATGAAAGTAAAATATTGGAATATCAAATTTTTAAATGTTCATTTATCATATTAGTATTCAAACTTTGTTTTAAAGCTACTCACCCCATAACGGATCTTAAAGCATTTCCCAAAGATAATGTGCTTTGGGTAGAATGGACTGCTCCAAATGAATTTGTAAACAGATATGTACTTGAGTGGTGTGTGTTATCAGATAAATCGCCCTGTATCCCAGACTGGCAACAAGAAGACGGTACTGTACATCGCACCTATTTAAGAGGTATACCTGGCTACAAACATTTAAGTTGCTGTCCTTTTTCTAGCTCTTTAGACAGATTTTTCTTTTACATATTCTTTTCTGCTTTGTAGGCTTTGTGGTCCATTGAAAAGATATCCAGTTTATCATAGTTACTAGTTACGTCTTGTGTACTAGATTTGTGACTCTCAGCAAGTCACACTTAACCTCTCTAAACTGCAGGGTCTGTTTATGGACTAAGTGGGGTTAATACTATCTTCTTGTAATATTCCACTGTTGTTTTGATCATCAAAGGAATGTTCACAAAACTAAAGTAAGAGAAATACAAGATAATCCAACCTCTGTTGCTAATAGTATCTCTGTACCTGATTCAATTCCCTCATTCTTTAATGAGAAAATATTTTCCCTGAGCATCTAGATGGCTTGTTAACTTCTTATAGCTGTTGAAGAAGCGAAGCAGAACTAGAACTTAGATTTCCTTGTCTTTTAAACTGCAAGTACTAATGAAGGACAGAAAGTAATGTATTATAGAGCTCCAAAATGGGTTGCTTTCATTGTAAGATACTACTTATCAAGTGATACAACAACTTTAAAGAGAAAACAGAGCATTCAGTTTGTATGTGTGTAAAGAAGGATAACCATTAGAATTCAGCTACAAATAATATGATTAATCAGAGAAAACATGTTAACAAAGATATACCATATATCTTTATATATAGCCATAAAGTTAATGAGCTTTATTCATAACATAGGCTGTTTGGCCCTCATTAACCTATTATTTAATATATAGTTTTACTAATCCTGGTTGTCTAGTTTATCAACCTTATCCAAATAAAAGCAAGGTGGAGCTAGAGAGGAGATAGATTGATAGTAACTGGGCAACAGGAACTTTTACTATAGCATACCGTAGGCTCTGGAGACCTTCAGGTTGTGCAGGTATCCCCACATAGCTCAGTAGGCCTGATAAAACATCACTGTATTACAGCAGAATATACAAAGATTATCTTCTTGATAATATTGAATCATCAAGAAAATTACTCTCTAAGAAATCAAAAAAGTGTATGTCACTTCATGCATAATAGTTAAGGAAATGTAATTCTTGTTGAAAGTATAAACTTCAGTATAACAAAAAGAAATTTTTTGCTATTGCATGCTGAAGGGATAGATAGATTGCTTTGTTAATTTGGAGAGAGTATAAATAAAGGAAACATTTAAGATAATTTTTTCTTTTAAAATTATGTTACTTTCTGGGAGAAATAACACTAATTCTTTTTTTCCCAGTCACCTGACAAACCACAGCCATTAGCACTTTCCCTAGCTCTGATTAGTGACATCTTGCACTCAGGCAGTTCTCAGAGAAGTAGGTAAAATGTACAAAAATTGCCAAACTCTTAGGAAGGCCCAGAATAATTTGAGATCAGTGTTTTATGAATCCTGAATATAAATGCAATCATTACTTTTATTGACAGTATAAATATTTTTTATTCACTGTATTGGCAATAAAAGTAACCTTTTATTTTCAAACAGTTTTATTCTGTTAAGCTTGAATCCAGTACACAAAAGGCAATGCTTACTTTAAAAGTAGCAGTTTTAAAAAAAGGAAAGTTCAGTGGTAATAATTTTATAATGTATGCAGACGTCAAATTATTATTTAGTATACCTGAAATATGTTGTACATCAACTGTATTTCAATTTTAAAAAATGAATGAAAATAAAAGAAATTTCAGTGGTCGTGAAATTATAATGTAAAAGTAAATAATGGAATTAATTAGGTTTTTTTCACTATAGGGAAAAAAATGCTTAATCCACTATTCTTACTTCAGGAAACCTAGCAGAGAGCAAATGTTATTTGGTAACAGTCACTCCAGTGTATGCTGATGGACCAGGAACCCCCAAGTCTATAAAGGCATACCTTAAACAAGCTCGTAAGTCCAGACCTACTTTCTTTGAAAAATGTTGAGTTTTTTAACTAACAAAGACATTTTATCCCTTTTAAATAAGGATATGTCTTATTATGTTCAAATAACTTCATGATAATGAAATTTTACGAAGTCTTAATGATTTACTAAATTCTAATGATTTTCAGTTGGTAAATACCCTATTCTGTTTCAGCACCTTCCAAAGGACCTACTGTCAGGACAAAAAAAGTGGGGAAAAATGAAGCTGTCTTAGAGTGGGACCAACTTCCTGTTGATGTGCAGAACGGATTTATCAGAAATTATACTATATTTTATAGAACCATCATTGGAAATGAAACTGGTAATAAAACTATAGCAGCTATTAAGAATCAGGTGTTTTTTCTTAAGCTTTTAAATACTAATTTGTCTCACCTTATTGGGTTATACATCTTAGTATATAGCATATTATCCTCAGAAAAGAGATACCTGAGAATATGCTTTATGGTTGCTTTCATGGTCCTATTAAAGAAACATTGTTTTCTAGTAAAATATGTTTTAATACATTCACAATGTCAAGTATAGGCCAAACCAAGCAAGAGTAGTTGAATAAAGCACACTTATTGATTTCTTCCAGCTGTGAATGTGGATTCTTCCCACACAGAATATACACTGTCCTCTTTGACTAGTGACACTTTGTATATGGTACGAATGGCAGCATATACAGACGAAGGTGGAAAGGATGGTCCAGAATTCACTTTTACTACACCAAAGTTTGGTAAGAAATAATGATGTTTGATCTTTCTTTTTTTCTCTTTTTTCTTTTTAAAATTTAATCAGACTAAAAATGGGCTTAATTTATATGCTAAAATTTTGTTTAAAGTGCATCTTTGGATTCATATAAATGAAATGTTCATAAATTATGATTTTTATATTGTTGTTTATCTGGTTTTGGTTATTTCTTTAAACTACAGAAAATTTTTTCCTTACTTTTTTGTTGTTTCTTTAATTGTCTCTGACTGATTTCACTTGTACTCTGTAAATCCCAAAAGAATTTGTATATCTTTCTAAATGGGTTCACTTTTTCACTGGCAAAAGTTGGATGTGGTCTCTTTCTTCTCTTGTTCTTCCTCTTATGGGCAGGTTGCTATAAAGACTGGTCCACCCTTGCGGTCTCATTTCCATATCTCCAGCTCAGTCTTTAACCTGCTGAAACCAGGCTTCCAACCCACCACTCCACTGAAACCTCTCTAGTGTCACTCATAGAAGACCCCTTAGTTGTCCTATCCCATGCATGCTTTGTAGTCATCTTTTTTTTCCTACGCTTCCCAGCATATGACCCTGTTGGCCTGTTCATCCTTGAAACTGTCTCTTCCCTTCGTTTGTTTTTCTAATAGCACTCTCCTAAGTCTCCTCCCCGTCTGGTACTTTCTTCTTGGTCTCCTTTTCTGCTCTTTTAAATGTTTTATATTCTCCAGAGCTCTGTTCTTGGCACTGTTTTCTTATTTGCCTATTCAAATTCCCTACCTATGACTTCAGCCATCCTCTCTTCCCTTCCCAAATACATTTTTCTTTCTTTGTTCCATGCCACAACTCTTTGCCAAAGCCAGAAATTTAGGTGCAATTGTAGTAAGTTTCTTCATATCTTTTTCACTTACATAAACCAAGTATCAAGTCCAGTAGATGCACTGCTTGTGCATGTGCTTTCATAATCTCTTTCTTTGACCCTAAACTTCTCATCATTTTCCCCACCTTTTTGTCTTTTCCCAGTACGTGGCCCTATACCTTTTCTTGTTTTGGCTATTCCTGTAGCCTCCCTAAAGCAGACTTAAACTGCATTCTTTCCTGTATCTACTACATTTTGAATCATTATAGAAATTACCTTATTTTATTGTAATTGTATTTGTAACACC
This sequence comes from Eubalaena glacialis, assembly GCF_028564815.1. Taxonomy (NCBI): domain Eukaryota; kingdom Metazoa; phylum Chordata; class Mammalia; order Artiodactyla; family Balaenidae; genus Eubalaena; species Eubalaena glacialis. The sequence continues at coordinate 43,368,206 of NC_083719.1, read as the reverse complement.
CACACCCAAGCACCAAGACAGTGAATGATAAATAATAAGCTGTTTATCATATAAATAAATAAATCATTCAACCATATTCCTCATTGGTTGAATGATTGCTGAGTGAGCAAATAAGTAGATAAGTGACTACATAAAATAGATATTAAAAGATCCTGAGCTTTGCTGTGATGGCCAATAATGAATATAGTCTATGGGATAAGATTTGTGGTGACATGTTTGTAGAATATTTATGTAACAAATACAGGTTTCCCCCGCCATCCAAAAGTAGAGCATTCCTATGAAACCTTTCATAAGCCAAAGTGGTGTAGAGCAAAGAGTATTCCCCACTTTTGGAAAGTTCACATTATGCCACTTCACTTTCACAAAAGACCTATGTTAGTACACTAACAAGCTTTTTTCATAAATTTATTTCTGTTAGCAAAAACAGACATTAATGTAATTTATGAAAAAAGCTTGTTAGTATACGATGTAGGTCTTTCCTGAAAGTGAAGTGACATAATGTGAACTTTCCAAAAGTGGGGGGATACCTGTAATATTTGAAATAAAACTTTGTGCCATGATCTTTGAAAAATAGTAATAATAAACTTTAAAAATATTATCCTGATTATAAAAGTAGTGTTCATTATAAGGAATTTAGACTATATAGTAAAATACAAAGAGGAAGAAAAATCACTCCTAATCCCTCATCCAAAATAATCTCAACATATTTATATATTCTTCTAGTCTTTTCTATGCATACATTTTTTTCCAAAAACGAAATCATACTTATTAGTATTACTTCATCATCTGCTTTTTCCTCTGACCTATCTGTTGTTTTATGGATTCATTATGGCTACTTCACATGGCACGGAATTTGCTCCCAAGGACCATATAGCTTAGTTGAAGAAATATGGTACAAGTAAACAAAACAGAGAGACATTTGAGCCATGTAGATAGTAAATAGAGCAGGAATTTAAAGATATCTGTAGTGGGGAGTTTTACCTTCAGAGATTTTGTGGGAAGACAGTAGTTGAGCCTTGACGTTAAGATGTGGACAGATAGGAAGAAGAAGGCAATCTTAGTTCAGCATGAGCAAAGGCCCAAGGCATGAAAACATAGTGAGCAGAAGTTCAGCACCAATAAAGGAGAGGATCTGCCTGAATTTGATTTGGCATATGTATGAGAACCTTAGCATTCATGAATTAATATTTTCCAACCTATAGTTTATTCCTGAGCCTTCATCTGATTTCTTGGTTCCTGTCATGCTTTGTAGGAGGTAAAGTTACTTACAAAGGGATACGTGTGGTGGAAAGATAAGACTAAGTGAATACTGTATGACTGTAGTACTACTTTCATACATTTTTCCTGTAAAAGACTAGTTACAGGGGGCTGGAGGAGTTAACCAGAAACAACCATAGGTAAATCATTAAAAAAATCTCTAATATAAATTGTCCCAATTAGTGATTCATTTGATTAATAAGTCCTCTTTTATTTTATTTTTTTATAGATCTTTATTGCAGTATAATTGCTTCACAATACTGTGTTAGTTTCTGTTGCACAACAAAGCGAATCAGCCACATGCATATACATGTCCCCATATCCCCTCCCTCTTGAGCCTCCCTCCCATCCTCCCTATCTCACCCCTCTAGGTCATCGCAAAGCACTGAGCTGATCTCCCTGTGCTATGTGGCTGCTTCCCACCAGCCAACTATTTTACATTCGGTAGTGTATATATGTCAATGCTACTCTCACTTCGCCCCAGCTTCGCCCTCCCACCCCATGTCCTCAAATCCATTTTCTATGTCTACCTCTTTATTCCTGCCCTGCAACTAGGTTCACCAGGACCTTTTTATTTTTTTTAAAGATCCCATATATATGCGTTGGCATACAGTATTTGTTTTTCTCTTTCTGACTTACTTCACTATGTATGACAGACTCTAGGTCCATCCACCTGACTACAAATAACTCAGTTTCGTTTCTTTTATGGCTGAATAATATTCCATTGTATATATGTGCCACATCTTCTTTATCCTTTCATCTGTCAGTGGACATTTAGGTTGGTTCCATGTCCTGGCTATTGTAAATAGTGCTGCAGTGAACATTGTGGTACACGTCTCTTTTTGAATTACAGTTTTCTCAGGGTATATGTCCAGTAGTGGGATTGCTGGGTCATATGGTAGTTCTATTTTTAGTTTTTTAAGGAACCTCCATACTGTTTTCCGTAGTGGTTGTATCAATTTACATTCCCACCAACAGTGCAGGAGGGTTCCCTTTTCACCACACCCTTTACAGCATTTATCGTTTCTAGATTTTTGATAATGGCCATTCTGACCGACGTGAGGTGATACCTCATTGTAGTTTTGATTGCAGATAGGGATTCATGTGGTATTTAGGAATCTCAGGCTTGCTGCTTTTTAGATGATATTATTCCTACTTCTGCCACTCCTTGTGCCTGTTAAGATTCTCCTAAAATTCTTAGCCCTATGTCAGATTTATCATCTTTTTGAAAATAGTAAATAACTATTAAAAATTTTGCCTGAATTGTACATTTTTATTCCTTATAGAAGATTACATTTATTCAATTATTGAGATTGTTTAAAGCTTTCCCAGGGACTTCCCTGGTGGCGCAGTGGTTAAGAATCCGCCTGCCAATGCAGGGGACACGGGTTCGATCCCTGGTCCAGGAAGATCCCACATGCCACGGAGCAACGAAGCCCGTGCGCCACAACTACTGAGCCTGCGCTCTAGAGCCCGCGTGCCACAACTACTGAAGCCCGTGTGCCTAGAGCCCGTGCTCTGCAACAGGAGAAGCCACCACAGTGAGAAGCCTGCGCACTGCAACAAAGAGCAGCCCCTGCTCACGGCAACTAGAGAAAGCCAGCGCGCAGCAACAAAGACCCATCGCAGCCAAAAATTAATTAATTAATTAATTTTAAAAAAGAAAAGGCTTTTCCAATTCTACCCAGTAGTTCTAGAACTCAAAGATAAGCTTTTGCTAAGATTCTGCTGAGTGCATACCATAAATGTAATAAATAGGTTTGAAAGCTCTTACCAGGTAGATAGATTATCTATCCAATAAACTGAACTAATCAGTTTATTCCACCAGCCAACATATGTTTTATGCATACTATGTGGTCAGGTTACTGTGTAAGGTGTAAGTAGCTAGGATATGATTTACCAAGGGGGAAGGGAGGGGGGAGAGAAACACCTTTAAGTTTGAAAAGGTTGTAAAAAAATATTAGGATGGTATTTCATCTTTTCAACAGTAATCTGGTTGGGAAGTTGCATTATTTCTCTTTCGCATATGTGTCAACAGTTATTTTCTTTCTTTCCCCTTTCTGTTTTTTTAGCTCAAGGAGAAATTGAAGCTATTGTTGTACCTGTTTGCTTAGCATTCCTATTGACAACCCTTTTGGGAGTATTATTCTGCTTTAATAAGCGAGACCTGTAAGTACCTGTATTCATATTTTTGCATTTTCCCCCACCTTTATTGATCTGTAATTTACATGCAATGAAATTCATCCATCTTAAGTGTACAGTTTAATGAATTTTTGTAACTGTATATAGATGTATAACTACCACCACACTCAAGATAGAGAACATTTCCATCACTCTAAAAAGTTTCTTCATTCTGTTTTGTACTCTGTCCTCTCCCTCAGCCCCTGGCCCCAGCAATCACTGATCTGCTTTCTCTGGTTGCAGCTTTACCTTTTCTAGGATTTCACATATATGGAATCAAACATGTAATTTTTGTGTTTGATGTCTTTCACTTGACATATTTTTGAGATTCATCCATGTTGTTGCATATACTAATATTTTTCTTTTTATTGCTTAGTAGTATTCTATAGTATAGAGATACCAAAATTTGTTTACCTGTACATCTATTATGAAAGTTTAGGTTGTTTCTTTGATTTTTGGCTATTATGAATAGCTAAAATCTGTATGTGTTGCTATGAACATTCACATACAGATCTTTGTGTGACGATATATTATCATTTATCTTGAGTAAATACTTAGTAGTGGGATTGCTGGGTCATATGGTAAGTGCATATTTAACTTTATAAGAAGCTGTCAAACTGTTTTCCAAAGTGTACCATCTTGTATTCCCACGAGCAATGTAAGAGTTCCATTTGTTCCATATCATCCCCAATTCTTGGTACTGACAAGGTTTTTAATTTTAGCTATTCTTTCTCATGGGTTTGTAGTGCTATCTCATTGTGGTTGTAACTTCTGTTTCCCTGATAACTAGTAATAGATCTTTTCATGTGCTACCTATACATCTTCTTCTGTGATATGTCTTTTGAAATCTTTTGCCCATTTTTAAATTGGGTGATTTGTCTTGTTAATATTGAGGTTTAAAGAGTTCTTTATATATCTGGTTACAAACTTTTTGTCAAATACATGTTTTGCAAATTCTGAACTGTGGCTTGCCTTTTTATTCTCTTAACTGTGACTTTAGGAAAGCAAAAGTTTAATTTTGATCAAGTCCATTTTATCAGGGTTTTTTTTTTTTAATGGTTCTTGCTTTTTATGTCCTGTTTAAGAAATCTTTGCCTAACCTAATGTCACAAATATGTTCTCCTATATTTTGTGCATGTTGTGAAGTCAGGGTCAAAGTTTTTTCCCATAGATATCTAGTCATTCCCAGCATCATTTATTGATAAGGCTATCTTTTCCTATTGAATTATCTTGAACCTTTGCCAAAATCAATTATCCATATAAGTCTGGATCTATTTGTGGACTCTCAATCCTGTTCCATTGTTCTATATGTCTATTCATCCTGATAACACGTGGTCTTGATTTATTATAGCTCTATAGTAAGTTTTGAGACCAGGTGGTAGAATTCCTCCAGTATTTTTTTTCAAAATTATTTTTGCTAGGTTCTTTGCCTTTTCATATAAATTTTAATATCAGCTTATAAATTTCCTTTAAAAATCTGTTAGAATTTTTATTGGAATTTTATTGAATCTGTCCATCAGTTTAGGGTAAAATGCAATCTGAACCTGAGTTCACATGTTCATGAGTCAAATAAATCTTTCAGTACGTGAACGTGGTATATCTCTATACTTATCTTGGTTCCTTTTGCAATGTTAGTAGTTTTCAGGCCTTGCACATCTTATGTTAAATTTATTCCTTCCTAAGTGTTTTTTTTGTGTGTGCTATTATAAATAAAATTTAAAATTTTTTTATTTTCTAATTGTTCATTGCTAGTATATTGAAAAGTGCAGTTGATCTTGTATACTGAGATCTTCATAAATTAATTTAGTCACTTTGGATTTTCTACATGCACAGTCATGCTGCCTGCAAGTAAAGATTCCAGTCTTTATACTTTTAGTTCTTTTCATTAGTGTACTGGCTAAGTCCTTTAGGACTATGTTGAATAGAAGTGGTAAGAGCCAACATCTTTCCATTATTCCTGATCTTAGGCGAAAAAGCGTTCAGTCTTACAGCATTGCATGTTATGTTAGCTGTAAGTTGAGGAAGTTCTTATATTTATGTTTTGCTAAGAGTTTTTGTCATGAATGGGTATTGAATTTTGTCAAATGCTTTTTCTGCATCTGTTGAGATGAGCTTATGATTTTTCTCCTTTCTTTCATAAATATGGTGAATTTTATTCATTGATTTTCAGGTGTTATACCTTGAATTCCTTGGATTTTGCTAGATTCGGTGTGTTAATAATTTTTGCATTTTTATGTTCATGAGTGATATTGGTTTGTCCTTTTTGTGGTGTCATTGTGTAGTTTTGGATTCGGGGTAATACTAATTATCTCATAAAATGAATGGCCTCAGGACATATTACCTCTATTTTCTGGGAGAGTGTGTAGGGTTGGTATTATTTCCTCTTTAAATGTTTGATAGAATTCACAAATGAAGCCATCTGGGCCTGCTGTTTTCTTTGTGGGGAGGTTTTTAATTAAAAATTGAATTTCTTACAAGTATAGGGCTATTGAAGTTTTCTTTTTCAATCTGTTTTGGTAATTGGTATCTTTCAGGGGATTCATCCATTTTTTTTTTTGGTTGGTCAGTTCATTTAGGTTGTTAACTTTATTGCTTTTTATATTATGTCCCGATTTCATAGTTGTTCCTGCAGGACAGTCTGTTAGGATCTTATTACTCATCTTTATTTGAACTTATTCTCAAGATGACTCATTTCCTGTGTACCTATGTACACTGTGGACCTCTAATGTTGGGCTAGGGACTGTATTAAGGTAAAGATATTTAAATAGGTTTTTGATGATGGGGGATATCCGGAATTCATTGTTAGCCTTTTCTTCCTTGTGAAAAATCAAATTTATTTTATCTTGTACCAATGTGAAAATTGAACATTTTTGGGTTTTTGTTTTGGGGAGAGAAGGTATACCACAATTTTTTGTGACCCTGGCTAAAGTTTTTAAGTGTTGTTGTTGTTTATTTATTTTATTTATTTTTGGCTGCGTTGGGTCTTCGTTGCTGCGCGCAGGCTTTCTCTAGTTGCGAGCAGGGGCTACTCCTCATTGCAATGCATGGGCTTCTCATTGCGGTGGCTTCTCTTGTTGTGGAGCACGGGCTCTAGGCGCACGGACTTCACTAGTTGTGGCACGTGGGCTCAGTAGTTGTGGCTCGTGGGCTCTAGAGCACAGGCTCTGTAGTTGTGGCACACCGGCTTAGTTGCTCCATGGCATGTGGGATCTTCTCAGACCAGGGCTCGAACCCGTGTCCCCTGCATTGGCAGGCAGATTCATAACCACTGCGCCACCAGGGAAGCCCTTTAAGTGGTTTTTATTGCAGAATTTAATTTCAGAGATTTTTAAAAATTGAATACTGATTACCAGCTTTAGTCTTATAAACAAACACTTTTTCTTTAAGGATAAAGATTAAGATCCTTACACATTTTTAACAGTATTTCTATTGGTTACAAGAAAAATAACGTTTTTGTTAGATTTGGGATACAGCAGGTATTTTTTGTTTATTTAATTGGGTTGGTTTGATTCTTAAGATTCTTGGATGATAATGTTTAGAAATAGGGACTATTCATTGTTTATTACATGTGGTTCTACATATGAGATATTTCTTTTCTCTCCAGAATTAAAAAACACATCTGGCCTAATGTTCCAGATCCTTCAAAGAGTCATATTGCCCAGTGGTCACCTCACACACCTCCAAGGGTAAGATAAAATATTTCTGACTTACTTGTAATACACAAGCATATTCGGATATATTATAGAGTTCAAGCAAAAGATAATACTGAATCGAAAAGTAGAGGAAAATAGTACATAAATGAGAATTTTAGTCAAAATTTAAAATAATACTTATGTATTCTAGGAGTTTATTATCACCATAGCATATTTGTCCTTATATTCCTAATTCTATTTAGTATACATTAAAAATATTTGATTGAACTTGTAAGTTGAAAACCTACTATGTTTTAATGCTGCTATGTGATAATTCTGTTGTAAGGCAAGCATTTTAGATTGTATATTAAAATAAAATTTTAAATCTACCACTTTAACATGATTAAATGGCTTCTGGAAACCTACAGTAAATTCCTTGAACTTCCCTAAAGGGGAAATGATTTGTACTTATTATCTTCTGACAGTCCGTTAATTTTAGATTAACAGATTGAAATGTATATCCTATGAAACCTCAGTCAGTCATTTGAGTTTGATTTAATGTTTTCCTCATTTTTCTATCCAATTAATCCTAGGCTGCCCAGACTAGGCATGAAATATGAAATTTTATTTCTAGACCTTTAAGTAAGTTTATCAAAATGTAACACCAACAATATTGATTGAGAATTCTGAGGAAATACAGCCTAATTCATACTTTTTAGAATCATTTCACAATGTCCGTGATTCACGTGATTTAGTTAGTGATATAGATTATCTCTGCACCATTAAAAGTTACTGAGACGTTTCAGAGATTCATTACTCTGTGGCTTTAACTAAGATGTCATATGTAATTATTTCAGAGTTTCTAAATGAACATGCACCATAGGTAATAATTCATTTTCTCTCTTTCTTAGCATTTTAATTCAAAAGATCAAATGTATCCAGATGGCAATTTCACTGATGTAAGTGTTGTGGAAATAGAAGCAAATGACAAAAAGCCTTTCCCAGAAGATCTAAAATCATTGGACCTATTCAAGAAGGAAAAAATTAATACTGAAGGACACAGCAGTGGTATTGGAGGGTCTTCATGCATGTCATCTTCTAGGCCAAGCATTTCTAGCAGTGATGAAAATGAATCTGCGCAGAACACTTCGAGCACTGTCCAGTATTCCACTGTGGTACATAGCGGCTACAGACACCAGGTGCCATCGGTCCAAGTCTTCTCAAGATCCGAGTCCACCCAGCCCTTGTTAGATTCTGAAGAACGGCCAGAAGATCTACAGCTGGTAGAGAATGTGGATGGCAGTGACAGCATTTTGCCCAGGCAACAGTATTTCAAACAAAACTGCAGTCAACATGAAACCAGTCCAGATATTTCGCATTTTGAAAGGTCAAAGCAAGTTTCATCCGTCAATGAAGAAGATTTTGTTAGACTTATACAGCAACAGATTTCAGATCATATTTCACAGCCCTATGGATCTGGGCAAATGAAAATGTTTCAGGAAGTTCCTGCAGCAGATGCTTTTGGTCCAGGCACTGAGGGACAAGTAGAGAGATTTGAAACAGTTGGGATGGAGGCTGCAATTGATGAAGGAATGCCTAAAAGTTACTTACCACAGACTGTAAGACGAGGTGGCTACATGCCTCAGTGAAGGACTAACTCCTGTTACAACTTTGGAAATACCTGTAAAGTAAAGCTAAAAATATTTTATCTGTGATTTCAGATCTTCACTCACTGAAGATGATCATTTGCCCTTAAGGACAAGAAGGTACTGTCCTCCCATGTGGGCTGTTTCCATTCCAGAATATCTGGGATTTGACTTTAAGCACTACATAAACTGACTTCATCCTCCAAATAGCTGAATGACTGCTGTTTCAGGATGTTTGCACTGAAGAAAAACAAAGCTTGTCTGAAATTTATAAAGTGAAACTTTTTGTTTTGCTATCTAGAAAACAGAGGGTATTTAAATTAAAAGCAGTGGTAAACTTAGCACAGCTATACTGATTTTAATGAGAATAGTCATCAAATATCAAATCTTGGGGAGAATTAGCATAAAAATTAGAGGAGCAAGGTCTAGACCCTCTACTTCAAGTGACAACATAATTTAAAAAGAGTCCAGATGGTACAACTAATATGAGCCTAGCTTTTGTTGTCTGACAAAAAAAAAAAAGAAAAAAATTGGGCTCATTTATAATCATACCAACATATAAAATATTAGTTCTCGTCCATTGGTAGTGATGCTGCCAGTTACTGGAGAAAAGGAATTCTGGAGTTTTAACTTGGCAAACTAAAAATACTAATTTTTGAATATTAGACAATAAGTAAATTTTCAAACATTTGCTTTCTATCACTATTGACAGCCTCTGAAGATCCATTTCACAAACTCAGCAGAGGGTCCAGATAAGAGCTAGGAATGAATGCGACGAACTATCTTAAACATTTAAAAAATTCTTTGCCATTTATAAAGGCTTAAATTGTTAACACTTTTCTATACATGTATGTAAACATTATTGACCCTTCTTGTTAAGACGTCAGAGAATTTGGTTGATGAAGCACTTTATACAGTATGTCTTCACCTTAAAATGTGTTTTGATTTAATATGCTTTGTTTTTAAGTAGATTGAGTTTTTTCTTTCTTTCTAGCAGGTGTTTGAAGCAGACTAATAAGTTAGAGGACTTGGGCAATACTCACCAAAACAAACAAAGCACCGCCCCAAAAATGTACATATTGATCTTAGGAAATATCACAGTTAGCAAATATCCTTATTGTAGAGGCACTTAATGAAGAGATAGTATTTTAATGTCTGCCAGTTCTGAGGTAGGTGAAACTTAGTTCTACATGATGATTTAGGAATATTTTAAACCTCTTCCCACATGTCCTGTTCTTCAGGGGAAAAGTGACTCGGGCTTCCAGAGTTTAGCACTAAACTCACTTTCACATTTATGTTATTCCCTACCCACCACGTTTGACAAGGAAGCAGGGGCTAAAACTAGGAGCTGAGTAAGTAAGAAGAAATTGTCATGTGGTTGACTACTGCTGTCAAGTAAGTTTGTTGTTTCTCTGTCATATTTAAGTTACAGAAACCAAGCCAACTTAAAATAGTTTGTAGAGGTTATTGAAGAATAAAAGGCTGAGAAAAATTAGTACACATTTACAGTTGAGATGTAATTCAACTCATTACTCTCAATATTGTTCACATTAGACTTGCTGTTATGCTTTATCCCTTGTATTCTTGCCCGATACTTTTCAGAGTTCTTTCTTATATACAGTCTTTGCGAGACAGAGCAGATGCTTTATTCTGATATATCCAGTTCTACTTTAGGCAACACCAACATGAGGTTGGTAGAATGTCAGAATTAGTAGTAGATGAGGAAAATTAGGCACAGACAGGTCAGGTTGGAACAGAGAGACCCCGAACTCACACACACTACACACTACAAGGTAATAAGCATTACCACCATTTAAGTTGGTCGTCAAAGGCTGGTCCAAATCAGAACAAGATTTATCTTGCTAAATGTCAACAGATTTATATCTATTACATTTTTCATTTCCTCAAAATAAGTAGTCATGTTGTTATAACCATGTTTAGCTCTAACCTTCCTCCTAACAAATAGCAGTGTTGCGAAGAACATTTTAGTGTGGAAATTGTACGTGGGAGGTGGGCAGTTATAAAATGTGAACTCATGATCTATGGGAATCAGAACAAATAGATATTTAAGAAAGGACATCATATAAGCAAATTTGTATGTTGAAACTTGTATAGAACATGGTGCAGTGAGTGAATGCCCCCCAGCCACAAAAGCACTTTAGGCATATTAAATGGACATAGTTACTGTGCAAAACTTCATTCAGGAAATAAATATATTTATGTAATATACATCTTTGCCCCAAAAGAGAAAAGGAGTCATGAAACTTAAGTACAAAATTACTTTCATAAGGCATGTCTTAGAATAATCTGTCTTGATATATGTAAATTATATTTTAGGTAGGCCCAGAAACAAATCCAGTTAATTTATGTGAAAATTAGACTATGTTTAAGATAGTGGATAAGCTACTCATTAAATATCTAGTATCCAAAAATTTGATGCAGTTGCCCTCTTGTAAGATTAAAAAAATAATAAGCATATGTTACATGTGTTGTTATTGTAATTTGATTGTTACTGGTGTCTTTGGTATCCTACCCTCATCCTTCATAAAGGCATGAGGCTAAATAACTGTTGGAAAACTGTCAGACTTCAAACCCACTAAAATCTAAAAGTTTAATTCTTTTTTAACATGGATCATTCAGCACTAGGGAACATACCCAACATGTGAGCAGAAGCAAGGGAAAAAGCAGAATCATTCACGTGTTTTGTGTTCACATCTGTTCTGTGCCTAGTTGTTTGTTTAATTTCAACCTTTTTCTTTGATAAGAGATTTTTTTTTTACACACGAAGTCATCCAAGACCCTAGTTTATTTTGAAGTTAAAGGTTAATGAAGTTGAAATATACTTTTAAAACATATATTTATGAAAAGTCAAATTTAAAGTGGAACATCTAAAATAGCACTATAAATAGACATCAGATTTTAAAAGATGTCTTTTTTCTACTCACATAGTTTAGTTAAAATCATGACATAAATTTAGAAATAAAATAATTATATAGTAGAATTCCCTAAAATATTTCTGTTAACTGGCATGTACTGACCAACTATAAATTAAGTAGGAGAACTCTTCCTAGTCTATTCCATTATATTCCACACCAATCTCCTCCTCTGTTTGGTGTTAGGAACAAATTTCTATACCATACATTTCTGTTTCAGTAGTTTTTTGTTGAAATGAGTAAAATGTCAAAATAATAAGCTACATAAAACTTAAAGTTCAATTGTTTAAAAATATTGGGATAGCTTTCTGTTGTAGGTTGTGTTAGATTCTATTGCCCAGGTAAGATTACTTTAAAATTTTTTTTGCACTTTTTTGTAAATTAAAAGAATATGAAGCCATAAAATGGCAAGATATTTAGGCTTAAGAAATTTTAAACTAGCAAACTTACAACCTAATTCTATAAACTGGTCCTTGGTAGCCGTTCCTTTTCAGGCTATTTATAAACAGAATTTAGATGTACGTCAAAACAAAACTTTCCAAAGCTAAATGTAATATCTTTTGGGTTAATCTATTTTTTTTTTCATTGTATATGCTACTTGTATGTGTATTCCCACGATATTCTAATATACATTGCATTAAAAATAAAAAGGCAGCTCTGGATGAGCTCTTTTGTTACCTATTTCTAAATTTTTTAATAAGGCTTTTTGTAGTCAGTAGTTCCTTAAAACGGGTTAAACTTCATTACACAGTTCTTTAAAGTTGATAGATCATGATGAGAATGAATTTAAGGCCAATGGTGATAGATGTTACAGACCTTTTATCCCTTAAACATAAGCTTTGAGAATGATAACTACATGCTTCAGATGCTGTTACATGAATATCAAAATGTGATGTGTCAGAAATAAAGGGATAGTTTAAAGGTGGATATTTGAAAATTCTTTAGTCTTAGTATATATATATATATATATATATATATATAGAATAGTATACTCTAAAAATAAGTGTGCAATTTACTAGTACTACAGTACAGTGAGTAGCATTAGGTATGTCTCCTATTTATACCCTATGTCCCATTTAATTGTAAGTGCAATCCTTTTAAGTTCACTTGCTCTTTTACCCCGACCTAATCTAACTTCATATAGAAGGCTTGTCTAGAAAGAGTATTGTATGTATTTTCACTTTTGCACAGTGAATTGCATGTGCAACTTGTAACCACAGCTATTGTTTTTATGTTGACATAACTCTTAAATGTTCTCTTATATATCAGCTCGCATCCTTTAAGTAAATTTAATAAATTCTTAACTCAGTTTTTTTCTGGGTGTGGTCACTACCAGATGTCATTAAACATAATGTTTAAGGTAACAGTATTTATCATTACTGGTGTTGGGCCTTTGTGTAAACTAGGTGCTTTTTGAGGGTTCTGTGGCTTTTTAAATGCTCATTTAGCATAATGGATAGGGTTTAGAAGAAAATCAATACCCTATCTTGGCCTTAATAAATACAGATTCGGAGGTGGCAAATTCGTTTACCATTTTTCTGGATTTACTAAGATGATTTCTGGAATCCCAGCATCTTACCTCCCACTGGATATTTTTTAACTGGGTTGCCAGGGGACCAACCAAGTACAGAGGTGCTGTGCTATCCTGTGGCCTGTCTGTGCCCACACTCTACTAGAGTCTCATCACAGTGAGGCACGAAGCCAATTGATCCACAGCATCCCACTGCTACCCCCTGAGGTTGCTGAGTAGTAGTGTATGAAAGTAACAGTTCCACCTGGAAGGAAATCTGAACTACTAGATTTGTGTCTTCACATTGTGATTTTATCTTAAATATGCAGTAAATGAAAAACCCACAAACACACAAGTTAACTTCATCCCTTCACATATATACTAAAGGTTGTAGAAATAGCGTCTTGGGTTTGGGCTATGTGTTTGTTTAAAATCTTTGGCTGTGGCTCTTACGGGCTCAGCCTGACTTCTTTGTGGTACCTCTTGTCTAACCCTAATTTATATTATGGATCCAATCCATCCTACTGCCAAAAAGATTACAGAGTTCCCTCAGCATTCAGTTTCCCTAGCCCAGAGACAGAGAAGCAATTTTAACTTCTGGTTTAAACTTTTTTCTTTTTAAATTAATATAAAACATTCCTTCCATGCTTTCAAAATATAAACAAGAGTACAACAAACTGTGCTCTTACAGAGATGTTTAAGTCTAGTTAACATGCTCTGGTTACTTAATAGAGTACAGAAGAGAAGGAGAAAAAGAGACCTGAGGTGGAAAGAGAAGGAAGTGTGGAGAAGCAGAGGGAAGCAGGTAGTGACCCCAGGTCAACAGCTCATGCCCCCATTGCTGCTCACTTAGGTTGGCTGCTGGCCGACCTAGAAAGACCTTCGAAAGGCTACTTGGTTCCTCAACAGCTTAAAACAGTTCTATCTACACTGAGGGAGAAAAACCTACCTTTAAATTCAAAGTTCAAAATTTTTTAGATTATAGTTATTTTTTCCCAATTGCTAAAAAGGTTTCAAACAGATGGGAAGGCATAGCTTAGTTTTAGAAATCTGTGGACATTCAAAACCCAATTCTTTTACATTTATCCCTTGTGACTCTGGTTTTGTCATTTTACGTGTCAGAAAAGTATAACTAGAATTGTCTTTCCTCATTCTTGAACATTTTTTTAAAAACATTAAATGGCTCTTATTTATACATTTATGCATTTGTTGAAATTAGAATCCTTCCAGGATAATGTGGTGAGATACATAGTGGGAATCCTCACACACAAAAATAAAAGGGGAAAAAGAAGACAACTCAGATCAAGCATTTCTCGCTCCGGCTACCTCATCAGCGAGGGCTGTGGACGGTCCTTTTGATACAGAGTGGCCAGATTAACCAAGCGGTCAAAAGTGATTTATTCCCCAGAGCACTGGTTCAAACACTGAATGAGATCCCACCCCTTGACTCAGTCCAGGCTTCCTTTGCTAGAAGAATCTTTTTTATTTTTTTAACATCTTTATTGGAGTATAATTGCTTTACAATGGTGTGTTAGTTTCTGCTTTATAACAAAGTGAATCAGCTATACACATACATATATCCCCATATCCCCTCCCTCTTGTGTCTCCTTCCCACCCTCCCTATCCCACCCCTCTAGGTGGTCACAAAGCACCGAGCTGATCTCCCTGTGCTATGCGGCTGCTTCCCACTAGCTATCTGTTTTACATTTGGTAGTGTGTATATGTCAGTGCCACTCTCTCTGCTAGAAGAATCTTAACGGTTAAAGATGAAACTCATAAGTACACACCTGGATCCTGTCCTTATAGGAAATTGTTTTCCCTACAGTTTTGGCCAAAGTCAGAAAAAACCTGTTGACTAGTGATAGCTTTTAAATGAATATCAACTTCTCTGGAACTAGTTCTGTACGCTTCCAGAAAGGGGATCATGGTTTTAAATGAATGGCCTGAAAGAGAATATTTAAGTGAAAAGGTACTCAAAGGCACTGAGATTCTGACAACAGAAAGAACTCTGCAGGAGCATTTAAAGAATGAAAAGGCAGGGACTTCCCTGGTGGCTCAGTGGATAAGACTCCACGCTCCCTGGTCAGGGAAGTAGATCCCACATGCATGCCGCAACTAAGAGTTTGCATGCCACAACTAAGGAGCCCAAGTGCTGCAACTAAGGAGCTGGCAAGCTGCAACTAAGGAGCCTGGGACCCGCAACTAAGGAGCCCGTCTGCCGCAACGAAGGAGCCCACGTGCTGCAACTCAGGAGCCCGCCTGCCGCAACTAAGACCTGGTGCAACCAAATTAATTAATTAATTAAAAAGAAAGAAACCCCCCCCAAAAGAATGAAAAGGCAACCACTCTTCCCTATAGGTCAAAGTCAGTGTGGATTTTGCCCAACGTTCAATCTAGACTTACAAACACCTGAGCTCCCAGCAGGCATCAGAGCCCAGGAAAGGACCTCTGAGAACATCTAAGTTCCACGTTTAGAATTGTGACTAGAAATTGTTGGCTGCTCATGTTGCTGTGGCGAGGGGCCATTCCCTGCCCAAGACGTTTCTGATCACCTACTGGGGGCCATGCTGGTGCAGGGTGTATACAGGTTAACAAATGCACACCATCTATGGAATGTTCACTTTGGGTCATTAAATCCTTGAAAAACTCAAGAGGTAAATACCAGAACCATTTAGACTCATAGGCTCAGAAAAGAACAACTCACTCAGGGTCTTATGGTTGACAGAGAGGAGAAGTGGCTCCAACTCCAGCCTGACTGCAAAGCCTATATTCTCTGCCATGTATACCAACTGTACCCAACCGCTCTTAGCAAAACCCTGGATGGTGGGCATGCTGGAAGGCCAGCTTGTACAGGAATGCACTTCTGTTTCCCAGACCTTGCTAACTTCTTTCTGAGTTTCTCTCCCCCTCCTCGTCCTTTCCTCCCTACCCCAGCACCTCACGCTCCCCCCTTCCCCGACGGACTACTTCAAAGCGTCCTAACTGGGCCTTGAGCCCAGAGTACAGTTCCTTAATCAGGATCTCTCCCCTTATGCCCTCATCTGAGTTAGCTCTGAAGCCTGCCTTCCCTCCCCACAGCACATGCATTTATAGGAACACCTAAAAGAGAGGTAAAGATGTCACACTTTCCTGAGCAGAATGCATGTTGACACAACTCCTACAGTCTCATTAGTTGGGGGCGGGGGTGGGGGGGAACCTCTAACGGTGGAATCTGGCGACTGCAGCCGGTGACGAAAGGATCTGGGGGCAGGGCATCTTTCCTGAGTGCTCAGATCATCTGTCCCAGGTGGTTCTGCCACAGGCTTCCCGGGACTGCTGCCGAGCGCAGGGACCCACTCCCAGCCTGTCCACCTCTGGGGCCTTCCCTTTAACATGGTTTCCTGCTGCTCCTGCCCATCTCCTACTACTCCACTAGGGGGCAGCATTGGCAGCGTGAAGGGCCTGCTGAGGTCCTGCTACTCTGACCAAACTGCCAACATTTGCTTTTCAGGCTCCATCTTCTTTCCTGGTCCTGCTGTGCCTCTCTTTCCAGCCTCATATAGCCCCCTCTCCAGGTACACACTCCCTCTTTTGCGGAATATACTGTGTTTCTACCTCCCAGCCCGTGCATATGATTTCCTCTCCTAAAATGTTCTCCTGCCCCCAATCCATAGCTCAGCTGGAAAATTCTTACCTACTCACCAGTAAGAGCCTCAAACAGATCCTCCTGGGTGAGACCTTCCATTCTCCTCCTCTCTCCTTCCCTGCAGAGTTAAGGGCCTTCTGTGTCCTGAGACCAGACTGATGGCCAGTGTTTGTCTCTCTCTGACTTAGAAGCTGAACCCCCTGGAGGCAGGGTCCCCGTCTTATTTGTCTCTGACTCCCTGGCACCTAGCATAGTGTTTGGTATTTATAGGTGCTTGATAAATCTTGTTTATAGAAAGAGCTGGATGGATGAAGAGACAGAACAGACTTTTTAATTTGTTAGTGAAACTTTTCTTTTTTTAATTTTTAGCATGTGTCTCAGATTTTATTTTACCCAGAGTTGCATAGTGCCATGGGAAGTTGGGAATCCACCCTCTTCTTCACCTCCAACATGAAAGCATCTCCTGATTCCCATCCCCACCACACTTCCACCCCCACCAAGGGCAAAAGCTTTTTTAAAGCAACACATATACTTGGTGAGTCAAAGAACAAAAATTCAAGGACTTCCCTGGTGGCGCAGTGGTTAAGAATCCGCCTGCCAATGCAGGGGACACAGGTTTGAGCCCTGGTCCGGGAAGATCCCACATGCCGCGGAGCAACTAAGCCCATGCGCTGCAACTACTGAGCTTGCACTCTAGAGCCTGCGAGTCACAACTACTGAGCCCGTGTGATGCAACTACTGAAGCCCGCGCGCCTAGAGCCCGTGCTCCGCAACAAGAGAAGCCACTGCAGTGAGAAGCCAGTGCACCGCAACGAAGAGTAGCCCCCGCTCGCCACAACTAGAGAAAGCCTGCGTGCAGCAACGAAGACCCAACGCAACCAAAAATAAATAAATAAATATTTTTTTTTTTTTTAATTTCAAGAAAAAAATTAAAGCCAGTATGGATCCTTACAAACTAGCTTATTCAATCTTATCATCCTGCAGACAAGGAAAATGAGAAGATGAATGAGTGAACTTTCCAACACCTCAAGAGGAAAAAACTCGATCAGGAGGGTTCTAATAGAAAAAGAGGACAGCCCTGCCCTCAGAAGTCATTGTCTGGAAAGGAAGATGAAATAAACAAGCTTAGAATCAGGCTTATCCTTAAAAAAGAACACATCAGAAAAGTCAAATAAATCCAAGCCACACACCAGGCTCTGAGTTATCTCCAGGCTAAACGATGAGACAGCCCCAAATGTAGAGTGATACCTCAATTTCTCAATGAGAAGATCCTAAAGAAAAAAATGTGGACACCTTGAATGTTTAAATTTCAGAGATGTTGATTAAATAGTCAGATGTCTAACTACAGTCCATATTTTAAGTCAGACTATATAGAATATAGGAATATAGACTATTGATTTTTTTCACTCATACCTTATGAAATAATTCTATCCAAATCTTTGTATGCTCTTGGACAGCAAGACCTTTCCTTGTCATCACAAGCTCCCCTTTTTGAATCATCAGCACATTTTTCCAGAGCTCAGCCCATCTAGTTGTTTGAGACACAGCATGATGAAGCTGTCAATGGAAACAGCATTCCAAGCCCTAAGTACCACTCGTGTAATATTAACACAGTTTCCCCCAATTATCTTAGAAATGCCTATGTATCATCTCTAATGTAACCTCTTATCATTTTGTTTTTTAAAGGAGTCTTTTAAAAATTTGTTTACAATGAAATCTAACACATTAAAAATTGAGATCTTACTGCAGGAGTTATTTATTGCTAAATCTTTGGGTTTTGCCTTTGGTTCCTTTTATGGAAATTCTCCTGGTGATCTCCACATGCTTTCCAAACTAGTGTGAATTTTGATGAACGGGTTTTTCCTAAACAGAACTTATTTTCAAAGTAATTGAGAGAGAACCTATAAAATGAGAAACCTTATAAGAAATTTACTACTGGGGGATTCTTCCTTTTCTAGGAAATGATTTTAAGGGAAACACTCATTTTCTATTCAAGCAAAAAGCTGTATTCATCAGGCATGCCTTCCTGGAAGAAAATAATTTTCTGTGGAATTTTGAACAAGTAATGGGCATGAATTGGTGAAAAGGAGAGGGACTAGTGTGTGCAAACTGTTCTCATATTAATGTTGCCTTGGTTTTTGGGGTCAGATTGAACTATAATTCTTTTTGTGATGTATGATTTAAATTGCAGAATTGGGCAAAAGAATTTTTGTTAACCTCTCTGAGCAACATCCAGATATTACCTGCCCTGCTTCCAGCCCTTGGCCAAAAGTAATCAAGGATCCCCAGTTGTCACATCTCCATTTTTCTCAGCATGGCCACAGTCAGGTTGATCTGCAACCCGCAGTCAAGTGCTGGGGGGAGAGAATCCCAGGACAGAAACAGAAATGCCCAAGATGACATCTAATCAAAATCTCTGACCTCGGGGCTCCCCTGGTGGCGCAGTGGTTAAGAATCCACCTGCCAATGCAGGGGACATGGGTTCGAGCCCTGGTCTGGGAAGATCCCACATGCTGCGGAGCAACTAAGCCCGTGCACCACAACTACTGAGCCAGCGCTCTAGAGCCCACGAGCCACAACTACTGAAGCCCGTGCGCCTAGAGCCCGTGCTCTGCAACAAGAGAAGCCACTGCAATAAGAAGCCCGCGCACCGCAATGAAGAGTAGCCCCCGCTCACCGCAACTAGAGAAAGCCCGCACCCAGCAACAAAGACCCAACACAGCCAAAAATAAATTAATTAAAAAAAAAATCTCTGACCTAAATTAAGGAAAGTTCAATAGAGACATCCAATCACCACATTTTTACTGAATTTGAGGCAGCATGGGGCAGGTTTCTCTCTTCTCCAATAGAATCATGGAAAGCAAGCCATTCCCATTTCCAAACAAGGAGGGCTTGTGCAAACAATCCTGCAGGTGTCAGATTCTCTCCTGATCCCATGAAAAATGAAGTGTCATGACTCCATGATGTCAGAGACCTCCGCAGGGCCTCCCATAGCACAGAGGGGATAGTAAGAAATAAAGTGAGTGGGACAGACAGGAGCTTGGTGACAGGGCTGATGCTCAGATGAGGCCAGCGAGGTGCCCAGGGCACACAGCCAAAGGAGACATTCAGTGCACATGCTCAACCCTGGGGGTGAACCCCACCCTGCTTGGTGACCATGTACCCAGCTGGGAGCCAGGTTTCCTGTCATCATATGAGGTTGCAAGTTGTCCAGGTTCTCCAACGGGGCAAGTGGGATGACTGAGAGGATTATTCTAGCACTTGTGTGAGGAATGGACAAGAGAGGGTAAAGCCTGGAATGAGAAACTGTTAAGGAGAGTTTCTCTGATGCTGGTGAAAACTAAAGGGGGCTTAGACTAGGAGGAAAACAGGAAGGCAAAAGCAGCTCACAAGACATTTAAGATGCCACATAGCCAGTCAGGAAAGAGAGAAAGGAGATATATCTGGATAAATGAGCCAGAGAGGCAAAGGAAAATCTACCCTACATTTGATGCTGTCTCCAAAGAGAGACATCCTGCAGACAATTAGGGAAGCCTGAGGTCCCAGGTGCCTGTCATATGACACCAGGTTCCATCCTCCCTCTTTAGGACTGGCAGACTTCTGTCCTGGGGAGGCCAATTTGTTGGTTTCAGGGGCTCATGTTCATGCCATGTCTTT
Organism: Eubalaena glacialis; assembly: GCF_028564815.1. NCBI lineage: Eukaryota > Metazoa > Chordata > Mammalia > Artiodactyla > Balaenidae > Eubalaena > Eubalaena glacialis. Next base: position 43,347,765 of record NC_083719.1, on the reverse strand, counting down.
GGCTGTACCTATGAGCTGGGGAGGGTTGGGCCGACAGCAAGGGAGGACTTCCAGGGTATGACTAGACAGGGAACTTCACAAGGGTGTCTCCAGGCAACTGCTAATGGCAAAGAGCTGAGAAATACCTCAATTCCACTTTCAAGACAATTGTAGTCAATACCACTGCCCAATTAATATCTTCCTTTATCCCTCCTTCCTATATTCCAGCACCAACTACCTAAACTCCCCAGGACGCTGCCCTGTGACTTCAGGCCTCACCTGAGGTTCTGTCTGTGAAGAGCATCGAGCACGATGGCACTGATAGGGGGTAGGAAAATGTGGGACTTCTGCCCCAGACCTTCTCCAGGTTCTCAGTAAAGCCAGGTTTATACCCCACCCAAGTTCAACTCTTCCCAGTTACACAGATAGACCCACACAGAAATGAACGAACAATGCAAGGTTACCCATTAGAAAAAGCATGGGCTTTGGGGGCAGAAAAAACTGGCACAATTTCTGTGACCCTCATTTACCTCATCTGTAACAATAACAACAATAAGCATAACACCAACAAATTGGACAACCTACAAGAAACTGATAAATTCCTGGAAATACACAACCTACCAAGACTAAATCATGAAGAAACAGAAAATCTGAACAAACTGATTACTAGTAAGGTTATTGACTCAGTAAACCAAAGCCACCCAACAAACAAAAGCCCAGGACCAGATGGCTGCACTGGTGAATTTTATTAAACATTAAAAGAAGAATTAATACCAGTTCTTCTGAAACTCTTCCAAAAAAATAGAAGAGAAGGGAATATTTCCAAACTCATTTTACAAGGCCAGTATTACCCTGATACCAAAATAAGACAAGGACACAAGAAAAGAATATTACAGGCCAATATCCCTGATAAACATAGATGCAAAAATCCTCAAAAAAATATTAACAAACCAAATCCAATAACACATAAAAAGGATCATACACCATGATCAAGTTGGATTCATTCCAGAATGCAAAGATAGTTCAACATACATAAATCAATGTGATACACATTAATGAAATGAAGGATGAAAAATCATATGATTATTTCAATAGATGTAGAAAAAGCATTTGACAAAATTCAACATCCATTTACGATTAAAAACTCTCAACAAAGTAGGTATAGAGGGAAGGTACCTCAACATAATAAATGCCATACATTGCAAGTCCACTGCTAACATTATATCCAACAGTGAAAAGCTGAAAGCTTTTTCTACAAGATCAGGGACAAGACAAGGATGCCCACTCTTGAAGCTTTTACTCAACATAGTATTGGAAGTATTAGCCAGAGCAATTAGGCAAGAAAAAGAAAAAAAAGGCATCCAAGTTGGAAAAGAAGTAAAACTGTCACTATTTGCAGATGACATGATATTACATGGAGAAAGCCCTAAAGACTCCACACACAGAAAAACTGTTAGAACTAATCAACAAATTCTGTAAAGTTGCAGGATACAAAATCAATATACAAAAAATCAGATGTGTTTCTATGCAGTAATAACACTATCAGAAAGAGAAATTAAGAACACAATTGCATTTACAATTACATCAAAAAGAATAAAAAACCTAGAACATTGCTCCCCAGCTGCAGTGTCAGGGCAGCCTTTTGGCACTAGGAACTCTGGTCTGAAGGGTTAGTGCAAGGCCTCTGCATGCAGTCCCTTGTGAGCAACTGAAACTAGACAAAGCATGAAGGAAAAAAAGAAAAAGATGGGAAAAAAGAATATCAGAAGAGAGTGAGCAGCCTGCCCAAGGTCACACAAAACTAATCAGAAAGAGAAAATTTCCAACCCAGATCTCCCCCCAATTTTTAAAAACATATATTAATGAAATAAAATAGAAGGGAGTTAAATTTGAATAAAAGTTCAAGGTAAAGAGAGGAGCAAGGACAAGAACCCAGACCTGGACCCTCCTAGGCAGCCTTAGCAGTAGTATATTAGTATAGTGTATAAAAATCAAAACAGTTAACATTTGCCCTCCTCTCACAAAAACACCAAAATCACAACTAACTGCTGAACAACCATCGACAAAAAGACTGGAACCTACCAAAAAAGATTTTCTACATCCAAAGACAAAGAAGAAGTCACGATGAGATGGAAGGAGAGGAGCTATTGCGATATAATCAAATCTCATACCCACCAGGTGGGCAACCCACAAACTGGAAAATAATTACATTGCAGAGGTTCTCCCACAGGAGTGAGAGTTCTGAGCCCCACATTAGACTCCCCAGCCTGAAGGTCTGCCATCAGAAGGAGGAGCCCCCAGAGCATTTGGCTTTGAAGGCCAATGGGGCTTGAGTGCAGGACTGGGGGAAACAGAGACTCCACTCTTGGAGGACACACAAGTTGTTCTGTGCACTGGGACCCAGAGCAAAGCAATGACTCCATAGAAGCCTGGACCAGACCTACCCGCGGATCTTGGAGGGTCTCCTGGGGAGGTGGGCGTCAGCTGTGGTTCACTGTGGGGACAAGGACAGTGGTGGCAAAGGCCCCAGGGAATAGTCATTGACGTGAGATCTACCAGAGGTCGCCACTTTGGAACAGAGACCCGGCCCCACCCAACAGCCTGCAGGCTCCAGTGCAGGGACACTTCAGGCCAAACAATCAACAGGGTGGGAACACAGCCACGCCCATCAAAAGACAGGCTGCCTAAAGTCATCCTGAGCTCACAGACACCTCCAAACACACTACAGGGACAAGACCCAGCTCCATCCACCAGTGGATGGGCACCAGTCCCTCCCACCAGGAAGCTGAACAAGCTCCAGGACCAACCTCACCCACGAGGGGGCAGACACCAGAAGCAAGAGGAACTATGATCCTGCAGCCTGCAGAATGGAGACCACAAACACAGAAAGTTAGACAAAATGAGACAGCAGAGAAATATGATCCAGATGAAGAAACAAGATAAAACCCCAGAAGAACAACTAAATGAAGGGGTGATATGCAATCTACCAGAAAGAAAATTCAGAGTAATGATAGTAAAGATGATCCAAGATCTCAGAAAAAGAATGGAGGCACAGACCATGAAGATACAAGAAATGTTTAAGAAAGAGCTACAAGATTTAAAGAACAAAGAGGGATGAATAATAAAATAACTGAAATGAAAAATATACTAGAATGTATCAATAACAGAATTAATGAGGCAGAAGAATGAATAAGTGAGCTGGAAGGCAGACTGGTGGAAATCATTGCCAAGGAACAGAATAAAGAGAAAAGAATGAATAGAAATGAGGACAATCTCAGAGACCTCTGGGACAACATTAAATGCATCAACATTCACATTATAGGGGTGCCGAAGGAGAAGAGAGAGAGAAAGAGATGGAAAAATATTTGAAGAGATAATAGCAGAAAACTTCCCTAACACGGGAAAGGAATCACTCAAGTCCAGGAAACACAGAGTCCCATACAGGATAAACCCAAGGAGGAACACGCCTATACACATATTAATCAAACTGACAAAAATTAAAGACAAAGAGAAATATTAAAAGCAACAAGGAAAAAGCAACAAATAACATACAAGGAAACCCCCATAAGGTTATCAGCTGATTTTTCAGCAGAAACTCTGCTGGCCAGAAGGGAGTGGCACAATATATTTAAAGTGATGAAAGGGAAAAACCTACAACCAAGAATACTCTACCCACCAAGGCTCTCATTCAGACTCGACAGAGAAATCGAAAACTTTACATACAAGCAAAATGTAAAAGAATTCAGTGCCACCAAACCAGCTTTACAACAAATGCTAAAGGAACTTCTCTAGGCAGAAAAGGCCACAACTAGAAACAGAAAATTACAAATGGGAAAGCTCACCGGTAAAAGCAAACATACAGTAAAGGTAGGAAATCATCCACACGCAAGTACGATATCAAAGCCAGCAATAGTGAGAAGAGGAGAGGACAAATGCAGGATATTGGAAATCCCTTTGAAATTAAGAGACCAGAAACTTTAAAACAATCTTGTACACATATAGACTGCTATATCAAAACCTCATGGTAACCACAAACCAAAAATCTACAATAGATACATACACAAAAAAGAAAAAGAAATCCAACACAATGCTAATGATAGTCACCAAATCACAGGAGAAGAGAACAAAAGAGGAAGGAAGAAAAAAGACCTACAAAGACAAATCCAAAATAATTAACAAAATGGCAATATGAACATACATATCAATAATTACCTTAAATGTAAACGGATTAAATGCTGCAACCAAAAGACACAGACTGGCTGAATGGATACAAAAACAAGACCCATATATATGCTGTCTACAAGAGACCCACTTCAGATCTAGGGACACATACAGGCTGAAAGTGAGGGGGTGGAAAAAGATATTCCATGCAAATGGAAATCAGAAGAAAGCTGGAGTAGCAATACTCATATCAGACAAAATAGACTTTAAAATAAAGACTGTTACAAGAGACAAAGAAGGACACTACATAATGATCAAGGGATCAATCCAAGTAGAAAATATAACAATTGCAAATATATATGCACCCAACATAGGAGCACCTCAATATATAAGGCAAATGCTAAGAATCATAAAAGGAGAAATCAACAGTAACACAATAATAGTGGGGGATTTTAACAGCCGAGTTATACCAATGGACAGATCATCCAGACAGAAAATCAATAAGGAAACACAAGCTTTAAATGACACAATAGACCAGATAGACATTATTGATATTTATAGGACATTCCATCCGAAAGCAGCAGAATACACTTTCTCCTCAAGTGCACATGGAACATTCTCCAGGATAGATCACATCTTGGGTCACAAATCAAGCCTCAGTAAATTTAAGAAAATTGAAATCATATCAAGCATCTTTTCTGACCACAATGCTATGAGATTAAAAATCAACTACAAGAAAAAAAACTGTAAAAAACACAAACACGTGGAGGCTAAACAATATGTTACTAAACAAACAATGGATCACTGTCGAAATCAAAGAGGAAATCCAAAAAAAAATACCTAGAGACAAATGAAAATGAAAACACAACGACCCAAAACCTATGGGATGTGGCAAAAGAAGTTCTAAGAGGGAAGTTTATAGCAATACAATTTTACCTCAGGAAACAAGAAAAATCTGAAATAAACAACCTAACCCTACACCAAAGGCAACTAGAGAAAGAAGAACGAACAAAACCCAAAGTTAGTAGAATGAAAGAAATCAGAAAGATCAGAGCAGAAATAAATGAAATAGAAATGAAGAAAACAATAGCAAAGATCAATGAAACTAAAAGCTGGTTCTTTGAAAAAATAAACAAAATTGATAACCCTCTAGCCAGACTCATCGAGAAAATAAAGGGAGAGGGCTCAAATCAATAAAATTAGGAATGAAAAAGGAGAAGTTACAACAGACACTTCAGAAATACAAAGGATCATAAGAGACTACTACAAGCAACTATATGCCAATAAAATGGACAACCTAAAAGAAATGGACAGGGCTTCCCTGGTGGTGCAGTGGTTAAGAATCTGCCTGTCAATGCAGGGGACACGGGTTCGAGCCCTGGCCTGGGAAGATCCCACATGCCGCGGAGCAACTAAGCCTGTGCGCCACAACTACTGAGCCTGCGCTCTAAGGCCCGCAAGCCACAACTACTGAGCCCACATGCCACAACTACTGAAGCCCTCTCGCCCAGAGCCTGTGCTCTGCAACAAGAGAAGCCACGACAATGAGAAGCCCGCACACCGCAATGAAGAGTAGCCCCTGCTCACCGCAACTAGAGAAAGCCCGCGCACAGCAATGAAGACTCGACACAGCCAAAAATAAACAAATAAAAAAATTTAAAAAAGAAATGGACAAATTCTTAGAAAGGTACAATCTTCCACGACTGAACCAGGAAGAAATAGAAAATATGAACAGACAAATCACAAATACTGAAATCAAAACTGATTTTAAAACTTCCAACAAACAAAAGTCCATGACCAGATGGCTTCACAGGTGAATCTGGCTATATCAAACGCTTAGAGAAGAAACACCTATCTTTCTGAAAGTCTTCCAAAAAATTGCAGAGGAAGGAAAACTCCCAAACTTATTCTATGAGGCCACCATCAACCTGATACCAAAGCCAGACAAAGATATCACAAAAAAGAAAATTACAGGCCAATATCACTGATGAATATAGATGCAAAAATCCTCAACAAAATACTAGCAAACAGAATCCAACAACACATTAACAGGATCATACACCATGATCAAGTGGGACTTATCCCAGGGATGCAAAGATTTTTCAATATACACAAATCAATCAGTGTGATACAGCACATCAACAAATTGAAGAAGAAAAACTACATGATCATCTCAATAGATGCAGAAAAAGCTTTTGACAAAATTCAACACCCATTTATGATAAAAACTTTCCAGAAAGTGGGCATAGTGGGAACTTACCTCAACATAATAAAGGCCATATACGACAAACCCACAGCTAACATCATACTCAATGGTGAAAAACTGAAAGCATTTCCTCTAAGATCAGGAACAAGACAAGGATACCCACTCTTGCCACTTTTATTCAACATAGTTTTGGAAGTCCTAGCCACGGCGATCAGAGAAGAAAAAGAAATAAAAGGAATACAAATTGGAAGGAAAGAAGTAAAACTGTCACTGTTTGCATATGACATGGTACTATACATAGAAAATCCTAAAGATGCAACCAGAAAACTACTAGAGCTCATAAATGAATTTAGTAAAGTTGCAGGATACAAAATTAACTCACAGAAATCTCTTCCATTTCTATACACTAACAAAGAAAGATCAGAAAGAGAAATGAAGGAAACAATCTCATTTACCATCACATCAAAAAGTATTAAATACCTAGGAATAAACTTACCTAAGGAGGCAAAAGGCCTGTACTCTGAAAACTACACTACACTGATGAAAGAAATGGAAGATAACACAAACAGATGGAAAGATATAGCATGTTCTTGGATTGGAAGAATCAATATTGTCAAAATGACTATACTACCCAAGGCAATCTACAGATTTAATGTAATCCCTATCAAATTACCAATGGCATTTTTCACAGAACTAGAACCAAAAAATTTTTAATTTGTATGGAAACACAAAAGACCCTGAATAGCCAAAGCAATCCTGAGAAAGAAAAATGGTGCTAGAGGAAGCAGGTTTCCTGAGTTCAGACTATACTACAAAACTACAGTCATCAAAATGTATGGTATTGGCACAAAAACAGATATAATATATATAATATTTTATATTATATACAAAATAGATAATCAACAAGGACCTACTATATAGCACAAGGAACTCTACTCAATATTCTGTGATAACCTATATGGAAAAAGAATCTGAAAAAGAACAGATATATGTATATATGTATAACTGAATCACTTTGTTGTACACCTGAAACTAACACAATATTGTAAATCAACTATACTCCAATATAAAATAAAAATTAACTTAAAAAAGTTAATATTCAAAAAAAGGAATAAAATACCTAGAAATAAATTTAACCAAGGAGGTGAAAGAGCTATACACTGAAAACTATAAGACATTGATAAAAGACACAAATAAATGGAAAGATATTCTGTACTTGTGGATTGGCAGAATACTGTTTAAATGTCCACACTATCCAAAGCTACCTAAGATTCAATGCAACCCCTATCAAAATTCCAATGGAATTTTTCACAGAAATAGAACAAACCTAAAATCCTAAAATGTGTGTGGAATCACAAAAGACCCCAAGTAGCTAAAGCAATCTTGAGAAAGTACAACAAAGCTAGAGACATCACGCTCCCTGATTTCAAACTACATTACAAAGTTATAGTAGTCAAAACCATATGGTGCTGGTATAAAAATAGACACATAGATCAACGGAACTAAATAGAGAGCCCAGAAAAAAACCCATGAATTTATGGTCCATTAATCTATGATAAAGGAACCAAGAATATATAGTGGGGAAAGGACAGTCTCTTCAATAAACAGTTCGGAAAAAAACTGGACAGCCACATGCAAAAAATTAAACTAGACCACTACCTTAAACCATACACAAAAATTAACCCAAAATGAATTAAAGACTTAAATGTAAGACCTGAAACCATAAAACTCCTGAACTAAATTCACATTAAGCTCCCAATCCACCCTGCAAAACAATGAAATTTATTGTGACAATAGAGGCATTAAGTGTATTAAGAACACAACTTTCTCAAACAGACCTGAATTTTAGTGAATCCTAGTTCCATTGCTTTCTAGTGATATGACCTTGGGCAATATCATCTCATTAGCTCTATTTTTTTTTAAATGAGAATAATAATTGAGCCTACCTCACAGAGTTGTTTTGAGGCTTAAATAAAATAAGACCCATAAAACTTTTGCATAGTGACTGGTCCATAGTAAGTACTCAATAAATGGCATTTAGCATTAGTAAAATGATATGGAAAGTATGAAGAAAGAACACAAAACCTGAATTTCTAAGTTTTCTTTTCCTTCCAAATATACCTCAGGAAGACTAGGCATCAATTAAAGGACACAATGGATGGGAGTTTTAATTTATCAGATTATTAAATGTTCCACCACTGTTGTCCCAAACATAATCTAAGCTTATTTGGTAGGAATATAACTCAAAGAGTTAAAAGACCACTTTGTCTTCAAGGGGGAGAAATGCTTGGGTATAATGTGGGGTGAAAATCAGAGGCAAGGAGAGCAGTGGAGAGGCTGTTGCTCTAATTCTGGGAGAGACTTGAACAGTGACAGGGTCAGGAAGACAAAGAGGAAGGAATGGATAGTTGAGGGTATTAAGGGGGTAAGATCATTAGTATGTGATCAACTGATTAGATATGGTAGGTAAGGGAGCGGGCACTCTAGCTGCTTTACCAAATGTGAGAGGAGAGGCAGTCAAGTGGGAAGAGAATGCATTGGGGAGAGTCAAGTTGGCTTCAGAAATGCATATGCAGCAGGTGAAAAGAGGAGACTGGAGCAGAAAAGATACCTGGGCTAGAGGCAAAGTCTTGAGAATCCTGAGCAAAGGTGTGTGGACTAAGAATGTCACCTGCCATTTCAGTAAACAAAGGATGTTGTGGCCATCAAGCCCTCAGCCACTGCAGCTGCCCCCTACCAGAGGGAAATTCAGGGTGGAGAAAACAGGATACTGGCCCTAGGTAGTTAAGATGTATACCAAAGGAATGATTACAATAAGCCCAGAGTCTTGTGTCTTCCCATACATAAAAAAGCATTAAATTGATTAACTTGAGAGGTCTGGTTTTTGTGATTCACAGTAATCTTTTGATGTTCGACTACGTAGGTGTTTTTTGGTTTTTGTTTTTTGTTTTCCATCCTATATATCCTGGCCCCTCCCTTATCTCTTTGGAACAGTTCCTCAGAGCTTTCTGAGTGGCTGTCTCCCAGGCTATAGTCCTCAGTAAGACCACCGAATAAAACATCATTCTCAGCTTTTAAGTTGTGCATTTTTTTTCAGTTGACAGGTGGTACAGCTTTTTCAATTTTTTTTACAAAAAAAAAAAAAAAGATATCAGTAACTGCCTTCCAAGATCTGACAAATACTGCGTGAAAAGAAGACACGAAGTGTTGAGGCGGGACCCCCCAGGTCTGAAGCAGACAACCCACCTGGCTTCCGGGTTCCCCAACCTCAAAATCTCCAGAGCACGTCTGCTCCTCTCCCTCCCCTCAGCCACACAGCCTCCCCTCCCCTCCCAACTCGCTCCAACACACCCACAGGAAAACCTCCATTTCAACAACTAACACGCCCCTCCTTTCTCTATCAGCTTTGCCCGCCTTCACCCTCATCAGGACCCTGCAGGTGTCTCTCCCTCCATCACATTCATCCAGAGGTCCACACCCAGGATAAACCTACTTACCTGTCTCTCCTCCATGCAAAATATTTTGGGGCACACCAGCATCATGACCAACCAATCACAAATGTAAAGTTATTCTTTCACCACTGCAAGAACTATTTCTTACCTTTCCTTCACTGCTCAAAACTTCCATCACCATTTACTCTCCTGTGAGATAAGCTTGCCTCACATTCAAAACACTATTTAAAAAAAATTTTTTAAACACACAACAATAAACATATCTCTTATTCACTGGGCATTTACTATGTGCCAAGCACTGTATTCAGCTCAGAACAATCATCACTTCATTTATCTCCCCTTAACTGAATTCCATGATACTATTCCCCCCGCCTCCATTTTATAGGTAAAGAAACGGAGGCTTAGGGAGGCTAAGGAACTCATGCAAGGCCACAAGTGAGCAGGCAGCAAAGCTTGGGGTCAAAACAGGTCCGCCGGCAATGCTCTTGCTCCAAGCACCAAGCTCTAGCCTAAATATTGGGGGTCACCCACCCACAGGCGAAGGCCACAGGGGAACATTAAATGACATAATCTTTGACAAACACACATAGCACAGTACTTGGTATATGTTAAATAAACATGTGCTCTGTATATTTAGCTGCTAAATGTGGCCGCCCTGCCAGGGTGCCACGGTACCTCCCCATCCAGCCAATTGCCCAAGCGTAGCTTCCTGCCCCTGTCCCTGTGGCTCCTCTTTGGTGGGCAGCTGGTGTCCTCGGCCTCCACACACAGTCAAAAGTGCCTGGAAAGTTACACATCCAGTGGGGAAGCCCGTAGCAATGACCGAGGGGTTTAAGAGCATAAAAGCCCAGGCCCCTTGCCTTGGCCGGGGACACACTCTGGGGACCCAGCCAATTACCTCCAGCATCTTCTAGGGGTCAGGCGGGGGCTGCCCTCCTCGGGACCACGTCTGAAATCCCACTCTCCTTGGCTTCTTCCCCTTTCCCATCAAACTTCCCCCACTCCTTTCCCAGTGCCTCCTGGGAACACGCTGGTGGTAAATTTGTTACACTTGGTGTCTCAGGGTTTGCTTTGGAGGAATTAACCTAAGGCACCACCCCCCCCAGCACCCTGCACAGATGCAGCTGTCACTGCTCTGACCATAATGGGCCCAGGCTTGATCTGGGTTGAGAGCGGACAGGTGTGCAAGGAGGGCCCAGGTGATGGTCGGAGGCTGACTCACTCACAGGGTCAGACTCTCTCGCCTGGCCGCAGCCTACCAAACTCAGAAAGCACCCATCGAATGACCTCTTCATGCATCCATTTAACAGCCGGACGCCACTTGGGACACTGGCTGGGGGAGACTGCTGCTCTATCCTGTCAGCCCGACGGGTGCTGCCCTGCGTCTCCACCCGCAAGGAAAGCTGAGCCCTGAGCCGGCCCTCCATGTGGACCCACCTGCCTCTGAGGAAACAGCCTTTCCCCCTTCCGCTCCGTGTCCCATTTGGAAGGTGCTGGCCTCACAACAGCTTCATGATTAGCAGCCAGTTTGGCGTTTTGAGTTACAAAACACTCAGCCAGAGTTATTCTATACTCTGGCACGAGAGGTGGGTGAGGGACCTAAGAAAATATATGTGACCTGAGAAAAACAATTATTGGCTAAAAACCAAGAAAAGAAAATTGCAAGGTTATGTAAGTAAGCTGATATCAAACATAACATGAAATAAACTTCATTATTTTGGAATTCAGAAAAAATGTTATTATGTTGGTAAACAAGTTGCAAATTACATTAGAATAGAGGGATTTTCTCAGTTCACAAGAATCCCTATAGATGCAGGATGACTGCTGAGAAATCACAAAACAAAGTTACATACAGTCAAATAATTTCAAAAAAAACATAGAAACCTTTCCAAAATTTTTACGGCAAAAAAAAATTATAGTTAATGTGAAATGTGGAAATTTCAATATATTTGACAGTATGTGGGCTTCCTGGGGCCCACGAAAGCTTTCAGGGTGCCCAGCTTTCAGCATACGCTGTACCATCCCCACCTACTTTCACCAACCAACATGCCCCAACTCATCAGCCACAACTCTGGCAGACCAGCCAGAAATCACCCTATTCTCCATTGTGTTACAAGGGGCTGGGACATTTGGCCAATCTAATCTGAGGGGGCTGGTCGGAACCTCAAAGTGAGGATGAGGATGGACACAACAGTCTTTGCCAAGAGCCTGGCAGGGCTCTGGTCCACAGGGAGGAGCGGATACTTCTGTGATACCAGTGTCCCTTGGGGAGGATGGGATGGCCTGTGTATAAAGCCCAGGTCATCCTAGGAGATGGGACAGAGCAAACCCTGAGGTCTGCAGTCCCACACCCACCTGGCTTGATGGCAAAATCACTTAATGGTTAAATGGTTAAAAGATGGACATGGGCCGCAGGGGTGAAGCCAGGAGACAGTCCAGTTTGTTGCTGTTGTAAGAAAAGGAATGAGCTTTCATGGGCGGTTCTCTGTGACGTGACCAGGTGTACTGAGGGGCCAGCTGGGGCCATGAGGAGCATCATGGGAACTGGGAGGGACCCTGAAGCCTGACTGGAGGTTGATGGACCTCCAAGGAGTGGGGAGCAAGTGCCACCCTTACACTCCAGCTTTTCCAGTCAGGGGACGGGCTCCCTGAGGGCATTGTTGCAGGGCACAAGCTGGCTGACGGTCTGGGGACAGCTGGACCATCGCACTCAAGATAATGCCAGCCCGAGGACATAACCTTAAAAGAGGGGACAGGCCCAGGGCCTGCAGCCTAGGGTTACCCCATCCTGGTTTGCCTGGGACTTTCGAGTTTTAGGGCCGCATACAGGCCCTCAGGAGCTGGGGGCACAGCAGACAGCGGGAGGGAGAAGCAGGTAGGCATGTAACCCTAGAAAACAGGGCTTTGTTGCCAGCGTTCTGTAGTCTTGCTGGTGAGAATAAGCCAGAGAATTCCTGGTTTGTTATTGGGTCTGTGTCCTAATCCCGCCAAGGGTGTGGCCTGTGGAAGCTAGGGTATTGAAACCAAGCAGGACCCCATGGGGCTCCTGAGTCCCCCGTTTCTTGTTTGTAGGGAAGAGACTCCAGCCTCCGTGACATTCCCGGAGTTCCAAAGGGCAGATTTGAACAATTACTAATCAGGGAAGGCAGGGAATGCAGAGACAAGGGAGAAGCCGACAAGAAACTATAGTGCAGCCTTGGGGTCTTTGTTCCACCTCAAGGGATACACATTAACAATATCTTTGAGCTCTTTATAGAACTAAAACCCAACAAATGGAAGCTGTTAGCATTCTTCATACCAGAGAAGACCACCTGAGGCCAAATTAAAGGAAACAGAGATGCTCATCAAGAGACCACCTGAGACCAGATTAAAGGAGTGCAGGCCTTGTACATACCCTGATCCTGTCAGCAACCCCACCCTTGAACTACTGCTGTAAAACTCCTCACCTATCCTTCCAGGTTGGGACACCCTGCTTTCGAGGGCAGGAGTCCGCTGTGTCCCCCTTTGCCTGGCAAAGCAATAAAGCTATTCTTTTCTGCTTCACCCAAAACTCTGTCTCCGAGATTCGATTCAGCACTTGTGCACAGAGGCTGAGTTTTCGGCATCAGTACCAGAGTTCAAACACCCGTAGACTTCACGGTCACTTCCTCCCTGCTGCCCCTCACCGGCAAAGGCGGCCAGCCACCAAAGCCAGCAAGGAGTGGGAGGAAGCTGGGGTGACCATTCATGAGCCCTGAGGATGGCTCTGCCTCCACCCCCCCAGGTGTGGTCCCAACTCACATGCAGTGGCTCTGATCCCAGACACCACCGTGTGCTGTCCCCAGGCTCTCGTGGGGCCTGACTGCTTTCCCGGCCTAAGAAGTCAGGAATGTGTCCATCTGTGGGCCTGCATGTCTGCTGTGCTGCGGGCAGCATAGCCATGGGCCCCCAATGCCACCCTGTCCTCACCTGAGACCGCAGACCTCGGAGGGACCCCCCGCCACAAGCTCATTTGCTTGGGACTCTCCCAGCCAAGGAGGGCGGGGGGAACACAAAGGATGATATTCAGACAGTAGGAGCCCTGGGTTTCGTTCTGTTGTTTTTCTTTTGGGTTTGTTCTTTTTAGAAGTTTTTGTTTCGGAGTTTTGTGGGGTTTTTTGAATAAATAAATAAATAAATTTATTTATGGCTGCGTTGGGTCTTCATTGCTGTGTGCAGGCTTTCTTTTTAGTTGCGGTGAGCAGGGGCTACTCTTCATTGCAGTGCGCGGGCTTCTCACTGCAGTGGCTTCTCTTGTTGCGGAGCACGGGCTCTAGGTGCGCGGGCTTCAGTAGTTGTGGCACACGGGCTCAGTAGCTGTGGCTCGTGGGCTCAGTAGTTGTGGCTCGCGGGCTCTAGAGTGCAGGCTCAGTAATTGTGGCTCACGGGCTTAGTTGCTCCACGGCATGTGGGATCTTCCCAGACCAGGGCTCAAACCCGTGTCCCCTGCATTGGCAGGCGGATTCTTGACCACTGTGCCACCAGGGAAGCCCATGTTTGGGGGTTTTTTGTTTCTGGTTTTTGTGTGTCTGTGTTTGGGGTATTTTTTTGGTTTTGTTTTTTGTTTTGTTTGTTTTGTTTTGGCAGGGGGAGATGGAAAAAATTGCTTTGGGTCCAAGAGATGCTGCCTTTGGGTGGAGCATTTTCCCTTTGGTTAAAGTATCATGTGTTCTCTAGAACCAGCCCTGAGATGTCATGGAATTGTCAGTTTAGGAGGCTGTTATCTTACCATTAGGAAATCAGCATCCAACAATCCTAGAGGCTTTTTTCCCGGAACTCATATTTTTTTCCTGGAAGACAACAAAGGCTGGCTGAATAAAACACATCTTGGGAGGGGCTTGAGTTACAGATACATGCTGACTCCTCCAGAGAAAATGTTCAACTTAGCTTCTAAGTAAATATTTGCTATTTATTTGGAAAGGCAAAGGGAAGATTTTTCGTCCTTTGGGTTCATCCCTGTGAAGGAAGATCTGGAATAAAGAAGCTCTGAGATGTGTACATATCACGGCATGGTTTTGACTTCCTGGCACTGGGGGTTGTCCACTAGTTTGGGTGTGCTGCCATGGAATGCCAAGCCCTGCCATGTCCTGAGCATCAAGTTAATACTTGGAATTCTGAACAGAAGTTTGTTTGGCGTGGCATTCCCTCCCCTTGTCCTCTCCCAGGGCCTTGCCCCTGTGGTTCTTATAAGCCAAGACCCCCAAGGGTCCCATCAGCTGAGGGCAGCCCTAGGTCTGCTCTCTTGGCCGCTCTCTCTGGGAGCCAGCCCATCTGGAGGACAATGCGCCCTGGTCAGTCCTCTGCCCCACAGGAGTGGGGCCTGTCCCTGCAGAGTGAGGCCTGTGGAGTCCAGCTGGGCTTGAGACCCGGTGTGTCTAATGCTGGGGTGACCATTAGCAAGCCCTCTGGGTCACAGATCTAGGGCCAGGCACTCTAGGCAGCTTTGCTGGCAATAAGATGGTATGGATCTCTGTCTGGGAGTGGTCCACATCCAGCTCCCACTGGGCTCTGGTCTCAGACAAGGCTGGTCCATGGGTCAGGAACACTAAAAAATAGACAAAGTTAACAGATGCGGAGTGAGGCTTTGGTTGGGGCCTTAATGATGTGCTTCAGGCCTCAGGCAGAGCTCAGCCCCAGCGAGCAAAGGGAGATAGGACTCCAGAAGAACCATCAGAGAGATGCAACAGTGCTGGCTGTGTAGATGGAAGAGAGGGTCACAAGCCAAGGAATAAAGGCTGCCTCTAGAAAAGGCATGGAAACAGATTCTCCCCTAGAGCCTCCAGAAGGAACGCAGCCCTGCTGATGCCTTGATTTTAGCCCTGTGAGATGACATTGAACTTCTAACCTACAGAACTGGAAAATAATAATTCATGTCATTCAAGGCACTAAGTTTGTGGTAATTTGTTACAGCAGCCATAGACAACCAATACCTGTTAACTCTTTAAAAGTGTAGCACTCTTTAAAAGTGTAGCACATGAGCAAATAATTTAAAAGAAACCTCGCCCATTACTATACTAAGGAGTTTGGATGTTACCTGTGGAACATTCCATCAGGAATTAGGAAGCAGGCAAGAGATGGAACCAGATCTGTGTATAAAATCATTCTGGAGGTAATGTGGAGGATGGGTTTGTGGGTAGAAAGTAGGGCTGCAGGAAGGAAGACCAGTGAGGCGTCTGCTCAAAGGTCCAGATCAAAGATGACCAAGCCGGGGTTGGCACGGGATTAGAGGGAATGGAGTAGAGAGGGCTGATGGGGAGAGAAGTTTTGCAGAGAGGAGTATAAGGATTTGGTGACCCACTGGATGCTGGTGACGAGGAAGGAGCTTCAATGACTCCAAGTGTCCAAGTATGAGAATGGAGAAACAAGGTCTGAAAGAGAAGTAAATAGGTTGTGGATACACATTCTTTGTCTTGGACGTGTTCATTCCAAGTGGAGATGTCCAGCGAGCAGTTGGAAGTGTGGATCCTGGGCTCGATGCAGATGGAGATTTGGGGATGACACAGATGCAGCTGAAGCCTGGGTGTAGATGACGGAGAGCTTGTGAAGCGATCTGTCCACCAGGGACTCAACCCCAGGGAGCTCCGAGGTTCAAGGGGCAAGTCAGCCAAGAGGAGTCTGAGAAACAAAGAACAGAAGAGTGATTAGGGAGGAGTGGAAAGAAGGGATTAGTGGGAGGGGAAAGTCACGTGCAGAGCCCTGTTCCAACTGTCATGGGAAGTCCCCTCTTCCATCAGACCTCCCTTTGCCCTGCCCGAGGTCCCAGGGTGCTCCCAGAGTCTATCACTCTGTCGTGGCACCTCGTCTGGCTTCTGCAGCCTCCCAAGCCCATCCTGAAGCTCAGGGTCCCTGGGTCTTCTCCCTTCCTCTCATTCCCTGTGCTGAGAACATGGACATGGTGCCCGCCCCCAACCCTACCCACTCCTGGATCTGAAACCAATCTCAGGGGTCCTGGCAGGCAATGAGAGAGAGGGAGGGTCTCCAGGCCCAGCCAAGAAGAGATTCTCAAGGGCCCTCCACACCTTGGAGTCTCCACGCCCCTTTAACTCTCTCTGACCCCAGGAGCCAACTTGTTATTGACCAGAGGCAGAGTAGCACAAGAGGAGTTGGGAGCCTGGGCTCCAACCCACCACTCCCTGGTTGCAGAACCTTGGCCAAGTCACTTAAGCCTCTCTGAGCTCAGTTTCCTCGTCTGTAAATTGGATAATGGTATTACCCTGTCTATGGTCCCCACCCTTCTGCAAGTTGGGTAATAGTACCTCACAGCGCTGTGAGAATTGCTGGATAAAGCACAGAAAGCCCTTAGCACACGCCTGGTACACAGCAAGTGCCGGTAAACATTAGCTGTGGGCGACCTTAGTGATGAACAGAACAAAATCTGGTAACCGCCCCACTCCAGCGTTTCTCCAACAAGAGCGGGCACACATGTGCCTTATATTTGGGTACTTAAGAGGCCAGTCTGGTGCCCTTGTACCCTGTTCCAAAATTGTCTGCTCCTGAAGCACTTGCTTTCTATTCCTCTAGAATGTTTTAGCAGTGCAATCTTCTCACTACCAAAAAAAGAAAAAGAAAAGGAGTTCAGCCACCTGGAGAAGCTGCTACACTAGATGTGGCCCTTTCTACCCTAAAGCACAGGCCAGGCTGCAGGGTCACAGGTAGCAGAGGCAGGTGAAGATCGAGGAGCATCCTTTGTCCTCTTTTAAGTTGGAAGCAACCAGAGCAAGTTTAGAGGCCGAGAGGAAGGAACTGTTGGAGAGGGAGAAGTTGAAGGTACAGGAGAGGCCGAGGAAGGGATGGACGAGAGCAGGGCCACCTCTGCCTCTGAGACCCTCCCAGAAGAGAGACGGGCCGGCAGCACATCCTCCGTGAGTGGGGGCCACGTCACCTGCTGAGAGCAGTGAGGGGAGACCCCGAGGGAGCTCGAGGAGCTGGAAGGAGTTTGAAATGCTGCCACGAGGAATCAAGCAGGAGGACAACCACAGCTCGGGCGTGAGGCCCGGCTGGCTCCTTAGTGGGAGGCGCGCAGGGGTAACTGCCGGCGTCTGATCCCTGGTCACCTGGAGCTCTGGTGCTTCCCACAGCCACAAGACCCCTCATGTCTAACAAAGCTAGCTTTTTACATTTTTTCAAGTCTCATTTTAAACATCTGAGTGGGTAAAGCTTTAAAATGGAAATATAGCATTACATAAAAACGGTATTACAGCTTTATTATCTGAAAGATCAAAATGTAAATGCACTTATAATAAAGCATTTGAAAGGCTATTCTCATTACAGTAACATGTTTTCATGCGCTCCTTAAGACAGAAAACTTTCTTGCACATGCATTACGTGTTGCATCGACATACGAACAGTATGTGGAAAAGACAACATGCACAGCCCACAGAGAGGCGTCTCTCCTGGTACACGTGGTCAGCCTTCCTCGTTGCCATCATCAATCTGGTTTGCACATCTTGATTTCTGTCTCCAAGTCCAGGCCTCGGGACACCTTCCTGGCATTTCGTCGTACACATATAGTGAAGTTGGGCAGGACAGAGAATTCCATTCCTACAAAGGGAATCAGCACCTCCATTCCCTTGAACAGCCCCCTGCGGCTCAGGGCCGGCTGGCTGTGTGCTCTCCTGGAGGGGTCACCTCCCACCCCCCCGCCCCCCGCCTCTCCCACACCTTTCTCAGCAGCAAGGGGACAGGCATCTGGGCAGGATGGCCCAGCAGGAGCTCAGCGCGGAGGGCAGGGGCGGCCTCCAGGCTCTTGCAAACGTGGACTGCGGCTGTTTGTGCTTCTGAGCAAACTCTCCCCCTGCTGACCCCAGTGTCCAGTAAAAGCTGCAGAGGGAACAAGGCCTGCTAATGACCCAAGACACGGTAAGGCCACATACTTTGATTATAAATAGGCCTTGTTGCTAATTAATGTTTGCATAAAACAATTAACAAAATACATCAGCATGAAATTTCTTTTTAAATACCCTACAAAACCCACATATTTTTAAATAGTCAACCAGAGGACAAAGTCCATCAATTGTTCTGAAGTCCTGCTGAGTGCCTCTAATTTCTAGCAGCTCAGCTGGTCTCTCAACGCCCCTGGGAGCTTAGAAATAGAAGACTCTGTAATGTCAACCGGTGGACTTGTGGACAGTAAAATATAGATGGGAAAAGTTTAGCTTCATAATGATCTAAGCAACACAAATAACTATGAAGTCTCATTGACCATACCCAGTAAATTGACAAAATCCAATTAACAGCAGTGAAGAGCTGATTATCAGTGGAAAAGGACAAAGGATACTTCAGAGGTGTCTGGTGATATTGCAAATCAGTGTAGCTTTTTTGGGGGCACAGTCATGCAGTAACCATAAAACTCTGACCCAGCCAATCTACCTCTGGAAATAACCCCAAGGAGTGAGGACAAAGGTGGGAAAAGAAAATTTTGTGCAACGAAGTTCCCTAAAGTGTCTCTCTATACGAGGAGGACATTTAAAACAATTCTTAGCAAGCCACAACACGCAGGTACACCGAGGGGTTCCGTGTGGCCACCATGAGCTATATTCATACATGGAATTTTACACACGAAATAATAAGTGACAGTAAAGGGAGACTGCAATCGAATCAATGTATAACTTGCAATAGATGAAAACATGTACAGGGACACACAGATCATATCAGGCGTGAATTAAGAACGATATAAATAATTGGTATTAAGAGATTTTTGTCGTCGATGTTGTAAAGTTGAGTCCAGAACAAAATTTAAATTTACAACAGAAAAAAACAGTGACACTTAGAGCTCTGTATGGACGCTTAGCAGCACGCATGGCAAGTGCCGTTGCCCCAGGGCAGGGGTTAGCTCAGACCCTCAGGCACTGCCAGACGTGTGACGGTTGCGGGGTGGGAGATAAAATGACCTGGGTCAAGGACCACTGGAGTAAGTGGTAAGCAGCCATCAACTCTCCAGCTTAGCTATGGGCAGCAGCACACAGGGACCGTGAGGGCTCTGGGGGGCCAGAGACGTGTGCCCCTCTAAGGGGGCCGTCCCTATCCGGTTAGAAACCCAGGATGACACAATCTGATTTTGTTTTCTCATTAGCAACCATTTCCAAGTTAAAGTGCTTTGTGCAGTCTGCGCCCCATGTCTGTGGGCTACACAGGGGTGGGCCAGCAAACTATTTCTGTAAAGGGCCAGATGGTGATCATTTTAGGTTCTGTAGGAGAAACTCTGTCACAACTACTCAGTTCTGTCTGTGTGTGGGTAGCAGCTGCGGGAGACACATAAAGGATGGCGCGGCTGTGTCCCCATTAGGCTTCACCGGTAGACACTGAAATTTGAATTCTATGGAATTTTCACATCTCATTAAACGTTATTCTTCCTTTCATTTCGTTTTCTAGCCTTTCAAAATGTCAGGATCATTTCTGGCTCATGAGCCCACAGAAACAGAGCCCGGACTGGGCCTGAGGGCTGGCTGGCTGAGCCCTGGGCTGAAGCGTGCCTGCAGCGGCAGCAGTAGGTAGGCGCCGGCGGAGAGCAGGGCGCGGGGTCGCGGGCTGGGTGCGCGCCGGGCAGACCGCACAGGCTTTCCGCGCATGCTTTCCGCGCACGAGGTAGGAGCGGCCTGGGGACGGATGGGGCCCTTTTCAAACCACGCCCTCCCCACCCGGACCCGCCCCCCAACTGGTGCTTTTACTGTGTGTTTTACTGCAGCCACCTGAGAAAGAATGAAGGTATCATCTCTCTTTTTAAACCACAGATTGGCTTCTCTGCCATTCTTTAACATTTTTTTTCCTGATATTATTGTAAAAGAAAGGCTATTAATAGGGCGCTAACGTAGCTGTTTGCATGGTTCCCAGAGCCCTAGAAAACTCTAACGGGAATTTTACCCGTTTTTAATGACCTTGCTTAAACACAAGTTTTCCTGTTTGTGTCCTCTCAACCTCTCTCTGACAGTAACAGAGAAAATGCAGATGACCTTCTCCAGTCACAGAGGCAGCACAGGGCACTGGGAGTGGGGACAGTTCATGACTCGATTCCAGGAGAGGAAGGTCACCACTGCCTTTTTTTAGGCCGTGTCCTGTGATCTGCTCTGGAGAGCAAAGTGTGTGGCCTGCAGAATGCGTTTCTGGGCTTCCTGCTCCTCTTACTAGCAGGAGATGCTGACTCCTATGAAACTATCTTGGACGATCTAGAACAAAACAGAGGGCCCTGATTTCCCTAGCCCTCAAAGGTGGCAAAAGTAAATTTGGAAATCATACAAGGGGGGCTGATGGGAAGGGGAGAAAGGAATAAAAAGAAAAGAAACAAGAAATAGGGGGGGAAAAAAAAAGGAAGTGTTAAAAAGATGAGAAGCTGCTGGGAGTCGTGGAAAAAAAGCAGAAGACAGGAGGCAAGAAGGAAAGTGAGAAAAGGGAAGAAGAAATGAAAAGAGGAAGGGCCAGGGTGTGGTATTTGCAAACTATTCATTCAGGCTTTAATGAGTAATTAAGGGGAGGAGAGAAGAGGGCAACATCTTCATCTCTGAAACCCACTCACAGAAGCCATCTGTGACCTTTTCTTTCTCCCCAGCCATCAAATTCTTGGAATTTAGGTTCAAAAGCCTCACCCAGGTGTGAGACAAACAGGATTAGAGGGGCTCACTACGGCCCTCCTGTCCCTCAGCTGGAGGTGGCAGAGGGTCACAGGAGGGAGGGAGGAGTTTTGGGGCACCAAGCTAGGACCTCCTGTGAGTTCACAAATCAGAGGCAGGCGGAAAGGGCCCCGTCTGGAACTCTGGGGGACTGGCGGCTCACAGAAGTGCCCACATCACAACAGTCGGGGGTGGGGGAGGTATCAGGGCGGAGAGAACCCACACAGCCGGGACCCCATGCATCCCCTTCGTTTGGTCCCTTTCCACTCCCAGGACACAGTTTCCCCAGAGCCCTGCTCCAGGCCCCCCTTATTCCTTGATTTATCAGTAGTTGCTGCTCTGTAAACTAGGAGTGACGAATTTGGGGGGTGGGAGGGTGCTACAGATGCTGGAGATTTAACGAGGAGAGAGCTTTGGGAAAGCATCTCCCTGCTTGTGCCTGTGATAAGGATGCAGCAATTGGCTGAGGACAGTGGCAGGTGACGGGGTGGCGGGGAGGCACATCCCTGCCCAGTGCTGGGCAGCAGACTCCATGCTGCTCCCCTGAACATCCGCTGGCGTCCGGAGCCAGTCCCAGGGTGGACGGGGCACAAAATCCCGAGTGAGGCTGAGTCACAAACCCGAGGCGACGCAAATCATTGCCCTGGGCCATGGCCACTTCAAAAGGCCAGGGGCTTGGGCCAGAAATTAATTTTAGTTCTAGAAAAGTAAAGTGATGGTTTTGCACACCTGAGTCGGTGGCTTGTGAAGTTTGTGCCCGCTACACAAGCACTGACTTCTCAAGCACTCTTAGGAAAATTACCGTCAGCCTTTCTCCCTGGCAAATGCCGGGCTCACTGTGCCCCGCTGCCCCCATCTCACCAGGCTCTCAGCGACCTCCCCTGATGGCCAGGTGAGTCTTAGCCACATGTCAGGAAGTCATGTGATGTCACTGTGCTCAGGGTACGAGCCCAGTGCCAGCCATAAGTTCCCGGGTATCTGCCATTAGCACTTGGGCTAAAGGCTCCAGTCATGGTTGCAAGCCCTGGGCTTTGGCGCGCGAAGGCAGAGGAGTCCTGGTGCTGGAGCAGCACAGGTGCTAAGCATTCCGTGTCCCCAGGCCCTGCTCCCCTGCTTCTGGGAAGTGGCCTTTGAAGGGTGTGTTCAGTAAGCATTCCTGGGCTCTGAGCCAGTGTGAGGGGACAGAGTCCCTGTAAAAAGCTGCTGCATCTTCGGTATCTTTCTATTCCCAGGCTTGGATGCAAGATAGAGGGGCAGCGAGGGCCTCCAGGAACTGTCTGCAGGGCTGGGCAGTGGCCTGGACAGTGGTGTGGACCTGCCGGCCCGGCGAGAGTCCGCTCCCCAGCGCGCTGCCAAGGCCCTCCCTCGTTCCTCCATCCCCAGCCATAGAGTGGACCAAGGGCAAGAGTCCTGGGCGGGGGTTTTGCTACAGACACTTGAGATTTAATGAGGGTAATGAGGCATTTCAGGCACACCATCAGGAGGGCCACACCACCTCCCACCCCTATGTTGAGAGAGCGACTTAATCTCTAAAGTGGTGTCAGCGCTACCTCAGAGGTGTAGCCTGGAGCCAGGGAGGTCAAGGTGGAGGGAGAGAGCCTCGCCTCCTGCCAGACCACCCAAGTGCCAACTAAGCAACTGTCCTTTGGCAACAGGGAAGGTCTCTCCTGGAGCTGTGAGGAGTGGCCCCAGCAAAGACTGTGCCCATGGCCCAATTCCTCAGCAAGGCCAGACATGTCCACCTCTGGTGTCCACTGCCCCTCCAAGTCAATCTGCCAGAGGCCTTAGCGAGAGCCTGTTATCTGAACAAAAGAAAATAAATTGCTTTTCCTCTGCAAAGTGCTCAGGCTGATCACCATCCTTTCTTTTTAAATCTTTATTTTTAATTAATTAATTTATTTATGTTTGGCTGCGTTGGGTCGTCGTTGCTGCACGCGGGCTTTCTCTAGTTACGGCAAGCGGGGGCTACTCTTCGTTGCAGCGCACGGGCTTCTCATTGCGGTGGCTTCTCTTGTTGTGGAGCACGGGCTCTAGGCACGCGGGCTTCAGTAGTTGTGGCACGAGGGCTCAGTAGTTGTGGCGCACAGGCTTAGTTGCTCCACGGCATGTGGGATCTTCCCAGACCAAGGCTCGAACCCGTGTCCCCCGCACTGACAGGCGGATTCTTAACCACTGCACCACCAGGGAAGTCCACCATCCTTTCTTCTCAAGCAAGCTACACGTCTGGGCCAACTAACCTCAACGAGTCACTCGGGGGTGTGCGAGACTTTCTGTAACACAAGCGGGATGGGGAGATGCCAAGGAAGCTCTTGTAGCCAAGTCTTCTCTCTGCAAGTCATGCACACTGAGACGTAGGGGGATTCAACCCATGGCGGCATTTAGACTTCTCTTTGGGTTTGGTCTAGAAGTTTTTCAGACATGAGAAATTCTCTGGTTGTCACTGTATTTTCCAAGT
Source organism: Eubalaena glacialis (assembly GCF_028564815.1). Taxonomy (NCBI): domain Eukaryota; kingdom Metazoa; phylum Chordata; class Mammalia; order Artiodactyla; family Balaenidae; genus Eubalaena; species Eubalaena glacialis. The sequence continues at coordinate 43,323,891 of NC_083719.1, read as the reverse complement.
ATGGGCTTGGTGCTCCTTCCCCACAGAGATGGTCTGGCCCTAAACCTTGGGTAGGAAGGAGAGGATGCTCTTTGGCTTCTGAGCAGATCCCCTCTGGCGTTCCAGAACGCAGGTGTTGCGATTCTCTGGGTGGAATCTCGACTGAAACTGCGGGACAATAAGTCCCATATGGGGAGGTCATGTACTCATTCTTTTCCCCTCCCAAGATATTTTCCTGACCCTTTTCAGGTTCCTCTGTGGAAACCATTTCCAGAAAATTCTCAGAATTTACCACCAACCTGTCAGTAAGGTCACTGGGGGCAGAACATGGTTTTAGAATCCCATCTTCTTCTGTGTTCACAGAGTCATCAAACTCCTTCAGATTTAGCTTATCCTGGAAAAGAGAAAGGGACACCCCAATGGTCATTTGGGGGCCACATATGATGTAGCCAAAAGCTATTAGGCTTGGGACACCCAAAGCCCCACCTCTGCACCAGCTCCCCTCATTCCTCTTAGAGGCCAGAAGTGGTGCCCTTCCATGGGAGCTTAGCAAGAGTGGCCCATTTCCTGAGAAGAATGCAGTGTATTCAAACAATTTCTTCTTCTAGAGAGCTCAAGGCTATTTTCCACATAATCATATGCTCATAAAATCCCAGTGAAGATTGAAGCATCAAAATTAGAATTATCATAAAGACAAATACCTTGCCCAACATCACCAGAAAATCAAAGGTGGCCTCCTGGTAGGGGTGGTGTCTGACATCTTTGTATCCCCAGAGCCTAGCTCACTGCCTGGCATATAGTGAGTGATTAATAAGTGACTGCTACAGAGGCCAGACCTACAGATGATTCAAAAAACATTTTAGACATCAGACAAGACTGCCTATGAATTAGTTTACTCTCTTAATAACTTTTGGTAAGTAGGAAATTAAATAAGGTAACACATGAATGATAAAGGAGAGAAGAAAATAGAAACAACCAAAATTTAATTAAGTAAATAATAAAAATAATTTTCATGTCCGTGTTAAAAAAAGACTTCTGAGTTGAAACAGAGGCTAATATTAAAAATTCCCTGTCAAGGAATACTGGAAACAGTCTTTCAATAACAAGGATTTAAAGGTTATATTTGATTGGGCTTCTTTCTACTTAACCGAGAAATTAAACCTTAAAATTTCAGAACAGTTTTCAATTTAAAAATGTATGAAAATGGGAGGTTTCTGTTATGGATAACTCCCTAGAAAACCCCATTGCCAACGTCTCCAATCTGAGAAAAACAATTTGATGCAGCCTGCCCCCAGCCTTTGGACAGAAGTGCACGTTAGCGGGCCCTCGGGTGCCCAGGTGGTCTCTAGATTAACTTGCTCTTGGCTGCTTTTTTAATGGTCTCCAATCTTACAGCTGGGTTCTCCTGCTTTCTAATTAGACAGTCAGGTCCTTAAGGGTAGGGCCAGTGTCTCTTCCGTGGCATCCTTTATAGGACCAGTTTTATGCCCAGCAAACACTGGGTCCTATGAGCCTGGTAAAGCCCTTTCCTCTTGTCCAAAGAATGAAGTCAAAGTCATTCCAGGAAGGCTGATTCCACCTGTCCTGCCAGCCATTCCCTGGGACTTTTTAACCTCGAGTTCTCTTTATGTGAACCCTATGCAAACCTCAGTCCATCACCGTGTCCACCTCCCACAATCAGCCTGCTCTACAATCCCTTAACAAAAACAGGAGTGTTTACCTTGAAATCATCTCCACGCCACGTGGCTATACTGCTTTCAGCAGGGTTGGGGACATTGGGCCAACATAGGTGCTTTAATTTGCTAATAAGAGGTAAGATTTTAAAATAGAAAGTGAGTCCAAGAAACATTTTACTTCTACTGCATGGCCAAGCCAAAAGAGCAGGGCTTCGATGCAGGGAATTGTATGGCTCCCTATTGAATAAGGGCAAGCTCACAGCCTCCTGACAGAAACTGGGAAAGCAAAGTACTTTGGGGGGTGAAATCGCAAGTCAACTATGGGACGTGATGGGAGGAGACCTTTCCCCAGGCAAAGCTGTTCTTACTCTTCCCCGCTCTCCCACCCCTGCATCTCCACCCCCTGGTCCTGATGCCGGAAATCACACCATCACAGAGCCATTTCCTTGAGATTTATTCCCCAGGAAAGGTAACACTCTAAGCCTGTTAAGACACCCACACTTCAGAGCAGTGATTCTCAAAGTGTGGTCCCAACCAGCAGCATCAGTACCACCTGGGAGCCTGTTACACATGCAAAATGTACGAGAATGTGTGCTGATGACTCACTTACAACCCAAAGCTGGGAACTGAGGTTGACATTAGCTTGGCCATAACTAAGCACAGCTGCTTGGCAGAGAAGGCCCACGACTGTGTAACTCTGGAGAGAGCGGTCTAATGGGGAGAGAGCCCTTGACCCTCAGGGTAGAATGAGGCTCTCTGGGGAGAGAAAGCACAAGACCCTGAAGACAAGCTGCCTTCCCTACAGTGGCCACAGCAGGCAGGACAAATGGCCCTCAGCGAGCCCTCCGACACTGCGCCACAAGCAAGGACCCGCCTGTGCTGGGCATACACTGGCCAGTGCTCTAACTCCATGGGCACCCTGCTCCCTGCTCTGCCTGGGAGAGAGGCTGGTGGCCTTGAGGGCCCTTGCTGCTGCCAGGGGTCTCCTCTAGACACACAGAGAGAGGATCTTCTCCCCAACTCTAGTCTCAGATGCCGAACACAGCAGACAAAGCCTGTGGGGCAGCTGGCACTTCCCTGGCTTCAAAAAGTCCTAGGCCTGGTGCACAGCGCTGTCGGGAGTACAAGTCCTCTTGTTTGGTTAGAATTCTGATTGCCACAGTGTAAGGCATACAATAAATTCAATAAATATGTATCAACTCAATAAATGAATGGACACCCCTTAATGGCAGTGTGCCCTCTTCCACCCATGGTGTCTTCCACCCCTTTCCACCCCTGATTTTTAGGGCCCACACTGTTGTCTACAAACTCACTTGTGTTTTTTGAGATCATATGCCACCGTCAGGATGATGAGAATAAGAAGGCCCCCTCCAACCAGAGAAGTTATAACGAAAATCTCAAAGACGCCTTTGAGACAAGGAGAACAAAAGTTCGTAGCAGGTTGAGCCCCTTACTTTCTTGACAAAAATCAAAGATTAATGTTTTCTTCCAGTAGCTTCAGCAACATATACACTATAAGTTTTCTTTCAATTTAATTCAAATTCATTCAATTTCTCTTCTCCCTGAATAATACTGACAGAAATTGTGTTCCCCAGGTTCATCCTCCAACTTCATTCATCTAGTAAACATTTTCTGAGCACTTACAATTTGCCAAACACTATTCTGGGTAATAAAATAAATAGCAAGAAGCAAGAAACACAAGATCCCTACTCTCGTGGAGCTTACCTTCTGGTTCAAGAATTCAGACAATAAATAATGTAAGATTATTTCAGATAAAATGGGGTGATAGAGAGTAGGGTAAAGTGGGTAGGGGGTTAGCACCTTTAGATAGGGTGGCAAAGGAAGACTCCTTGGAGAAGTGAAATCTGAGCTAATGTGAATAATGAGAAGGAACCGCCCACGTTCATGCTGGGGAAAGCATTTCAGGCAGAAGGCAAAGCATAAATGGGAACATAAACGGGAAGTGGTGGGGGGTGAGGTCAGGAAGGGACAGATGAGGAAGGGTCCTGAAAGCAATGGGAAGGAGTTTGGATTTAATTCAAAATACAACAGAAGCCATTGGTGGGTTTTAAGCAGGGGGTCTAGGATTTTAAACTCTGGCTACTGTGTGGAAAATAGATGGTAGAGGATCAAAGACAGAAGCAGGGAGATCAATAAGAACCAAGAGTAACAGATCTATCATGAGTAATGAAATTGAAACTGTAATTAAAAATCTTCCAACAAACAGAAGTCCAGGACCAGACGGCTTCACAGGTGAATTCTATCAAACATTTAGAGAAGAGCTAACACCTATCCTTCTCAAACTCTTCCAAAAAACTGCAGAGGAAGGAACACTCCCAAAATCATTCAACAAGGCCACCATCACCCTGATACCAAAACCAGACAAAGATATCACAAAAAAGAAAATTACAGACCAATATCACTGATGAACATCAGTGCAAAAATCCTCAACAAAATACTAGCAAACAAAATCCAACAACACATTAAAAGGATCGTACACCATGATCAAGTGGGATTTATCCCAGGAATGCAAGGATTCTTCAATATACACAAATCAATCAATGTGATACACCATATTAACAGATTAAGGAATAAAAACCATATGATCATCTCAATAGATGCAGAAAAAGCTTTTGACAAAATTCAGCACCCATTTTTGATAAAAACTCTCCAGAAAATGGGCATAGAGGGAACCTACCTCAACATAATAAAGGCCGTATATGACAAACCCACAGCAAACATCATTCTCAATGGTGAAAAACTGAAAGCATTTCCCCTAAGATCAGGAACAAGACAAGGATGTCCACACTTGCCCCTCTTATTCAACACAGTTTTGGAAGTCCTAGCCATGGCAATTAGAGAAGAAAAAGAAATAAAAGGAATATAAATTGGAAAAGAAGAAGTAAAACTGTCACTGTTTGCAAATGACATGACACTATACATAGAAAATCCTAAAGATGCCACCAGAAAATTACTAGAACTAATCAATGAATTTGGTAGGGTGGCAGGATACAAAATTAATGCACAGAAATCTCTTGCATTCCTATACACTAACAATGAAAAATCAGAAAGAGAACTTAAGGAAACAATCCCATTCACCATCACAACAAAAAGAATAAAATACCTAGGAATAAACCCACCTAAGGAGGCAAAAGATCTGTACTCAGAAAACTATAAAGCACTGATGAAAGAAATCAAAGATGACATAAACAGATGGAGAAATATACCATGTTCTTGGATTGGAAGAATCAATATTGTGAAAATGACTATACTACCCAAAGCAATCTACAGATTCAATGCAATCCCTATTAAATTACCAATGGCATTCTTCACAGAATTAGAACAAAAAATTTTACAATTTGTATGGAAACACAAAAGACCCCGAATAGCCAAAGCAATCTTCAGAAAGAAATGGAGCTGGAGGAATCAGGCTCCCTGACTAATCTACACTACAAGGCTACAGTAATCAAGGCAGTATGGTACTGGCACAAAAACAGAAATATAGATCAATGGTACAGGATAGAAAACCCAGAGATAAACCCACACACATATGGTCACCTAATTTATGACACAGGAGGCAAGAACATACAATGGAGAAAAGACAGCCTCTTCAATAAGTGGTGCTGGGAAAACTGGACAGCTACATGTAAAAGAATGAAATTAGAACATTCCCTAACACCATACACAAAAATAAACTCAAAATGGATTCGAGACCTAAATGTAAGACCGGATACTATAAAACTCTTAGACAAAAACACAGGCAGACCACTCTTTGACATAAACCACAGCAAGATTTTTTTTGACCCACCTCCTAGAGTAATGAAAATAAAAACAAAAATAAACAAATGGGACCTAATTAAACTTAAAAGCTTTTGCACAGCAAAGGAAACCATAAACAAGATGAAAAGACAGAATCTTCAGAATGGGAGAAAATATGTGCAAACGAAGCAACAGACAAAGGATTCATCTCCAAAATATACAAACAGCTCATGGAGCTCAATATCAAAAAAACAAACAACCCAATTAAAAAATGGGCGGAAGACCTAAATAGACATTTCACCAGAGAAGACATACAGATGGCCAAGAGGCACATGAAAAGATGCTCAACATCACTAATTATTAGAGAAATGCAAATCAAAACTACAATGAGGTGTCACCTCACACTGGTCAGAATGGCCATCATCAAAAAATCTACAAACAGTAAATGCTGGAGAGGGCGTGGAGAAAAGGGAACCCTCTTGCACTGTTGGTGGGAACATAAATTGATACAGCCACTGTGGAAAACAGTATGGAGGTTCCTTAAAAAACTAAAAATAGAACTACCAAATGACCCAGCAATCCCACTACTGGGCATACACCCTGAGAAAACCATAATGCAAAAGGACACATGTACCCCAATGTTCATTGCAGCACTATTTACAATAGCCAGGACATGGAAACAACCTAAATGTCCAACAACAGATGAAAGGATAAAGAAGATGTGGTACATATATACAATAAAATATTACTCAGCCATAAAAAGGTATGAGGTTTTTTTTGTTTGTTTGTTTTACATGATAATATTTATCTTTTATTAGATATATTACATATTGCCAAAAAGATATAAAATCTTCCAAGAGAAAATATCAAAACCTACTGATTGCAAGGTAAGCAACATAATCAAAATGAAAGCAAAGAATTTCTTCCAGACAAAGGAATGTGAAAACATTTCAGCACAAGTACAACAAAGACATGGGAAGGTAATTACAATGTTTTACATTGTACAGCATTTTGTTTTAATCAGTATTTGTAGAAAACAAGGATGCTGAGTTCTCAAACACTGTAGTTACAACCGCAAATTAAATTTTCAGAAAAAACAATAAGAGAAAGTAATGAACTACTGGGCATCTGCAATAATAAATGTAATAAAATATAAGCAAACAAATATGCCACTGAGATCACAACTGAAGTGTCTGATTTTTAGTGTGTGCCGGGGACACTAAATTATTTAATCAGTTCTTGACCGCAACCCAAAGCAAAAACATCCTCTCTTCATTTCCCTGATGATTTATTCTAAAAATAAAAAGCAGAAACTTGCTGGTAAAAGAGAATTTCTGCTTTACCTGTGAGCAGCTGGTGGCAACCAAACACGGGACAGATCCATCTCAAACAACCGGGAGTGGCAAAACCACTATTATTGCAACAAGATTTTTTAATTTCAATTGATCAGAAATTCCAGAACAATTAAGCACACCCACTTAAACCACAGAACACAGTGAACTCCTATAGGAAGGTTTTATTGGGTCATTTGTAGTGAGGTGGATGGACCTAGAGTCTGTCATACAGAGTGAAGTAAGCCAGAAAGAGAAAAACAAATATCGTGTATTAATGCACAGATGTGGAATCTAGAAAAATGGTACAGATGAACCTATTTGCAGGGCAGGAATAGAGATGTAGATGTAGAGAATGGACATGTGGACACAGGGCGGGAAGGGGAGGGTGGGACAAATTGGGAGATTAGGACTGACATATATATACACTACCATGTGTAAAACAGATAGCTAGCAGGAACATGCACAGGAAGCTCAGCTCAGTGCTCTGTGACGACCTAGATGGGTGGGATGGGGGGTGGGGGGTGGGAGGGAGGTCCAAGAGGGAGGGGAAATAGGTATATATATAGTTGGTTCACTTCACTGTACAGCAGAAACTAACACAACATTGTAAAGCAATTATACTCCAATTAAAAAAATGAAAAACAAACAAACAAAAGAACCAAGAGTAAGAAACTTCTAGTCTCCAAGGCAGGCTCTTGCCTTCAATCTGACCCGTAGAGAAAATTCCATCAGATAATGCAATTTGTGCCTAGTGTTGTGAAAATATAACATGATTTTAAAAGATTTTAAAGAGCAATATCAAAAAGAACTCCCAAAAGACAATGTTAGTCAATAAAAACAGAACATGTTTTCTGTGTAAAAACACATGCTTTACTCACATTTTCCAGAACCATAAGCTATTTGTATTCTTTTGGATGTGTGATGATGAACAGGAGAATTTCAAGAATACTTAGTCTATTTATAGCTTTTATTGAAAATTTTGCAATGTTCCTTCACTTTTAAGGTTCATTTTTTAAAAAAGTGTTAGTATATCCTTAAAATCAAACCTCTGTCATTCAAAGACAGAGATTTCTGTTTCTCCCATTCTCCTTCCTTCTTTCTTCTTCATCTCCCTCTTCAGCCTGTCTTCTTTCCCTCTTGAATATTCCCCATAACCATCGTATGAATCACATTATATTTTACATTATTGTTGTATTTATTAAATTTTTCTTGCTCCCATTTTTTAATATAAAAGCTGATTAGTAGAACATATTATACACTTTTCTACTCAAAAAACTCCACAAACAATGAGGTTAAGTGGGCCAATGGTGCTTGATCAACTATGGTTTTCCCTTGTTTGACACACAGGGACTGGTGACTATGAACTTGGGGATAGCCTTGAGGTGGGAGCTGGTTTGGAGTGACAGTGAAGTTGGCATTAACTTGATCCCTCCTCCCTGAGAAGATTCGGGGCTACCCAGGAAGAAGCAAAATGACCCATCTTTCCAAATGCAGCTCTCAATTTTCCTGCTCTCCCTCCTCCCTCCTCACCCATATGCTTTCCAGGAAGGCCAATGAGTCAGACAGCAGATGGTTCTTCTCACTTCTCCCTTTCATTTGCCTTCCCCCTGCCTTTGGGAAACATCATCTATGACTAGCCTAAAGGAAATGCCAAGGAGACATTCCCGGGGACTGAAGGAGTACTCACTAATTGACAATGTCTTAAAGTTTATCCTGGTGCCACTAGTTCCCTCAGCACTGGTGCTGGCCATGACCTGAACAGTGTAAGAGGTCTTTCGTGTCAGGGACTCCAGGCTATACTGCAGGATGCTGGAGTTGACTGTCTTGGCTAAAGGAAAAATATAAAAGTCAAACACCACAGCCAAACTCAAGTGAAAATTGCGCTTTAGTGGCACTGAAATAAAAGCATTGGAACCTGGGCTTCCAAGCTTGGCCACCTCATACCCCAATCTCTCTATTCATGTTCTGATTAAAATTAGCCTATCAAGATGGATCAAAGACCTAAATATAAGAGTTAAATCTATACGACGCTTAGAAAACATAGGATAAATCTATATGTCCTTGAATTTGGCAATGATTTCTTAAATATGACACCAAACACACAAGCAGCAAAAAGATTAAACTGAACTTCATCAAAATTAAAAGTTATTGTGCATCAAAAGACACTATCAAGAGAGTGAAAAAACAACTTACAAAATGGGAAAATATTTGCAAATCATATATTTGATAAGGAATTTGTATCCAGAATATGTTAAAAAAAAAAAAAAAAACTCTAACAACACAACAACCGGAAGACAAACAACCCAATTTAAAAATGGCAAAGAGTCTGAAAAGACTTTCTCCAAAGAAGATACACAAATGGCCAAAGAGCAAGTACAAAGATGCTCTACATCATTAGTTATTAAGGAAGTACAAATCAAAACCACATTGAAGTTAAAAAAAAAAAAAACCACATTGAAATAGCACTTTACACCCACTAGGATAGCCACACTTTTTTTTTAAATGGAAAATATCAAGTGTTGGTAAGGATGTGGAGAAATTAGAATTCTCATATATTGCTGGTAGAAATGTAAATTGGTGTAGCTGCTATGGAAAAGAGTTTGGTGGTTCCTAAATAAGTTAAACTAGAATTACCATATGACCCAGCAATTCTACTCCTAGTAATACACCCCAAAGAATAAAAAGCAGAGATTCAAACAGATAGTTGTACACCAATGTTCATAGCAGCATTAATCACACTGGCTAAAAGAGGAAAACAACCCAAATGTCCCATCAACCCATATAATAGAAAATTATTTAGCCATAAAAAGGAATGAGGTGCTAATACATGCTATAACATGGATGAACCTTGAACACATTATGCTAAGTGAAAGAAGCTAGGCAAAAAAAGGCCACATGTTGTATGATTCTGTTTATATGAAATATCCAGAATAGGTAAATCCATAGAAACAGAAAGCAATTTTGTGGTTGCCAGGGACTGTGGGACAAGGGTAAGGTAGTGACTGAATGGGTACAGGATTTCTATTTGGGGTGGAAATAAGTAGTGGTAATGGTTGCACAACATTATGGATGTACTTAATGCCACTAAATTGTTCACTTTCAAATGTTTAAAGTGGTAAGTTTTGTGTTATATGTATTTTACTGTAACAACAACAACAAAAAATTAGCCTAAGTGGGAATCCAAGCCTAGCCCAGAATTTAGGATGTTAGGCAATATTGTAGACACAAGAAAAAGGCAGTGGACAGTAGGAGTCGTGGTAAAGCGTCCTGCACTGAAGTAAGTGCCACCAAACAGGGTCTGTCCCCCTCCAGCCTTTAATCCAGGTATGCCCCACTCTGGAAAAAAGGTCAGGAAGCTCCCAGAAGGCCCACCTGTTCACGGCCTGACAGGCACAAATTATATCAAGTCCTCTGTTTCCTACAGGACTCTCAGGTACAGTCATTTCACTCTCACCTGACTCTAAAAAACTCAAGAAGTGGGTGCCCTTGGCCCCATTTTCAGAGAAGCTCAAAGAAGCTGAGTGATTCCTGCAAGGTGGCAGGGCACCAGCCATGGGAGTCACCCCTATAGCAGGTCTATCCATAGCATCTACCTGGGGCTTGGGGTTCTTTCAACTTGTCTATAAGCTCACTTACAGAATTCCTTTCCATCTTCAGCTTGGTAAAATATGGTACAGTTGTTGATGAAACCATTTCTCTGACTCTTGGGAATCTCCTTCCATGTAATTGTGACTGTCTCCACACCAATGTTCTCTGCCTTTGTCATGGGACCTGCTGATGGAACTTTATAGGACAGGGAGATAAATAATAAACACCGAATCACACTCCAGCAGATCCTCGCCCCACAAAATCTCTGGCCAGTCCTCAGACTGTAATCAGTGCTGGGGGTGGGAGGTGGGGGAAGAGTAGGGAACTGATGAATCAGTTTGTTTGAGAAAATTGTTGTCTAGAATCATCCATCCTGAACAGGAAGGGAAGCAGTGTCAAAGACCAGAGAACAAGACCTCTCACTCTGACTTGGAACCCAGATCTTTCATTCATACCTGTAATAGCTATTATCAAACAATTGAAGAGTATGCCTCCATGGGCTACCTCTGAGTGACAGGATATATTTCCTAAGGTTGAATCTGGAAGATGTTAACTTTCAAAAAGATAAAGTCTGAGTGGTTTGCCAATAAAACCCTGGCTTATCACTACACAATTAAAAATAATTTTTTAGCATCTACAAGTTATGAATAACTCTTAGGGTCCCTAACTTGGTCTTAGCTAAATGTTGTTTCTGCTTACAGCGCTATTTGCACTAAGTTTCTTTGTGACTTTGGGCAAGTTATTTCACCTCTCTGAGCCTCAATTTTCCATTTGTTAGATGAAGGGCTTGGACTTGATGATCTCTAATGTCTACTCCAGCTTTAAAATTCAGTGAATCCAGGGACTTCCCTGGTGGTGCAGTAGTTGAGACTCCACGCTTCCAATGCAGGGGGCGCAGGTTCGATCCCTGGTCGGGGAACTAAGAACCCACATGCTGCACAGCGCAGCCAAAAAAAAAATTCAGTGAATCCATACAGTGACCACAACTGGGTCAAACATACATAGCTTACTACGAGCTAAGGTGCAGCACGGATGGGCACTAAAGCAACTGTGAACAAGCTACAGGCCTTCACAGCCTTGTGTAAATGTTGGACAGGCCCCAGTGTTTCCTTTCCTCAACAGAAACTTGTCCATACATACCACCTTCTTTGACATAAGCCTGGATAGACTATGGCTCACCCACTCGGTCTTGCAACATTGGATACACAGAGATGTTATAGCACCAGAAAGGTTTTAGTTCATCTGTGGAAAAAGGGGAGGGGGGAGAGAGAGAGAGGGAAGGTGGGAGAGGGAGGGAGATGGAGAGGAAAGGGTGGGGGGAGAGAGAGTGAGGGGAGAGAGAAACAAGCATTAGGCGCAGAGCATGGCATAGAAGAAGGAAAGCTAGACTAAGACTTATGGCCTATGACTTACAGAAGATATTTTATTTTTCTATAGTTTCCACATATGGAAAATAAGGAAGTTAGGTTGGATGGTCTCTAATGTCTATTCCAGTTCTAACATTTTAAAATTAATTCTTAGAACTAAACCTGCACCACTCTGACAAAATGACAGAGCCACCCAGGAAGGGAGAAGTAAGAGCTCCAGTCTCTCCTCCATCACTGATTCTGTTACATGATTTGGGGGCAGTACAGAATAAACTTAATCCTTCTTTCAATAGCATATCACCCTAGAGAACTCAGGTACCATAAATTGTAGCTCTTCTCTCTGTCTGCATCCCTACATAAGCATAACTCTTCATATGGATGCTATTAAGTATTAAGAAATGGTTGGACTGGGGCTTCCCTGGTGGTGCAGTGGTTGAGAGCCCGCCTGCCAATGCAGGGGACACGGGTTCGAGCCCTGGTCTGGGAAGATCCCACATCCCGCGGAGCAACTAGGCCCGTGAGCCACAACTACTGAGCCTGTGCGTCTGGAGCCTGTGCTCCGCAACAAGAGAGGCCGTGATAGTGAGAGGCCCGCGCACCACGATGAAGAGTGGCCCCCACTCGCCACAACTAGAGAAAGCCCTCGCACACAAACGAAGACCCAACACAGCCAAGAATTAATTAATTAATTAATTAATTAAAAAAAGAAATGGTTGGACTGATAGGATTGGGAGAGTAAAGCCTCACTTATGTGTCTTACATGGAGCAGGGGCTTTCTTGAAAAGAAGGCTATTCCCTGTATCAATCACCTGGGGAAGGGGCCTAGATCTTAAACAGGCAACCAGAACTGAAGGAGGTGCCCTGGGTAAGACAGATGGGATACAAACTCTGGTGTTATCCACATGATCAAGATATCTGGGAAGAGCTCTCTGATGGTGGGTGTCAAGATGGTGTTTTCCACCTGGAAACACGCCAGCTGCCTGGTCTGATACCCATGGCTTCCTATTCTAGTACTGCTGGGAAATGCCAAGAAGTACACTTCCTTAAGCTTGCCCTAGCTTGTCAAATTCTATTACTCACATTTACAGCTTTGAAGCCAAAGTTAAGGATTTAAAAACTGATGAAAATGAAACTGAGTCCTACACAGAGGGAATTTGTGGGCTCCGCACTGGCTACCCTACTGGATCGTCCAGTTCCTGGTCTGAGACACAGATTCCCAGGAAATGGTCGAGGACTCTGAGTCCAAATCTGGGACCCACTCAATCATCCATGTATCCACCTCCAGAGCAGAGCTTTGCCACTCCACCACCAGCTGGTCCTGAGTGAAGCAGGTCTGCATGGCCTCGATGCACTGAAATGCTGAAAGGAGAAAAGAGGACTGCTTCACAACACCCAACTCATCCTCCAAATGCACCAACCACATTAACATCCATTCATTGCCCAAAGTGTAAAGAAGGTCAAAGTTCAGTATCCCCACTGCAGCCTTCCCCTATGATACTGTTTTTACTGCTTTTATTGTGTCCCTTTTCCTTACCCTCAATGTTTGATGAAGTGCCTTCTTCATGTTTTGTTATCTTCCCCAATTTTACCTATTTCCAGCAAAGAATCTTACTAGAAGGTTGATGACTAAGACGACTTACAGGGTAGCTCTGGTGTCTCTGCAAGTCAAAAGGAAAGCAAGCCTGAGACAAAGAATGAATCTCTAAAGGTAGAATTTCAGGCACCTGTAATTCTGTGGCTGGGAAGCTGGAAGATGGTGACCCTAAAATCATACCAGGGTGATGGTTTCAAATTTCAATTGTCTAGGCTGGCGCTATACAACCTGGCTATGGAGTCCTATTCTCAAGGTAGAAAGAATTGTGTCTGTAGCAGAAAGACACATCCATCCAAAGCACCTAGGTGTGGACCAACATGTAAATGACTACGTTTTCTGCAGGCCTAGCAAAAAACGCAGGTGGGGAAACAGTCCGCAGAGTTCCTTTAATAGAAAAGTTGAACATGTGGCTTCAAATCCCTTACCTGGGATTTAATCAAATCAGAGAGCTCCCTTATTGAAAATGTTCTGCATACACAGAAGAGAGGACCATTGGAGGTGTGGGGAAGCAGGGAAGGAGGGCATGAAGGAGTGGGGCTCAGAAGACCACAGCGTGTGGCTCTTCCCTTCATCTACTCCTCACCACCTACAACACACCTGAGCCTACAAAATGGGAATCCACAGGAAGTATGCTTAAATGAACATCAAAGATGGTCCTGGATGAGGGCAGAAGAGGAGACGGAGTCCCTCAAAATAACCAAAATTCCTCTTGAAGCTGGAAGCCTAGGCAAGGGTAAAGATTTGATGTAGGGGGCCGGGGGTACTGAATTCCACTATTTCTATGCAGCAAGCCCCGGCAGGGTATGTGTGTATTTAGGAGCTTCTGTTCCTGAAGGCCACAGTTGGCGGATCCTTTCCCCAAACCAGGCCTTTATGAGAGACTCCAGCTTCTGGTCTAGAAGTAAGGCCAGAAAATTTGTCTACCTGAAAGGGTAGCTCTGAGGAAGGGCAACTGAGGCATGGGGAAAATGTGAAGCTGGAGGAGGGGCAAGGAGCACAGAGCCAGGAAATCAACCCCACCTAAGCCTTAGGGCTCCTGCTTTCTCCTCCCTGCCCTCCCCTGCTCATAGCCTCTAAGCAGCCTTAGTCGCTGTTCCAGTCAGGCTGAAAGTCATTACTTGAGCATTGGAACCTTACCCAGACTCTTGGAGCAGATAATGTTACTGCTCCCTGATCCCCTCAGATGCTTTCTTGCTGTTTTTATACGTCACCTGGTTGGGATAACTTTGAGATGTAACTTACACTTCAGAGTCCCCTGCCGGGTCAGGCTGGAACCACCCTCCCCAGGACTGTCAATTCAGATGATGCTTATTATGGGTTGAATTGTGGCCCCCCACAAAAGATATCCTTAGTACCGCAGAATGTAACCTTATTTGGAAATCAGGTGAGTAGTTAAAATATGATGGGGGCCCTTAACCCAATATGACTAGTCTCCTTACTAAAGTGGAATTTGGATGCAGAGACAGAGGACACACAAGAAGCTGGCCACGTTAAGAATGAGTCAGAGATTGGAATTATGCTGCTCTAAGCCAAGGAAAGCCTGAGGCTTCTAGAAGCTGGAATAAGTAAGGAAGGATCCTCCCTGAGAAGCTTTTGAGGGAGCATGGCCCTGCCAACACCTTGTTTTCAGACTTCTAGCCTGCAGAATGATGAGGCCATGAGTTTCTGTTGTTTGAAGTCACCCAGTCTATGGTGCTTTGTTGGGAAGATCTAGGAAAATCAATCAGCACCTTTGGCTTGGCCTCCTCTTCCTCCCCTTCCTTGGCCTTGCTTCCTCCACTTCCTCTTCTGGTCTCTCTAGAGGTGTTTTCTTAGTAAACCACCTGCACCCAAAACCTGACTTGAAGACATGAGTGAGTGTTGGCTGCTAACCCCACACTCCTTCTCTTTACCAACACTGGGGCTCTGAGGAGGAGAAGTCAGGTTGAAAGAGGAAACAAGCCCAGGCTCTGGACCACAGTGGGAGTAGAATCAAGTCATGAGTCAGCCTTGTAAGACGAAAGGACCTGGGCAGCATTAAGGGTGCTGAAAGAAAAGTTTCCAAATCATCATTCTACTGAATGTCAACTAACTGCCTCCATCGCTCGACAAGAACTTTTTGAGCAATTTCTCCCAATACAATATACCCCCGGGTGTGGTAGGAATACAGATCCCTCCAGGGAAAAGAGGAAAGGGACTTTGACCGTAAACACTATTAATTTTTTGTGATTTACATGAAGGCAGTCACCCTGGGCCTATCAAACACCATTCTCAGAGGCTGGTAGTGCCTCACCTTTGCCAGCCATCCTAGCCCGACCTGAACTCTACCTCAACTCAAGTCCCAACCTCCTCCTCAGCCCCTCATCACACAACTGGCCATGTTTTGCTAGGTCCTGCCTCAGACTACTCCATAGCTACCTGCTGGCTAAGGTCTCCTAGAACTCAGAGGCTGTTCAGGCCAGAAGGAACTTGAAGGTATATCTATTCCAATCCCTTATTTGAAAGACGTGAGAATAGAGGCCCACAGAGGAAAATAACCAGTTCAGTGTCACACAGCAGCTGTGTCCAGATTTCTAAGTCACTTTATTAATACCAAGTCCAAGGCCCTGGATAAAGTACATTGTACAAGTTTGGAATCATGCAGACCTGGGCTTGAATTCCACTTGAGAGACTCTGAGCAAATTACTAAGCTTTCCTGAATCTCAGCTTCATCAGCTATAAAGTGAATCTAATAGCACCTACCCCATGGGTCATTTCAAGGCTAAAATTAGATTAACCTATATCATCTTAGCACAACGTCTGATATATCCTAATGGACAATATTGGATAATTACAATTAATGATCGTTAAACTTACAATTATTATTATTATTATAACTATTCTCCAGTTGACTCTACTTTATTAAACAAAATTCTATAGAGCATTACTTTCTTATATATGTCTAGGACCAGGACCTGTAAAGAGGTCTATAAAGGGCCAAATATAAACATTTTAGGTTTTGCAGGCCTCTGTCGCAACTACTCAGATCTGCCATTGCTGCACAAAGGAAGACATAGACGATGTAAAAACAAATAGGTGTGGTTGTGTTCCAATAAAACTTTATTTACAAAAACAGGTGTCAGGCCAGGTTTGACTCACAAGCTATAGTTTGCCTACACTTGGTCTGGAACCATTATAACTGATGATTGTGCCAATACTTGTGACATAAAGCAAGTACCTTCAGAATTGGGAAAAATAAAAAACCCTGTGTGAATTTAGCATAATCTTAAAGTATATTTTATGATATTTTTAAAGTTGATAATCCATGTCTAATAGAAATTCAATTAGTTAGAAATTTTGTTAAGAATCACAATAATAATAATTAGCACTAGACAAAGCATTCTATACACAGTCTCATTTAATATTCACAATAGCCTTATGAGGGAGGTATAACTAAAAGCCCATTTAATAAGTAGCTACGGTTTAGAGAGGTTAGATAATTTGCCCAAGGTTTATGGTATCTAGTGAAAGAGCAAAGATTTGAATCCAGAGCTGCTAGACTCCAAAGCCCATGTTTTTATTCCCTACCCTTTCCTGCCTCCCACTACAGGGCCACACCAGGAAACTGCGATTACTATTCATCAGCGCCTCTGTTAACACAGAATGTGTGTTCAGTGACACACACATTTGTCGGAAACTTCATCACCAGGGGTATTGGATAGTCAGGAACTAGGATACCAGGAACTAAGGGCTGTGGCAAACACTGACTAAAACAATATCAAATACTGACTAAAATAATATCAAATGTAGCTCAAAGCACACACACAAAAAACGTATATCTAGGAGTTTTAAAATGAGGCAAAAGAAGACATGGGTTAAGTTTAAGAAGAGAAAGAAGAGGGACTTCCCTGTTGGTCCAAGTGGTTAAGAATCTGCCTTCCAATGCAGGGGGTGCGGATTCGATCCCTGGTCGGGGAACTAAGATCCCACATGCCACAGGGCAACTAAGCCAGCACGCCGCAACTACTGAGCCTGCGCACTTCGGAGCCTGCTCGCTCGCTACAACTAGAGAGAAGCCCGTGCACCGCAACGAAGAGCCCACGTGCTGCAACGAAAGATCCCACGTGCCTCAACTAAGACCCAATGCAGCCAAAAACAAATAGATAAATAAATAAATATTTAAAAAATAAAAACTACTATGATAAAAAAAAAGAAAGAAGAGATAGAAGAAAGCACAGGCAGACAAGTCTAGCGCTGGTAGTGTAAATGCCTGATATAATTCTAGATCTAAGCAAACAGAGAGAGATGGAGAATTGGAGAGTGCATTCCCTAGCTATGGTGTGTTTCAACAAATAGTTACTGAGTGCCTTTTCTATGCCAACTGCTCTATGTTTATTCTAGATTTTGGAAATGGAGGAGGAGGAGGAGGAGAGGAGGATCAGGAGGAGAAAGAAAATGAGGAGAAGAAGAGAAAAACAGACCAAAAAGAAAAATCTCTGCCCTCATGGAACTTGCATCCTATTGACGGAGAGATAGGTAATAATCAAAATAAATGAGAAAATCTATAGAATGAGGAATAGTAAGATCTATAGAGAAAAATAAAGCAGGGAAGAGGGAATCCATTGCTTGCAATTCCTTGACTGAGACTCAAAGAAGCTATTTTATTGCAAAACAGAATACAAAATATGAGTTTACCTGGGAGCAGTAACATTTTTTAAATTACTTAATTAAAGGTGTAACAAGCAATTTATTGGCATGTATAAACATTAGAAATTTCCCTAACTTGATAGTCAAATGGAAGGGAGAAAAGGAAGAAAACAGGAGAGTGAGCAAACCAAGCCTGGATACAGTCAATCCTGTGAGGGGAAGATTTCAAAAGAGAGGTTTCAGCCACTGAGGATAAATGTGGCAGATTTGACAGATTTTTATGGCTTAACCCAGCTTATATTGACTCAGAACAAAATAAATACAAGCTGCATGTAGAACTTCTAGGCTCACGACTTTGTATCATATGACTTATGAAGTCTCTGATTTTCAACACAGGCTTTGTTCCAAAGGAACTTTATTTCAAGAGGTTCATGAATTACTCAAAGATTATGATCACTCCCCCATAACCTAAAAAGTCCTCACTTCAGAGTCATTTTGACTCTAGAGAAACAGCAGCCTCTGAGAGGATAGGGACTACTCCTTGGACATTTGGATGGGGTCAGGCATCTAAGTACGAAGTTTATGTTATACTTACACTTTTCATCAATAGCTGGAATCCTCAGCGTGGCCACTGGAGACTCCCCAAGAGAATTGTAAGAAATCACATATACCCGGTAGGTCTTGCCTCCCTGATACAATTTAAGCTGCTGGTTAGTGGTGTTCATTGTCTCTGTGAGGTTAGTGTTGTTTTCTGGAAAGTACCATATGTTGTAGCCAAGAGTTTTCTCCAGGACCGGGGCTCCTTTTGCCTTCTGAACACAGAGGAAACAAAATTTATCACCAAAAGCAAAGAAAGAAAGGCATTGAGACAGTCATAAATGGTGGGAATCAGGGTGGGAGGTAATATTAACTATAAGGTGCTAAACTACAATCAGGTAATTACCCTTCCGGGATGCATAACATACCCTGTGCCAATAACAACTTTATCGAGATATAATTCACACACCAGAAACTTCACTTTTTTGAAGTGTACAACTCATTGGCTTTTAGTATATTCAGAGTTGTGTAATCATCACCACTATCTAATTTTAGTCCATTCTTTTTTAAGCAGCTCTAATTCTTAGAAAACTCTCCTACTGAAGCAAAAGGAAGACCAGCCCCCAGGCGAGGGGGAGGAGGGCATCGAAGTCCATCTCACCTACTTCACAGGTTGGCCTACTTGACCCACGTGGGTCTGGCCTCACGCGGTATGTGCCACTGTTTACTTTCCTACTTCAAAAATATGTTGACAGGGTTTCTCTGGTGACGCAGTGGTTAAGAATCCACCTGCCAATGCAGGGGACACGGGTTCGATCCTTGGTCCGGGAAGATCCCACATGCCACGGAGCAACTAAGTCTGTGGCCACAACTACTGAGCCTGCTTTCTAGAGCCTGTGAGCCACAACTACTGAAGTCCGCGCGCCTAGAGCCCGTGCTCCACAACAAGAGAAGCCACAGCAATGAGAAGCCCGCGCATCGCAACAAAGAGTACCCCCCCGCTCACCGCAACTAGAGAAAGCCTGTGCACAGCAATGAAGACCCAACGCAGCCAAAAATAGATGAGTATTACCTGAGAATTCTGGAGACACACCAAAGAGTTTTGGCATCTCACTGCTCTCCTCCCTCTCTTCTTTTCCCCAGCTCCCCACCTCCTCTCTCCTATTTCCTGGCTGTTTTTTCCCTCTGTTTGCCCTTTTCCTTTCCTGCTTCTTCCCCTCCTTTTCTGTCCTTTTTCTTACGATCTCCTCTCATCTCTTCCTCCTCGCTCATCTCCTCTGCATTACCCACCTGGCTCCTCCTTTGTTCCTCACTCCCCGTCCTCCATCCTACAAAGGACCCTTTTTCTATCCTTGCACGCCACTATCCCAGTACTCAGGAAGTCACTTGTGCAGTATATGTTGGCAGTAACTTCAGGACACACTAGTAAGCTCACCGCAAGCCAGTGCTCTTCTCCACTGTGGCAGTGGGGCTATATAATTTTACATTGCCTGCTAGTGGAGGCCAGCTAGTGACGGTCTTCTCCAGAAGGTCAAGGTGCCTCCTGCACTTACACTTTGTACCTGTCCCAAATGTTAACATTTCAGACCAAAGAAGAGGGGCCAGGGTCTGTAATGCACATTTAGGCCATCTACAAAATGACTTATAGGGCTTTTTGGAGGTGGGAAACCATTGTGAGATTTGGGGCATCAAAGCCTCTAGGGAAGGAAATTAAGGAGGTAAAACGCCAATAATCACAGTTCTTAGAGGTGTAAGAGACCAAGGCTTTTAAACAGAAATTGTAAATAAATAACCCAGAGGGAGGTCACCTTCCACAGCAACTGCACTGGCCTTCTTCCATCCACCTCAGCTAGTCCCAGGACTCGCCACAGATCCAGGCCATGTGGAGCTGTAAGGAACAAGAGTGAGGTGCTCAACACAGACCAGAGGGAGCTGCAGCAGGAGATGGTGAAATTAGCTAGGCTGCCTGTTTAGAAAATGCAGTTGGAAAGGATTTGCTTGAGGGAGGCAGCAGGAGTGAGGGGAGGAGTGGCGGGATGGCAACATTGCAACAATGTCTTCGTTTCGTGGCTGAAGGACTGGAATCAACCAAAGGTCAAAAGTAACTAGCAATCTATAAAATCAGTATCCTATATATAAATCACTCCTCCCCCCCCCCAATGAAAACGTTGGGATTTTCTTGTGTTGGAACACTACTATAATGTGGTGCAAAGCTTTGTACTTTGTGAAAAAATAAAATCACAATTATTTAGTGCAAAAATAAAAATAAAATAAAATAAAACTGCCCTTGGATCTGATGACTAAAGGTAACGTAAAATAAAACTACAATAGACCCCATCATAATATAATTTATCACTCAAATCTAGATTGGAATGTGACATCTCCTGTCCTCTAAGATATAACATTCACATACATTAAAGCTGGGAATGACACAGATAACTGATAAAGAGATTATATAGAGAGGAACCAAGATGGCGGAGTAGAAGGACATGCTCTCACTCCCTCTTGTAAGAACACCAGAATCACAACTAGCTGCTGGACAATCATCGACAGGAAGACACTGGAACTCACCAAAAAAGATACCCCACATCCAAAGATAAAGGAGAAGCCACAATGAGACGATAGGAGGGGCGCAATCACAGTAAAATCAAATCCCGTAACTGCTGGGTGGGTGACTCACAGACTGAAGAACACTTATACCACAGAAGTCCACCCACTGCAGTGTAGGTTCTGAGCCCCACGTCAAGCTTCCCAACCTGGGGGTCCGGCAACGGGAGGAGGAATTCCTAGAGAATCAGACGTTGAAGACTAGCGGGATTTGATTGCAGGACTTCGACAGAACTGGGGGAAACAGAGACTCCACTCTTGGAGGGCACACAGAAAGTAGTGTGTGCATCAGGACCCAGGGGAAGGAGCAGTGACACCAGGGGAAACTGAACCCAACCTACCTGCTAGTGTTGGAGGGTCTCCTGCAGAGGTGGGGGGTGGCTCTGTTTCACTGTGGGGACAAGGACACTGGCAGCAGAAGTTCTGGGAAGTACTCCTTCGCATGAGCCCTCCCAGAGTCTGTCATTAGCCCCACAAAGAGCCCAGGTAGGCTCCAGTGTTGGGTTGCCTCAGGCCAAACAACCAACAGGGAGGGAACCCAGCCCCACCCATCAGCAGTCAAGCGGATTAAAGTTTTACTGAGCTCTGCCCACCTGAGCAACAGTCAGCTCTACCCACCATCAGTCCCTCCTATCAGGAAACTTGCACAAGCCTCTTAGATAGCCTCATCCACCAGAGGGCAGACAGCAGAAGCAAGAAGAACTACAATCCTGCAGCCTGTGGAACAAAAACCACATTCACAGAAAGATAGACAAGATGAAAAGGCAGAGAGCTATGTACCAGATGAAGGAACAAGATAAAACCCCAGAAAAACAACTAAATGAAGTGGAGATAGGCAACCTTCCAGAAAAAGAATTCAGAATAATGATAGTGAAGATGATCCAGGACCTCGGAAAAAGAATGGAGGCAAAGATCGAGAAGATGCAAGAAATGTTTAACAAAGACCTAGAAGAATTAAAGAACAAACAGAGATGAACAATACAATAACTGAAATGAAAACTACACTAGAAGGAATCAAGAGCAGAATAACTGAGGCAGAAGAACGGATAAGTGACCTGGAAGACAGAATGGTGGAATTCACTGCTGCGGAACAGAATAAAGAAAAAAGAATGAAAAGAAATGAAGACAGCCTAAGAGACCTCTGGGGCAACATTAAACACAACAACATTCGCATTATAGGGGTCCCAGAAGGAGAAGAGAGAGAGAAAGGACCAGAGAAAATATTTGAAGAGATTATAGTCGAAAACATCCCTAACATGGGAAAGGAAAGAGCCACCCAAGTCCAGGAAGCGCAGAGAGTCCCATACAGGATAAATCCAAGGAGAAACATGCCGAGACACATAGTAATCAAACTGGCAAAAATTAAAGACAAAGAAAAATTATTGAAAGCAGCAAGGGAAAAATGACAAATAACATACAAGGGAACTCCCATAAGGTTAACAGCTGATTTCTCAGCAGAAACTCTACAAGCCAGAAGGGAGTGGCATGATATACTTAAAGTGATGAAAGGGAAGAACCTACAACCAAGATTACTCTACCGGGCAAGGATCTCATGCAGATTTGATGGAGAAATCAAAAGCTTTACAGACAAGCAAAAGCTAAGAGAATTCAGCACCACCAAACCAGCTTGACAACAAATGCTAAAGGAACTTCTCTAAGTGGGAAACACAAGAGAAGAAAACGACCTACAAAAACAAGCCCGAAACAATTAAGAAAATGGTCATAGGAACATACATATCGATAATTACCTTAAACGTGAATGGATTAAATGCTCCAACCAAAAGACACAGGCTTGCTGAATGGATACAAAAACAAGACCCATACATATGCTGTCTACAAGAGACCCACTTCAGACCTAGGGACACATACAGACTGAAAGTGAGGGGGTGGAAAAAGATATTCCATGCAAATGGAAATCAGAAGAAAGCTGGAGTAGCAATACTCATATCAGACAAAATAGACTTTAAAATAAAGACTGTTACAAGAGACAAGGAAGGACACTACATAATGATCAAGGGATCAATCCAAGAAAAAGATATAACAATTATAAATATATATGCACCCAACATAGGAGCACCTCAATACACAAGGCAACTGCTAACAGCTATAAAAGAGGAAATCGACACCAACACAGGAAATCGACACTAACACAATAATAGTGGGGGACTTTAACACCTCACTTACACCAATGGAAAGATCATCCAAAATGAAAATAAATAAGGAAACAGAAGCTTTAAATGACACAATAGACCAGATAGATTTAATTGGTATTTATAGGACATTCCATCCAAAAACAGCAGATTACACTTCCTTCTCAAGTGCACACGGAACATTCTTCAGGATAGATCATATCTTGGGTCACAAATCAAGCCTCAGTAAATTTAAGAAAATTGAAATCATATCAAGCATCCTTTCTGACCACAATGCTATGAGACTGGAAATGAATTACAGGGAAAAAAATGTAAAAAACACAAACACATGGAGGCTAAATAATACGTTACTAAATAACCAAGAGATCACTGAAGAAATCAAAGAGGAAATCAAAAAATACCTAGAGACAAATGACAATGAATACACGACGATCCAAAACCTATGGGATGCAGCAAAAGCAGTTATAAGAGGGAAGTTTATAGCTATACAAGCCTACCTCAAGAAACAAGAAAAATCTCAAATAAACAATCTAACCTTACACCTAAAGGAACTAGAGAAAGAAGAACAAACAAAACCCAAAGTTAGCAGAAGGAAAGAAATCATAAAGATCAGAGCAGAAATAAATGAAATAAAAACAAAGAAAACAATAGCAAAGATCAATAAAACTAAAAGCTGGTTCTTTGAGAAGATAAACAAAATTGATAAACCATTAGCCAGTCTCATCAAGAAAAGAGGGAGAGGACTCAAATTAGTAAAATTAGAAATGAAAAAGGAGAAGTTACAACAGACACCACAGAAATACACAGCATCCTAAGAGACTACTACAAGCAACTCTATGCCAATAAAATGGACAACCTGGAAGAAATGGACAAATTCTTAGAAAGGTATAACCTTCCAAGACTGAACCAGGAAGAAATAGAAAATATGAACAGACCAATCACAAGTAATGAAATTGAAACTGTGATTAAAAATCTTCCAACAAAGAAAAGTCCAGGACCAGATGGCTTCACAGGTGAATTCTATCAAACATTTAGAGAATAGCTAACACTCATCCTTCTCAAACTCTTCCAAAACATTGCAGAGCAAGGAACACTCCCAAACTCATTCCACGAGGCCACCATCACCCTGATACCAAAACTACACAAAAAAAGAAAATTATAGGCCAATATCATTGATGAACATAGATGCAAAAATCCTTAACAAAATACTAGCAAACAGAATCCAACAACACATTAAAAGGATCATACACCATGATCAACTGGGGTTTACCCCAGGAATGCAAGGAATCTTCAATATATGCAAATCAATCAATGTGATACACCATATTAACAAACTGAAGGATGAAAACAATATGATCATCCCAATAGATGCAGAAAAAGCTTTTGACAAAATTCAACACCAATTTATGGTAAAAAACTCTCCAGAAAGTAGGCATAGAGGGAACCTACCTCAACATAATAAAGGCCATATATGACAAACCCACAGCAAACATCATTCTCAGTGGTGAAAAACTGAAACCATTTCCTCTAAGATCAGGAAGAGGACAAGGTTGCCCACTCTCACCATTATTATTCAACGTAGTTTTGGAAGCCCTAGCCACAGCAATCAGAGAAGAAAAAGAAATAAGAGGAATCCAAATAGGAAAAGAAGTAAAACGGTTGCTGTTTGCAGATGACATGATACTATACATAGAGAATCCTAAACATGCTACCAGAAAACTACTAGAGCTAATCAACGAATTTGGTAAAGTAGCAGGATACAAAATTAATGCACAGAAATCTCTTGCATTCCTATACACTAATGATGAAAAATCTGAAAGAGAAATTAAGGAAACACTCCCATTTACCACTGCAACAAAAAGACTAAAATACCTAGGAATAAACCTACCTAAGGAGACAAAAGACCTGTATGCAGAAAACTATAATACACTGATTAAAGAAATTAAAGATGATACAAACAGATGGAGAGATATACCATGTTCTTGGATTGGAAGAATCAACATTGTGGAAATGACTATACTACCCAAAGCAATCTACAGATTCAGTGCAATCTCTGTAAAACTACCAATGGCATTTTTCACAGAACTAGAACAAAAAATTTCACAATTTGTATGGAAACACAAAAGACCCCAAATAGCCAAAGTAATCTTCAGAAAGAAAAACGGAGCTGGAGGAATCAGGCTCCCTGATTTCAGACTATACTACAAAGCAACAGTAATCAAGACAATATGGTACTGGCACAGTAATAGAAATATGTATCAATGGAACAGGATAGAAAGCCCAGAGATAAACCCACGCACATATGGTCACCTTATCTTTGATAAAGGAGGCAAGAACATATAATTGAGAAAAGACAGCCTCTTCAATAAGTGGTGCTGGGAAAACTGGACAGCTACATGTAAAAGAATGAAATTAGAACACTCTAACACCATACACAAAAAAACCCTCAAAATGGATTAAAGACCTAAATATAAGGCCAGACACTATAAAAGTCTTAGAGGAAAACATAGGCAGAACACTCTATGACATAAATCACAGCAAGATCCTTTTTGACCCACCTCCTAGAGAAAGGGAAATAAAAACAAAAATAAACAAATGGGACCTAATGAAACTTAAAAGCTTTTGCACAGCAAAGGAAACCATAAACAAGACGAAAATACAACCCTCAGAATGGGAGAAAATATTTGCTAATGAAGCAACTGCCAAAGGATTCATCTCCAAAATATACAAGCAGCTCATGCAGCTCAATATCAAAAAAACAAAAAACCCAATCCAAAAATGGGCAGAAGACCTAAATAGACATTTCTCCAAAGAAGAGATACAGATTGCCAACAAACACATGAAAGGATGCTCAACATCACTAATCATTAGAGAAATGCAAATCAAAACTACAATGAGGTATCACCTCACACCAGTCAGAATGGCCATCATCAAAATATCTACAAACAATTAATGCCGGAGAGGGTGTGGAGAAAAGGGAACCCTTTTGCACTGTTGGTGGGAATGTAAATTGATACAGCCACTATGGAGAACAGTATGGAGGTTCCTTAAAAAACTAAAAATAGAACTACCAAATGACCCAGCACTCCCACTACTGGGCATATACCCTGAGAAAACCATAATTCAAAAAGAGTCATGTGGGCTTCCCTGGTGGCGCAGTGGTTGAGAATCTGCCTGCCGATGCAGGGGACACGGGTTCGAGCCCTGGTCTGGGAAGATCCCACATGCCGCGGAGCAACTAGGCCCGTGAGCCACAATTACTGAGCCTGCGCGTCTGGAGCCTGTGCTCCGCAACAAGAGAGGCCGCGATAGTGAGAGGCCCGCGCACCGCGATGAAGAGTGGCCCCCACTTGCCGCAACTAGAGAAAGCCCTTGCACAGAGACGAAGACCCAACACAGCCATAAATAAATAAATAAATAAATAAATAAATAAATAAATAAACCCAAAGTTTAAAAAAAAAAAAAAAGAGTCATGTACCACAATGTTCATTGCAGCTCTATTTACAATAGTCAGGACATGAAAGCAACCTAAGTGTCCATCGACAGATGAATGGAAAAAGAAGATGTGGCACATATCTGAGTAATGGAATATTACTCAGCCATAAAAAGAAACGAAATTGAGTTATTTGTAGTGAGGTGGATGGACCTAGAGTCTGTCATACCGAGTGAAGTAAGTCAGAAAGAGAAAAATGAATACTGTATGCTAACACATATATATGGAATCTAAAAAAAGAAAAAAGAAAAAAGAAAAAAAAAGGTTCTGAAGAACCTAGGGGCAGGACAGGAATAAAGATGCAGATGTAGAGAATGGACTTGAGGACACAGGGAGGGGGAAGGGTAAGCTGGGACAAAGTGAGAGAGTAGCACTGACATATATACACTACCAAATGTAAAATAGATAGCTAGTGGGAAGCAGCTGCATTGCACAGGCAGATGAGCTCGGTACTTTGTTACCACCTAGAGGGGTGATATAGGGAGGGTGGGCGGGAGATGCAAGAGGGAGGGGATATGGGGACATATGTATACATATAGCTGATTCACTTTGTTATACAGCAGAAACTAACACAACAATAATTGTAAAGTAATTATACTCCAATAAAGACGTTAAAAAAAAACAAAAACAGGAGTACTGGCAGTACTCCTCAAGACTGCCAAGGTCATGAGAAATAAGGAAAACTAAAAAACTGTCACCGACCAGAAGCGACTATGGAGACATGACAGTTCAATGCAATATGCTATCCTGAATTAGATCCTGGAACAGAAAGAGAACATTAAGGAAAAACTAGTGAAATCCAAATAAAGTCTGGAATTTACTTGATAGTCATGTGCTAGTATCAGTTTCTTAGTTTTGTCAAATATACTATGGTATTATAAAATAGTAACAATGAGGGAAACTGGATGAGGGGTATATAAGAATTCTCTACACTATGTTCACAATATTTGTGTAAATTTAAAATTAAAACAGAATGTTTATTTTTTAAACACGGACAACTGAAGTCTAGATTTGCCCCTCTCACACATCTATCCTTCACCCACTTCTTAAGAAAAAACATATAACCATATTTCTACATTTCTAAAAATAACTATTTCCCCTATTTTTAGAAATAAGGAGAAATAGTCATAGCTTTCCTGTAAGAAAGATAAGGAGAATGTTCTTGCTTATCAGAGAATTTCCCACATGCAAAAGGAATATTTTTCAAAATTAAAAAGCTGTTCTTGATATCCCTTCTTCCCTCTATGCTCATTATTACTTTGGTACTGTTGTAAAGTTAGTGTTTGTTCTGAAAAATGTCTTGAAATAAAAGAAGGGCAAGGCTGAGACCAAGGGAAGAATAGTCTAGAAGGGAAGTAGTGTGGAAATTGGAGTCAGTTATGTAGGAAATTATTAAGTGAAACATGGTAAGAGAAGACAAAGATCCAAGATCGAAAAAGACAAGTCGAGGGGAAAGGTATCATGATGCTCATAAGCAGAACTTTAAATTGGATAACTGGGAGCAACTGTTGATTTCTGAGCTGGCCAAAAGAGGCTGAATGAGACAGAGAGACACAAGCCTACCTGCCTGTATTATCTACAAAGCTCTGGAGTGCCACATGTGTAACTCCAGGGAGCTGCAGGGCAGGCCAGGCCAGGCCAGAGGTCTGGAAGACATTCTCATTATCTCCAGATCACAACTGCCTTCTGGGTGACCCCCCATTACTACATGTTATGGGCTGAATTATGTCCCTCCCCTCAAAACTCACATCTCTCTGCCAGTACCTCAGAAGGTGACTACATTTGGAAATAGGGCATTTAAGGAGGTATTAATTAAAATGAGGCCATTAAAGTGGGCCCTAATTCAATCTGACTGGTGCCCTTATAAGAGGGGATTAAGATACACAGACAGATGACCATGTGAAGAGGTAGCAAGAGGATGGTTATCCACAAGCCAAGGAGAGAGGTGTCAGAGAAAATCAACTCTGTAGGCACCCTGACCTTGGACTTCCAGTCTCCAGAATTGTGAGAAAATAAACTTCTGTTGTTCAGGCTACCCAGTCTGTGGTATTTTGTTATGGCAGCCTGAGCAGACTAGTACGTATACTACATGTCTTCTCTACTTCCCCAGTGCCCAATCCCCACTTCTTTTAATCTGGTCTTAATTTTATTTTACCATAATATGTGATCAAAGTAATACATCTTAGATCTGCAAGGTATTGTATGGGTATTAGGCCCATAGCCTTGAGTTGGACCATTGTAGGTATATGGTGTTTCGTTTCCCTTTTTATCCTTGAAATTTACGGCAAATGGTGTGAAAATGGTATGTATTTTTTTATGTGTGTGTCTTATATGAAACCAATGCACTTAACACAGAAATTATCAAGATAAGCACCTACCATTACCCTAAAACAGTGAATCTTGATCTTTTGGAGGGTTGTAGCTCCCCTTGAAAATATGATAGACCATCTTGCAAAATTTGCACTTGCATAAATATATATCAACATGCACAAAGACCCCCACGCAAATTCAGGGAGCCCACAAATCTCCCAGTGTCCATCCACGTGTGCCTATGTCCAGGTGTCGTCCCTTTGTTCTCAAGTTAACAATTCTTATCAAAAGAAGGCAAAAAGAATCACATAATCCATAAAAGGGCACAGGCTGACCTACCTGCCAGGCCAAATTCGCAGAGTAGAGGGAGCATCCACAGTGTCCAGCCCCACATTGTCCCCAAGTTAATGCAGGGAGGCTGGGAAGAAAACTGAAAATATCATCAGTCAAGAATGAGTTTGCTTCCTATCTCTTTTCAACAACTCTATTTCCAGTGACAAACAGATTCTGGGAATTTTGAGGAAAGGTATTTTATTTTATATATTTTATATTACATTTTATTTTGTTTTATTTATTTATTTGGTTATCATCACCCAGATCCCTTCATAATTACTCCATTAACCCCAGTCAACATTTTATTTAGTCCACAAGTCATTCTACTGTATAATACAGGAAGTGCCCCAGCCACCAAGAATACACTCCAGAAAGAGTACAGTCCTCCAGCTTCTGCTTCAGTTCCTGAGCACTCCAGCCAAATGGGACATCTCATAATTTCCCAAAAGCACCCTGCGATTTCACATCTCCACACTTTGTCCGTGTGGTTCCTTCTGCCTAGAATGTCATTTCCTCCTTATTCCTAAAAATTAATCCATCCTTCCAGACTCAGCTCAGGGGTAACCTCTAAACGCCTTCCTTGAACTCCCAGATGGACTCGGCCAGCCAGTCCTCCCCTGTGTCCCACCCACCCTCCATGCCATCTGTACTGTGGCACACGGCACACAGAATGGCGTTTAGTAGTTTATCTGTTGGCTTCTCTACAGATAGGGAGCTTCTGAAGAGTGGAGCTTCTCTAATTCCTCTATGAAGCCTTAGTGTTGAAGGCAGTGCCTGGTATATGGCAGACATTCACTACTGTTCATGGAATAATTAGCATAAAAGACTATTGGCTCCTCATCTCATCCCAGATGAGATGGTGAGATAGTCTAAGGATAAAGCCGATGTAAAAGCAATACCTCCCTTTCAGGAAGAAATAAATGATGCTACATTTTCAGCTGACATATCATCATAGGGGGGAAAAAAGGGAGAGTTCTCAACAAAATAAATCATTTTAGAAAAAATCCCATGCAGCATTTCTGGACAAGACCACATGGATAACATTTTCTCACACACAAACCAAGTGAAATACCTAATTGAAAATGCCTAAGGCAAAATAATGCAGAATGAGAACTTGGATCCATAATAATAAAAGTACCATCATGAAACAATAAGAGACTGGTTACATAACAGCAATAGTTAATGCCCGTTATTCAAGAGCTATAGCTAGTCTCTCCAAAAATAACCGTTTTGATTGAAATGAATATAAAACTTAAAGGGAAAATTTTTAAAGTTTTTCAGTGAAGAATAAATGTGTTCTTTGAAAATTAATTATAACGGTAATAGCATTTTTTTTTTTTGGCCACATGGCATGTGGGATCTTAGTTCCCCAAGCAGGGATCGAACCCGTGCCCCCTGCAGTGGAAGCGTGGAGTCCTAACCACTGGACCGCCAGGGAATTCCCAGTAATGGTATTTTTAACGTCTAACTATTTACAATGTTGTCTTAATTTTCTCCAATTCTTAGCCAAAAGACATGCCTTTACAAGTTCTAAAAGCATATTGGAAAGGGAGGGAGGCCCAACCATGTAGGCTGACATTCTCAGTAATTGAATAAATAAATAATTATGGGTGCTAAAGCTCAAACTGTTATTCCAATACAGGATTTTGCATTTAAAACTCTTATCAATATTAAATATTGAATATTTTTATGTATATAAAATATTTTAATTAATTGTAGTTATTGCTTGCTTCCTTTATAGTGAGAATACTCACCTATTATCTGTGAATTTTTTTTAGGCCTTAAGAATAAGCAACAGGGCTTCCTTGGTGGCTCAGTGGTTAAGAATCCACCTGCCAATGCAGGGGACACGGGTCCGAGCCCTGGTCCGGGAAGATACCACATGCCACAGAGCAACTAAGCCCATGCGCCACAACTACTGAGCCTGCGCTCTAGAGCCCGTGAGCCGCAACTATTGAGCCCACATGCCACAACTCCTGAAGCCCATGTGCCACAACTACTGAAGTCCACGCGCCTAGAGCCCGTGCTCTGCAACAAGAGAAGCCACCGCAATGAGAAGCCCGCGCACCACAAGGAAGAGTAGTCCCCGCTCACCGCAACTAGAGAAAGCCCACACGCAGCAACAAAGACCCAACGCAGCCAAAAATAAATAAATAAATAAATTTAAAGGGGAAACAAAGAAAGAAAAAGCAACAGTACTAAGTTATACCCAGAGACAAAGCTGGAAAAATTGCAGAAGAAAAAAGGCTTGAGAACAAGTGATCTACTTGCAGAGACAGAAGCATGGACAGTAATAGAAAATATCACCTGGTAAGTGTTGTAATTACAGTAGTACAAGGAGAGCACAGAGTGTCCATGGAGAGGAAAGAGCTGACGACTGGGGAAAGCCAACAAGCGTTGCTAGGATGATGATAACGCCTGTTTGTCCTCCAGTGCCTTTTCCACTTCCCCTCACACAGCAGAGAACCACCACACGTGACTGCTTGCTGGTAGTAAATGCGAACAAATGTGAGGTGCCTCCCAGGAACTCAGAAATAAGTTCAGTTGAGAGTTCAACCAGCAAAATCTGTGCACAAAGGCTATCCTAGTTAACTGTGGGAGTACATCAAGAATGTATTGGTAAAAGGGTAATTGAAGAACTTGAATTCACTCCAAACTCCATCCAAGGAAGCCTGGGTATAAACTCAAGAGATTTGGATCTGGAAAATCAACATTGCCATTTAGCTGCATGAATCTATTCAACTAATTGTATCCTAAATGGAAGAAGATTTTGGGAACAGAAAAGAGAGGTCACCACAGAATGTAAAACATTGATGGTTAAAGAAGACAAAAGTTGGCAGTGTTCATCCAGTACGATCCGTGGGAGGAAATGATGAAGTTTTCTGTTGCTGGAGCAATATACAGTTGACCTTGAAAAATGTGGGCTTTAGGGCCGCTGGTTCTCCACACAGTCAGAAATCCACTCACATAACTTCCGTCCATATACGTGATTCCTCCCCATCCAAGGTTCCGCATCCTTGGATTCAACCAACCACGAATAGTGTAGTACTATAGTATTTACCATTGAAAAACAGTCTGTGTATAAGTGGACCCACACATTTCAAACCCATGTTGTTCAAGCGTCAGCTATACTCTATAAGAGGGCAACTTTATAGACCTCAGACTTCACCACAGCCTTGATGAAATATACCTCAAAACCCAAAATCTCCATGATTGCTCTGATTCTATGAAGCCTTTTCTGATTACTAATTTAGCAGAAGGGGAGACCCTGAACAAGGGATATAAGCCCTCTAGTCATTAGAAAAGACTATCCCGCCTTTGTTTAAATATATCAGTCTCATGAAGTCTTACATGAGGTGAATCAGCCCCCCCAAATCTGAGCAATTCTGGGTGCAGCAAGACTATGGGCTATAGAAAATTCACAAAGATTATCCTGTGCTCTTAAGGAGAACCATCAAACCATTTCCTTCATTGCCTGGGTTATCAGCCCTAAACTTTTAAAATGCAGCAGCTTTGAATAACTGGTCTTCACTAAGAGGGCACTTACTAGAAATACACAGTTTCTCATTAGTGGTGCCCCATTTGAATACAGCATTTAATGGAGTCCTGGAATTCTCAAACAACACTATGAATATTCCATGCTGAACCAAAGGACTCTTAGAATATAAAGTGATGCCACTTAAGTAATTTGTGGTGTCTTATCTTCAGAGTCGGAGCTACTGTTTGGAGTAGAATGACTGGAAATAAATCCAAGTAATTACTGCTGGCTATAGCAGTGGCTGGAGACAAGGTAAGAGGGAGAAAACAAAGGAAGAGACACTGCCCCTGCCAGTTGACGTTAAATTATCCCTGCCTCCCCACATTCTGTCTCATATGACCGAAGCAAAAGCAATAGCACGGCTGTTCTACTCTCTAGCAAGCTCCCATTACACACACAAACACCCCCCCTACCTCGGCTGTCCTTTGGCAATTCAGTTCCCTCTCAAGGATGTGTCCTGGATGCTGTTTTATCTGATTTCACTTGTACAAAAATGTATCACTATGTGATTTTTCCCAGGGCTGACCTTACTTTCATTCATTCATTCATTCATTCATACATTCACTCAATTAATGTATGTTGATACTCATACTGTGCCACAAACTATGCGGAGTGTGGGATTGGGCTTTAAAGGATGAGCAAAGGAGTAAATTCTAGGGAGAGCAATACACTTTTACGTTGAATCATACAAAACTGCTATTTTCATAAGTCTAAAACAGTCAAATATTGGCAATTTCAGCCTAATAAATAGTACTATCCTTTCTTTTTGGATTATGTACCTTGCCCAAAATGAGATTAAGAGCTATCAACATGGTGACTATAGTTGGTAATACTGTATCGTATATTTGAAAGTTGCTACAACAGATTTTTTTTAAGATTTTTTTTTTGATGTGGACCATTTTTAAAGTCTTTATTGAATTTGTTACAATATTGCTTCTGTTTTGTGTTTTGGTTGTGGCCGTGAGGCATGTGGGATCTTAGCTCCCCGACCAGGG
Source organism: Eubalaena glacialis (assembly GCF_028564815.1). Lineage (NCBI taxonomy): Eukaryota > Metazoa > Chordata > Mammalia > Artiodactyla > Balaenidae > Eubalaena > Eubalaena glacialis. The sequence continues at coordinate 43,290,026 of NC_083719.1, read as the reverse complement.
ATCGAACCCGCACCCCCAGCATTGGAAGGTGAAGTCTTAACCACTGGACTGCCAGGGAGGTCCCATGACAGTAGATCTTAAAAGTTCTCATTACAAGAAAAAAATTCTGTAACTATGTATAGTGATGGATGTTAACTAGACTTATTGTGGTGATCATTTCAAAATATATATAGATATCAAATCATTATGTTGTACATCTGAAACTAATATAAGTCAATTATATCTCAATTATTTTTAAAAAGAACTGTCAGATAACTACATTCAATTTCAAAGTCTATAAACCCATTTGAGGTTCAGGGTGCTTTCATACAATGAACATTTTGAGAAAGCCAACAGCAAGATTGGCAAAAACACAACCATGATACGATAGTGAGAGTCTACAAAGTGCTGATTACATTACAAATTACATCTGTCCCTCTTAAAATCTCTGCAGAGTTGGTATTATTATCTCCACTTTACAGATATGGAAGTTGAAGCTCAGCAATATTATGTAATTAGTCCAAAAATCTTATAGTTTGTAAATGGCTTAGCTGGATTTGAACCTATGATTATCTTATTCCAAAGCCTAGACTCTTTCCACCAAAATTAAGCAGTAACTATTAGTGATTTACTCTCCCTCAGTCCTCCTGCCACAAAACACCAATACACACAAGGACTTTCCTCTGAACCTCCTAGGTCTAATTTTCTATAGCCTAGAGTTTCCAGAAAGATAAATCCATTATGTTCATATATTTTCCCCAGCCCCTGACCACTGTCCTCCATGATTTCCCACTCCAGTCCCAGCATTTTAAAATATTTACTGCCAAAAGATTAGATTCCCTGTAACCATCAACAACCAGTCTAAGGGGCAATTCTAAGGTGAATTCTGACCCATAATTTTACTGAAGAAGGCAGAAAAACACCCTTACATAATAGAAGAAGAGACCTAATCTGCAAGTGTTTGGGTTATCAAACTCTGCAACACTCACCTCCCTGTATCAGATGGTGTCCCACAGATGTCCAGCTGGTTCAAAGGATCTAAATCAAAGGTCTCTGTCCCCTACAGCACAAGTGAGAACAGGGAGGGTGGTCTGTAATTTATCCATATAGAGCTATGTGAATATTTCCTCTCTGGTTGTCCAGGGGCTTTTCCTTTGCTTTTAAGCCCAGCCCAAGCCAGGGTGGCACTTAACCCACTTATGCTGGGAAGTAGAGTGCATTATTGTAACTTAAAAAAAATCACTTCTGTGAGACCACTCAACTTTACAGGAAAAGTGTCACCTGAAAGTGCCATAAAAGAACTAAAAGGAGGGCTTCCCTGGTGGCGCAGTGGTTGAGAATCTGCCTGCCAATGCAGGAGACATGGGTTCGAGCCCTGGTCTGGGAAGATCCCACATGCCACGGAGCAACTAGGCCCGTGAGCCACAAGTACTGAGCCTGCGCGTCTGGAGCTTGTGCTCCACAACAAGAGAGGCCGCGAGAGTGAGAGGCCCGCGCACCGCGATGAAGAGTGGCCCCCGCTCGCCACAACTAGAAAGCCCTCGCACAGAAACGAAGACCCAACACAGCCAAAAATAAATAAATAAATAAGCTTTCATTTAAAAAAAAAAAAAAATTTATAAAAAAAAAAAACTAAAAGGAATGACTAAATTTCAAATTTTCTGTTCAGGGGAAGTCCTTACAAATGTGGTAATGGGTGAAATGCTAAGAGTATGTTTAGCTTGAAAGAGGACTATATCATCATGCAATCATCTTTAAACAAAGAAGGAGATGAAGGAGAGAAAATAACGGTAGCTAACTTGGAAAGAGGTTTATAATTCCTAAGTATGTATTAAGCATACTAAACTGAGAGGCCAGAGCCCAGCTAAACTACTAACTTAGTGGCTTATTATGATAACTAAAAATATATGGAGTTCTTACTATGTGTCAGGCACTGTACTAAGAACTTGAAATTAATTATCTCAATCCTCACAACAATTCTATGATATCAGTGGTATTTTTATTCCCATTTTACAGATGAGGAAACTGAGGCCAAACAATTAAGAAATGTACAAAGCAAGTAGTAGAGCCAGGAATTGAACCAAGACAGCCTGATTCTCAGTTTCCTATAAATCAAAGGGTTAAATCTGATGAGTTCTGGGGTCACTTTGGGCATTATAATTTTACAACCTTTTGTAACTGACTGACAAAATCATAAAGAAATCTTTCTCTAGGGAAGAGATTATGATGCAAAAGGAAAGAAACCCAACCTAAGCTTTAAAACAAGGTATGCTCTCCAGCGTCATATGTCTTATTTTAAACCTATTTCCCATCTTCCTTAGGCAATGTTCTGCTAAGTAGAAAAGTTTAGCAGAAATAAGGAGGGGAAAGAGAGGTGGTCTTTTACCTAGTAAACTATAAGTATGAGATACTAAACATCCATTATAATGTACTAACTAGGATAGCTAAATTTTTGCATAAAAATAGCAACCAATACTTAGTAAACCTATTATATGTATAACACCTGACTAATGGTGTTATGTATGAAGTAAAATTCTGGTTACCACATGGTTTATTGAATATATGTATTTATCTCTGTTCTATCAGGTAACTCCACAAAAATTATGGTAAAGGTAGAGGAAAGCTACAGAGCCACAAAACAAAACAAATGGGAGAAGAGACAACAAGTCATGGCGATAAGAGAGGTCAACAAATTTTTGGAATATGAGAAGTGAATCAAGTGGCAACTGAATTGGGAAAGATGAGAAAGCTGAAACCTAAAAACACCTAAAAGGGAGGCCACCAAGAAGCAAGAAGCCTGTGCTGTAAATTTCATAACGGTCAATTGAGACACCAGATGGGTACAATCCACCCTCATTATCCATGGATTCGTATCTGCAAATTCGCCTACTCTCTAAGATTTACTTTGTGTCCCCAAAATCAACACCTCAGCTGTATCATGGTCATTCACAGACACGAGCAGTGGTGAAAACCTTGAGTCGCTGGAAGCACACATTCCCAGCTGAGGCTGAACAAGGCAACACTGCTCTCGTACTGTACACATGTCCTTTTTTTTTTTTTTTTTTTTTTAAAGATTTATTTATTGATTGATTGATTGCTATGTTGGGTCTTCGTTTCTGTGCTAGGGCTTTCTGTAGTTGCGGCAAGCGGGGGCCACTCTTCATCGCGGTGCGCAGGCCTCTCACTATTGTGGCCTCTCATTTTGCAGAGCACAGGCTCCAGACGCGCAGGCTCAGTAGTTGTGGCTCATGGGCTTAGTTGCTCCGCGGCATGTGGGATCTTCCCAGACCAGGACGCGAACCCGTGTCCTCTGCATTAGCAGGCAGATTCTCAACCACTGCGCCACCAGGGAAGCCCCACATGTCCTTTTCATGGTCGACTTAGTGCCACAGTTTTCACATTTTTGTGCTTTTTGATGATGATTCTGTTTAAAATGGCCCCCAAGCATAGCGCTGAAGTGCTGTCTAGTGGTCCTAAGCAGAAGGCTGTGATGTGTCTGACAGAAAATATATGTGTTAGATAAGCTTTGTCAGGCATGAGACACTGACAAAGCTTACACTGCTACAGTGTGTAAAACTTACACGACACATACACTGCTGTTGGCTGTGACTTCAAGGTTGATGCACCAACAATATATATTATGTTAGTTGTCTTTAAATGGAAACACGTATGAAACAAGGTTATGTACTGAATAGCTGGCAAACATGTTGTGACCAGAGGCTCACAGGGACTCAACCCTGTGTTTCCCCTAGGGAGAAGTGTTCGGTATTCACTAATTCAGTGTTCACAGTGACTTCATGGAATACAATTACTGCAAATAACATGTACAATAGGGAAGATAAATGTGAACTGAAGGAGGAGGGCAAATTGGACCTGCAGGGGCCACTGAAGCTATGTCAGCAGGAATTTGTTGATAAGGGCTAAAGTAGATCTGAGCATGTAACAGAGAGCATGGGACAGAGCACATATCAGGTAGCACTGGCTAGAATGGGTAATTAATATACTTGAAGAAAGTAACACTGAGGTTGGAGGGGGAGAGAAGAAATCCACGCCTTGCAGCCTTTCAACTCGATTCCACAAACATAATTCAATGTTAGGTCCTGTGCTTGACTCTGTGGAAACAAAGTTGAGAAAAGCAGAGGCCCCAACCAGGAAAAGTTCACAACTTAGGTAGGAAAACAGACTTGTAAACAAGGTGCTATAAAGCAAAGTAGCAAGTGCTGTCAAAGGTGTGTATAAAGTGCTACAGGAAATGAGAAAGAGGAGCCGTTAATTCTGCTCTAAGGGAAATGTATACCAGAAAGTAATTAAGAGAAAGGGACATTTTAGTGGTACATTGAAAGTAAATGTACAAAATTATAAAATAACAAATATTCCTGGTAGAGATGTATAAGAGCGTGACATTTACGGCACCTGGGATGGGGCCTAGAAGACATTCTGGTAGCCCTTGACTATACCTCCTTCAGTGAGTCAAATAGTGGACCCTCGGAAGTTAAGTCCACCCAGAACTCACAATATGACCTTATCTGGAATAAGGGTCATTGCAGATGTAATTAAGGTAAGGATCTCTAAAAGTGACCATCCTGGATTAGGTGGGCCCTAAAGCCAGTGACCAGTATCTTTATAAGAGACAGAAAAGGAGAGTCAAACACAGAGAGACACAAGAGGAAAGCTATGTGACTACAGAAGCAGAGATTGGAGTGATGCATCTGCAAGTCAAAGGACACCAAGGATTGCGAAGCCACCAGAAGCTAAGAAAGAGGTATGGAACAGATTCTCCCTCAGAGCCTGCAGAGGGAACCAATCCTGCTGAAAGCTCGATTTTGGACTTTTGGCCCCCAGACTGTGAGAGAATAAATATCTATCGTTGTTACCCACCAAGTTTGTGCTAATTTGTTACAATAGCTCAAAGAAATGAATATACCTTCCTATCTCAGGTTTCATGTGATTCATAGGCCAGGCTGACCCATCAGATTCTCCCCCCTGGGAATGTGGAACTGAGTGAGCTAGATGGTGGTGGACAATGGGACTGTCAGGTCATGGGTGCTGGCAGCCATGTTTTAGATGTGTAAGAAAGAAGGGTTAAGAAGGGAGTGAAGAAAAGCAAAGAGAGAAGCAAAGGTGAGAGTCCATGTGATAACAGACAGATCGATAATCGACTTCCCAGCTGCTTGTGTGGAACACATGAGACCTGGTGTATTCCCTGCCTGAGGATGTCCCTGACATTTCCTGTTATATAACTGAAATAATCTGCTGCTGACTGAAGTTAGATTGAACCAGTTTTTGTTCCTTGCAACCAAATGAGCCCCAATTTAACAATGATGCTTGGAGTAATTTGGTTTTAAGAAAATATAAGGTGGTGGAAATAAAATCGTAATATCTAAACCGATGGATTCAAAGTGTAAACTGATCAGGAAAGAAAAGGTTACAGTTGGGAAATGTTAGCAGTGAAAAGGCTCTCTGAATAGAAAGCAAACACATTTTCTTTTATAATGTAGCATGATTGTTTCAGGCCCCAGACTAGATATTCACATCAGGGGAGAAGATGAAAAAGGAGAGAGTATCAAACGCTCTGGAGACTTAACAAGCACAGCTCTCCTGACCCCAATTTACATGTCTCCACAGGGTAGGTCTTGTGGTCCCTCTGCCTTGGATCAGGGCTGAATATCTTATATGCCAGATTAATTACTTGATTCTTTCGATCTCTAAACATCTATTAGCATCTACTATGTACTCAATTCTAAAACTTAAACATCAATAAATAGTATTTACAATATTGATGATATAATCAGTAACCACAGCAAAATCAAATAGTGCTTTGCACACATAGAAAAAGAAATGTAACCCCATGGCCCTTGAACTGTAATGCTAGATTATGTTTCAAGAATGAAAGTCAATTGGATTATCTTTTTCTAAACTCTAATGATTCCTCAAAATTATGCCACTTTTTTTCTTCCTATTTGGACAATGACTCTCTAGTAGAACTTTTTATTTTTCCTGAAGTTTTTGTTTTCTATTTTCTTGTTGACATGAGGGGCCTATACTTTCATCTAATACTAAAATCGTTCAAATTCTTCATCACACATTTTCTCAAAGTAAATCCATTTTCTCTTTGAAGAGTCTTCTCGGAGCAGGCTGCAATGGAGTATATGCAACAGGAGGAGTATATGGGAAATGAGGAAGCAGCATGACTCTTGAAAGAAGCTTAACTCTGAAATGAAGGCTGCAAAAAAAAAGGATACATTTGTGGTATGCATAGCAGAGTGCTGTGGATGTGTCTATTTGTCCTCTTAGAATTAAGAATGGGCTTGAAAGTAGATGTGCTTGTAGATTGGAGCCCTTTCCCCCTGACAGCCCCACTTAAATAGGAGAAATGGCCATCTGCTAAGAGAATGGATCTAAGGACAGTAATTACATTTGGAATAGCTAATGACAGGAATGTACTAGGGACTAGATCTTGCTGAGGATAAGGACAGCTGAGTGGTATCCAGGATCCTACATAACTGAGAAATGAAACATTCTTATTCTCAGATACTCATTGCTAAAAAATAACTTCATATTTCTATGGCACTCATCTAAAAACTTCAGCTCTTTGATACTATCTCAAGAGACAAGAACTATGGTGTTAAATCAAAGAATATTTTCCTGGCACAGCACAAAAAGAGGTTATAAACCTGTTACCATTTCTTTAAACTCCTAACTCCCTCCCTCTTCCTGCTTTAATAATTATAGTGGAAGGTAATTACATAGATATCTGCAAATTAATTAATAATTATAATCCTATTCACTATAAGAATCACTGGCAACCTTTCTCATCTGGGCTCCTCATCTGAACCACAAACAGAGAAGAATTTAAATGCTTATTTCATTTTACAAAGAATGCAACATAATTAGTACCAATCCAGACGCACAGAAGTTCATTTGTATCATATACAATATAATATCAATATTATATACAATGGATGCCTTTAGGGCATTAAGCTTAAATCTCTCATATAACTTCAGCTGAGAAAGGCGAGTTGAGGTAGATATCCAAAAAGTAGTTGGAATTACTGAACTTTGAGCAATTACAATATCCTTGAAATACATCTGTGATCCTGTAAACTGACTTGTAAAAGATAACACTCCTTTAGATTAACAAATTCTGGCTTATTTCCAAAACAAATTTCTAAATTATTATAGTTATGCCCTCTGTAATTCTCACTCCCAACTCTATACCTGCAAGAAGCAATGACCCCATTTCTAGGGCTTGGGATTTTAATAGGCTAATCAAGGAATGTGGTTGTGGTTCCACTAACTCAAAATTGCACTTCTGCACTTCCACTAATTACAAAAGAAAAACTGCAGTAAAACTGCAAAACCACTGTGCACACAGTCCCACTTCAATTTGAACAATGATGTGAATGAGGCAATTTAAAGTGGGTTTCTGAAATCTACTTTCTTGAAATATAATAGAATCAAATAACAACCTTCCAAGGAAACTCTCACAAGTAGACTCCATTACATTATTATGCCAAATACTAATGATGTATCATGCTCTCTGGGAAACTTTATAAGCCTTTTAAGCATTTACCTCATTAATTAATTCAAAAAATGTTTAAGACACATGAATGGAAAACATTTGCATTTTCACATAACTAAGCACCTCCCACAAATACCAAATGGCTTTTCCCCACATTATTATAACTAAAAAAAAAAAAAAAAAAAATGGGAAACAGATGTACACAGATAGTCATCACTCATTTCTTCTTTCATTGTTTTATTATCAGCTGAGAACCAGTCAAATTGCCCCAGAACTTGACTTTTCAAAGTATGGTCCATGGATCAGCCACGTGAACATTAACTAGGAACTTGTTTAGAAACACAGATTCTCAGGTTTGTTGGATCTGCATCTCAGTTTGAGTTCTCCCTCTGCCCAATCCTGATTCCTACCCCTCCCTTTCACAGGCATTGATAAATATGCTATGCCCCAAAGTAAAGCAACCACAGTAAATTCCCACAATACAAGAGAAAGCCTGCCATGTTTTTGTGCAGAGCAGCATATGTCAGTATATTAGGCACTCCATAAATATCTGTCGAGTGAATGAATAGACCAGTCTCCATGTCTTGCAAATCTCACAGCAATCTTTCATATCCAAATTATGTATCTTCTATAGTCATATTTCTCAACTTTTAAAAATCCACTCTCACTTTTGATAAACATAAAAATCCCCCCATTAACAGCCTGCCAGAACAGGCATACCTATTTCCAGGGGTAATACTATTTACCTGAGTCTCTACACATGACTAGCATTTGAGCAAAACTTGTCAAGAGATAGTTAACAGAATCAAACTCAGAAGTGACTTAGATGCTGAACTATCAAACAGGAACTTTAAAATAACAACCGGGATTAGCTCAAGATGGAGGAGTAGAAGGACATGAGCTCACCCCCTTCTTACAAAAACACCAAAATCACAACTAACTGCTAAACAACCACTGACCAAAAAAATGCTGGAACCTACCAAAAAAAGATACGCTACATCCAAAGACAAAGAAGAAGCCACAACAAGATGGTAGGAGGGGCACAATCATGATAAAATCAAATCCCATATCCACTGGGTTGGCGACCCACAAACTGGAAAACAATTACACCACTGAAGTTATCCCACAGGAGTGAAAGTTCTGAGCCCCACATCAGGCTTCCCAGCCTGGGGGTCCAGCAATGGGAGGAGGAGTCCCCAGAGAATCTGGCTTTGAAAGCCAGCGGGGTTTGATCGCAGGACTTCCACAGGACTGGGGGAAACAGAAATTCTCTCTTGGAGGGTGCACACAAAGTCTCGTGTGCACCAGGACCCAGGGGGAAAAAGTAGTGACACCATAAGAGACTGGGCCAGACGTACCTGATAGTATTGGAGGTTTTCCTGCAGAGGTGAGGGGTGGCTGTGGCTCACTGTGGGGACAAAGACACTGGCAGCAGCAGTTCTGGGAAGTACTCACTGGTGTGAGCCCTCCTGGAGGCCACCATCAGCCCCACCAAACAGCCTGTAGGCTCCAGTGCTGGGTCACCTCAGACCAAACAACCAACAGGGCAGGAACACAACCCCACCCATCAGCAGACAAGCAGATTAAAATTTTACTGAGCACGGCCCTGCCCACCAGAGGGACAAGACCCAGCTCCACCCACCACCAGTCCTACCCACAGGAAACTTGCACAAGCCTCTTAGACAGCCTTATCCACCAGAGGGCACACAGCAGAAGCAAGAAGAACTACAGTCCTGAAGACTGTGGAATGGAAACCACAATCACAGAAAGTTAGACAAAATGAAACAGCAGAGGAATATGTCCCAGATGAAGGAACAAAATAAAACCCCAGAAAAACAACTAAGTGAAGTGAAGGTAGGCAACCTTCCAGAAAAAGAATTCAGAATAATGAGAGTGAAGATGATCCAGAATCGTGGAAAAAGAATGGAGGCAAGGATCAAGAAGATGCAAGAAATGTTTAACAAAGACCTAGAAGAACTAAAGAACAAACAAACAGAGATGAACAAAACAATAACTAAAATGAAAAATACACTAGAAGGATCAATAGCAGAATGACTGAGGCAGAAGAATGGATAAGTGACCTGAAAAACAGAATAGCGGAAATCACTGCTGCAGAACAGAATAAAGAAAAAAGAATGAAAAGAAATGAAGACAGTTTAAGAGACCTCTGGGACAACATTAAACACATCAACACTCACATTATAGGGGTCCCAGAAGGAAAAGAGAGAGGGGACCTGAGAAAATATTTGAAAAGATAATAGCAGAAAACTTCCCTAACACGGGAAAGGAAACAGTCACTCAAGTCCAGGAAGCACAGAGAGTCCCAGGCAGGATAAACCCAAGGAGGAACATGCCAAGAGACATAGTATTCAAATTGACAAAAATTAAAGACAAAGAAAAAATATTAAAAGCAACAAGGGAAAATGACAAATAATATACAAGGGAACTCCCATAAGGTTATCAGCTGATTTCTCAGCAGAAACTCTACAGGCCAGAAGGGAGTGGCACAACATATTTAAAGTGATGAAAGGGAAGAACCTACAACCAAGAATACTCTACCCAGCAAGGCTCTCATTCAGATTTGACAGAGAAATCAAAAGCTTTACAGACAAGCAAAAGCTAAGAGAATTCAGCACCACCAGACCAGCTTTGAAACAAATGTTAAAGAAACTTCTCTAGGGGAGAAAGAGACCAGCAACTTAAAACAACACTGCACATATATAGATTGCTATATCAAAAGCTCGTGGGAACAGCAAACCCAAAAGCTACAATAGATACACATACAAAAGAGAAAAAGCAACCCAAACAACACTATAGATGGTCATCAAACCACAAGAGAAGAGAACAAAAGCGGAAGGGAAGAAAAAGGACCTATGAAAACAAACCCAAAACAATTAAGAAAATGTTAATAGGAACATACATATCAATAATTACCTTAAATATAAATGGATTAAATGCTCAAACCAAAAGACATAGACTGGCTGAATGGATTGAAAAACAAGACCCACTGCCTACAAGAGACCCACTTCAGACCTAGGGACACATACAGACTGAAAGTGAAGGGATGGAAAAAGGTATTCCATGCAAATGGAAATCAAAAGAAAGTTGGAGTAGCAATACTCATAGCAGACAAAATAAGGTTTAAAATAAAGACTGTTATAAGAGATGAAGAAGGACACTACATAATTATCAAGGGATCAATCCAAGAAGAAGACGTAACAATTGTAAATGTATATGTACCCAACATAGGAGCACCTCAACATGTAAGGCAAATACTAATAGCCATAAAGGGAGAAATCAACAGTAACACAATAATAGTGAGGGACTTTAACCCCCGCTTTCATCAATGGACAGATCATCCAGACAGAAAATCAGTAATGAAACACAGACCTCAAATGATACATTAGACCAGATGGACTTAATTGATATTTATACAGCATTCCATCCAAAAGCAGCAGAATACACATTCCTCTCATGTGCACGTGGAACATTTTCCAGGATTGACCACATGCTGGGCCACAAAGCGAGCCTCGATAAATTTAAGAAAATTGATATCATATCAAGCATCTTTTCTGACCACAACACTATGAGATTAGAAGTAAACTACAAGAAAAAAACTGTAAAACACAAACAAGTGGAAGCTAAACAATATGCTACTAAACAACCAATGGATCACTGAAGAAATCAAAGAGGAAATCAAAAAATACCTAGAGACAAATGAAAACAAAAGCACAATGATCCAAAACCTACGGGATGCAGCAAAACCAGTTATAAGAGGGAAGTTTATAGCAATACAATCTTACCTCAGGAAACACGAAAAATCTCAAATAAACAACCTAACCTTACACCTAAAGCAACTAGAGAAAGAAGAACAAGCAAAACCAAAAGTTAGTAGAGGGAAAGAAATCATAAAGATCAGAGCAGAAATAAATGAAATAGAGACGAAGAAAACAAAAGCAAAGATCAATGAAACTAAAAGCTGGTTCTTTGAAAAGATAAACAAAATTGGTAAAATTTTAGCCAGACTCATGAAGATAAAAAGGGAGAAGACTCAAATCAATAAAATTAGAAATGAAAAAGGTGAAGTTACAAAGGACACCAGAGAAATACAAAGGACCACGAGAGACTACTACAAGCAAGTGTATGCCAATAAAATGGACAACCTAGAAGAAATGGACAAATTCTTAGAAAGGTACAATCTCCCAAGACTGAACCAGGAAGAAATAGAAAATATGAACAGACCAATCACAAGTACTGAAATTGAAACTGATTTTTAAACTCCCAACAAACAAAAGTCCAGCATCAGATGGCTTCACAGGTGAATTCTATCAAACATTTAGGGAAGAGCTAACTATCCTTCTGAAACTGTTCCAAAAAAATTGCAGAGGACGGAAAACTCCCAAATTCTTTCTATGAGGCCACCATCACCCTGATACCAAAACCAGACAAAGATACCACAAAAAGAAAATTACAGGCCAATATCACTGATGAACATAGATGCAAAAATCCTCAACAAAATACTAGCAAACAGAATCCAAAAACACATTAAAAGGATCATACGCCATGATCAAGTGGGATTTATCCCAGGGATGCAAGGATTTTTCAATATCCGCAAATCAATCAGTGTGATACACCACAACAACAAATTGAAGAATACATACCATATGATCATCTAATGGATGCAGAAAAAACTTTTGACAAAATTCAAAACCCATTTATGATAAAAACTCTCCAGAAAGTGGGCATAGAGGGAATATACCTCAACATAATAAAGGCCATATATGACAAACCTACAGCTAACATCATACTCAATGGTGAAAAGCTGAAAGCATTTCCTCTAAGATCAGGAACAAGACAAGGATACCCACTCTCACCACTTTTATTCAACATAGTTTTGGAAGTCTTAGCTACAGCAATCAGAGAAGAAAAAGAAATAAAAGGACTCCAAATTGGAAAAGAAGAAGTTAAACCATCACTGTTTGCAGATGACATGATACTATACATAGAAAACCCTAAAGACACTACTGGAAAACTACTAGAGCTCATCAATGAATTTGGTAAAGTTGCAGTTTACAAAATTAATACACAGAAATCTCTTGCATTTCTATACACTAACAATGAAAGATCAGAAAGAGAAATTCAAGAAACAATCCCATTTACCATCACATCAAAAAGAATAAAATACCTAGGAATAAACCTACCTAAGGAGACAAAAGACCTGTACTCTGAAAAGTACAAGATACTGATGAAAGAAATTGAAGACGACACAAACAAATGGAAAGATATACCATGTTCTTGGATTGGCAGAATCAATGACTATACTACCCAAGGCAATCTACAGATTCAATGCAATCCCTATCAAATTACCAATGGCATTTTTCACGGAACTAGAACCAAAAAAATCGTAAAATCTGTATGTAGACACAAAAGACCCTGAACACCCAAAGCAACCTAGAGGAAAATAAAAACCAAAAATGCAGCAGAGGGAATCAGGATGCCCGGCTTCAGACTATACTACAAAGCTACAGTCATCAAAACAGTATGATACTGGCACAAAAATAGAAATATAGATCAGTGGAACAGGATACAAAGCCCAGAAATAAACCCATGAACCTATGGTCAATTAATCTACAACAATGGAGGCAAGACTGTACAATGGAGGAAAGACAGCCTCTTCAATAAATGGCGCTGGGAAAACTTGACAGCTATATGTAGAAAAATGAAATTAGAACATTCTTTAACACCATACACAAAAATAAACTCAAAATGGACTAAAGACCTAAATTTGAGACTGGACACTATAAAACTCTTACAGTAAAACAGGCAGAACACTCTCTGACATAAATCACAACAATATCTTTTTCAATATGTCTCCCAGAGTAATGGAAATAAAAACAAAAATAAACAAATGGGACCTAATTAAACTCAAAAGCTTTTGCACAGCAAAGAAAACCATAAACAAAACGAAAAGACAATCCACAGAATGGGAGAAAATACTTGCAAATGATGTGAACGACAAGGGATTAGTCTCTAAAATTTACACACAGCTCATGCGGCTTAATATCATCAAAACAAACAACCCAATCAAAACATGACAGAAGACCTAAATAGACATTTCTCCAAAGAAAACATACAGATGGCCAAGAGGCACATGAAAAGATGTTCAACATCACTAATTATTAGAGAAATGCTAATCAAAACTACTATGAGATATTACCTCACACCAGTCAGAACGGCTACCATCAAAAAATCCACAAACAATAAATCCTGGAGAAGGTGTGGAGAGAAGAGAACCCTCCTACACTGTTGGTGGGAATGTAAATTGGTACAGCCACTGTGGAGAACAGTATGGATGTTCCTTAAAAACTTAAAATAGAGCTATCATATGATCCAGCAATCCCACTCTTGGGCATATATTTGGAGAAAAACATGGTCTGAAAGAATACATGCACCTCAATGTTCACTGCAGCACTGTTTACAATACCCAAGACATGGAAGTAACCTAAATGTCTATTGAAAGAGGAATGGATAAAGAAGATGTGGTACATATATACAATGGAATATTAGTCAACCATTAAAAAGAATGAAATAGTGCCATTTGCAGCAACATGGATGGACCTAGAGATTGTCATATTGAGTGAAGTAAGTCAGACAGAGAAAGAGAAATATTGTATGATATCACTTATATGCAGAATCTTAAAAAATGATACAAATGAACTTATTTACAAAACAGAAACAGACTCACAGACATAGAGAATGAACTTATGGTTACCAGGGGGAAAGGGTGGAGGGGAAGGAGAGTTAGGGAGTTTGGGATTGACATATACACACTGCTATATTTAAAATGGATAACCAACAAGGACCTACTGTATAGCACAGGGAACTCTGCTCAATATTATGTAGCAACCTAAATGGGAAAAGAATTTGAAAAAGAATAGATTCAGGTATATGTATAACTGAATCACTTTTCTGTACACCTGAAACTAACACAACATTGTTAATCAACTATACTCGAATATAAAATAAGAAGATTTAAAAATAACAACTATATTAATAGTTTGGTGAAACAATATTTAAACAGTGTCTAAGAGGTTTCATCTTGTCCAATAGGCTAATTTTGAGATGTTAATGTTCCACTCTCTTATGTTTCCTTCCTTCCTCATTATAAGCAAGAAGACAGGACCCTTGTTATTTCTTTTACTCGGTAATGTGAACAGGCTGGAAATGTCCACTTGAAGTCAATGACTCTTCCAGTCGTTAGGGAGGGCTCAGATTAATGGGAGAGGTACCTCAAGGAAGGGAGAAGAGAGTGCCTAGAGAGGCAGCAGAGAATAAGAGGAAGAAAACCCCCACCCAGCCCCAGACCATGGAGAGGTAAAGGATTTTCTAGGTTTCAAGAGTTTGATCTGAAGGGCTTCCCCAGGACTTTGGTGGTGTTCATGAACCTGGAACCTCAGCATAACTATGAGTTTATGTGTTTACATTCTGTGGTAGACATCTTCTCAAACGTCTCCCATTGGAATTTAAATTGATGCAGCCAGTATGGAAAACAGTATGGAGATTCCTCAAAAAACTAAAAATAGAACTACCATATGATCCAGCAATTCCACTTCTGAGTATTTACCCAGACAAAACAAAAACAGTATTTCGAAAGGATACATGCACACCTATGTTCACTGCAGCATTATTTACAATAGCCAAGATACGGAAGCACCCTAAGTGTCCATCAATGGATGAATGGTTAAAGAAAATGTGGTATAAATATACAGTAAAATACTACTCAGCCATAGAAAAAGAATGATATCTTGTCATTTGAGACAACATGGATGGACCTTGAGGGTACCATGCTAAGTGAAATATGTCAGACAAAGAAAGATACATACTGCATGATTTCACTTGTATGTGAAATCTAAAAACAAAACAAACAAAATTCATAGATACAGAGAACAGACTGATGGTTGCCGGAGTGGAGAGGAGTTAAGGGGAGGGCAAAATGGGAGAAGGGGATCAAAAGGTACAAACTTCCAGTTATAAAAGAAATGAGTCATGGGGATGTAATGTACAGCATAGTGACTATAGTCAATATTGTACTGCAAGTCTGAAAGTTGCTAAGAAAATAAATCTTAAAAGTTCTCATTACAAGAAAAAATTCTTATAACTTTGTATGGTGACAGAGCATAACTAGACAGATTGTGATAATTTCTTAATGTATACAAACACCGTATCATTATGTTGTACACCTGAAACTAATATACTGTTGTATGTCAATTAGACTTCAATTAAAAAAATAAAAATGTCTGCCAATCATCTTGCCTTTTGTTATTCATGCTCTGTGTAATGCTCTCTTGAGTGTAGGTTGGAATTGGTGAGTCACTTCTAATTAACAGAACACAGAAAAAGTGATGGGATGTCACTTCTGTGATCAGGTTATAAAATTTTAACTTTTTTCTTTCTCAACTCTCTCCTGACCTCTCACTTGCTCACCCTGATGACACCAGTGGTCACATTGTAAACTGTGCTATGGAGAGGCACATGTGGCAAGGAACTCACAGGGCAACCTTTGATAACAGCTCATGAGAAACTGTGGTCTTAAGTCCAACAACCTGAGAGGAACTAAATCTTGCCAACAACCACTTGAGTGAGCTTGGAAGCAGATCCTTACTCAACCAAGTCCTGAGATGACCATCCCAGCCAACACCTTCATTGCAGCTTTGTGAGACACGCAGAACCAGAGGACCCGGCTAAGTCATGCCCAGATTCCTAACCCACAGAAATGGTGAGATAATAAATGTTGATTTATGCCTCTCAGTTTGGGGCTAATTTATTATGCAGCAATAGATAACTAAAACAGATTTCAAGAGAAAAAGTAGAAAAGAGAATGTGCTAATATACATTTACCTATAGGTGATATTTCTGTAGAAAGTAAAATCTAGCCAGTGTTTCTTATGCAGTGGTGCACATCAGAATAACTCAGGGCTAAGAGGAGTGTTAGAAGACAGAAATATACAGAAAAGGTAAAGTGGGGTAATAAAAAATAAGGAAAACGAAGTCCATTTTTTTCCAATGAGATTCCACTGCCCAAGCCTCTGGTTCAGTCCATAGCAGGTGAGGCTGTCAGAGCCACTGTCTCAGGATTTGCTCTCCTTGTTACAAAAGGGCTTTGGTTCACCACATTTCTTATGTGGTCTTTCAGGATCCTTTGGCTTCCTGTTATCTACCAGTTGAATTTGGTTTCCAAATTGCATTAAAGATAAATGCAGGGGCTTCCCTGGTGGAGCAGTAGTTAAGAATCCGCCTGCCCTTGCAGGCGACAGG
Organism: Eubalaena glacialis; assembly: GCF_028564815.1. Lineage (NCBI taxonomy): Eukaryota > Metazoa > Chordata > Mammalia > Artiodactyla > Balaenidae > Eubalaena > Eubalaena glacialis. The sequence continues at coordinate 43,273,210 of NC_083719.1, read as the reverse complement.
GGTTCAAGCCCTGGCCTGGGAAGATCCCACATGCCACGGAGCAACTAAGCCCATGCACCACAACTACTGAGCCTGCACTCTAGAGCCCGCAAGCCACAACTACTGAAGCCCACATGCCACAACTACTGAAGCCTGCACGCCTAGAGACCGTGCTCCGCAGCAAGAGAAGCCACTACAATGAGAAGCCCGCGCACCACAATGAAGAGTAGCCCCCGCTCGCCACAATTAGAGAAAACCCATGCGCAGCAACAAAGACCCAACGCAGCCAAAAATAAATAAATAAATAAAAATTTTAAAAAAGAAAAAAAGATAAATGCAAGTGAAGAGGGACACTGTTGTGATATCATCAGAATCTTATCCCCAGTCCTTATTCCTAGACAGGCTTAGCAGTCAGATTTGGGGAAATGGCTCCAGTTGGATCCTTAGAACATTCCATAGTTTAATTAGTTTGTTCTGCCCTGGCAGAGGTTGTGAAACAGCTCATGGCAGTCCTGACACAGAGTAAAGTGAAAGTTTCCTTTCATATGTGTAGTCTCTTCAGGACTCCCTCCAGTTAGTGAGACCCATGAGCTAGTGAAATTAGTAAAGTCTCATTTTCAGTCATATCATGTTTCCCAAAACTACTAAGCAAGATTTCAAGTCATTCTCAGAAAGCCTTGGCATGCTTAGAGGTGCTAACAATCCCTAGAAAACACTAGTGAGTGGGGGAAAAAAAGAGGACATAAGATTTGACAGTTAGGTGTTTTACTACTTTGACCTTTACAGGATAAGGACTTTGGGCCAAAAAAAGAAAAAGGAAAACTTACTCTTCTCAGGTTACTGAGAAATAATTTACTTAGCCATGGGAAGCTCTCATAATTAAATACAGAGGAACAATCATCAAAGAAAAATTAGACATTGGCCTCTCTGCTTCAGAATGTCCACTGTATTCCCTTCTGATTCTATACCCTACACCTCAATCTATCTCAACAGAACATGTTAGGACAGTCTAAAACAGAGATGCCAAAGACATAAACTGCTAAATTCAAGATCTTATGTAGGAAATGTTTAAAAGAAAGATAGGTAAGAAAGTATAAAAAGATATTGTATCTCACCAAGATTAAGACTTTTTGATTCTGTACTTGCTTTTTCTTAAATTGAAGTATAGTTGATTTACACGATTATATTAGTTTCAGGTGTACAACATAGTGATTAACATTTTTATAGATTATACTCCATTTAAAGTTATTACAAAATATTGGCTATGTTCCCTGTGCTGTACAATATAACCCTGTAGCTTATTTTATACATAATAGTTTGTATTTCTTAATCCTCTACCCCCGTCTCTCCCCACTGGTAACCACTAATTTGTTCTCTATAACTGTGAGTCTGTTTTGTTATGTTTATTCATTTATTTTTCAGATTCCACATATAAATGATAACATACAGTATTTGTCTTTCTCTGTTTCAATTATTTCACTAAGCATAATATATTCCAGGTCCATATATGTTGTTGCAAATGGCACAATTTCATTCTTTTTTATGGCCAAGTAATATCCCATTGTATATATATACCACACCTTCTTTATCCACGCAGCTGTTGATGGACAATTAGGTTGCTTCCATATCTCGGTTACTGCAAATAATGCTGCTTTGAACACTGGAGTGCATATATCTTTTCAAATTAGTGTTTTCCTTTTACATACCCAGGAGTGGAATTGCTGGATCATATGGTATCTCTAGTTTTTAGTTTTTTGAGGAACTTACATACTGTTTTCCATAGTGGCTGCACCAATTTACATTCCCACCAACAGCATAGGAGGGTTCCCTTTTCTCCACATCCTCACCAACACTTGTTATTTGTAGACATTTTGATGATAGCCATGACATGTGTGAGGTGATATCTCACTGGGTTTTGATTTGCATTTCCCTAATGATTAGCAACGTTGAACACCTTTTCTTGTGCCTGTTGGCCATCTGTATGTCTTCTTTGGAAAAATGTCTATTTGGGTCTTCTGCCCATTTTTTAATTGGGCTATTGGTTTTTTTTGATACTAAGTTGTATGAGCTATTTATATATATATTGGATATTAACTCCTTGTTGGTCATATCATTTGCAAATATTTTCTTCCATTCAGTAGGTTGTCTTTTCTTTGTTAATGGTTTCCTTTGCTGTGCAAAAGCTTTTAGTCTAATTAGGCCCCATTTGTTTATTTTTGCTTTTATTTCTTTTGCCTTAGGAGACAGATCCAAAAGAATATTGCTACACTTTATGTCAAAGGGTGTTCTGCTTTTGTTTTCCTCTAGGAATTCTAAGGCTTCAGGTTTTTTTTTTTGTTTGTTTTGTTTTGTTTTTAATTAATTAATTTATTTATTTATTTATTTTTGTCTGTGTTGGGTCTTCGTTTCTGTGCGAGGGCTTTCTCCAGTTGCGGTGAGTGGGGGCCACTCTTCATCGCCATGCGCGGGCCTCACACTGTCGCGGCCTCTCCCGTTGCAGAGCACAGGCTCCAGACGCGCAGGCTCAGTACTTGTGGCTCACGGGCTTAGTTGCTCCGTGGCATGTGGGATCTTCCCAGACCAGGGCTCGAACCCGTGTCCCCTGCATTGGCAGGCAGATTCTTAACCACTGCGCCACCAGGGAAGCCCGGCTTCAGGTTTTATATTTAGGTTTTTAACCCATTTTGAGTTTATTTTTACATATGGTGTGAGGAAATGTTCTAATCTCATTGTTTTACATGTAGCTGTCCAGTTTTCCCAGCACTGCTTGTTGAAGTGATTATCTTTTCTCCATTGTATATTCTTGCCTCCTTTGTCAAAGACTAATTGAACATAAGTGTGTGGGTTTATTTCTGGGCTCTTTATTCTGTCCCATTGATCTATGAGTCTGCTTTTGTGCAAGTACCATACTGTTTTGATTACTGTAGATTTGTAGTACAGTCTGAAGTCAGGGAGCGTAACACTTACAGCTTTGTTCTTTTTTCCTCAAGATTGCTTTGGATATTCAGAGTCTTTTGTGGTCCCATATAAATTTTAGGATTATTTGTTCTACTGTGAAAAATGTCATGAGTATTTTAAATAGGGATTGCATTAAATCTGTAGATTGCTTTGGGTAGTATGGATATTTTAACAAAATTATTCCAATCCATGAACATGGGCTATCTTTCCATTTCTTTGTATCATCTTCAATTTCCTTCATCAATGTTTCATAGTTTTCAGGGACTTCCCTGGCGGTCCAGTGGTTAAGACTCCACGCTTCCAATGCAGGGGATGCAGTTTCAATTCCTGGTCAGGGAACTAAGATCCCACATGCCCTCACACACAGCCTAAAAAAAAAAGTTTTATAGTTTTCAGAGCACAGGTCTTTCACCTCCTTGGTTACGTTTATTATTAGGTATTTTATTCTTTTGATGTGATTTTAAATAGAATTGCTTTCTTGCTTTCTCTTTCTGAAAGTTCATTACTAGTGGCTAGAAAAACAACAGATTTCTGTATAGTAATCTTATATCTTGCAACTTTAATGAATTCATTTATTACTTCTGATAGTTTTTGGTGGAGACTTTAGGGTTTTTTACATATATAGTATCACATCATCTGCAAATAGAGACAGTTTTATTTCTTCCCTTCCAATTTGGATGACTTTTATTTCTTTTTCTTGTTTGCTGTGGCTAGGACTTCCAATACTATGTTAAATTAAAGTGGCGAGAGTGGACATCCTTGTCTTATTCCTGATTTAAGAGGAAAAGCTTTCAGCTTTTCACTGTTGAGAATGATGTTAGCTGTGTTTTTGTCATAAATGCCCTTTATTATGTTGAAGTATGTTCCCTATATACCAACTTCAATGAGAGTTTTTTTTATCGTGATTGGATGGTGAATTTTGTCAAATGCTTTTTCTGAGTCTATTGAGATGATCATGTGAATTTTTTATCCTTCCTTTTGTTAAGGTGGTGTATCACACTGATTGATTTGCAAATACTGAACCATCTTTGCATCCCTGGAATAAATCCTACCTGATCATTGTGTATGATCCTTTTTATATATTGTTGGATTTGGTTTGCTAATATTTTGTTGAGGATTTTTGCATCTATGTTCATCAGAGATATTGGCCTGTGATTTTGTTTTTTTCTGTAGTGTCTTTGTCTGCTTTTGGTATCAGAGTAATACTAGCCTCATAGAAATGAATTTGGAAGTGTTCCCTCCTCTTCAACTTTTTTGGAATAGTTTGAGAAGTATAGGTATTAGTGCTTCTTTATGTGTTTGATAGAATTCCCCTCTGAAGTCTTCCAGCCCTGGACTTTTGTTTGCTGGAAGTTTTTAAAATTACAAATTCAATTTCACTACTAGTGATTGGTCTGTTCAGATTGCCTATTCCTGATTCAGTCTTGGAAGACTGTATGCTTATAGAAATGTGTCCATTTCTTCTAGTTTGTCCAATTTGTTGGTGTATAACTGTTCATAGTATTCTCTTATGATTTTTTGTAGCTCTGTGATATCAGCTGTTATTTCTCCTCTTTCACTTCTTATTTTATTTGGGTCCTCTATTTTTTTCTGGATGGGCCTGGCTAAAGACTTATCAATTTTGTTTTGTTTTGTTTCGTTTTTCAAAAAAACAGCTCTTGGCTTCACTGATCTTTTCTATTGGTTTTTTTGGGGGGGGAGGGGCTCTATTTCATTTCCTTGTTGATCTTTACTATTTCCTTCCTTCTACTGACTTTGGGCTTTGTTTGTTCTTCTTTTTCTAATTCCTTTAGATGGTAGGTTAGGTTGTTTGAGATTTTTCTTGTTTCCTGAGGTAGGCCTGTATCGCTATAAGCTTCCCTTTTAGACCTGTTTTTGTTGTGTCCCATAGATTTTGGAAAGTTGTGCTTTTATTTTGTCTCAAGGTATTTTCTGATTTTCTTTTTATTTCTTCATTGACCCATTGGTTTTTTAGTAGCTTGTTGTTTAGTCTCCATGTGTTTGGGCTTTTTTCCCATTTTTCTTACTGTAGTTGATTTCTAGTTTCATACTGTTGTGGTCAGAAAAAATGCTTGATATAATTTCTATCCTCTTAAATTTGTTGAGACTTGTGTTGTGGCCTAGCATATGATCTACCCCGGAGAACGTTCCATGTGCACTTGAAAAGAACGTGTATTCTGCTGCTTTTGGATGGAATATCCTATCTATTAAGTCCAACTGATCTAATGTATCATTTAATACTACTGTTTCCTTGTTGATTTTCTGTCTGGATGATCTGTCCACTGTAAGTGGGGTGTTAAAGTCACCTATTATTAATGTCAATTTCTCCCTTTACATCTGTTAATATTTGCTTTATACATTTAGGTGCTCCTATGTAAGGTACATACATGTTAACAAATGTTATATCCGCTTATTGTATTGATTCCTTTTATTAATATATAATGGCCTTATTTGTCTTTTGTTATAGACTTTGTTTTAAAGTCTATCTTATCTTACAAAAACAGAAACATAGGTCAATGGAAGAAGATAGAAAGTCCAGAGATAAACCCATGCACCTATGGTCAACTAGTCTATAACAAAGGAGGCAAGGATATACAATGGAGAAAAGACAGTCTCTTCAATAAGTGGTGCTGGGAAAACTGGACAGCTACATGCAAAAGAATGAAATTAGAACACTCCCTAACACCAAACTGGTTTTCACACCAAGTTTACAAAAATAAACTCAAAATGGATTCAAGACCTAAATGTAAGACCGGACACTATAAAATTCTTAGAGGAAAACATAGGAAGAACAATCTTTGACATAAATTACAGCAAGATCTTTTTTGATCCACCTCCTAGAGCAATGGAAGTAAAAACAAAAATAAACACATGGGACCTTATGAAACTTCAAAGCTTTTGCACAGCAAAGGAAACCATAAACAAGACGAAAAGACAACCCTCAGAATGGGAGAAAATATTTGCAAATGAATCAACGGACAAAGGATTAATCTCCAAAATATATAAACAGCTCATGCAGCTCAATATTTAAAGAACAAACAACCCAATCCAAAAATGGGCAGAAGACCTAAATAGACATTTCTCCAAAGAAGACATACAGATGGCCAAGAAGCAAATGAAAAGCTACTCAACATCACTAACCATTAGAGAAATGCAAATCAAAATTACAATGAGGTATCACCTCACACCAGTTAGAATGGGCATCATCAGAAAATCTACAAACAACAAATGCTGGAGAGGGTGTGGAGAAAAGGGAACCCTCTTGCACTGTTGGTGGGAATGTAAATTGATACAGCCACTGTGGAGAACAGTATGGAGGTTCCTTAAAAAATTAAAAATAGAATTACCATATGATCCAGCAATCCCACTACTGGGCATATACCCAGAGAAAACCATAATTCAAAAAGACACATGCACCAGAATGTTCATTGCAGCACTATTTACAACAGCCAGCTCATGGAAGCAACCTAAATGCCCATCGACAGACGAATGGATAAAGAAGATGTGGTACACATATACAATGGAATATTACTCAGCCATAAAAAGGAACGAAATTGGGTCATTTGTTGAGACGTGGATGGATCTAGAGACTGTCATACAGAGTGAAGTAAGTCAGAAAGAGAAAAACAAATATCGTATATTAACACATGTATGTGGAACCTAGAAAAATGGTATAGATGAACTGGTTTGCAGGGCAGAAGTTGAGACACAGATGTAGAGAACAAACGTATGGACACCAAGGGGGGAAAGCCGTGGTGGGGTGGGGATGGTGGTGTGATGAATTGGGCGATTGGGATTGACATGTATACACTGATGTGTATAAAATTGATGACTAATAAGAACCTACTGTATAAAAAAGTAAATAAAATTCAAAAATTAAAGTCTATCTTGTCTTATATGAGTATTGCTACCCCAGCTTTCTTGTCATTTCTACTTGCATGAAATATTCTTTTCCATACCCTCACTTTAATTCCATGTGTGTCTTTAGCTCTGAAGTGAGTCTCTTGTAAGCAGCATATACATGGGTCTTACTGTTTTATCCAATTAGGCACCCTGTGTCTTTTGATTGGAACATTTGGTCCACGGACATTTAAATATACTTATTTCCATTTTGCTACTTGTTTTCTGGTTGTTTTTGTAGTTCTGTTTTCTTCTTTTTTAGTTTCTTCCCTTGTGGTTTGATTATTTGCTTTAGTGGTATGCTTGTGTTCTTTTCTCTCTAGTTTTTGTGTATCTATTGTAGGTTTTTGATTTGCAGTTACCATGAAGTTCATATGTTGATCTATATCTACCTGTTTTAATTAAACTGGTAGTCATTAAGTTCACACACATTCTAAAAGACTTACATTTTTTTACTCCCTACCCCTGCATTTTTGTATTTTTGATGTCATATTTTACATCTTGTTTATCCCTTTTTTGTAGTTATAGTTGATTTTACAATTTTTTTAATCTTTTAATCTTTGTACTAGGTTATTTAAAGTGATTCACAGCCTTTACTATGTATTTGCCTTTACTAATTGGATTTTTCCTTTCCTATAAATTCTTACTTCTTGTTGTAGCCTTTTCTTTTCCACTTATAGAAAATCCTTCAACATTTCTTTTAGGGTTGGTTTAGTATTGATGAACTCTTTTCATTTTTTTACCCTTTATCTTTAGTTCTTTATCTCTCTTCCAATTCTGAATTATAACCTTGCTCAGTAGAGTATCCTAAGTTTCAGGCTTTTTCCCTTCAGCACTTTAAATAAATCATGCCACTCCCCTCTGGCCTGCAAACTTTCTGCAGAAAAATCAGCTGATGGCCTTATGGGAGTTCCCTTTTAAGTGACTCTGTTTTTCTCTTGCTGCCTTTAGAATTCTAACTTTTTGCCATTTTAATTATGTCTTGTTGTGGGTCTCTTTGTGTTCATATCTTTTGGCGGACTCTGTGCTTCCTATATCTGGATATCCATTTCCTTCTTCAGTTTCAGGAATTTTTCAGCCACAGTTTAATCAAATTACATTTTCAGTACATTTTTCTCTCTCTTCTGAGATGCCTATAATGTGAATATTAGTATACTTGGTGTTTTCCCACAGGTCCCTTAATCTGTTCTCATTTTTTTTCTTTTTGCTGTTCTGATTGGGTGATTTCCCTTATTCTGTCTTCCAGATCACTTATGTGTTCTTCTGTATCACTTTAGTCTGCTGTTCATTTCTTCAAGTGTGTTTTTCATTTGTTATTGTATTCTTCAGTTCTGACTGGTTCTTTTTTACATTTCTACTTCCTTATTAAAATTCTCACTGTGTTCATCTATTCTTTTGCCTAATTCAGTTAGCATTCTTATTACTAACGCTTTTAACTCTTTATCTGGTAAATTATCGTTTTCATCAGTTTTTTCAGGGTTCTTTTTCTTGTTCTTTCATTTGAAAAAAAAAAATACCTATTTCTCATTTTGCTTAACTTTCTCTTTTGAAATTAGGTGAAACAGTTACCTATCCCAGTCTTGCAAGGGTGTCCTTGTGTGGGAGCATGCCTATACAGTCTGCATGTGCCCGGTGGCTTTCCTGGGAGAGCTGGACCTGAAGTGATCATGAGTCATGTCTTTCCCCAGGGTGTGCTGGCAGCTATCACCTTGGTGGGAGGTGGGGCTGGAGATGGAGGGGTTAGAGTCAGAGCCAGGTGTGAGCCAGGGCATCTCCTCTGCTCAATGACCAACATCATTCTATTGGGGTCAGGGGCAGGTCCTAAACTGCTGGAACGAAAGGCCTGAGGGTCAGGTCTGAGCTGGTTCTGTTCCTTCTAAGTCTGTGCTTTCCCCCTCCCAGCATCAGCACCTTTACCCCAGAGGGGAGCAGTGCTGGAGCAAGAGGGACTCAAGTGAGTGATGGGAGTTGGTGACTGGTGCAGGCCAGGGTGCACACTGGGGCAGTTCCAGCACACCAGAGTTCCACACCACTCCTGATCTGTTGCCCCCATAAATGCCAGCAATGTCTGCCCTCACCCTATACGGGTGCTGTGCTGGGTCTGAGCCACCTCCATGCCCCACAACTGTGCACTCTCCTCAGAAACAGCAGCCTTCACCCTAGTGGGAAGCTGCACTGCAGAGCAAGAGGAGCTGGAGCAGGTGCTTGGCATCGGCTGGGGCATGCACTGGGTGGTCGAGGGAAACCAGCCTAAGTCCCAGGCAGTTTCAATCCACGTCCTCTGCCTTGTTTCAGGAGTAAGCAAGCATGTGCATGCTCTTCGTGAGCCAAGTCTAGTTTCCTAACAGTTCTATTGTTAGTCCCACTGGTTTTCACACCAGCTAAAAGGACTTGTCGGGGCTTCCCTGGTGGCACAGTGGTTGAGAATCTGCCTGCCAATGCAGGGGACACGGGTTCGAGCCAAGGTCTGGGAAGATCCCACATGCCGCAGAGCAACTAAGCCCGTGAGCCACAACTACTGAGCCTGCGCGTCTGGAGCCTGTGCTCTGCAACAAGAGAGGCCACGATAGTGAGAGGCCCGCGCACCGCGATGAAGAGTGGCCCCCGCTTGCCACAACTAGAGAAAGCCCTCGCACAGAAACGAAGACCCAACACAGCCAAAAATAAATAAATAAATTAAATAAATAAATAAGTGAAATTCTTAAAAAAATAAATAAATAAAAATAAAAGGACTTGTCTTCCCAGTGTCAGACCTCAGGGCAAAGGCACCCAATACACGGTTTGAACTGTTCACTCCCCAGGGAGGATCTCTGAGCCCACATAATCCTGCTTCTCTTCTGTGTCTCCTCCCAGGGACACAGGTCCTGACCTGACCACTGTTCTTTCCTTCCTATGCAACTCCATGTGGATCTTACAGCCTTGGTTACATAAGTCTTTCTGCCAGTCTCCAGTTTGTTTTCTGTGAGAACTGCTCCACATGTAGATGTATTTCTATGTGTTCATCAGGGGGGGTGAGCTCCATATTCTCCTACTTGGCCTTCTTGCTCTCTATCTGCTGGTACTTTCTTGATTTTTATCCAAAAGCATCAGTTAGATCACAACTGTTACCTGGATGATGTCAACTGTAAAATGCATTCTGATTTCAAAGATATTAAAACGTGAGGAAATGTCCATCCTAGAATAGATGAGAGTAGTTTCAGGTCCTGAGAATAGAAGTATTCAGATTTCATATGTAAGGAGTCCACCTCCCAGCCCAAAAAACCTGACTTTTCAGGCTGACCATAGGCAATTACAAAGGCTTTCCCTGGCAGGCTTCACAGGAGAAAGAGGCCTTCTCCGTATCAGATTTGGTACAAAATCAATACACAATGCATTGCCATCTCTGAAAGTTGTTGCATACAAGGACTCAGGTCCCCATGGATGGCCATGCTCTTACACATATCTGCATTCCTGGCCCAGGCGTCTCTATCTGGAAGTCTTCCTATGGTGGAAAACTTGAAGACAATTTTCTACACCCGACTCAGTACTTTCCCACTCCTAGCTCTTCCTTCTTCCTTCTCCCAGCCCCTAGGTCCATAAATCTCCAGGTGCCTTTTGTTCAGGGCTCCCTGAGCAGTGAGACAACCCCCAACATCTGTGCTGATCCACCTGACCCTCAACCAGTAGGCCATTCCACAGAGAAAAGTGGAACAGAGGGAGTCTTTCTTTAGTTTAGACCCTTGTTTATACAAACTCAGTAAGTGATTAACAACTTGACTGTCACTTTCACTTTGGCTTGTTGGTTAATCCAGTACTCCCAATACCTGGCAGTTCAGCTCTCTCTCTCCATCTCAGCCGAGCTGCTGCCACTACTCAAGTCAAACAGAATGCAGTAAAGCAATTTGAACACAAACCATGGGAACAGTCAGGTTCTTAAGAAGTCTATCAGCCAGGATTTCCACTTGTTGTTTTCTGTGTACTCAAGCAAATGTTGAAGAACTGCTACTCATTAAACACTGAGAACACTGAGTTGGAATGGCTAGATATGACATGACATGAGTCAAATGGGAAACAATTCACAACACTGTAGATGACAAAATATTTGGGTCTATGAGAAAAGAATTCAGGAATGGGAGGAAGCATTATGAACTACAGTAACCAAGGAAGGCTTCGTGAAAGAAGTGTGAGTAGAGCACCAAACTGGTAAAATTTGGGTAATTAGTGGGAAAAAACATAGGGATGTTAAAACATAAAACCCCCATTCTCAAAGAATATAGTCCTTTTTTCACACTATGGAACATTGTGCAAGTTAGATTTTTGTTGTTGTTGTTGTTGTTAAATTAGATGTGTCTGCCCCTGTAACAACAAAATAGTTTCCTCTGCAGAGCAACATAAAATAGGATATATGATTATTTTTCAAATTAAAACCTTAATTATTTTGACTTCATTCATTTTCCTTTAGCTTATATTCCCCAAATTCAAACCAATGAAGTACAGAAAGATTAGACTGACTATTTTCCCCCATAGTTGTTTAGCTAATCCACTATGTGGCAATAAATATGCAATTTGACCAGAGTTGCCAGCCACTGGAGTGGAAAGAGGCATGTTCCAAAAATGTATAGCCATTCTGGCCTAAATAGCTCCACACTAAATGCTTATTAGGAATAATTAAATTTTGGAAAAAAAGACGTAGCTTTGGAAGCCTGGTTTCCCTCCAGCTATTCAATTAAATTAGTTTATTTATTAAGTCTCACTTTCAACTCTACCAACTTTAAAATAGGATATTATTTTCAAACCACAAATATTTCTTGAGCACTTTCTCAGTGCCAGGCAGAAGTCCCTGCCTTCCTAGAGCTTACAGTCAACTTAGTCTAGACTTTAGAGTTGCACTGTCACTAAAGTAGCCATAGCCACTAACCACATATGGCTACTAAGCACTTGAAACACAGCTAGTGCAACTGAAAAACTGAATTTTTTTAAATTTTATTTTACTTAATCTAAATTTAAAACCTGAGACATGATTCAGCTATTGGAAAACTTAATTATGTCTGGAACAACTTGAGTATGTGAATCTATACTGGGTACATGAATCATAATTTGTTATATATAAAATCTAAATATCGATCCTATTTCCAATGAAGACAGCATCCAAATTGAGATATGAGGTAAGTATAAAATATATACTGGATTTCAAAGATTTAGTACAAAATGGTAAAGTACCTTAATTTTTATATTGATTACATACTGAAATGATATTTGGGATATATTGATCACATATGCGGCTCACAATGTACTTCTATCAGACAGTACCACTCTAGAGCAATGATTTGCCCAAGGAAGGCTTAAATGCAGGGCTACTTAGGAAGCTCTACTGCACCTCAACTCACACTCATTTTCTTTCTGTTCCCTTCTTTCTTCCCTTGTTTTCTCCTCCCTCTCTTCCTTCTAACAATGATGTGCACTGGACTCAAGAGCTAGAAAGTTTGCTGACCCAGTGTTTAAATAATTCAAGGCAACCGCTTATTCGTTGACGATTTTAATTACAAAAGATCAGTGGAATGACTTAGCAACTACAGTATATTAGGAGTATCTTAGTAGCTCAAGGGAAAGGTGTGAAAGAAACAGCTTTGCATTTCCCCATGGACAGTCTTAGAAGTAGTTTTCTAATAAGTCACTAAAAAATACTTAAACACTTTTTAAAAGTTTTAGAGAGCGGTGCAAGCAAGATGGCGGAAGAGTAAGACGCGGAGATCACCTTCCTTCCCACAGATACATTAGAAATACATCTACACGTGGAACTGCTCCTACAGAACACCCACTGAACGCTGGCAGAAGACGTTAGACCTCCCAAAAGGCAAGAAACTCCCCACTACCTGGGTAGGGCAAAAGAAAAAAGAAATAACAGAGACAAAAGAATAGGGACGGGACCTGCACCAGTGGGAGGGAGCCGTGAAGGAGGAAAGGTTTCCACACACTAGGAAGCCCCTTCGCGGGCGGAGACTGCGGGTGGCGGAGGGGGGAAGCTTCGGAGCCATGGAGGAGAGCGCAGCCACAGGGGTGCGGAGGGCAAAGCGGAGAGATTCCCGCACGGAGGATCGGTGCCGAGTAGCACTCACCAGCCCGAGAGGCTTGTCTGCTCCCCCGCTGGGGCGGGCGGGGGCTGGGAGCTGAGGCTCGGGCTTCAGTCAGATCCCAGGGAGAGGACTGGGGTTGGCTGAGTGAACACAGCCTGAAGGGCCTAGTGCGCCACGGCTAGACGGAAGGGAGTCCGGGAAAAAGTCTGGAGCTGCCGAAGAGGCAAGAGACCATTGTTTCAGGGTGTGCAAGGAGGGGGGATTCAGAGCACTGCCTAAACGAGCTCCAGAGATGGGCACGAGCCGCGGCTATCAGCGCGGACCCCAGAGACAGGCATGAGACGCTAAGACTGCTGCTGCCGCCACCAAGAAGCCTGTGTGCGAGCACAGGTCACTATCCACACCGCCCCTCCCGGGAGCCTGTGCAGCCCGCCACTGCCAGGCTCCCGTGATCCGGGGACAACTTCCCCGGGAGAACACACGACATGTATTGGGCTGTTGCAATGTCATGCTGGCCGCTGCCGCTGCAGGCTCGCCCCGCATCCGTACCCCTCCCTCCCCCTGGCCTGAGTGAGCCAGAGCCCCCGAAGCAGCTGCTCCTTTAACCCCATTCTGTCTGGGCGGGGAACAGACGCCCTCAGGCGACCTGCACGCAGAGGCGGGTCCAAATCCAAAGCTGAACCCTGGGAGCTGTACGATCAAAGAACAGAAAGGGAAATCTCTCCCAGCAGCCTCAGAAGCAGCGGATTAAAGCTCCACAAACAACTTGATGTGCCTGCATCTGTTGAATACCTGAATAGACAACGAATAATCCCAAATTCAGGAGGTGGACTTTGGGAGCAGGATATATTAATTTTTCCTCTTTTCCTTTTTTTGTGAGTGTATATGTGTATGCTTCTGGGTGAGATTTTGTCTGTATAGCTTTGCTTTCACCGTTAGTCCTACGGTTCGGTCCGTCTGTTTTTTTTTTACTTAAAAAAATGTTTTTTTCTTAATAAATGTTTTCTTAATAATTTTTTCTTATTTTCTATTTTTAAAAATTAAAAAACTTTTCTCTTAATAAGTGTTTTCATATTTTTTATTTTAAAAAATTAAAAATTTTTTTATTAATAAATTTTTTAATTTTTTTCTTATTTTTATTATAAAAAATTAATAAATCTATTTTTAAAAATTAAAAAAAAATTTTCTTAATAAATTTATTCTTAATAATTTTTTTCTTATTTTTTATTATAATAGCTTTATTTTATTTTATTTTATTTTATCCTCTTTCTTTCTTTCTTTCTATTTTTTCTCCCTTTTATTCTGAGCCGTGTGGATGAAAGTCTCTAGGTGCACCAGCCAGGCGTCAGGGCTGTGCCTCTGAGGTGGGAGAGCCAACTTCAGGACACTGGTCCGCAAGAGACCTCCCAGCTCCACGTAATACCAAACGGTGAAAATCTCTCAGAGATCTCCATCTCAACATCAAGACCCAGCTTCACTCAACGACCAGCAAGCTACAGTGCTGGACACCCTATGCCAAACAACTAGCAAGACAGGAACACAGCCTCATCCATTAGCAGAGAGGCTGCCTAAAATCATAATAAGGCCACAGACACCCCAAAACACACCACCAGACGTGGACATGCCCACCAGAAAGACAAGATCCAGCCTCATCCACCAGAATACAGGCACTAGTCCCCTCCACCAGGAAGCCTACACAACCCACTGAACCAACCTTAGCCACTGGGGACAGATACCAAAAACAACAGGAACTACGAACCTGCAGCCTGTGAAAAGGAGACCCCAAACACAGTAAGATAAGCAAAATGAGAAGACAAAAAAACACACAGCAGATGAAGGAGCAGGGTCAAAACACACCAGACCTAACAAATGAAGAGGAAATGGGCAGTCTACCTGAAAAAGAATTCAAAATAATGATACTAAAGATGATCCAAAATCTTGGAAATAGAATAGACAGAATGCAAGAAACATTTAACAAGGATGTAGAAGAACTAAAGAGGAACCAAGCAATGATGAAAAACACAATAAATGAAATTAAAAATACTCTAGATGGGATCAATAGCAGAATAACTGAGGCAGAAGAACGGATAAGTGACCTGGAAGATAAAATAGTGGAAATAACTACTGCAGAGCAGAATAAAGAAAAAAGAATGAAAAGAACTGAGGACAGTCTCAGAGACCTCTGGGACAACATTAAACGCACCAACATTCGAATTATAGGGGTCCCAGAAGAAGAAGAGAAAAAGAAAGGGACTGAGAAAATATTTGAAGAGATAATAGTTGAAAACTTCCCTAATATGGGAAAGGAGATAGTTAATCAAGTCCTGGAAGCACAGAGAGTCCCATACAGGATAAATCCAAGGAGAAACACACCAAGACACATATTAATCAAACTATCAAAAACTAAATATAAAGAAAACATATTAAAAGCAGCAAGGGAAAAATAACACACAAGGGAATCCCCATAAGGTTAACAGTTGATCTTTCAGCAGAAACTCTGCAAGCCAGAAGGGAGTGGCAGGATATACTTAAAGTGATGAAGGAGAAAAACCTACAACCAAGGTTACTCTACCCAGCAAGGATCTCATTCAGATTTGATGGAGAAATTAAAACCTTTACAGACAAGCAAAAGCTGAGAGAGTTCAGCACCACCAAACCAGCTTTACAACAAATGCTAAAGGAACTTCTCTAGGCAAGAAACACAAGAGAAGGAAAACACCTACAATAACAAACCCAAAACATTTAAGAAAATGGGAATAGGAACATACATATCGATAATTACCTTAAATGTAAATGGATTAAATGTTCCCACCAAAAGACACAGACTGGCTGAATGGATACAAAAACAAGACCCATATATATGCTGTCTACAAGAGACCCACTTCAGACCTAGAGAAACATACAGACTGAAAGTGAGGAGATGGAAAAAGATATTCCATGCAAATGGAAATCAAAAGAAAGCTGGAGTAGCAATTCTCATATCAGACAAAATAGACTTTAAATAAAGACTATTACAAGAGACAAAGAAGGACACTATATAATGATCAAGGGATCGATCCAAGAGGAAGGTATAACAATTGTAAATATTTATGCACCCAACATAGGAGCACCTCAATACATAAGGCAAATACTAACAGCCATAAAAGGGGAAATCGACAGTAACACAATCATAGTAGGGGACTTTAACACCCCACTTTCACCAATGGACAGATCATCCAAAATGAAAATAAATAAGGAAACACAAGCTTTAAATGATACCTTAAACAAGATGGACTTAATTGATATTTATAGGACATTCCACCCAAAAACAACAGAATACACATTTTTCTCAAGTGCTCATGGAACATTCTCCAGGATAGATCATATCTTGGGTCACAAATCAAGCCTTGGTAAATTTAAGAAAATTGAAATCGTATCAAGTATCTTTTCCGACCACAACGCTATGAGACTAGATATCAATTACAGGAAAAGATCTGTAAAAAATACAAACACATGGAGGCTACACAATACACTACTTAATAACGAAGTGATCACTGAAGAAATCAAAGGGGAAATCAAAAAATACCTAGAAACAAATGACAATGGAGACACGACGACCCAAAACCTACGGGATGCAGCAAAAGCAGTTCTAATAGGGAAGTTTATAGCAATACAAGCCTACATCAAGAAACAGGAAACACCTTGAATAAACAACCTAAGCTTGCACCTAAAGCAATTAGAGAAAGAAGAACAAAAAAACCCCAAAGCTAGCAGAAGGAAAGAAATCATAAAGATCAGATCAGAAATAAATGAAAAAGAAATGAAGGAAACAATAGCAAAGATCAATGAAACTAAAAGCTGGTACTTTGAGAAGATAAACAAAATTGATAAACCATTAGCCAGACTCATCAAGAGAAAAAGGGAGAAGACTCAAATCAATAGAATTAGAAATGAAAAAGGAGAAGTAACCACTGACACTGCAGAAATACAAACGATCATGAGAGATTACTACAAGCAACTCTATGCCAATAAAATGGACAACCTGGAAGAAATGGACAGATTCTTAGAAATGCACAACCTGCCAAGACTGAACCAGGAAGAAATAGAAAATATTAACAGACCAATCACAAGCACTGAAATTGAAACTGTGATTAAAAATCTTCCAACAAACAAAAGCCCAGGACCAGATGGCTTCACAGCCAAATTCTATCAAACATTTAGAGAAGAGCTAACACCTATCCTTCTCAAACTCTTCCAAAATATTGCAGAGGGAGGAACACTCCCAAACTCATTCTACGAGGCCACCATCACCCTGATACCAAAACCAGACAAAGATGTCACAAAGAAAGAAAACTACAGGCCAATATCACTGAAGAACACAGATGCAAAAATCCTCAACAAAATACTAGCAAACAGAATCCAACAGCACATTAAAAGGATTATACACCATGATCAAGTGGGGTTTATTCCAGGAATGCAAGGATTCTTCAATATACGCAAATCAATCAATGTGATACATCATATTAACAAATTGAAGGAGAAAAACCATATGATCATCTCAATAGATGCAGAGAAAGCTTTCGACAAAATTCAACACCCATTTATGATAAAAGCCCTGCAGAAAGTAGGCATGGAGGGATCTTTCCTCAACATAATAAAGGCCATATATGACAAACCCACAGCCAACATCGTCCTCAATGGTGAAAAACTGAAACCATTTCCACTAAGATCAGGAACAAGACAAGGTTGCCCACTCTCACCACTATTATTCAACATAGTTTTGGAAGTGTTAGCCACAGCAATCAGAGAAGAAAAAGAAATAAAAGGAATCCAAATCGGAAAAGAAGAAGTAAAGCTGTCACTGTCTGCAGATGACATGATACTATACATAGAGAATCCTAAAGATGCTACCAGAAAACTACTAGAGCTAATCAATGAATTTGGTAAAGTAGCAGGATACAAAATTAATGCACAGAAATCTCTTGCATTCCTATATACTAATGATGAAAAATCTGAAAGTGAAATTAAGTAAACACTCCCATTTACCATTGCAACAAAAAGAATAAAATATCTAGGAATAAACCTACCTAAGGAAACAAAAGACCTGTATGCAGAAAATTATAGGACACTGATGAAAGAAATTAAAGATGATACAAATAGATGGAGAGATATACCATGTTCTTGGATTGGAAGAATCAACATTGTGAAAATGACTCTACTACCCAAAGCAAACTACAGATTCAATGCAATCCCTATCAAACTACCACTGGCATTTTTCACAGAACTAGAACAAAAAATTTCACAATTTGTATGGAAACACAAAAGACCCCGAATAGCCAAAGCAATCTTGAGAACGAAAAATGGAGCTGGAGGAATCAGGCTCCCTGACTTCAGACTATATTACAAAGCTACAGTCATCAAGACAGTTTGGTACTGGCACAAAAACGGAAATATAGATCAATGGAACAGGATAGAAAGCCCAGAGATAAACCCACGCACATATGGTCACCTTATCTTTGATAAAGGAGGCAAGCATATACAGTGGAGAAAAGACAGCCTCTTCAATAAGTGGTGCTGGGAAAATTGGACAGGTACATGTAAAAGTATGAAATTAGAACACTCCCTGACACCATACACAAAAATAAACTCAAAATGGATTAAAGACCTAAGTGTAAGGCCAGACACTATCAAACTCTTAGAGGAAAACATAGGCGGAACACTCTATGACATAAATCACAGCAAGATCCTTTTTGACCCAGCTCCTAGAGAAATGGAAATAAAAACACAAATAAACAAATGGGACCTAATGAAACTTAAAAGCGTTTGCACAGCAAAGGAAACCATAAACAAGACCAAAAGACAACCCTCAGAATGGGAGAAAATATTTGCAAATGAAGCAACTGACAAAGGATTAATCTCCAAGATTTACAAGCAGCTCATGCAGCTCAATAACAAAAAAACAAACAACCCAATCCAAAAACGGGCAGAAGACCTAAATAGACATTTCTCCAAAGAAGATATACAGATTGCCAACAGACACATGAAAGAATGCTCAACATCATTAATTAGAGAAATGCAAATCAAAACTACAATGAGATATCATCTCACACCGGTCAGAATGGCCATCACCAAAAAATCTATAAACAATAAATGCTGGAAAGGGTGTGGAGAAAAGGGAACACTCTGGCACTGTTGGTGGGAATGTAAATTGATACAGCCACTATGGAGAACAGTATGGACGTTCCTTAAAAAACTAAAAATAGAACTACCATACGACCCAGCAATCCCACTACTGGGCATATACCCTGAGAAAACCATAGTTCAAAAAGAGTCATGTACCAAAATGTTCATTGAAGCTCTATTTACAATAGCCAGGACATGGAAGCAACCTAAGTGTCCATCAACAGATGAATGGATAAAGAAGATGTGGCACATATATACAATGGAATATTACTCAGCCATAAAAATAAATGAAATGGAGACATTTGTAGTGAGGTGGATGGAGTTAGAGTCTGTCACACAGAGTGAAGTAAGTCAGAAAGAGAAAAAGAAATACAGTATGCTAACACATATATATGGAATCTAAGGGGAAAAAAAAAAAGGTCATGAAGAACCTAGTGGCAAGACGGGAATAAAGACACAGACCTACTAGAGAATGGACTTGAGGATATGGGGAGGGGGAGGGGTGAGATGTGACAGGGTGAGAGAGTGGCATGGACATATATACACTACCAAATATAAAATAGATAGCTAGTGGGAAGCAGCCGCATAGCACAGGGAGATCAGCTCGGTGCTTTGTGACCACCTAGAGGAGTGGGATAGGGAGGGTGGGAGGGAGGGAGATGCAAGAGCGAAGAGATATGGGAACATATGTATATGTATAACTGATTCACTTTGTTATAAAGCAGAAACTAACACACCATTGTAAAGCAATTATACTCCAATAAAGATGTTTAAAAAAAAAAAGTTTTAGTATCAAAAATTCCTGAAATATTAATGAAAGATAAATTTTATTACCTTATCCTAAATTACATTTCATAAATGTAAGATATTACATAAATAAAATTACACTGGATAAGAGCTTTCACCAAAGCATTTTAAGCCATCACAAAGTGGATTTATTAAGTTATCATTATCTTTTATGGTCACTCTCCAACTCCTACAGCACAGGCAGGTTGCAAAAACACAGAATGGGGAGGTATCTTATTTAATATCTTCTTAGCAGTTTACACAGGTTCCTTGCTACTTGAAACAAATCAAGAATTTAGTCTTTGTCCTGACTGAGTTTAGTACAGAAATCCAGTGACTGTTCCTAAGAACATCCCATTTCACCAGTATTGGCAGAGACTGCTAGCTGATTCCCAGTTTCCTGGGTGTACAGAAAAGGCTACTTTACCTAGTCTCCCTTACAATTAGATGTGACTAAATTCTCAACAGTGGAACGTGAGAAGAGATCTATATGCCGTTTCCTTGCCTAATCCATAAAAGTCTTCCATATGTGCACCTCTGCCTTCCCCCACCCACCTCTTCCCCTTTTCCTGGTTTGATGAAGAGAAGCATAAAGACCTTGGAAGCCATGTACCAAAGATCGCAGAGCCACATGATGCAAGAAGCCTGAAGTCCTAAGTAACAATTTGAGAGGCCACCTACCTTGCAGGAACACCCTCCTTGGATAGTTAGGTGAGCAAAAACTTACTTCTATCTTGTTAAGTCACTGAAGTTTTGGGAGTTGTAAAAGCAGCTAGTGTCATCCTAGTAGATATAATCAGTGACTCAAAAAACGATAAACCATTTCACAATTCTTGGTGTCACCACCAAGCAGCAAGATAGCACCCCACCCCTTGATTCCACCTTTTCTCCACCCCCTTTTACCACTCCCAGGTGTACTGTTGGGAAGACTGTGACTGGGTAGACATGTAAACAGGTGAAGAAAGAATGAAATAAATGACCGACACATGAAAAGGTGCTCGACATCACTAATCATCAGGTAAACCTAAATTAAAACCACAGTAAATGGTTAGAATTTTAAAAGCCAGCAATACCAAAAAATGGTGAGGATGTGAAGCAAATGGAACACTCTTACAATGCTGGTGGCTATAATAAATGATTCAACCATTTTGGAAAACTCTGTCTGTTTCTAATAAAGTTAAACACATACCTACCCTATGATCCAGCAATTCCACTCCTAGGTACATGCCTAAGAGAACTGAGGGCTGTGCTCACCAAAAGACTTGCAGTAGAATACTCATAGAAGCTTTATTTATAGTAGTTAAAAACTGGGAACAACTCAAATGCCCATCAACAAGAAATTGGAAAAACAATTTATAGTTTATTCACATGACAGAACACCACACAATACAAGAGACCTACTGATACACACAACATGGATGAATCTCACAAATACTATCCTAAACAAAACCAAACACAAAAGAGAGCGTACTCTATGATTCCATTTATATAGAATTCAGGAACAAATATAATTTATGGTTATAAAAATCAGAAGAGTGGTTACCTCTGGGCAAGGGAGTTGAGTGCAAAGGGGCAAGAAGGTGATAGAAATGTTACCCATCTTGATTCACACAATGGTTTTAAGTATATGTAGGTAAAAATTTAAGCCATACACTAAATATTTGTGCATTTTATAATATGAAAATCTTATTTCAAATAAAAAGATTAAAAAGTTAACCTGTCCCAAAGCACACAAATAGTAAGATGTTGAGCTCGGGTTCAAACTTAGGTCAATCTGAGTCTTCTGACTTGAGTAGGGTTCACTTTCCTACCCAATTATATACAGAGAAAACTACAAGAAGACTGTTACTACTTATTTTAAATATGTGATTACCATCATTCTCTCTACATATTTCATTCATAATATCCATATTATGATAAACTGTGCTTATTTTGGCACCAAGACATTCTATACTTCAAACGCTGGTTTTAACTTTGTGGCACTATAGCAGCAGTAATTCTGTCTACGGAATTGAAATAAATGATTGAAACCAAACTTTCCACCATCCCCCATGACTAGTAATATAGTAAGATAATTCAGCTGAAGAACAAACATGTTAAAATTGTCAGAACCTGCACTGCATTTAACTGGCACAAATGCATTAGTTGATTAGTATCTGTACATGCTCCAGTGGTGGAGCATCCTAAGACTAATAAAACAATCGATAGATGAGGAATATAGTAAGATGCAGAAATAGTCAACTAACAAGCGTCACTCATGCCTGTGATATTTATAAGCAATTCAAGCACTATAGTTGCAAATGTGATCTCTGACATATTTCTCAAGAATCAACTATTTATTGAATGTTGATATATCAGCTAGGGACTTCCCTGGTGGCGCAGTGGTTAAGAATCTGCCTGCCAATGCAGGCGACATGGGTTCGATCCCTGGTCCGGGAAGACCCCACATGCCGCAGAGCAAGTAAGCCCGTGCGCCACAACTACTGACGCGAGCCACAACTACTGAGCCCATGCGCCACAACTACTGAAGCCCATGCACCTAAAGCCCGTGTTCTGCAACGAGAGAAGCCACCGCAGTGAGAAGCCCGCACACTGCAACAAAGAGTAGGCCGCATGCTGCAACGAAGACCCAACGCAGCCAAAAATAAAAATTTTTTAAAAAATTTAGAAAAGGATATATCAGCTAATTCAATATTAGAATAAGATGAACATAAAAATACAAGTGCACCAGCATTTGGCTATGATACCCTGCATTCTTACACAAAGCTGCCTCTTTAAAAGCATTTTATTGTAACTGCATGCACTGACTGTGTGCATCTTCATTGGGTGAACACCGGATGAAGAAAAATCCAGTTACTGTCTTTCTTTTATATAAAAGCAAACTGAGGCATAAAGCAGATCACTGATAGTGCTAGGCAACACCAAGTCAACAAATAAAGCCAGTGTTAAGGTTACTCCAACTAGTTCTTTATAATGAAGCATCATACCTACCTTGTCACACAGGAGCTTCTCGTCCTACACATACAAGTTTTTGAGTATTTTAAACTACTCTTATTTCTGTTGAGAATTTACCCCCCACATGGTAACCCCCTCCCAAAACTAAGGAGAAAATCAAGTTAAATAGATAGAGCCAAGACTTTGGGAGAATTAACAAGTTCATATACACAGAAGGGGAGAAAAAGTTGGGTTTTGTTCCTGAATGCTGAAAAAGAATTCTACAAACACATGAGACTCCAAATCCAGAAAATACTGACGGCAGAAAAAAATCTTTCAAGGAATTCTCACATGCAAAATCCCCCCGAGAAAAGAAGATTTCAATACCCTACGCTGACAATTTGGCAATCTCCTAAATTACAGCAAAACAAGTAATGAGCCGCTTAGTTAAAGGATTAACCTGAATCGCCAGACCCCAAGCTCTAGGACAAATCATTTGCTCACCGCAATTTCCAGCCTCCGCAGTGTCTCAGCACACTAACCCTGCTGTTTCCCCCCCTCCAACCCACACACACCCACCCCCATTCTCTCTTCACGAGGAATTCCTCAGGGCACCACCAACTGTCTCTAAAGCAGGAGTCATTTAATCTTCGGTTCCCGGGCCCTTTCGCTGGGTCTATGAATGGGTTTTACATAGGTTGATAAATCCCCCGATATTTGAAGTAAAACTTGGGTCGATAACCTACGTGATCCAAAGTGATTCGGAGCTGCGATTCTAAAGGGAGGGCCGGAGGAAAGCCCCGCGGTGCCAGCCCACCACGCGCGTGCGCACGCCCCACACTCACCTGGACTTGGTCAGCCGGAGCTCCCGGCGGCAGGGACGCCTTCGTAGCAGCTGCTCATCCCTGTCCCTCAGATCCCATAAGGCCAACCTCCGGCTCCGCCCCGGGGGGAAGGCTCCTGCCGCCCCACGCCCCCAGTACTAGTTGGCATTCCCCAGCCGCGGCCGCGGAGAGAGCGCTGCCAGGTCCGGGAGAGGAAGGACCACCAGGTCAGGGCCGCCCCCGGGGGCCGCCTCCACGAGCCGGAGCCGGGATGCAGACGAAGCTGCTTTCCAGCACTGGCTGCTTCGAGGTGGCCACAGCCGCACACAGCCGTCTGGCCGCCGAGGCTTGGCTCTCTGCTGGCCGGATCGTAAAACGAGCGCCTTATCTCACCACCAGCACCGTGGGACATAATACGAGTCCATTCTGGACTTCTACAAAGGAGGTACTAGGTTTCCTGTTCTGCGTGGGGTACAGCGGGGAAATCTGAAGCCAACATTGAACATAGGCAGCCCCTGTCGACCACAGCATCATGCACGCTGTTGTGTGGCTGAAATTCTAATAGTGACATTTTAAACATTTAAAAATCTATAAAGAGCATACAAACCAAACAACATGAAAAGCTGTCTTCTCCCGAATTAGGGGACCAATAAAGAGATTATACAAACAGCTCAAAGTGTAAAGCTAGGGGAAAGGTGGGAGGGTAAACTCATGCTGCTGCCCTATAACGAAATGTTATCAATGCTGAAAAGTTAAATCAGAAAACGAGGACTATTCTACCCCAAGACCCTAACAGACAAATGCAGTAGGTAAGTCATGTACCCAGTACGAAATCAGGACCATTCTTCATCTTTATTCTCTACTAACATCACCAGTATTCCCAGACCTTCACTGGTACAGCTGATACTTGATATTCCACATTTTGAGCTTCCCACTTTAGGCCAGAACCTTTGACTCCTTAAAATGCAAAGAATTCAATAGAAGAAAATCTAAGCTTTATTATTCACATCTCAACCTATCCCTTCGCTTGAGAGGAGGCCTTGATGAACAGAGTTAGAGAGGAGAGGGCACTAGACTCTAGGGGTTGGGGGGAAAGGCATAAAAATGAACAGATTACTGAATTCGACTAAAGCCAGCGTTCAATATACATACAACTTAGAAGTTGATAAAGGCTTAAGATTTCTGATGCCAAGCAGCAGGAAAACAAACGCTTAATGCAAAAAAAAAAAAAGATTTCTCGGGTTAAATTACAAGGATTAAACAAGTATTAGTAAAGCAGAACATTCATTATTAAGCAACATTTAGAAAAACAAAAGAAAATAAGATTGGAAATAAAATATAATTGCTAAAAATGTTTTAAACGGGTTTAAAGATAGTAAGTATTCTACCAGAACATAAGCAAAAAGATGAAAAAACATGAACGATAGGCGATTTAGAGATTAATTTTACAGTTCTAGCATCTGATTAATAGAAGTTCCATAAAGAAAGAACAGAGAAAGCTTAGGAAAAATTATCAAAGAAATATAACACACTCCCAGGGATCTGCAAAGCACACCAAGTACTCGCCAAAATTAAAATGTCCACTCATAAAATTTAACACCACCAACATATTTGGGGATCTAGCTTCCAGACAATACTAACTTTGAACCCAGAAAGGTAATAATATGATGAAAAGGGCATGTTTCTTCTCCCAACAAGAAAAAAGGAAGACAATCAAACTACAGGGTAAATAAATTGCTCTAAGAGTATGGCCCAAGGTTAAAGCAAACTGGTATGCGAAATGGTTTTGATCAATTTTCACTTGACCCTGGCATTTATAATAATTATAATAATTCTCCCTTGAAACACAGAGGTGACAAAATTGGAAAAATAGTAAAGATAATCAGACTATGTTAACTGGCCCATTCAGAGAACAATATTTGTATAATGTAAACCCTATTGATTTCCAATTTTAGAATCAACCTGTAGATATAACAAGGGAGACTTTTTGTTATAGAATAGGATGCAAATATTAACTTTGGAAATGTATAGTTTACAGATGTTGTAATATAAAAACAGAAATAGAGGGAAGGAAAAGGGTGCCTTTATCATCATCTCACAAAGTGTACTTCTAACTATATTAAAGTTACCATTTTTTTCTTCTTTTGCTTTCTCTTTTTATTTTATCTACTATATAAGATGATGATTACTGCAGTAATCATTTCACAATACGGTGTAAGCCAAACCATTATGCTCATTATGCACCTTCAACTTATACAGTGATGTATAATAATTATATCTCAATAAAACTTGAAAAACTAAAGTTACCAAGGAAGTAAGAGTGAGGTGAGTGATCTTTATCTATCACACACAAAGTCAATAGAAGTCTAAACTTGGTGAGACAAAAACAAAATATACGACGGCAACCATTGTAAATGATTAAAGGTATTCGTGGGATGTGGAATAGCAATTTAGAAAGGGAGAGGCAGCAGAATATTGCTATTATTAATCTTTCTATAGAATTTTATTTTCTAGTCATATGTGTATCCGTTACTTTGATATTTTTTAAAGAAATTATTCAAATCTATACCTAGAACTGAGGAAAGTAATTGAACACTGGGACATTTACAGTTGGTTTATAATGATGGTAGGATCATGTATGATTTTCTTTCTCTTTTTACATTTGTTTCAGTAATGCTATTATGGTAAATTTGACAAATCAAGCAAATCCAAAAGAAGTTTTAAGGCAATCAGGCTATGACCAAGAAGCTCTTTGAGGAAATGAAAAAAAAAAAAAAAAAAGAAATGACTTATAAATGCTCTTTGTAAACAAAACAAACTGGAAATTAGCCTTTCCCAGAAGTGAGATTAACAGTACAAGTTAAATATTTCCCCTTTTTTTTTCTTTTTTCCAGCTTGTGGGATCTTAGTTCCCCTGACCAGGGATCAAACCCAGGCCCCTGGCAGTGAAAGCACAGAGTCCTAACCACTGGACCACAAGGGAACTCCTGCCCCATGCTTTTTTAAAATTGAACCTCCCTTTTTGAGTTGTCTGTTCTTTGTGCATTGGTCTAACAGAATTCCTAAATATCCACATATAAATAACTATACACTGATAATCCACTGTAGTCACAGTAATACTTTTCCTTGTCTACTGTTTAACCTTTTTATATAAGCAACTAATTCTTTTGTGATCAAATCTGTTTGTTGTTTCCATCATGACTCTGTCCTTTGAGCTTAATGTCAACTCTCATTCCCAATTCAAAGGTTTAATATTTAACTGTATTTTCCTGTAGTTGTAATTTTTTATGTAATTCACATAGGGCTGATATTTAATATGGCATGGGGTAGGCATCTAACTAGTTATCCCAACAGAATCTGTTGAATATTCCACTCCTCTTTTCATATGTGATGCCTCATTTATTAACCAAATTCCTATAACAAGACATATATGTTGGGGAAATGTTGCTTTGGATATTTTAAGTGATAAAAACATACATTTGAAACTGATTATTTTTGTCCCCCTAATATTTACGTCTCACTTGTTTTATGTCCTAATGTTTTGGTTCACTCATTTAATGATTTATTAAGAATTTCTTACATTCTAGACATAGTAAGTTTAAGATATATAATGGTAAATGAAAAAAAGAGTTTTTTCCCTCAATATTAAAATATCAAAAAATTATAACAGTGAACAGCAATGTTTTTTATTGATATAGTTTGAGTTCAAAGAATGACATTATTACATCTGTGTATTAATGTATATTATACATATTCAACTTATATGACTTTTTGTTCACTTCATTGGTTTCACAAGACTCAATAAAATTTCAAAAGACAGGAGTTGAGAACTATGACCTGTAACAAGAAAAATTAAAAGTGCTGTTGGAAAACTTAGGGGGAAAAGAGTTTCATCCTTTATTTTCAAGGAATGTCTATATAGTATAACTACAAACAGTTGTATCATTAAGTACAGAGCTCACATTGCAAACATTTAACTATGTTCATCATGTATCTGATGATATAAAATCAAAATTACTTTTAAAAGCTTGTCTTTCACTATATGTGTCATGAAAATCATGTCATTATATTTCAGTGACTCACTATTGTTTAAAGGCTCCTTTTAAATAAAAATAGGACCCAATAATTTTTAACCAAAAGTGTATCCTTTGTCCTGTTTGTTAAAGGATCAATAAACACTATACTAAGACATGGCATTTAGACATAAAATATGTCTAAAACCCCTGAAGAATACAATAAAAATAAGCAAGACATTTACAATGCTTTAATCTTTCCAGTTAACACCATTTGTATCAGTAACTGCAACGTTGTAACTTTTAGCATTTCACATAACTAGTCAGTAAGGATGTTTTTTTAAGGGTGGGAGTAAGAACAGAGGACAGGAGAAACAAGAGTGTCAGGTTTCATACTTCTATTAAAAAAATCAAAAATCAAAACTATTTTCTTCTCTGCATCAAAACTGTACCACAAACTTGAAGGTTGTTTTAGCTTTAATCCCATGACTCATCATCTACTGGATTAGGAGCTTGTGAAGAAGAAAACCCTGCTGTGTTCAAAGAGCTCTTGCCCTGGTAATTCTTAAAAAAAAAAAAAAAAGAAACAAACAAACATTTAATTTTATGTAGCTTTAAAGTTACGTTGCCTAGACTGAGAGCAGAGACTCAAGCTTTCCACCATGTCTTCCCCAAATATATAAAAAATTTCATTCCAACTGAATCCAATCCATTTGACAAAAGGTCCGTATAAACCTGGAAAGTCTAAATGCACAGAGTATTTGTAAGAGTATTTAGAAAAATTTAAGCCAATAGTTTTGGCAAGTGGAAAAACAAAGCTCTTCACTTCAATGAATAAGCATAAATATTTAATGATTAGTATGCTCATTGTTTCTGTATAAAAATGATGTTGCCTATAAACTGACAACAGAAAAGATGCAACCACATCTCTATTATTTTCTTACTTAATAATGTGGTCAGAATTCAAAAAATAAAGAATTCCTACAAAAATCTCAGAAGATCCCAAATTAGAATTTAAAATGCCAGCAGAATTGGGAAAGGAAGGTGTCTGAGCATAAATCTCAAACTCCTCACCTTTAAGACCAAAACTATATAATATGTATATAAAATTTTTAGAGAACTATTAAAGTATTCTTCTAGGTATGAAAATAATGGAATAGGTAAATTATTGAATGTTATAGTTACTTCACAATAGCACATTTACAAAGAATAACTAAAAGCCAAGTTCTAAATTTTTCCCTTCAACTAACCTTTCTAGTATCAATTGATACAAACACATTTCCTCTTGTACTACCACTGAAGCCAGGAACATACATACTAAAGGCAATTTCTTCCAACCATGCAGGAACATCCTGTTGAGCCTTTAAAAGAAAAAATAAACTTCATATACAACATGCATAAAGTCTCAAAGATTGGCACAGTTTACTTTTCCTTAAAATACATATATATAGGGGCTTCCCTGATGGTGCAGTGGTTGAGAATCTGCCTGCCAATGCAGGGGACACGGGTTCGAGCCCTGGTCTGGGAAGATCCCACATGCTGCGGAGCAACTAGGCCCGTGAGCCACAACTACTGAGCCTGCGCATCTGGAGCCTGTGCTCCGCAACAAGAGAGGCCGCGATAGTGAGAGACCCGCGCACCGCGATGAAGAGTGGCCCCCGCTTGCCGCAACTAGAGACGAAGACCCAACACAGCCAAAAATAAATAAATTAATTAATAGAATGTTTAAAAAAAAAATATATATATATATATATATAATGTCCACTTTCAATGACAAGGTAAGAACACTATCCATTCAGTTTTAAAAATTAAAAACTTACATCTGACAGTACTTTCACTAGAGGCTGTGCTAAATGGTTATCTGATTCAGGATTAAAAAAGGAAATAGCTCTGCCAGTATTTCCACAACGACCAGTACGCCCAATTCGATGAACATATTCATCAATGGTAGAAGGGAGATCAAAATTGATAACATGCTGAACATTTTCAATATCCAGCCCTCGGGCAGCTACAGAAGTAGCAACAAGAACTGGGCACTTTCCACAGCGGAAATCTCCAAGGGCTTGTTCTCTCTCTCTCTGTTCTCGATCACTTGAAAGAAGATAAAGCATGTATTAGGACAGCTCTTATGAAAATTATTTAAAAGAACCACTGAAGTTTGACACATAAATTTCTTTTTAATAACAGTAAAAAATCGCAACATTTAACATTAATGTCTACTTCTTACATACCAAGTATTATACTAATTCCTTTCAAGTCATAATTTAATTTGATTCTCATAATACTACTTTGAGGTTAGGACAATTAACCCCATTTGCAGATGAGGTTAAGGTGACAGCTAATACATAGAGCCAAAATACAAACTCAAATATGGCAAACATCAAATCTTACCTATTAATAATCTCTTTCTAGTCTTGACAACTACTTGATCAGAATGCCACCTCAAAAATTACCGCTTTTTAAAAAGCATAATCTCTGAATTCTATATATTCACTGATTAATCAGAAAGATTAGATTCAGCTGAAGAAACACCTAGATCTAAGTATCAGAGAGCCTTTTAAATGAGATGTCTTGAGAAGTCACCATTCCTCATAATAAAGAGTCTAAGACGCACCTTTAACACGCTCATCCCCGCCACTTGGTTCTTATAAAAACTTAAAATGAAGGTGAAGAATAACAGCTTAGATCTTGAGATCTTAATTCTAGGATTTTATACTAGTTAAATATACTGACATTTCTTAACAAATGACAAACAGAAGTTACCTCCTTACTAGGAAATCATATTAATCTACTCACCCATGAATACTTGTTGTTGATATTTTTTCTTGACAAAGAAAAGTGGCAATAAAATCTGCTTTTTTCTTGGTTTCAACAAAGACCATAGTTCTTTCATCTCCTACAAGACAATGAAACAATGATTAACATTCAAACTACAAAATTAGGAAAAGAAAAAAAAAGGGTAGGGTGAGTAGGAAACTGTCTCATCCACCACTGTATTCCTAGCACCTAGACTCAGGCCTAACAGGTAATAGTAACTCAAATATTTCCTGAATGGATGAATGTCAAAGATAGACAAGGACTTTTTCCTACTTTAGGACTAAAAAAAAAAAAAAATCAGCTTGCCCTTTGCCTTCCTAAGCCAACCAAGAAGTAGAGACTTAGGGAAAGATAAATGATATCTACCTGCCAACTCTTAACAGTTCCACAAATTTGTCTCAGGCCCTTCATTTCCCTCGCTATAAATAAATGCCTTTGTTCTTTACTTCCCAAGATCATAGAATCTTTTATTCTACCTTGACTACCAGAGGTATTCATAATAATGGCATCCAACCCAGGGCTGACAAACTCTACAATATTCCATGTTCCAACATTATCTCTTAATTCAAACCCCTTAATCCCCAAAGTATCTTATATATACAGAAAATTATCCCAGGGCCTTAACGCATTAAAGAATATTTACTTGTTATAAGTATTTAATTGGTTGAAATTCAAGCATGAGCCAGAGACTTTTCCACACAAGGAGCTTTTCTGTAAAATGTTAGAGAGGAAAGATATTTATAGCCTTAATGAAAGTAAGAAGGTATTACATTTCATAATCCCACTCCCCCATCTTCCTATGAGCTGGCTTCATTTATTCAACAAATATTTAGTGCCTAGTAGATGCCAGTTAACTATTCTAGGTGTTGAAAACACAGCAATAAAACAAAGCCCCTTCACTCACTGTGGGGAGGCAAATAACAAATATTATGCATTAAGTCTAAAAAGGAAAAAAAATCAGCAGAATAAAGGGCCCAAGTGGACTGATGTACCCTCTCTAATTAGATGACATCTGAGTAGAGATATTACTAAAATAAGTGAACTATTCAGATACCCGAGGAAACAGTATTACAAGCCAGAGGGTAAGAACAAATATAAAGGATCGGATCTAAGGTATGGGTGTTCTTGGTGTGCTCAAAAAAAAAAAAAAACAGAAAGAGGTCCCCATGTGGTTTTTATGTTCTAGGCAGAGGGAACATCAAGAGCAAAGGCAATGAGGCAGAACCATGTCTGCTATGTGTGGGGAACAGTAACGAGCAAAGTGCGCCTGGAATAGGGTGAGCAAGGAAGAGCAGGATTTGAAGACAGAGGGGTAATGGAGGCCATATCATGAAGGGCCTTGGAAACCACTGAAAGATCCTTACTTTGAGAAGGGAAGCCACTGGGTTTGGAGAAAAGAAGTGGGAAGATCTGATCTTTGTTTTAACTGAGCAGCGGATGGGTTCTGATATACTTTGATGCTGGATAGAAACAAGAGGATTTTGCTAACAGATCAGATGTGTACACTGGAGAAAGAAATCAAGGATGCCTCAGATTTTGTGTCTGAGCAACTGGAAGAATGGAACAAACACTAAGTGAGATAGGAGGACTGCAAGAAAGGAAGGTTTAGGGGTGATATTTAATTATCAATAAATCACAGATATCTATTAGACAACCAGGTAGGAAATCAATAGAGCAACTGATTCTTACAGTAATAAATGAGTTATATCTTTGAGACATAGTCATTTTATTTATTAGAGAGTAATGATTTTATGTTTTATCAAAAATTACCTTTCAATCCAACAAGATGCCCAATGCCAAAACTGATAAATTTGATAGTCAGTTACCTACTACTACTGTGCAGCTTAAAGCCTCGATTTCATCTTTTCTTGGTTCCCAGTGTGAATCCCAAATGGTAATAAAAATTTAACTCCGCTGACACTTCTCTAGTTTTTTTCCTCTACTGATTTGGTATTTTTTCTCCTTCAGACAATAAGCTATACCCCTTTGGTGGCATAAATAATGCAAATTTAGTTTTATGAGCAGACCATCTGGTGATCTTTGTAAATGGATTAATGGATTATAGTTATGTATTTTGTTGGGTGAAAAATAATAGACAATTCATCTTGTTAGCCTTTTTTGACTATTAGTCCATTGTGAACTAAAATCAATTAAGAATCTAAAAAGAATTCTAGCTTTGGTAGTTAGATTGCAATTTTTTGTATTTCTGTGTTTACTCTTTACCTGTGGCTGAAGTGGTAGAACTGAAGCTATAAGCTCTTTATGTATCTATAATTCAGAAAGGGCTTTACCCACCACTATGTATAATCATTATGTTAATACTCTATGGAGAGTATTAACAAATTATAAAGTCTCTTAAAGGAGCTCAATTCTGATTGGTTTACAGAGATAAATTAGTGAATTTATAGAGATAAATATTCCAAAAATTCCTGGAAAATAAAGAAACTGACTCATAATACTTTAACTATATTAAACTTTTTTAAAAAAATTCTTCCTATAGGAGCTAAAGCAGAAATATTTTAAGATTCCAAGTTCCCATAATTAAGTGAAATCTTTGGTAAACAAGACTAACTTACTTGGTTTTAAAAATACAAATGTACTTTCTCGAATTTATCAGTGTTAAGTAGAAAACAAACATGTATCTTATTTTACTTGGGTTTTTCTTAATGTATAGAGATTTGCCAGTCAAAATAACTAATATTCTCCATAATGTTTAAGAGTATGAAAATGTAAATCTGTGTTCAACTAAACTGACTATTCAACACTATCTACCGTTTTTTATACTGTCATCTGGAAGATAATTTCCAAGATCTTTGGCTTTAGATAACTTAAAATAGTAGACTATATTGAGTTAATTAACTCAATAATCACTGAATATAGGATAGAATTCTCAAATATTAATTACTAAACATAAGTTTATGTCCTTTTGCTTGTTATTTTTCATATACTATAGAGAGGCAATATCTTTGAGTCATATTAATGAACCTACTCAATTTTGCTACTTGAAGTGTAAAAGAATATGTGTGGTGTAGAAAGATATATGTGTGATATAAAAGTTCATGAGCTCTGGCAGTCAGCTACAATGTTTGTGTATGACATCTCTCAACTGTCCATCCCTGCCTCTAGTTTACTCTCTGAAATAGAAGTTACTACGGTTAAAAGTAATAATTAACATAAGTGGTTGAGACTACACTTGGAGCAATAGTGACCAAGAAATATAAACCATTTATGTGTTTGTTTTTCAAGAAAAAAGCAAAGATGATCACTAACGAGCACACCCTTCAGGGTTGTCTGTGCCTTTTACTGTCTTTATTTACTGTCTTTATTTTTTTATACCTCTACTGCAACTGAGAGCAATGCAAATGATTCTTATCAATAAAAATACAAATGAAAATTTTCCCTCAAATGTAACTGATTATTGCTTTGTGGATACTGACCACTTTTGCATCTATTTGTAAATCCATCTTAGCTTTCCTGATATCCTACACATAAATGTGTTCTTTGGGGACTTCCCTGGTGGTCCAGTGGTAAAGAATCCGCCTTCCAATGCAGGGCACGCAGGTTCAATCCCTGGTCAGGGAACTAAGAGCCCACATGCCGCAGGGCAACTAAGCCTGCGCACCACAACTACCGAGCCCACGCGCCTCAATGAGAGAGCCCACGTGCCACAAACTACAGAGCCCATGTGCTCTGGAGCCCGCACGCCACAACTAGAGAAGAGAAGACCTGCACGCTAAAGAGAAGCTCACGTGCCACAACGAAAGATCCCGCATGCCTCAACTAAGACCCAACACAGCCAAAATAAATAAATAAACAAATATAAATGTGTTCTTTGAATTCTCCTTAGAATTGGCTGTAACATCTTACTAGCTCCCTTTGTAATTAATGAGCTCAATAAAATCTTTGACACCTGTTCATTTAAAATTATGAAAAAGGCAGATGGTATACTACTATGAAATAATGAAACCTACACATTTTAAAGGCAGAAGAGGAAAGCTAGCAGATTTAAGTTAACGATTAGAAAAAGAGATAAATTATACGAACAAAAATACGTAAAATACTAGGATATATGGCATGACATTTCCATGCAAAGTAAAAAAAAAAAAAAAAAAGACGAGAATAATAAACTCTAAACTACTAAACATTTAACAGTTTAAATAATACAGAAGTATACCAATAGTGCTTATACACTGATCTCAGCATTTTGAAGCACTCTCTTCAGTAGAATTATTTTCTAAATAAACTTTATTCCACAAATTCATATATTAAAGTCTTAAGGTAATTATACTAGAAATGTGCTCTAACTTCAGCAAAACCATATATTGCTTGTCTCCTGCTACATTGGAACTTCAATTTATACTGGGCAAGTTACCTGACATCTCTGTATTTCAGTGTCCTCATCCTTAAAATGGGGGATAACAAAACCCACCTCAGAAGGTTGTTTTGAGAATTAAATGAGTTAACACATGTAAAACAATCAGAACAGTATGTGGCCTATAGCAGTTATTATTTTTATTTTGCATGCCAGAGTATATGTTATGATACATATCATGAAGCAAACTAATAACATTTCTCAAACTCAAGATGAGTATTTGGTTTTTAAAAGTTTTTTTTAATATAAAACTCAGGAGAAAACTGAAGACTAGAAACCTTTAAAGAGTGAGTGCTTTCTAAAACAACTTTTTTTTTTCTTATTGTTGGAAATGAGACAGCTTCCTGCTTTTTCATTCCCCAGTCCCAACACTGACATTCAAACTGAAATAGACTTACTAAAATGGAGGATGAGGAGAATGGACACATATAAGTACATTTAGCCTGTGAGGTAACAAAAGGGTATTAAAAGGCCATATTAGAAAATTTTATTTCAAGGCACAAACTAAAGCTATCTCAATAAAAGAAATACAACTTTCTCTTGGAAAAAAAAATCTTTTTTTGAGGGGAAAGGGATAGATTTCTCATCAACATTGTGAAGGAACAGAACTAGATCTTTCAAGTCCCTTCTATCTCAAAAATTCTTTGAACTATGAATACAGGAAGCCTTAGAGAGCAAAAACTGGGAAGTAGAAATACAACAAAGATTTTACTTTTAGTGGAGTAAACAGAGCTTGATGTAAAGATATGTTACTCATCCTTTCTATTTCCTAAAACAAGAAAATATGTATTTCTGCTGGAATAGTTTTTTGTCAAACACTGTTCAAACAAAGTCTCAAATTCTTCCTATTTTTAACATTTATGGAGGAGAAAGGATTATACTGCTACATCATTTATCCAAAAAATCGAATCATAAGAAAAAGAGCTTTAACTTATTTATTTAACTTATGCCAAATAATGCTTAAAGTCATTTCTAAAAGTCATTTTTGTAAAAATCAAAATCATAACAAAAGATAATTATATCAATGTAAGGTACCTATGTTTCGTAGAATTTCGACAAGTTTTTCTCTTTTTGAGTACTGGCCAACTTGGAGAATGGTCTGCTGAACATCTCTACATGCTCCACCCACTTGTCCAACAGCAACAAACAAATAATTCGACTTTAAAAACTCCCCAGCCAACCTTGAAAGACAAGAGAGTATTCCTTAACTTATCCTCTTCCATTAATACTCATAATATTCACTGAATTCCTGCAAGTGTTACTTCAATATTAATAAGCCAGATTATAACAGCTATAATAAGAGAAGGTGGATACTTACATCATCCAAGTACTACTTTCAAATATCAGTATTAAATGTTAAGATTTTGCAAAATACTTAACAACTACTAGTGAAAATGTCTGTGTCAAATTATGGATAAGTAATTTCAAGGATGTGCTGACCATACAAAACTATATAAAACGTGTATATAACAATAAAAAAAAGTATGCTAAGTATCAGACTACAAGCAGGAATTTTTTTTATTAAAAATTAAAATGTAACCCTACAACAAAAATTCTTTTCTTCATTCACTGCTTTCATGTATGTTATTTCTAGGAGCTGTTTCCTGAAAATATTAGTTGTCAAATTAGTATACTTCAAATGAACTATTAGGAGCAAACCAGATCTTAAGTCAGTGCTTTTTGTAACATGACAAACATAGAAAATGATAATATTTGTACAGCATAATTGGGCAAAAAAATGAGATGATGTGAAGAGACTAGGGGCCAGGGCCACACCAAGTTGTGGATGCTCACCTCAAAGGTTGGGGGTATCAGCATCTTGACACACACACAACTCACTGACAGCATACAATTAAGAAGCCCTGCTCTAGATCACCCAGGAACACGGAGTAGGGAGAAGGGGAATTGCCAATTACAGAGCAAGTTTGGAAGGAAAAAAAAGGAAGGTCATGTAGCAGTCATGTACATACTCTCCTATGTAGCAGTCCCTTACTTTCTAGCCACCTCCTAGCATATCAAGAAAATAGTTCAAACTCAGTATATCCATAATCTTAATAAATCACTGCTGCTTCTCTCTCTTCATCTGCTCTTACCATAAAAGAAAAAGAAAAACATTGTTGATATACTACCTCTAGAGACAAGAACCCTCTCAAACCTTGAGATCATCTGCAAGTCTTAATTGTCAATCATCCTTTACACTCATGAAAACATATTCTGAGTGCCTCGTGTCAGGCATACATGGTACAAGGCACTGGGTGTATAAAGATGAATATGATGGTCTCTGCCTCTGAGGTGCTCATATCAAGTAGCATAAATATAATTATATTAAAAAATAATTACTATAATCTAAACTATTTATATAGTTTAGTATTTACATATTTTAATTATTTAATGATTTACTATAATAATCCAGTGTTACAATAGTTAACATCTATTGAACCTTACTATATTCCAAGAAACGTGAAAAGTGTTTTAAATAGTTTCTTTCACAAGATACAGGATTCTTTCACAAGATTGGCAGGAAATGGATGAAATGATGTCTGTTAAGAGTCTTCAAGTTTGAAGCTTGATCTAAGGAAGCAGCAAGCAAGAATGTGAAACAATGATGACTAGGGAAAGGCACTCAATGCAGAAGACGACACAAGGATAAATAATGAGGAGGAACAGAATTTGGCTTGTGTGGCCGATAGGAAATAGTCTAAATAAGCCAGAAATACATCGGTCCAGGTAAAAAAGTGGCAAATGAGGCAGAAATTATCATGTGTAAAAGAATTTGAAAGTTGGTAGTCTGTGGAGATGGAAAGACACGGGAAGGTTTATCTTAAATAAATGGCTATAAAGATCAGACTTTGTTTTGGAATTTATACCAGCATAAAAATGAAACTACAGGCAGGGAGACAGGTTAGAAAGAAAGCTACTACCAATGAGCAGAGGGAAACTGAAAAGGACCTAAAATAAGGTGGGAAATAGAGAAGAAACTAACGAATTTGAAATATTTTAGAGATAACTGCCAAGTTGAACACTTTTGAAGGGCAGAATTAAAGGAGTATGAGGGAGGAATCAACATGATTCAAAGGACTCTGGCTTCGAAAGACCATGATGCCAATCAGGAAAACTGGAAAGGAAAGAGGGAGCTGAAGAATAGGTTCAATTTTGGACTTGATGAACATGAGTTACCGGTAGTTCATCTAAGAGGAAAAACAATCCTAAAGAGTTAAATCTAAAAGTCTGGAGCTGAGGAGAGAGATTAAGCATACAAGTAATAATTGGGTTGTTTGTTTTTGATATTAAGTTGTAGAAGTTCTTTACATATTTTGGATATTAACCCCTTATGGAACATATCATCTGCAAATATCTTCTCCCAACCAGTACATTGTCTTTTTGTGTTTCTTCATGGTTTCCTTCACAGTACAAGACAAACAACCCAATTTTTAAAACTGGGCAGAGGACCTGAATAGACAGTTTTCCAAAGAAGACATACAGATGGCCAACTGGCACATGAAAAGATGCTCAATATCACTAATCATCAGGGAAATGCAAATCAAAACCACAATGAGATACCACCTCACACCTGTCAGAATGGCTATTATCAAAAAGACAAGAAATAACAAGGGTTGGCAAGATGTGGAGAAAAGGGAACCCTTGTGTACTGCTGGTGGGAATGTAAATTGGTACAGCCAGTATAGAAAACAGTATGGAAGTTTTTCAAAAAATTAAAAATAGAACTATCGTATGGAGCAATTCCACTCCTGGGTATATATCCAAAGAAAATAAAAACACTAATTTGAAAAGATATGTGCACCCCAATGTTCATAGCAGCATCATTTACAATAGCCAAGATACGAAAAACTAGGTTTCCATCAACAGATGAATGGATAAAGAAGATGTGGTGTATACGTATATGCAATGGAATATTACTCAGCCATAAAAAAGAATGAAATTTTGCCATTTGCAACAACATGGATGGACCTGGAGATTATTATGCTTAGTGAAATAAGTCAGAGAATGACAAATACTGTATGTTTTCACTTATATGTGGAATCTAAAAATAAAAGAAAGGAACAAATGTAACAAAACAGAAACAGACTCACAGATACTGAGAACAAACCAGTGGTTACCAGAAGGGAGGGGGCTGAGAGAGGAGTAAAGGAGGCGAAGAGGATTAAGAGTTACAAACTACTAGGTATAAAACAAATAAGTTACAAAAATGTAATGTACAGTACAGGGAATATACTTAATATTTTATAATAACTTTGTATGGAATATATTCTACAAAAATATTGAATTACTACATTGAGCACTTGAAACTAATATAATATTGTAAACCAACTATACTTCAATCAAAAAAAAAATACAGGTAATAAGTTTGGGAGAGTAAACAGGTACAAGTGCAAGCCAAGGAAATGGATGCTTCAATGGTTCAGTGAATACGCAGAATGAAAAAAGTGGACTCTAGACAGAATAATAGGCAACTTGTAACATTTAAATGCAGACAGTAAAGCAACTGAGGAGTCATCAAGAACTCAAGAATATAAACAACTCAAGGTCAGGAACTCTAGCCTATTTATCATATAGCCCCAGGGCTTATAATCAAATATGGCTCATAAAAAGTCCTCAACAAATATTACTGACTGACGGTAGTATAAATTAGTCATTTGGGCTGGCCAATATCTGAACACTTTCCTATTTCAGGGTAAATTAAAAAAATAGATGGGACCTCCCTGGTGGCGCAGTGGTTAAGAATCTGCCTGCCAATGCAGGGCATACAGGTTCAACCCCTGGTCCGGGAAGATCCCACATGCCGTGGAGCAACTAAGCCCGTGCGCCACAACTACAGAGCCTGTGCTCTAGAGCCTGCATGCTTCAACTACTGAAGCCCGCGCGCCTAGAGCCCGTGCTCTGCAACAAGAGAGGCCACCACAATGAGAAGCCTGCGCACCACAATGAAGAGTAGCCCCTCTCGCCACAACTAGAGAAAGCCCCGCGTGCAGCAACGAAGACCCAACACAGCCAAAAAAAAAATTAAAATTAAAAAAAAAAATAGAGTGGCTCTGTAGCAGCGGCGGCTGGTCTCCGGCATCATGAGTGGCTTCAGCAGTGAGAAGCGCGCCGCGCCCTTCACCCTCGAGTACTGAGTCTTCCTCAAAAATGAAAAAGGACAATATATATATCCATTTCATGATATTCCAATTTATGCAGATAAGGATGTGTTCCACATGGTGGTTGAAGTACCACGCTGGTTGAATGCAAAAATGGAGATTGCTACAAAGGATCCTTTAAACCCAATTAAACAAGATGTAAAAAAAGGAAAACTCCGTTATGTTGCAAATTTGTTCCCTTATAAAGGATATATCTGGAACTATGGTGCCATCCCTCAGACTTGGGAAGACCCAGGACACAATGATGAACACACCGGCTGCTGTGGTGACAATGACCCAATTGATGTGTGTGAAATTGGAAGCAAGGTATGTGCAAGAGGGGAAATAATCAGGGTGAAAGTTCTGGGCATACTGGCTATGATCGATGAAGGGGAAACTGACTGGAAAGTCATTGCCATTAATGTGGATGATCCTGATGCAGCGAATTATAATGTTATTAATGATGTCAAGCGGCTGAAACCTGGCTACCTGGAAGCTACTGTGGACTGGTTTAGAAGGTACAAGGTTCCTGAAGGAAAACCTGAGAACCAGTTTGCTTTCAACGCAGAATTTAAAGAATTTAAAGATAAGGACTTTGCAATTGATATTATTAAAAGCACTCATGACTACTGGAGAGCATTAGTGACTAAGAAAACTGATGGAAAAGGAATCAGTTGCATGAATACCACAGTGTTTGAGAGCCCCTTCCAGTGTGATCCTGATGCTGCCAAAGCCATTGTGGATGCTTTACCACCACCATGTGAATCTGCCTGCACAATACCAACAGATGTGGATAAGTGGTTCCATCACCAGAAAAACTAAGGAAATTTCTCTGGAATACAAGTTGATATTGCTGCATCCTATTCGTCTGAAAGCATTAGATGCAAAAATAGTAACTTTTCCAAGCTTTAAATTTATAGATCAATCAAATTCTGCTGTGACCAATCCAATATATCCATACTGTTATCCATCTAAAAGCATCTTTTATATCAACTAAGATAACTTTTAGTTCCTGCTTAAATATCAAGACAGTTGTAGTTTGGAAGTCATCTGTGAATAAATGTCCAAGATAAGTACGTACTGGATGTATATGTTTGCCACGTGTTAGGAAATAAATAAATAAAAATAAATTTTAAAAAAATTTTGTTTATTTATTTATTGTTGGCTGTGTTGGGTCTTCATTGTTGCGTGCGGGCTTCCTCTAGTTGCGGCGAGCGGGGGCTACTCTTTGTTGCAGTGCGCAGACTTCTCATTGCAGTGGCTTCTCTTGTTGCGGAGCACAGGCTCTAGGTGCGCGGGCTTCAGTAGTTGTGGCACGTGGGCTCAGTAGTTGTGGCTCACGGGCTCTAGAGCACAGGCTCAGTAGTTGTGACGCACGGGCTTAGTTGCCCCGCAGCATGTGGGATCTTCCCGGATCAGGGCTCGAACCCGTGTCCCCTGCATTGGCAGGTGGATTCTTAACCACTGCGCCACCAGGGAAGTCCCAGAAATAAAATTATTTTGTTGAAAAAAAAAAAATAGATAGGCAGCAGGAATATTACCTGCTAATTAGGTAGGTATTTACCCACCTAGTATTAATTACCTAAGATGATGATGGGAATGTAGATACCCCATTTCAAATTTAAGACACCATTTAAATATAAGAAACTATTCTTTTATGTACCACTAAGAAAGAAAAAAATCCTGGCAACTGGCCAAATGCTTTATTACGATTTAGACTTTTTCCTCAGTAAAGAGCTCTGTTTAACTTTATACAAAGACTTTTAAAATCATCTAATAAGTAATACAAATTGATAGTGTTTGACCCCACATAACATTCTGTCAGACCAGGGGGTCCACTTTCAGCAAAGGTGGTATTGCAGCAGGTGCATAACCATGGGGTCCATATCATACCACAACACCCAGAAGTTGCCAGCCTGACAAACTGGAACTGTCCACTGAAAGAACAGCTAAAGGGATAGCTTGGAAGTGATTCTTTATGAGGATGGAACATTATTCAGTAGGAATCAAAGATCTTCAAGTTAGGTACATGGGTCTGTGAACCAAGGGATACAGCAAGGGTGGCCCACATACCATCCATCACTTCCAGTGACCCACATGGGAAATCTGTGCTTCCTGCCCCCACTACAAGTATAGGTTCTGCAGTTTTGGAGGTCTTGGTTCCCAAAGAGAGAATGGTTCCACCAGAGAAAACAGGAAGAGTCTTACTGAACTGTAAGCTAGAGCTGCTGCATGGGCACTTCAGGTTCCCTGTGGCCAAGGGGTCAGCAGGCAGGAGGAAAAGTCACCACTCCAGCAGGAATGTGTCATCCTAATCTCAGAACTCACAGACCACAGAGTACGTGGTATGATACTCAAATATCTGTGGAAATTGGTATATAAATTTTCCAACACAAGCACAATTCCCCCAAGCTCTATTATTTGGTTTGAGGAGAAGGCACAACAATAAAAATAATTTCATTTAGTAAGCACTTATTAAATCCTAGCTAGGTGCTGCACTCATGTACTCTCTCTCTCTCTCTCTCACACACACACACACACACACACACACATCAATAAAATGTGATGCTGGGGCTTCCCTGGCGGTGCAGTGGTTGAGAGTCTGCCTGCCAGTGCAGGGGACACGGGTTCGAGCCCTGGTCTGGGAGGATCCCACATGCCGCGGAGCAACTAGGCCCGTGAGCCACAACTACTGAGCCTGCGCGTCTGGAGCCTGTGCTCCGCAACGAGAGAGGCCGCGATAGTGAGAGGCCCGCGCACCGTGATGAAGAGTGGCCCCTGCTTGCCGCAACTGGAGAAAGCCCTCGCACAGAAACGAAGACCCAACACAGCCAAAAATAAATTAATTAATTAATTTAAAATATATATATATATATTTAAAAAAATGTGATGCTAATGTAAAGCCAGGAAGTAAGGTAAGAAACAATGAAAAATATGGTAAACTTCCTGGAAATACTTCTAAACTACCTATGTTACAATCTTAAATTTAGGATTAAATGAAGTAAATCTCACAAAAATAAGATATTCACATTACTTCTCCTGCTATAAAAGCACCAAGTACATAGTAACTACTTCTAAGAAGAAAAAATTTACCTTTGAATTTCTTCTGGAAAAGTTGCGCTAAACATAAGGGTCTGACGCTGTTCCTTTGATGGCATTCCTGGGCAGGAAATTAACTTCTTCATTTCTGGTCCAAAACCCATATCCAGCATGCGATCAGCTTCATCCAAAACTATATATTTGACTTGTCTGAGACCAATCTTTAAGGATATTTTCAAGGGTGAGGGCAGAGAATGCATACTAGTTAATGTATTAAACTAAAATATTTTCTACAACTCCAACTATTAATATATTCTTAAGGATGAAGATTAGAAATAAATGCATAAAACAAAGAGAACTGTTATGATTAGGTAATACTATCAGTGTTTATTTCAGTTCTCAATTTTGCCTTATGTTATAAAACATTTTATAAGAAAGAAACCAAAACACCTAGATCAGTACTACACAATACACCTTTCTGTAATTACTTAAAAATTCTGTATCTTCACTGTTAGCCAGTAGCCACATGCAGCTAATAAGCACTTGAAATGTGGCTAGTGTGCCTGAAGAAATGAATTTTTAATTTTATATCACTTTGAAATTTAAATAGCCACATGTAGCTAGTGACTACTGTATTGGACAGCACAGATCTAGACTATATTATCTGATAAAGTCAGACTCTTTAATGTAAGAAATAAAATTTCTTAATAGCATGACATATTCAAATGTCTTATAACTGCTAAACTTATTTCTAACTCCTTTAAACCCTTAATAAATCCCCCATTCTCTAATCACTCAGGAACAACTGGGAAACTTTTCTTACCTATCATGGATACTTAGTGCTAAAAAGAGAAGCACACATTTGCAAAAAGAAAACAAGTTATTTTGGTACCCCAGGGAAGATGTTTAATCACGGTGGATTTCTCTGGATACTCTTAATAAGTATCCTAAGGAAAGTCCCTTTACGCAGAAAGAGCATGTTTTGAATAATCCCTTTAGAGAAGGGCCTTAAAAAAGCAAATCAGGGTCATGAAAGTGAACTGAAAATATTGATACAGAGATGTAATACTGTGGTATGTGAATACCAAAAAGAAATACATAGCCCTAAAATCTCTTTCTGAAGACAGAAAATTAACAGTCCTGGATATCACTCCCACGCCTAAAACAGAAGACAAAATTACGGATGCCACAAAGGCTTTCTTTCAGGAAAAAAAATTATTTCATCAAGACATATATGAAATTAGATAAAAGCACTTATTGCATTTCTCTCCCAGTGTAGTGGGGTATAGGATATGGATTCTGGAATCAGATCCAGATTCTAACCCTAGCTCTATCACTTAATAGAGCTAACTGAGAGGTTTAAAATAAATTACATAATCTCACTAAGTTTGTTTTCCCAAGTATAAAATGGAAAATACTATTTACCTCCTATTTTCATTATTTTAAGATTTATGTGAGAATGCATTCAAAGCATCTGATGGGGGCCTAATATATAAATGGTGCTGTAATAAATGTATGTATCTTTATACCAATCTCTCTCTTCCCAAACAAAAAAAATTATTAATCAATACCACAACTTTGTTATCCCTCTAGAGCCTACCTTTTCTTTACCTATGATATCCATCAGTCTCCCAGGAGTAGCACATAATATATTACAGCCTTGTACTATTTGTCGAATGGAATGCCCCAACTGGGTTCCCCCATATATAACAACAGCTCTTACACAAGTCCTATTAACAATAAAAGTAAATGTCACTTTCTAGTTACTTGAAAATTAGCCATTTGTTTCTAACAAGATGTAAAATGAAATCCATAAAGGAAAAGCTAATACATTCAACATTCTTTTAAAAAAATTAAATTCTTCCCAGAAAGAAGCTGAAAAGCTGTGGAAAAATAATATTTGAAACCTGTCTGATAAAGGGCTCTTCAAAAACAATGATAAACATGACCAGCACTCACGCAA
This sequence comes from Eubalaena glacialis, assembly GCF_028564815.1. Lineage (NCBI taxonomy): Eukaryota > Metazoa > Chordata > Mammalia > Artiodactyla > Balaenidae > Eubalaena > Eubalaena glacialis. Next base: position 43,228,272 of record NC_083719.1, on the reverse strand, counting down.
TAAGCCAAAAACATGAACAAATGGTTCATAAAAAATACAAAGGTTTTTAAACACTTTAAGTTCAACATTACTTTTAAAAGCAAAATAAATGAAGACTAACAACATTTTCCCTCAAGTGTGATAATACCATGTTAGCCAGGGTGTAGGGAAACTGGCACTCAGGAGGATAAACTGATACAACACCTTTCACAATTTTAGTCTCTATTGAAATTTTAAAACATATCTTTTTCTCAGTAAATTCACATCTAGGAATTTTCCCTTCAGATATGTCCCCACATATGGGTAAAGATGACTGTAAAATAATATTCACTACTAACATTATTTTTAGTATCAAAAGATTGAAACCTATCTAATTGTCTAACAATAAAAGACTTAAAATTATAGCCCACCCATACAAAGGAATATTGTGCATTCATAAAAAGGAGTACAGTTCTAGAGTAAGCATTAGCTCCAACATACACCATTTTTAAAAAACAGGGTGGCAACAAGCTTAGTATGCCACCATTTGTTGAGAGAATTAAAGTGCATACATGTGCACCAGCTATTTCTACAATAATTCACATAAACTGTTAATAGTGTGTAAACTCTGAAGAGGAGAATTAAAGATAAACATTGATACTTTTCAGTTTTTTGCCACAAAAATGTTCCAACAAATATCCATGTACTAATATTCATTTTGTGCATAATTATCTGAATTTATCATACATATGCTTTTGTTTTTTAAAAAAGAAAACTGTTATCTTTTACTTGATTTAAAAGCCTGAAGTTGGGACTTCCCTGGTGGCGCAGTGGTTAAGAATCTGCCTACCAATGCAGGGGACACGGGTTTGAGCCCTGGTCCGGGAAGATCCCACAGGCCACAGAGCAACTAAGCCCATGTGGCACAACTACTGAACCTGCGCTCTAGAGCCCGTGCACCACAACTACTGGAGCCTGCGCGCCTGGAGCCTGTGCTCCGCGAAAAGAGAAGCCACCGCGATAAGAAGCCCACACACCACAACAAAGAGTAGTCCCTGCTCGCCACAACTAGAGAAAGCCCGCGCGCAGCAACGAAGACCCAACACAGCCAAAAATAAAATAAATAAATAAAATTTTTTAAAAATGTACTGGAAAAGCTTTAAAAAAAAAAAAGACTGAAGAGCAACATACTACATGGGGATCAGCAAGAAATAAACAGTGGTATAAGCAATGTACACCTACTTTTTCCAAAAGATCTGTCAAGCTTGACATTAAAGGGATTTTAATAATTTTAATTTTTTCTACTCTCATTTTAAATAAACTGATTTATACAAAATAAAAGGTGAAGCTTCTATACAGAGAAAACTCTAAAAAATTGTAAAGAAAAACACTAATATCCCAATAGATAAACTGGTAGATAACAAATGCATAATTCACAAAGGAAAATGTATAAAGCGTTCAACCTCTCAATAACCAAATAAATGAAAAAAAAAAAAAATGAAGATACCTGTGGTGGTTTTAAAATACGTACACAAATTCTTCAATACTCCTTCCTTTAAATATAGATCCTAACTCCGCTCCCCCATAGGTGTGTACAAGGCTGGCTTCATAGGTGTACAACCTGTACAGTCATACAGGGTCCCAAGCTTAGAAGAGCCCTGTGCTTGGTTTAATGCTCTATATTTGCTGCTTAAAATTCATAGTTTTTTTAACAAAGGACCCTGCGTTTTCATTTTGCACTAGTTCTAGCAAATTATATAGCCAGTCCTGAGTATGGGCTAGACTTACTGACTTGCTTAGTAACAAACAGAATATGGCCAAAGTGACTGCAACTGTTTTATAAAAGTCACAGCAACCTCCTCCTTGCTCTTTCTCACTGACCACTCAACCTAAGGGAAGCCAGCTGTCATTTCCTAAGGACAATCAAGCATCCTTACAAAGAGATCCAGTCAAACCTTCAGATGACTGCAATCCTAGCTGACATCTTGTCTGCAACCTCATAAGTGATCCCAAGTCAGAAACACCCAGCTAAACTGTTCCCCAATTCCTAACCCTCAGAAACTGTAAGATAATATTTATTGTTTTGAGCAACTAGGTTTTAAGGCAAGCAGCAACAGATAACTAATACAATACCAAATACTGGCAAAGTGTATAGTGAAATTGGCATTCTCATATACTGCTGGTAGAAGGCAAGCTTTAAAATAAGTCCATATTCTTTAACATTAAATTTATAAAAATCCACTCTAAGAAAATACTTAAAACATAAAAGTAGAAAAAATTTATATAGCAAGCTGTTCATTACAGCAAGAATTATTTTTATTTACAGTAGCTCCAAATTAGAAACAACCTAAATCCCCCAAAATAGAGAAATAAAATACATACACATGGGCAATCTTAAAGTCATTAAAAATTAGGTCTGATTGTTAAATAAGCAGTTATCCATTTTATTAAGTTACGTGTAAAAGAACAGAAAATTATTAGGAACACCCTAAGTTCATTTTTTAAACATACATTTAAAAACTACCAGAAGACACACCAATATGTTCACTATTGTCTTACCTATTTCTATTATCATCTAATTTTTAATAAGAATGTTTCTTTTTAAAATAAAGAGATTCCATAAACAAGATTATGAAAAAGTAAACTTCAATCAATTACATGAGTGCATTCTTATTCATGCACTGAGTTCTTCCCAAAATAAGTAAGAAAATTCTCTAAAGAAAAACTTGTTTGTGAGTGGCATTCTAGATGTACTTACCCAAAAGAAAATTTTCTGGCTTCCAAATAGATCTGACTGATCAATTCTCGAGTTGGTGCAACAATAATACACTCTGGTTCCTGCAGCTCTTTAAAACGACTGGCAGTTACTCCATCACGCATCATATGAGCCAAAATTGGCAAGAGAAAAGCTGCCTAGAAGTTAAATTCCATAATTTACAAATGTATAGTGCATCATCCTTCTCCCTATGGCAACCTATTCCTCATGTCTTTATATCCTTTAGCTTATTCTTTCATCTTTTTGGTAAATTTAAGATGAGAAAGGAAAACCATTTTTATTTCCATGAGTTTTTAACATTTAGGTCTTCATGCTCATATTATACAATATAAAATGTCTGATAATGTTAATCTACCCTATGAAAATATCTTTTGTTTTTTTAAAAAGCACAGCCATAGATTCTAAATAAACTTATTTTCAGAGGTTAATGCAGCATGCAGCACTCATTCTAAATGACTCCTTTTGGGGTAGAAATAAAATTATCAGAATGCATGACAAAAGTGGTCCACAAGCAGAGCAAAACTTGGGAAATCATTCATTTGGATTACTAAACATGTCACCCTTATTAAAGTTACATGTGGCAAGAAACTTTGTGCTATAGTTTCCTCATTAAACAAATAAGACACTAAAATCTACCTCCAAAACCACATTTAAGTCACACAACAGCTGCTGTATTATACAACTCACTCATTTTCCCTTCAACTCTACTAGGGAGGCTTTTTAAGACTAATATAGTATGAACCAAGACTCTATGATCCTGGAAATGACAGTCTTTAATACTCATCTCATGGAACTCTATTTAATAGACAAACCCCACAGTTTAGTCCTAAGACCAACCTGGTCCCATCAGAGCTCTTTTAGAATTAGCATAACCTGAGGTCACTTCATACTAAGGACCAGGTACAATACCTACAGCTATTTCTCATTCTCTTGACTCCAAAACTGTATCAGCTGTATTACATAAATTATTTATCTTTCTCTGTGGCTTATAAACTTTGGTGCTTTGACCCTCAATCATTTTGTTTTAGATATTATGTTCCACAAAAAAAGCTGAACACACTTAGAGATTAAAAATCTATGAACTACTCTAGAAATAGTTCAAAATTCTTTCTTCAGAAGTACACAAACCTCAATAAAACCAGAAATCAGAACCAAACACACATGAATATTTATGACAGTTCACTGAAATCTTCTACTTGGGAAGAACCAAAGTTCAAAAAGTAGCAGTTTGAATATGGGGCAGAATACATGCAGGAAAGTGACTTACAGTCTTTCCAGACCCTGTCTGAGCACAAGCCATCAAATCTCTTCCTCCTAGTATAATAGGAATACTGTATTTTTGCACAGGAGTAAGCTTAGTATAACCAGCTTTAGCAATGTTGCTATTCAGTGTCTGACAAAGATTAGCTTCTTCAAAAGTCTAAAAAAAAGCAGGTGGCAGTGATTAAATTCCATATATCATATACAGGTCATTCCATGAACATATTCTATTTGAATTAGTTTCAAGTTGTTAATTCCACTTTATATATACTATGTTAACTTTACAAATATGCCCCCACTCAAAAGTAATATCCAGAACCTGTATGTTATTACTTGATAGAATTAAGGAATATTCCGTACAGACAGTGGTTCTAGAAACTCTTTTCTGTCCCCTTAAAACCTGTGAGATACAAATAACTCTAATCAGTAAAAATGGTTCATTACCAACAAGGGACTCTGGGCTCCCCCACTCCTTAGAAAACCACTCCGCTAAGACACACTTTCTCACACACTTAGGAAGCAGAAATCTTGATCTCTAGGAAAAGTATCCTTTTTAGTAAATTTAAATAAAGTTCTCATCCTGGTTTGGGGAGGTGGGGAGGAAATATCGTACCCTCCCTTTCAACATAGCAATTAATTCTAATGTAGATGGTAGTCATGGTTCTAAATTTCCAACCTAAGACATTAGAGAATAAGATGAAATTTTTGTATTCTTTAATACCTACTTAAAGAAATGTACCAAATTTTTAAAAACCGAAGTTTGCTACACAGTCATTATAGAAACAATTATTACACTGACCAGAATTGCTGGTGGTACATCATGTCCAGATACTTCTACAAGAATAGTATCATATTTGTCAAAGTTTATGCCTGTCTGATAATGTGCAAAGATGGAGTCCTCATCCTCAGGTGGAGGAGGTGGTATGTAGGTCACTTTTGGTCCTTAGAATTTAAAAAGAAAATTTACATTACAAGGACTAGAATAAAAATAAGAGGGAAAACATACAAAAACTGACAAACTCAAATTTTAAATACTGTAGTAATTCCCAATGTTTACCATTCAAGTTTTCACTTCAAATTTTAAAAAGTTACCTGTTTTTAAATATTCTGTATTTGTATTAAAATGCAATATACACTCATGTGGATCACACAAAAATTAATACCTTGAGTGTCACCACTTTCTCTTCTTTCAGCTTCTGACTTCCAAGAATCTTAAAAGGAATCAAACCGAAAAACAGATAAATGTTTTTAAAAATCAAGGGGTGTAGTGAGGTGGATGGAGTTAGAGTCTGTCATACAGAGTGAAGTAAGTCAGAAAGAGAAAAACAAATACAGTATGCTAACACATATATATGGAATCTAAGGGGAAAAAAAAAAAAAGGTCATGAAGAACCTAGTGGCAAGACGGGAATAAAGACACAGACCTACTAGAGAACAGACTTGAGGATATGGGGAGGGGGAAGGGTAAGATGTGACAAAGTGAGAGAGTGGCATGGACATATATACACTACCAAACGTAAAATAGATAGCTAGTGGGAAGCAACCGTATAGCACAGGGAGATCAGCTCTGTGCTTTGTGACCACCTAGAGGGGTGGGAGGGAGGGAGATGCAAGAGGGAAGAGATATGGGAACATATGTATATGTATAACTGATTCACTTTGTTATAAAGCAGAAACTAACACACCATTGTAAAGCAATTATACTCAAAAAAAAAAAAGAAAAGGTTGATACAACATGCATATATAATGACCTCAATTTTTTAAATACATATATAGGTTAGAAATAAGACTAGAAATGAATATATCAAACTATATGTAGTAATTATTTGTAGGTGATGAGATTACAAATTATGTTTTCTTCATGTCTTTATTTGCCTAAGAACACATTAATTTTACAATTAGGAAAATAAAAGTTTTTGAAAATTAATAGAAAAGTGGCTTGTATATTATCAGAAAGGAAGTTGACTGAAGTTGCTAAATTTTGAGAGTGAAAACATGTTTGGAATAAGAGAAAAAGCCTTGAATTATTACCTAGTTTTTAATTTGCATCAAATAGACATTAATAAATAATAATACAAGGTGTGTGATATTATCTTCATTAACAATATTTCAATGCCCTTAACTATATAATTAAGTTGAATGAAAATTCTAAATACATTATAATTTATACAAATTATTTCCCGAACATATAATAGTTAATATTTTACATTTCACATATCTTTGAATAAAAACAGAAAAGTTTAAAGTACTAGATTTTACCCCCCAAAAAACATTTTGTTCTCCTCCCAGTCTAACAAATTCAGCCAGCTTGATGATATGAATATATTACAGTGGTCTGAAAATATAGACTTTGCTGCCTTATAAGATTTCTTAATTTATAAAATCTGACTTACTCCTTTAGCTGTTTGTAAACCTAATAAATATTCCATACTTATAAAAAAAATATATATATATAAAAATCGAGGGGTAAAAGAATGCTCACTATAAAAATCAAATACCTTATCTAAAGTAAAACTTACTCTTTCCAGAGCCTGTAATTACTTCTTCATTTAAACCTTTGTAACCACCTATTAAAGAAATCCACAAGATACAGTCAAGATACAAGATACAAGACTATGCACATCTTTCTTTTCATTGCTTATCTTCAAAGAGAAAAAGTTCTAAAAATGCATAAAGTCCCTTCGTACAAATAATACTTCAGACAATTAAGATAAATAGAACCCTGAACATTTTGTTTCCTTAGCATTCAACATGCTGATTTTATGCAGATTACACTGTTATAACATATTAGTATTTTTTTGTTTAAACTGTTATGTCTCTTTCCTAATCCCTATATTCCTCAGCAAAGGAATATATTTTCTAAAAGGAACTAAAAATCCATCTTTGTTGGGATGTCCCCACTACAACCCATAGGTTCTATGATTTGCTAGGACTCAGAATATAGTCATAACCATGGTTGTGACTTATTACATAGAAAGGAAAGGGAGCAAAATCAGCAAAGGAAAAAGGTGTACAGGGAAAAGTCCAGAGAAAACCAGGCACAAGCTTTCAAGAGTCTCTCCCACTGGTATCACACAGGACAAGTTGTGACAACATGCTGGAAATGCTGTTTACCAGAGAAGCCCATTAGAGATTCAATATCCAGGGTTCTTATGAGGTGCTGATAATGCAGGAACCTTCTGCCTGGCATGTACCAAACTTCCAGACTCCCAGAAGAAAAGCAGGTATTCAGCATAAACCACACAGTTGTACAAACTGTTTAGGCACAGTGAGCCACTCACACCAGTTAAGAGTGGTGAGAACCCTCCCTAAATCCACGTTCTCAGACGCCAGGTAAGGGCCAACCTTATAAGCAGGACTTTCAAAGAACAGCAGTCAGGTCTGCCGTGTTGACTCTTTTCTATACACTATCTTTCTGATCTTTAGACAAGGAGTCATCTATTGTGCCACTTTCAGGTACTATCACAAAAAAAGAACAAGGACTGCATTAGATTTGAAAGGCTAACTAGATATAGCATTTTTACATGTGAGCTAATTTTCTTGTCCTGTATGTCCACAGGTCTTGAAATCCTTTTTCAAACAACATCTGAGCATTTGTAGAAGATACGGTTTAGCCATTAATAATCTTCTATAGTCAAGAATCCAAGAATCCAAAGGAAGGAAGTGGGGACTAATAATGATCACTAAGAATTTTTCAGAGACATCAAACAAGCTTTATTGTTTTACTAGTCTGGAAAACATTTCAACTTTGTGACGTTTAGATATTTTTAACTCTGAAAAATTTTTTCATAGTATAAAATCATCTATACTGAACTTTCTTTATCCCCTATACCAAGCCAAATAACTATCTCATAAGAAAAAACATTATTTTAATAAGAATTTGTACATATAGATTACATCTCAATCTTTAACATCTGCATGGTATCTCCCATTTTACGGTTATATCATTTATTAAACAGACTCATGAATTTTTAGGTGATTTTCAGTTTTTACTTATTATAAATGAAGCTTCAGTGAACACACTTTTACATGTATTGAGCAAATACACCTACAGTATGTAATTCCTATAACGGAATCGTTGGATTAAAGAGTAGTAGTAAACAACTCCCCAAAACTGGCTGTGCAAGTGCATACTCCACAAAGTGTATAAAAGCAGCAACAGTTACCTTTAACTTCAAAAATTAAGCTTGGATTACAGTAATTTTAACCACTTATAGGTAAACCAGATAAGAACTCACCTCGTCCACTTCCACTACCACTTCTGCTTTGATAAGTGTCACCCTTACCTGTAAGGCATTGTTTTACAGAAGATTTAGAGAAATCACAGCTCCTCCTCAAGCACATAAACCATATAGCTATTTCTTTTCATATACTGAGTAATTACTCAGGATTCTAGTCCCTTAATCCACCCATCTCTTAATTCTATACTTAAACCTTTTTCTCATTTGAACATTTTGTTTAAAGACTTCATTTTTTTTTAGGGCAGTTTTAGGTTCACAGAAAAATTAAGCAGAAAGTACAGAGTCTTCCCATATACCTCCTGTCCCCACACCTGCAGAGCCTCCCCCCATTATCAACATCCTCCACCAAAGAAGTAATTTGTTACAATTGATGAACCTACAATGACACATCATAATCACCCAAAGTCCATCGTTTACATTACAGTTCACTCCTGGTATTATACATTCTTTATGTTTGGACAAATGTATAATGGCATGTCTCCACCATTACAGTATCATACAAAGTAACTTCACTGCCCTAAAAATCCTCAGTGCTCTGCCTATTCATCCCTTCCCCCAACCCCTAGCAACCACCTATTTTTTTCACCCTTCTTCTTATAGTTTTGCCTTTTCCTGAATGTCATATAGTTGGAATCATACAGTATGTAGCCTTTTCAGATTGGTTTCTTTCACTCAGTAATACACATTTAAGGTTCCTCTATGTCTTTTCATACCTCAATAGCTCATTTCTTTTTAGTACCACAGTTTATTTATCCACATTTGAACATTTTTCGTCAATAATTATGTTCCATTTTTTTCACTTGCTCCTCAAATCCCCTAACTCAGAATCCTTTCTTTGAAATCAAAGCAAACTTCATTTTCCTTCTTCCAATTAAAAGTATAATTTATAACTCAAATTAACTGGTAGATAAGAGAGAAGAAATAATTCACAGAGTACAAACTTTATAAGGGAGGCAAAACTGTCCATGTATTTTTGCCTACAAATCTAAAAAGCAGAGAAAATCATGAGCCAATCTAGTACACTTAAACATATATATATTAGGTTTATTAATCCTAGAGCTAAAAGCAAATGTGAATGATTAATATTCAGTAATAAATTCTATTTCTCACCTACACCACTTAATGCTGATCTTCTAGAGCCAAAAATGCCACCAGCGCGCTGGGTCCCCTCATCTTGTTCATATTTGCTATCTAGATTTACAGATAATAAATTTAGATTATGTTACTTTTAAGAAGCTTTTAAATCATGCAGCAAAGAGAAAAAAATCAACTTATGGTGCCATAAGTTAAAAAGATGCAGGATAAAATAATTTAAATTTAACAGGAATTACAGTATTTTTCTAAGAAGCACACAAAAGGATTTCTCCACAAATTATTTCCTTCAATAACAAATTACTTCCTCAAAATTTTCATTTTATTAAAATTATTTTATAAAAGTAGTTAGGGTCAATACTACACCAAAATATGATATAAGCAAAAGCTAAATTACCTCTGAAAAATAGCACGGTTACTGCCCCCAGAAATTTCACATTACATAATCTCACTGCTTATTCTCCAGAAAAGCACCCCTTGCACCCACAGTTCCCAAATCAAACTTTATCAGTCCTGAACAGCAACCCTCCAGATCCCTTCACTTTTTTAAAAGTGACAATTCACTAATCCACTACGCATCTATTAAATCATTATTGCAATTTACGTTTTTAGCTTCCACTATTCTGTCCTCCTCTGTTAAGAGACACATGCATTCCAACAGTGACTTCAGAAGACAATACCTTAGCACCAAGGAATGACAACTGGTAGAATTTAGGTAGAAAGCCACATTGGTATAAAAGAGGTATAATGGCAGGCAGAGCCATAGAGAAGGCCACCTATTTGTAAGGTCAGCCATCTTTATCAAAGCTCTAAAATGCTTCACAGTATGTAATATTAAAGAACTGAGTCACACACACTGCTAAAAAGATTCATATATTCCCACTTAACCTGTAAGGAATTACATGTGTCTAAAAAATAATATTTTATACAATACAAGTGATTATGTACCAACCACACTATGCTTAACTATTCTCATATAATCATAACAACCTTATATAATAAGTATTATTTTCTATCATTTCTTTCATAATAAATGAACACACTATTTGCAATCCACTACTAACTTGGACTTCCTAGACCAAATCCTCCACGGCAACCTCGGTAACTACCTCTTCCACCTCTTCTGCATGACCCTGAAGCTTCTGAATCATTTCCATCTTGATAGCCTATAATATTAAAACATACACACAAAAACAACACAAAACAACAACAAAGAAATCTTGGGGACATGGTGGCCAAGTTAATTTAAGTCTTGCATAATTCAATGACTTTAATATTTTAAGCCATTAACAGATAGTTACTAAAGAGAAATGCTGTATTTGACCTATAAATGTTCAACTTCATTAGTATAAATAGATATATAGCTACAGTATTTTAAAAACCTGCTACTTGTTTTGGGAATGAAAACTAAAAATGACTAAAAGGAAAAAATGACAGTTGTAAAACACTAAAAGTTGCCACAACTGCACCATTAACAGGATTTCCACAATCCACTGAAAGAAAAAGTACTTACCATAAGTTTAGTGAGGTTACTGAACCTTCAATATACAAAAGTTAATTGTATTTCTATACACTAGCAAACAAAATGAAAATTATTAAATGATATGTATCACTGATATCAATGAAAATGGCAAAGTAAGGGACTCCAAATGCTGCTACTCCAAAGAAGAAAAAAAATTGACAAAACTGTCAGAATTAACATTTTCCAAACTGAAAATTAATCAAGGACTTGCATCAACCCAAGGAACATTTTTTTTTTTTTTAAAAAGGCTGGTCCTTGGTAAGAGCAGTGATTTTGTGGCATATTTTAACTTACCCCAGTCCCATTCCCTGACAATTCCACTTCTAGACATATACCCCAAAAATGCAAAAACAGTGACTCAAACAGATAATTGTATATTAATGTTCACAGAAGCATTATTCAAAACAGCCAAAAGTAGTAAGAAACCCAAGTGTACATCAACAAATGAATGGATTTTAAAAAGTACACATACAATGGAATAGTAGTATTCAGCCATAAAAAGGAATGTAGTTCTGATACGTGCAACAACCTGAATACTGAAAATTTTAGGCTAAGTGAATTAAGCCCAACATAAAAGAGCAAATACTGTATGATTCCAATTGTATGAAATATGTAGACATAGACAAATTGATGAAGTACAGAGAATAGAGGGTACCAGAGACTGAGAGGAAGAGAAGGAAACTTAATGGACGTAAGTTTCTGCATGGGTGATGAAGAAGTTTTGGAAATAGATAGTGGTGATAATTGCACAACACTTCAGAAGTACTCAATGCCACTGAATTATACACATATAGTTAAAATGACAAATTTTATGTTAAGAGTTATTTTACCATAATAAAAAAGCAGAAAATTTCCCAAATTTGATGAAAAATATTAATCTACACATCCAAGAAGCTTAATAAACTGCAAGTTGGATAAATTTAAAGATATCTAGACCTACACATGTCCATATAAAACATGAACAAATGGTGCTGGGACAACTGGTTATTCACTCACTAAAGAATTAAGTTGGGCCCCTATCTCACACCATATACAAAAATGAACTCAAATGGATCAATGACTTAAATGTAAGAGTACAGTGAAAGCTATAAAATTCTTAGAAGGAAACATAGGTGAAAATCTGCATGATCTTGAAACAGGCAAAGGGTTTCTAGATATGACATTAAGAGCACAAGCAACTTTGGATCAAAATTTTAAACTTTTGTGCTTCAAAGGACACCATCAAGAAAGTGAAAAAACAACCCACAGAAAAGGAGAAAATATTTGCAAATCATATATCTGTTAACACTTGTATCAAGAATATATAAAGAATTCTTAAAACAAAAAGATCAATAACCCTATTTTTTAAATGGGCAAAGGATCTGAATAGACATTTCTCCAAAGAATATATACAAATGGCCAATACACACATGAAAAGCTCCTCAACGTCATAGTCATCAGGAAATGCAAAGCAAAACCATAAAGATACAAGGATATGTTGTAAAACACAAGAAATATAGCCAATATTTTATAGTAACTATAAATGGTGTATAACCTTTAAAAATTATGAATCACTGTTGTGCACCTGTAACTGACATAATATTGTCCATCAACTATATCAACTATTGAATTTATAACTCAATGATAAAAAATCATAATGAGGTACCACTTTACATCCATTAGAATAGCTACAATCAAAAAGACAAACAGTAACAAGTGTCACCAAAAGAAATGTACTAGAATGTTCATAGCAGCAGTTTCAAAACAGCCCAAAACTGCAAGAAATCCAAATATCTATCATTAGCAGAACAGTAGAACAAAAGAACACTACAGAGCAATGATAATGATCTACAACTGCAACCAACAATAAGAATGAATCTCACAATTAGATTAAGAGGAAGCCAGACACAAAAGAGTACATATTGTATGATTCCATTTATGTTAAGTACAAAATTTAAAAAAAGTCTATGCTGCTAGAAGTCAGAATAGAGATTAACTGGGGGAGGGGGGTGTTAATGACTAAAAATGAGCATGAAAGGGGCTTTTGAGGAGCTAGTAATTTCTATTCCTTGATCTGGATGCTTGTGAAAACACAGAACCCAGGTGTATTCAGTTACTGAAAAATCACTGAGCTATATACATTTATGATATAAGCACCTGCCTGCTGCTATATCATGTCACACTTCAACATAAACTTAGGTACAGTTACATTTACACACACATTTATATTTACTGAGTAACCACTATATGCAAATTTCCTACCCTCAAATGTATACAACTAAAGAAAACAGCAATCAGGGACACCCTGAAAAATGACTGTTCCTGCTAGTCACCCTACACTAGTCAATAAGCCAGGATCAAGCACATAGAGCTGCAACTGGCTTTTTTTTTTTCTTTTTAAACTGTTGAGTTGTTTTTTTTTTTTTAATTTATTTTATTTTATCCATTTATTTAATTTTTGGCTGCACTGGGTCTTCGCTGCTGCATGCGGGTTTTCCTCTAGTTGCTGAGAGCGGGGTCTACTCTTTGTTGTGGTGCGCAGGCTTCTCATTGTGGTGGCTTCTCTTGTTGCGGAACACGGGCTTTAGGCGCGCGGGCTTCAGTAGTTGTGGCACACGGGCTTCAGTAGTTGTGGCTCGCGGGCTCTAGAGCGCAGGCTCAGTAGTTGTGGCGCACGGGCTTAGCTGCTCCGTGGCACGTGGGATCTTCCCAGACCAGGGCTCGAACCCGTGTCCCCTGCATTGGCAGGCGGTCTCTTAACCACTGCGCCACCAGGGAAGCCCTGCAACTGGCTTTTGACTGCTTCACTTAAATATAAATTAAATTGATTTAAAGAAAATTTAATAGTAAGGAAGATAGTCACTGTTCTGCAGAAAACCAAAAATTTTAAAATAAGAGCTATGTTTAGGAACGTTAGTGTCAAAACTGCTTCTTAAAGGGGGGAGGAGAGCAATGTTAAAAAAGGAGTCTTTTTCTTAAATTTCCTCCCCATCATTGTTTGGTCCCCTGCAATTGTCATAAAAAGACTCAACTTATGAGACAAATAAGCCATACCTCATTCACCACCAAATTCCTCCCCACCTCACAACTCAACCAAAGCTATACTGAAATCCACAGCAAGTTTCAGCTTCACTAGGAGGGCCTGCTATTTAATGATTTATTCAGTGAGCCAAACATCTAATAGGCAAGGGAAAAGGATACCCCCAAGTTGCAGCAAAAACAATGATATATCTGATTACCATGCAGTTCCAAAAACTAAACTCTTTTATCATAAATATATTTGCACACTTGTAGCAATTTTATAAGTTCACTGTGGTTTTTTGTGAGTTTTGCTGTTGCTATTTTAACGAATCTGCCCATAGATAACCCAGAATTGAGCGTAACTTTTATACCATCTCACCTCAAGTTCATTAGAGGGAGGACCAGCAGAGTATGGTAGAGTACTGCTAGACTTGAACAAAAAGTAGTCTACGATTTCTTCCCTTCCCCATATCTCCAATGATCCTACTCAAAGACAAAGACATCCCAGTTCATCTACATTGTGACTGACCAAGATTCACACAGTCCCCCTTCTGTACTGCATAGCACTCTGGAGGTCTTAGGAAAAAAAAATCCAGTGACATTAGAAAGCAGAAGGAGGGACACCTACTGAATATTAATTCAAATATTAACAGCATAAAACATATGCCAAAGTATTTTTCTTTAAAGGTTTTCACCACCAGAATTTTTCTTTCTTTCAGCTCTTCCAAAATCAGGTTTTCAGTTTCGTATCTCTGTCTTAAGTACAAATTGTTCCAAAACGTGGTCCTTACCGTCTCTCTTGGAAAACCCTCTGTTCCGTGTTTGATTATCTTCACGGTCATTACTAGACTCTTGAATAAAAATTTAACATGTGAATAGCATCTAAATAATTACTTTAGTATTTACATTAATGTAGTATCTAAAGAATAGCACTGTCACTAGAGAAATTAGTAAGAAAAAATAAATATCTTCATAAGTTAAAATACGAACATTTTAATTTTTAAAATAATTGTAACAACAGAAATACAAAGACATTATTCAGTCAATTCCCTATACAAATCACCTAATATATCTAAATATTAAACGTTAAGCGTATAATTTGTCAAATTCTGAGCAGAGCCAAAAAATAAGAATTTCGTAAATATCAGTTTAACTAGAAACAGTTTCAGAAATATCTAACAATTAAGTAGTCAAGGGGATCTCAGAAATGCATGACTATTCTTCTTATAATGTCATCATTATTTCTGTAACTTGCCTTTCTTAATAAACCTGAGATGTCAGTGTTTTTTTAATATATGCAAACTTTCCCCCATTCATCTTAATGGAAAAATTGGGGGATATCCTGGCTTTCTGTTTTTACTGACATTATCAAGTAACATTACCAGGGTTTCTAAATAGTGGTATGAGGATCACTACACTGAAGGCTGCCTAAAAATTATTAGGAAAGTTGGAAAGAGCCCACCCCCAGAGATGTTTATTTTGAACGTGTAGCGTGACAGCAAGGAATGGATGATTTTTCTAAATTAAAAAATTATAACTTTTAGTAATAACTTTAAGCTTTCTAGAAGATTCCAATAAAGCCATGTTTGGGAAATACCGAGATGGTTTCAAGGGATCTTTGTACATATCACTAACGTTTAGCACCTGAGAACTTCAGGTCCCAGTGATGACACAAATGGCTAAACAGATTAGAAGCTATCAGTTAAGTTTCTGCGCAAAATACTAATCTACTCAATTAATATCGTTTTATAATAAACAATGACCCAGCGCTCTTGTTGCAGGCTCCTATTTGAGCTGACATCAACAACTGACAAATATTCCTGAAGAGCCATCTAACATCAAGACAACTTTCTTAGAAGCAAGATATAATATGACAAGCGTGCTGAACAGTCAAGAAAGAATTCTGGAAAGATTCTTGGAATAATAATTCTGGAATAATGATGATGTTAGCTAATATTTATTGCCTTATGGGAAAAAAACCTATGAATTAATCTGGGGCCTGACAAGGAGAAAAAGGTCTCATATAATCTTTGGCCAATTGTTCTCCTAAAACAAGCCTAAAGCTATTTTGACCACACTGGGAATTAAAATAGGCTGATGACATTAGCAGTTGGGTGAAGGGTACAATTACATTAGAAGAAGGGTGGAGGAAACCCTTCTTTTGAGTCAAATGATTTCAAAATAAAAAGTTATTAAAAAAATAATTTCTGTAGGTTAAAAAATAAAGCCAAGCACAAACAAAAATGAAACAATGATCCTAAGATCAGTTATAATCTATTAATTATATAAAAATAATAGTAATAACAACAAATAGAACTTAGTATCTGTCTGGCACTGCTCTAAATGAAGTCTATTTTAACTTTTTAAGTCCTCACAAAAACCTTACAAGGTGGGTATTATCCTCAAATTATAAACAGAGAAAAAGAAATACAGAGAAGTTAAACAAATTTTTTAAGATAATACAACTGACAGGAGGAGCATCTGGGTCTCAAACCCAAGGTGTCTGAGCTCCTTATCGCTATACTATACCAGCTAGGGGACATGAGATTGCAGAGAAAATAACCACAAAACACTCTATACATCTGTGTGCAGAGAAAAAGCTTCTATAATGATAGCAAAACTTGCTCCTGGGCTTGCCAACAACTGTGAGAGTGAAAGAATTTTTTAGGAATATACACAATTTTTTAGTTTAGGGGAACTAAAACTGAGAATAGAAAAAGCAAATAGATCAAAGGAAGAAAGTAGACCATTTTGGAGGAGAGAAGTTCTCTCAAGTGCCGTGAGAAATTGGAATTTGTGCTCAAAAGCACTCTGGCTCATCACTAAAGAGTCAACTGGGAAGGAATGTCTTTGATGAGTAGAAATGATCTTGAATACTAATTAAAAGTTGGAAAATTAGGACAAGGAGAAATGGAAAAGGATAAAAATGGTGATGTTTTTCTTCTCTCAAATATTAGTTGCATGTTACATATGTTTTCGTTAGAACAGGATAGGAGAAAAAGCAGACAAAAGCAGGGAGAATGAGACTGACAGTAGTTTGGGGAAGCAGTCTTAACTGATATAATAAAACCCCACCATGTTCCAAAAGCGTTTTAAGGTGATCAGGTCTAGGTTTGGTTTTGATTTTGAGAATCACAGTTAAGATCAAGTCTCAAATAGTTAATGAAGATAGATGACATTTACTGTTTACCATGAATGTGCCTGGGACTAAGCCTCGTGCTTTTACACACATTCTCATTTAGTGTGCCTAACAAGCTATAAAATGAATGGTCTCCATTCTACAGAAGAGGAAATTGTGGCTCCGAGAAATTAAGCAACTTGCTCTATGTTATTCAACTAGCAGATAGCAGAGCAGGGACATGAAACAAAGTCTGGAACTCCAAAGTGTATTATGTTATAAAGATTCCATAGATCAGTGGTTACCAAACAAAAGAGGCATCAGAGTCACCAGGGATGTTTTTTAAATACAGGTTCCAGGGCCTCACCCAAATCTACTCAACGAGGCTCTCCTGGAAAAGTACTGTTAATTATTGTAGTCTACCTTCTGGTAACATTACTCTATTCTCATCATTCTCTGTATTCCTCCAAACCAGAGTGTCAGTACCTTTGACAGAAATGTCTTTGATTTCAGCAGTGATCCACAGTCTCATGAATCTTTTTCCACTGTTAATACTTATTTGAGTCTGAATAAAGACCTACATGTCTCAAACTGTATTTACATATGAAAGTGGAATTCTGATTCTTGACTTGCTCTTTCTACTCTCCTCTTTTTCTTAAGGAAGCACAGCATTCAAAAGTTGCACTTTATAGATTAATTAAGGCAGGTGACAATAGGCCAAATTAGGATGGCTGAATTCTTGGTTAAGGCTCTGGCTATAGCTGCTTTATAAAGCTGGGTTTAAATGAAATAGAACTGGAACAGACTAAGATAATTAATCATAGTTTCTCTTTAGCATGTACTCTGGACACTAAATTCTTAAGTCAGTACAAAAAACAGTGAACTTACCTCTCCAGAAACCACAGCTATCACCTTCTTCAAATTTGTTATTTGAAAAACCTACAAAAAATATAAAATTAAACTTGCACATTTCTGAAAACAACAATTACCTATACCTTTGTAGAAAGAAAGAAAAAGAGAGAGAGAAAGAGAAACATAGAAACAAAGAAACACTCTTTACAGGGACTTCTAGTTTTGATGCCCCTTTAAAACAGTATAGACCACATACAACTGTATATATAAATAGTGAATGAGAATTCATACACATTGTATGACAACTTCTTCCTTGTGTCAGTTTATTAAAATACCAGCCAATCTTATATTACCTCAAATGTCATATATTCCTCTATATGTACATGGCTGTGTGTGTGTGTGTGTGTGTATATATATATCACTATAACCACTATGTACTTTCTATTCAAAATATAAAAACTTTTTAAACTTTATAAATTAACTTGTAATCTCTTCATCTGCTGGAGGACAATACAACTAAATTATAATCCAATATTCAATAATTTTCCCCTTCTCAATAACAAGGAAATTCTGCCAACTTCTTTTTGTTTATAAAATTTAAAAGAAACAATCTTTCATCAAGCTCTGCTTTCAAATTTCTCATTTAATAAAAACTTGTGTCTAGATTTATGCATCTCTGGAGCATACAAATATATCTCTAAAACGCATTTTTAAAGCATCCATCAAAATATTTCATAAAATTTTAAAAATTTGAGTCTTAATAAAATGATCTTTACTGCAGAGATACTCAGGGAATAATGTAAGTTAAAATTAATGTCAATATGCAATGCCTATCAATTAGTATCTAACCTAAATAATAAAATACATTAAATTATGGCTTCAGTACTACAGAGACCAATCAGTTACTGTTGGACAGATGTTAAATTTATATGCAGGGACTTCCCTGGTGGCGCAGTGGTTAAAAATCCGTCTGCCAGTGCAGGGAACACGGGTTCGAGCCCTGGTCAGGGAAGATCCCACATGCTGCAGAGCAACTAAGCCTGTGCGCCACAACTACTGAACCTGCGCTCTAGAGCCCACGAGCCACAACTACTGAGCCCGCGTGCTATGACTACTGAAGTCTGCACGCCTATAGCCCGTGCTCCGCAACAAAGAGTAGTCCCCGCTCGCTGCAACTAGAGAAAGCCCACACAACAATGAAGACCCAACACAGCCAAAAGTAAATAAATAAAAAATAAATTAAAAAAAAGAATCTATATGCAAAATGTCTACATATCAAGTCATTTAACATCTCAGGTTCAACAAATCTAATGTACCCTTCAGCATTAAACCTCTTGGAAATTTAATACCCAATTAGCATATAAAAAGTAAGTACCCTTTGGCCTCAATATATGATTGGATGACACTTTTTCCTTGAACAGATATGTAATTTCAAAATAAAGATAATCCCTACAAAAAGAGTATATATCACAAAACTTGGATTTTGAGTTTTTTTATTCATTTAAATATTTGCAATCTTTGAAGTTGGTTCAGAAAAGGATTACGTTCTACTGCCCTCTACAATTGCCCCTTCCCCTCCATACACCTCTCCCAGAAAAGTCAAGTGCTGGGTCTCCAAAATGCTTGAGAAAGTCTTCCACCTACACACTACTGGTCTTGATCTTAAACTCTTACCTAAGTTCTACTTAACAGTTTTTAAAGTTTTTATGGAAAAAAATGTAATTTCAAAGCTTCTACTGGTTCTTTGCTCAAGTAAAGATGGAGACTCAGATTCACCTTTGGAAGTATAAGATAGATCTCTTGCTTGTGGGAGCAGGGAAAGCAAGTCATGAGTATAGTAGAAAAGAACTGGGGTTCACCTGTGGGGTAAATCAATTTGAAGAGATGCTGCAGCAAGTAGAATGGCTATTAAAAAGAAAAAAAAAAAAGCGAAATAGAATAGCAGACACATCCAAAGCAGCATAATCTGCTGCTCTAAACTGTGACTAGGAAAGTGAAAGCACTTCCTTGTGATCTCCATAAAGTCTTGGGAAAGGCACACACTTTCTATGTATATTAAAGGGAAACAGAATTCAAAGACTATAAAACTTGGGGTCACTTAAGTTTTGACTGTAAGATATCATAAGCAGGTTACCTCTGTTTCCAAAACTCCTTCCAACTCCAAAATCACCCATTGTGGATGTATTCTCTCTTTTATTAGACTCGCCAGGATCTGAAAAAGTTCAGACAGAGTTAAAACTCTTCAACATACAAAATCAAGTGTGCCACCAATAACTAGGAATTAAATGAATCTGTGGGTTAAGGGAACTCCCAAGGACAGGGAGAGAGTAGTACAGGAACTTATAAAGATAAAATACACCCGCAACTTTTTTAAATCATTAAATTACACCAAAGTAAAAACAAATATACTATTGGTGAAATACAACTGTCTACTAGGTGTTATTTTACTAGTGACCTTTAATCAAGAAATTCAACTCTGATTTTCTATATACTGAAACCTCACCCTGATAGCTATTTACATTATACCCCTATGTGAAAGTCATTGCTACTGAAAATTTTACACTGTTGTCCTGCAATTATTCTATTTATTACTTATTCATTTTTCTAGTACTTCAGTCGCTCTCAGTCTTTCCACTTTTTAAAATTAAAATTAGGAAGGGACTACATAATAAAGAAAAAAATGCTATGAATACCACTCCTCTTTACCTCCCACCCCTCCATAGTATTTCCTCATATCCGCCTTATTAGCTTTATCCCCCACTACACGGCTCTGAACACCCAACATTTTAATTCATAAAACAACTTCCCATACTCCACATTGTGAACTTCTAATATTTTCTACCTTCCTACATGCTGTTCCTTCAGCATGACATTCCCTGCTTTCCTATTTTTCCTAGCAAAATTCTTTTCACTCTTCAAAAGCCAGGTTCAAAAGCCACCTCTTCAGTGAAGTCCTCCTTCAGTCCTCCAGCCATAGTCAATCCTTCAGTCACATTCCCACAGCATACTATGTGTATCTCTTTTTTAGCAATATTTCTTTCCATGTGTTTCTCTACCACTAAATTAAGAATTTTGAGGGCAGAGTTGCTATGGCAAGCAGCACAGGTATTTAAAACAAAAACTTAGAACAGACATCCAAAACGTCATAAACTGCCACTTCAAACTATCATTGGGATAACTATTATTATCTTGTGATCCTCATAAACTGTCTTACCTCTATCTGTAATATCCTAGTGCAGAGGAGTTAAGGGATCTGTGAAACTCCTAATGCCAAATGCAAAATTGCATATATGCAACTATCAGTATTTTCATCAGATTCTAAAGAAGTGTGTGATTCAGGAAGTTAAGGCTTTTTAGGCCATACTTCACAGAAGATAAAAAGCTAATCAATATATATGTTAAGCAATTAAGAGTCAATTTCAAAACCATGTGACTAGATATGCAAGTTCTGAGAACAAATATCACAGAGACTGAAAATAGCTAAAATGTTAAATGGATCATTCGGGAAAGGGGTTATACTCATGGGTCTTCTATGAATTTCCAGGATTATATGTAGTATTAAAGATAACTTTTTTCTTTTTTTATTTCAATTTTATTGGAGTATAGATGATTTATAATGTATTAATTTCAGGTGTACAGCAAAGTGATTCAGTTATACATACACATATGTTCATTCTTTTTCAGATTCTTTTCAAAGATAACTTTTTAAAGTATTAACATTTACAAAGAGTTTTGATCAGAAATTTAATGTATTTCAACCTACAACATATGGAATTAACAATTTATAGTAAAGTCTCTCTCAGTGATGGCTTTCTCATTTAAAAAGGCTTTATTCAACAATGTTTAGAAGTCTTCATCAAAAAGTATTATAACCCATTCTAAATTAGGATTTTAAAATATATCTAAATATTAAATAGTTCCCTGAGTGTAATATTAAGGTATTTGTTATTTCTAATCTTAGTAGTAGCAAACAAAACCCACACTTCAACCTCTTAGCACAACTACGTGCTCCAAATCATCAATGACTCTTACTTAATATGCAGGCTTAAAAAACAAAATGTATATAGGCATATTTAACAAATAAATTATTTCCATTAGTAGCAGAAACATGTCAAAACATAAAAGTTCACATTTATGTTAACTGTATCTAAAAATATTAAATTTTCCAAATGGCAAATGAAATACACGCATCAACCTTTAGTCTACAATGAATAAAAGTATCTAGAAGGATTGACGCTTTTCAAAAAATAATACTTAATAAATTCAAGAATAAGTGTCATGTATATTTAAAACTGCCAATTAACCCTAGCTTACAGCATCCCATAGAAGAAATTTATTTAAAAATCCATATGACCATTTAATTTGAGGTTCTAATAATAAATATTTTGTTGCACTATAACAAAACATAGTGCAGAATATTTTCAGCATTTTAATATCAAATCTAAAAATGGACCGGAGGAAGGTATTTTGCTGGGTCATTATCTGTCAAATCTAGCGCTGGTTGTTCTAAAAGTAACAACAAAAAATTCCAATTTTGGGAAAACAACCTCTTAATATTAATGAGCTAACAGAACTGCTTTCCATACTGCCTTTTCTTGAGAAATATAAAACTTAAGAAAGAGGTCCTTCACACTATAATCTTTGGAGCTTTTACAAACATTCCTCCCATGCCAATTGTTGGGAACAATAATCACCAACACCTGAAGAAGCTCTGGGAAGCAACTCTCTTTAACCAATCTATCTAATCAATTTAACTACTGCCTACTATCTTAAAAAAGTAAAGCAGCAAAAAAAAAAACAGACATTAAAAAAAAAACTCATTATCCCAACAACGTCTACTGTACACTAAGTTATAATAGATTTTACCTTGCACTAAACAGCCATAAAGGCCTCTATTCATTCCACTATTCAACTATTTAACAGAAGATTAAGGAAAGATACTTACCCCTGTTTCCCAAACTCCTCCCAGAGGCAAATCTGCTTCTCATGAAATGATCTCTTCGAGAATATCCATCATCCATTTCTAAAGCAAATAACATTTGAAGCAAGTCAAAATAACAAAAAAAGTACCTTGGTGGTAAGGAAACTTTAAACCTTCTCAATGTGCCATCCACATGGCAAAGGAAGAATTTTATATAGCACTAAGAAAGATGAAAAGCCTAGTAGAAAAATGGGCTATGAATAAGAATAGGTAGTTCTCCAAAAGAAGAAAAAAAAAAAAGGTGTCTCTCACTCATAATTAAAGAAATTGGAAACCAAAAAAAGGATATAATTTTCTCAACCACAACTGACTGGAAAACAGTTTGCTAATACTGAGACTAGTCAAGGACATAGCAAAACAAGCACAAATCATATACAATATTGAAACTATAAACTGGATCAATCTTTATTTTAAAAGAAAATACTTTTTGGAAGTATACTAGTATGATTTTCCCTGTGGATATACTCAGATGGTAACAGATACACACAAAGATGTTTTTATAAGCATTGTCTATAATAGCCAAAAAAAAAAAATCAAAGGAGAATAGGTAAATTACAGTCATCCACAGAACACTGTGCACATTCACAGAACTAAAAACATTAAAGAAGTTGACATTCAACAACAGAATGTTCATAAAAACTGGCCACATGGAAGGACAAAATGCAAATTCAACAATTTCAAAAATCAATATCATATACACAAAATTCTCTAATTGCAATGCAATCAAATTGGAAGTTACCAAAAGAAAGACAAATACCGTATATTGTCACTTATACGTGAAATCTAAAAAACAAAACAAGCAAACAAATACACAAAACAGAAAAGAGTAACAGATACAGAAAACAAATAGTGGTTTGCCAGATGGGAGAGGGGTGGGGGAAGGTACGAAATAGGTGAAGGTGATTAAGAGGTATGAACTACCAGTTATAAAATAAATAAGTTACAGGGATGTAATGTATAGCACAGGGAATATAGTCACTGTCTTATACTAACTTTGTATGGTGTGTAACCCAAAAAAAAATCAAATCACTGTTATACACCTGAAACTAATATGGTATTATAACTCAAGTATACTTCAATTTTAAAAAATTAGAAATTATTAAATACCAAAAAAACTTGATTAAAATCCTCTTACATTTGGAAATGTATTTCTAAAACACTTCTATACAACATAGCGCAAAGAAAAAAATTACAATGGAACTTTAGAAATACTTAGAATTGTATGATAAAAATGACATATATCAGAACTTAAATTTTTATACAAAAAAAGGAACTCAAAAAAAAAAGAACTCAAAATTAATGAGCTAAACAGCCATCTCAACTAGTAAGAATGTTAGAAAAAGAACAAAATAAATCACACAAAAGTAGAGGAAAAAAATGGTAAGAGCAGAAATTAATGAAATAGGAAACAAACATATAATAGCGGCTCAACAAAACCAAAACCTAGCTCTTTAGGAAACCAATAACCCACTTTAGGATGAAGGACACACACATAGACTGAAAGTGAGGAGATGGAAAAAAAATATTTCATGCAAATGAAAATGACAAGAAAGTGGGGGTAGCAATACTCGTATCAGACAAAATCAACTTTAAAACAAAAGCCATAAAGAAAGCTAAAAGAAGACACTATATAATGATAAAAGGATCAATACAAGAAGAGGATATTACACTCATTAACATATATACAGCCAATACAGGAGCACCTAAATACATAAAACAAATACTAACAGACATAAAGGGAGAAATGGATGGGAATACAATAGTAGTAGGAGACTTTAACACCCCACTGACATCAATGGACAGATATTCCAGACTGAAGATCAGTAAGACAACAGAGATCCTAAATGACACAATAGAACAGTTAGACTTAATTGATATTTTCAGGACATTATGTCCAGAATATATACATACTACACATTCTTTCCAAGCGCACATGGAACATTCTCTAGGTTAGACCCACACCAGGACACAAAACAAGCCTCAACATATTTTAGATGACAGAAATTATTTCAAGCATCTTTTCTGACCACAATGGCATGAAACTAGAAATCAACCACAGAAAGAGAAACAAGAAAAAAACAATTACAAGGAGACTAAACAACATGCTATGACAAAAACCAATGGGTCAACAATGAGATCAAAGAGGAAATTTTAAAAATACCTTGAGACAAGTGACAATGAAAACACAAACACACAAAATCTAAGAGGGAAGTTTATTGTGATATAGGCCTTCCTCAAAAAACAAGAAAAACTCTCAAACAAGCAACCTAACCTACCACCTGAAAGAATTAGAAAAAGAAGAACAAAAACTACAGTCACAAGAAGGAGAGAAATAATATAGATCAAAGAGGAAATAAATAAACCAGAGATTAAAAAAACAATAGAAAAAATCAATAAAACCAAGATCTGGTTTTTTTGAAATGATAAACAAAATCAAGAAACCTCTGGCCAGGCTCACCAAGAAGAAGAGACAGAGGACCCAAAATAAACAAAGTAAGAAATGAAAGAGGATAAATACCAACTAACACTGCAGAAATACAAAAAAAAACATAAGAGAATACTATAGACAATTATATTCCAACAGATTGGACAACCTAGAAGAAATGGACAAGTTTCTAGAAACATACAGCCCACCAAAACTGAATCAAGAAGAAACAGATAATTTGAACAGACTGATCACTAGAAGTGAAATAGAAACTGTAATTTAAAAACTCCCTGCAAACAGAAGTCCAGGACTGGATGGCTTCACTGAAGAATTCTACCAAACATACAAAGAAGAACTTGTACCAATCTTTCTCAAACTCTTCCAAAAGAATGAGAAGAGGGAATACTCCCAAAGTGATTTTATGAAGCCACCATCACCCTGATACCAGACAAAGACACTACCAAAAAAGAAAATTACAGGCTAGTACCTTTGACAAATATAGATGCAAAAATTCTCAACAAAATATTAGCAAACCGAATCCAAACAACACATAAAAAGGATCATACACCATGATCAAGCTGGATTCATCCCAGGGTCACAAGAATGGTTCAACACATGCAAAATCAATGTGATACACCACACCAACAAAACAAAAGACAAAAACCACATGATCATCTCAATAGACTCAGAAAAAGCATTTGATAAAATTCAACATCCATTCATGATTAAAAAACTCTTACCAAAGTGGGTATGGAGGGAACATATCTAAGCATAACAAAAGCTATTTATGACAAACCCACAGCCAACATAATACTCAACAGTGAAAAACAAAGCCTTCACGCTAAAATTTGGAACAAGACAAGTATGCCCACTCTCACCACTTCCATTCAACATAGTATTGAAAGTCCTAGCCACAGCAATCAGACAAGAAAAAGAAATAAAAGATATCCAAATTGGAAAGGAAGAGGTAACACTGTCATTATATGCAGATGACATAATATATATAGAACACCCTGAAGACTCCACACAAAAACTAGCAGAACTGATAAACAAATTCAGCAAAGTAGCAGGATACAAGATTAACATACACAAATCTGCTGCATTTCTTTACACTAACAATGAAATATCAGAAAGGGAAAGTTTAAAAAAAATCCCTTTTCAAATCGCATCAAAAACTCCTAAAAGAGAACACAGGCAAAACATTCTCTGAGATAATCTTACCAATGTTTTCTTAGATCACTCTCCCAAGTCAATAGACATAAAAGCAAAACTAAGCAAATGGGACTTAATCAAACTTACAAGCTTTTGCACAGCAAAGGAAACCATAAACAAAATGAAAAGACAACCTATGGACTGGGAGAAAATATTTGCTGATGATGTGACCGACCAGGGATTAATTTTCAAACAGCTCATACAAACAACTCAATAACAAAAAAACAAACAACCCAATCAAAAAATGAGCAGAAGACCTAAATAGACATTTCTCCAAAGGAGACATACAGATGGCCAATAGGCACATGAAAAGATGCTCAACATTGCTAATTATCAGAGAAATGCAAATCAAAACTATAATGAGGCATCACCTCACATGGGTCAGAATGGCCATCATTTAGAAGTTTACAAATAATAAATGCTGGAGAGGGTGTGGAGAAAAGGGAACCCTCCTAAACTGCTGGTGGGAATGTAAATTGGTGCAGCCATTCTGGAAAACAGTATGGAGGTTCCTTAAAAAACTAAAAATAAAGTTACCATATGATCCAGCAATCTCACTCCTGGGCATATATCTGGAGAAAACTCTAATTCAAAAAGATACATACACCCCAATGTTCACAGCAGCACTATTTACAATAGCCAAGACATGGAAGCAACCTAAATGTCCATCAACAGATGAATGGATAAAGAAGATGTGGTATATATGTACAATGGAATACTGCTCAGTCATAAAAAAGACTGAAATAATGCCATCTGCAGCAACATGGATGGACCCAGAGATTATCATACTAAGTGATATCAGAAAAAGAAAGACAAATATCATATGATATCACTTATATGTGAAATCTTAAAAAAAGATACAAATGAACTTATTTACAAAACAGAAACAGATTCACAGACATAAAAAAAAAAGTATGGTTACCAAAGGGAAAAGGGGAGGGAGAGATAAATTAGGAGTTTGGGATTAGCAGATACAAACTACTATATATAAAATAGACAACAAGGTCCTAGTGTATAACACAGGGAACTATATTCAGTATCTTGTAATAAACTATAATGGAAAAGAGTCTGAAAAGAACATATATATGTATATATATGTATAACTGAATCACTTTGCTGTATACCAGAAACTAACACAATATTGTAAGTCAACTATCCTTCAATTAAAAAAAAATTTTTTTAAAGAAACCAATAAAGACTTGCCAGAGTGACAAATCACTAGAAGTCTGATAGAGGCAGGGGGAAGGGAAAGAAAGAAAAGACATAAATGAACAGTATTTGGAATTTTTTAAAAAAGGAAATAACCTCAAAAACAGTGGGAGGTGCTGTTAAATGGATATAAGGTTTCAATTATGTAAGATAAAAAAGTTTCTAGAGTTCTGCTGAACACTGTACTTGTAGTTAACAGTAACACTGTACACTTAAAAGTTTAAGAGAATAACTCTCTTGTTATATGCTTTTTACCACAATAAAAAAATAAAAATTACCATGAACAACTTTATACTACTAAATTTAAAACATAAACAGAAAAGTTCCAAGAAAATTAACTCATCAAAACAGACTCAAGAAGCAATAAAAACAAACGAAATTGTCCTACAGAAACTGAACCAGTACTTAAATCTCTGCATCACACTTAAATGTAGTTTCACAGGTGAATTCTACCAAACTCTCAAAGAACAAATCATTACAATGTCATACAAGTCCACCAGAAAACAGAAACAGGAATTATTCCCCAACTCATTCCACAAGGCCATCGTAATTTTGATAAGACAAGACAGAAGAAAATTATAAACCCCTCTTACTCATAAGTAGATACAAAATCTCAAAAATACATATTAGCAAATCAAGCCCAACAGTAACTGAACAGATAAAACACTATGACCAAGTTGGGTTTATTCCAATATGCAAGGGTATTTTAACATCAGAACATCTAAAAAGGTAATTAACAACCTTAACAGATTAGAAAAGAAAAAACTAATTATCTCCACAGATTAAAGTAAATAATACAATTCAACACCATTCACGACTGAAAACATATACTTAGCAAACAAGGAAAAAAAGAGATGTTCATGGCAGCTTTGTTCATAACAATAAAAAAGGAAACAACTCAAATGTGCACCAAGAAACGAATTAAAATATGTGGTATAGTCACACAACAGAGTTTTACATACACTGTGTTCTATATTATATAGTATTATATATATGGTAGATTCACACAGCAGAGTATAATTATAAATGAACTACAACAATTGGCAACACAGATAAACCTTAGAAAGAATACTGAGCGAAAAATCCAAATTGCGGAACAAAAACTATTTATGGTACGGTACCATTTTTGTAAAACTTAAAGAAGCAAATTTAAATATAGTGTTTGGGGAGACATATGTATGTGATAAAGCTTTTTTTTGAAAAGGAAGGGAAAGAAACAACGCAGGATGGGGACTGGACAACAGAATAGGAAAATAATACATAAACAATATAACAGTATTAGTAGTGTTCTTAAAAATGGGTGGTAGTTTAAAACATTTATGAAGCTTTATAATTTGCAAATGTGACATTAATATAGTAGGTATTTCTTTTTATAAAAAGGTCTTCAATAAAGGTTCTATCAATAAAATAAAGTCACAAGGTAACAATTATTCTTTGATTTCTTACTCTCACTAGTTGCCACATATTAGACAGGGTAAAAAAAAACTTCCAAAAATAAAAAATGTTAAAAAACATTTAAGTCACATATCCCTCTTCTGTAAGTTCCTCCTCTAGCTATATTCTGGCATCACAATTCATACTAGTTTCCTTCTCTCTTGATGAGGCTAAACATTTCATCAAGTAACCGAAAGGCTTCTGAGTTCCAGGTGGTAGTAAATAGGTAAAGCTCAGATGCTCTCAGACGATGGAAAGCTCAAAGCCAACTTAAGAAGATCTATTCAAAAATCTAACTGCTCCAACATTCAAGGGACTCCTCATGAGGGAAGTACCAATTTCAGCATCACAGTAAGAAGTAGCTTTGCTTTTGGTAAAGAGGAAAGGGAAGGGGACATTACAAGGACAAGAACATTCCAGGCAAGGACACAGACAGAAAAATTAACAATTTTCCAAACACTAGCTTCTAATGTTTGCCAGGCTCTCCCCAAACATACAAGATGAGAATGGCCATGCCTTAGCTGGCTCAAATTTTAAAGCTATGCTGTATAATACAGTAGTGCCTAGCCACATGTGACTATTTAACTTCAAAATTAATTAAAATTAAATAGAATCAAAAATTCAGTTACTCGGTTGCACTAGTCATGTTTCAAGTGCTCAACAGTCAAATATAACTTGTGGTTCAACAGCCAAATGCAGTACAACTAGAGAATATCTGCATCATTGCAGAAAGTCCTAATGAACAGCACTGGTCTAAGACTGGTAGTTCCCAAGCTGTATCACTAAGACATAAATGGAAAAAGGAATAAAGTACTCACTCATTCTCTATCTTGAATCAACATATAAAGCAAATGTTGCAATGGTACTCAAATACATAAGAAAGTAACTTGTGTATAAGAAATGGCAAGCCCTTAGAGTCAACAGGAAATGTTTTAGGCTCAAGAAACAGACTAACATACCTTTCAATCAACTAAAGTTTCTGTATACTCTTCCCAAGATTTCCTGTCTCTGTTAGAAATCAGAATAGTAGTTACTCCTGACAGAGGGATTGTGCCTTGAAGGGAGACACAGGAGGGCTTCTAGGGTTCTCTTATAATGCATTGTTTCTTGATCTGGGTGCTGGTTACAAGGGAGTGTTCAGCTTGTAAAACTCCAGTGACCTGTACATTTATGATATGTATATTACTTAATTAAAAATACTGAATCTGTGTGTACACTATGCTTCAATAAAAAAAAATTATTTAGTTAAGAAGAACCTGGCCTGGCCTAGACACTTCTGTGGACAAATTCTACTAAACTTATAAAAAGCAGGTAATTTCCATGTTCCAGAGCTTATTTTTCTTTTAAATGAAAAGCCTGAAAACAGAATCAAATGAGAACAACTTAAGAAAACTACAGGCCAATCTTATATAATTCAAAAAGTGCTAAATAAAACACCTAATTTCATCCAATACTGCAATAAAATAACTATATTTATCCAAGGAATGAATTTATCCTAGAAACTTATCCTAGGAACACAAAGTTAGTTCAAGTTAAAAAAATCCAACTGATATAACCACTATGAAGAACAGTATGGAGATGCCGTAAAAAAACTAAAAATAGAACTACCATATGAACCAACAATCCCAACACCAGGCATATACCCAGAGTAAACCATAATTCAAAAAGACACATGCACCCTAATGTTCACTGCAGCACTATCTGCAACAGTCAGGACATGGAAGCAACCTAAATGTCCATCAACAGAAGAATGGATAAAGAAGATGTGGTACATATATATAATGGAATATTACTCAGCCATAAAAAGGAATGAAAAGGGGTCATCTGTACAGACACAGATGGACCTAGACATTGTCACACAGAGTGAAGTAAGTCAGAAAGAGAAAAACAAATATCGTATATTAACACATATATGTGTAATCTGAAAAAACTGGTATAGATGATCTTATTTACAAAGCAGAAATAGAGACACAGACGTAGAGAACAAACATATAGATACCAAGGGGGAAAGGGGGAGGTGGGATGAATTGGGAGATTGGGATTGACATATATACACTATTGATACTATGTATAAAATAGATAACCAATGAGAACCTACTATGTAGCACAGGGAACTCTACTCAATGCTCTGTGGTGACCTAAATGAGAAGAAAATCCAAAAAAGAGGGAATATATGTATACATATAGCTGATTCACTCTGCTGTACAATATAAACTAACACAATATTGTAAAGCAACTATACTCCAATAAATAAATAAAATCTAAATAAATTAATTTAAAAAATAAAATAGAAAATCCATTTATTTCCCTACACTAACATATTTAAAGAAGAAAAACAACAGAAATCAGTAATTCCAAAAAAAAAAGCACTGGCTAACTTTCAACTGCCATTCCTGAACAAAACTAATAGTCAAGCAAGAAGGAAAGAAACTTCCTTGGCATGATTGAAAACAAAATTAACAGAAGCCTAAAGCAAACATTACACTTTAATTATAAAAATTGTGGCGCGGGCTTCCCTGGTGGTGCAGTCGTTGAGAATCTGCCTGCCAGTGCAGGGGACACGGGTTCGAGCCCTGGTCTGGGAGGATCCCGCATGCCGCGGAGCAACTAGGCCCGTGAGCCACAATTGCTGAGCCTGCACGTCTGGAGCCTGTGCTCCGCAACAAGAGAGGCCACGACAGTGAGAGGCCCGCGCACCACGATGAAGAGTGGCCCCCGCTTGCCGCAACTGGAGGGGGTCCTCGCATAGAAACGAAGACCCAACACAGCCAAAAAAATAAAAAATAATAAAAAAAAAAATTGTGGCGCATTCCACTGAAATGAGGAAAAGCCTAAATGCTTGTTACTTCTACTACTATTCAATGAATGGTAGATTTGTCCAGTGCTTCAAGACAAAAAAAAAAAAAAGAACAAAATTGTATGAGATGAAATCCGCATCACACATCATGAGGGAAGAGACAGAATGCTTAACAGATGGTGCCGGGAAAACTGGGTTACCATATGCAGATAAAATGATCTCTATTTCACACCATATTCAAAAGGATGGATTCAACTGTACACTTAAAAATTGTTAAGATGAGAGAACTTACTCAACTTGATAAAGTATAGCTAAAAAAACCCTATAGCTAACATCATACTTAATAATGAGAAACTCAAAAGTTTTCCCACTAAGATCAGGTATAAAACAAGGATGTGCCCTCTCATCACTCCTTTTCAACATCATACTGGAAGTTCTATCTAAAAAGTATACATATTGGGAAGGAAGACATATGACATAAAACTGTCTTTTTTCACAAATGACATGATCATCAATGCAGACAACCCAGAAGAACTGACAAAAAAACCTCCTGGAATTAACGTGCAATTTCAGCAAGGTTGGAGGATACAAGGTTATTACACAAAAGTTAACTGCATTCCTACACACCAGCAATGAACAAGTAGAATTTGAAATTAAAAACACATTACCATTTACATTAACACCCAAAAAAATGAAACTGTTGGGTATAAACCTAACAAAATATGTAGATCTATATGTGGGAAACTATAAAACTCTGGTTAATGAAATCAAAGAAAAACTAAATAAACTGAGAGATAATTCCACATTCATGGATAGGAAGACTCCATATTGTCAAGATGTCAGTTCTTCCCAACTTGATCTATAAGTTCAATATCAATCAAAATTGCAGCAAGTTATATATTTTGTGGATATCAACAACTGATTTTAAAGTTTATATGGAAAGACAAAAGACCCAGAATAGCCAACACAATACTGAAGGAGAACAAAGTTGGAGGTCTGACACTACCCAACTTCAAGACTTACTATAAAGCTATAGTAACCAGGCCAGTGTGGTATTAGCAAAATAACAAACAAATAGATCAATGGAACAGAACAGAGAGCCTAGAAATAGACCCACATTAATATAGTCAACTGATCTTTGACGAAAGAGCAAAGGCAATAAAACGGAGCAAAGAAAATCTTTTCAACAAATGGTGTTGGAACAACTGGACATCCACATGATATTAAAAGAAAAGAATCTAGAGCAGACCTTACACCCTTCACAAAAACTAAAAATGGATCACAGACCTAAATGTAAATGCAAAACTATAGAACTCCTAGAATATAACATAGGAGAAAATCTAGACGACCTTGAGAATGACAATGGCTTTTTAGATACAACACCAAAGGCATAATCCATGAAAGAAATAATTGATAAGCTGGACTTCACTAAAATTAAAAACTTCTCTGTGAAAGATAATGTCAAGTAAATGAGAAGACAACCCACACACTGGGAGAAGATATTTGCAAAAGACATATCTGATAAAAGAGTGTTATCCAAAATAAACAACTCTTAAAATTCAACAATAAGAAAACCCAATTAAAAAATGGGTCAAAGGCCTTAACAGTCGGGGCTTCCGTGGTGGTGCAGTGGTTGAGAATCTGCCTGCTAATGCAGGGCACATGGGTTCGCGCCCTGGTCTGGGAAGATCCCACATGCCGCGGAGCAACTAGGCCCGTGAGCCACAACTACTGAGCCTGCGCGTCTGGAGCCTGTGCTCCGCAACAAGAGAGGCCACAATAGTGAGAGGCCCGCGCACCGCGATGAAGAGTGGCCCCCGCTTGCCGCAACTACGGAAAGCCCTAGCACAGAAACGAAGACCCAACATAGCAATCAATCAATCAATAAATAAATAAATCTTTAAAAAAAAAAAAAAAAAAAAAAGACCTTAACAGTCACCTCATCAAACAAGAATATAGGGCAAATAAGCATATGGAAAGATGCTCCACATGATAGGACATCAGAGAAATGCAAATTAAAACAATGAGATGCCACTATATACCTATTAGAACGGCCAAAATCCATAACACTGACAACACCAAATGCTGAGGAGGATGTGGAGCAACAAGAACTCTCATTTATTGCTGGTGGGAATGCAAAATGGTACAGACACAATTTGGAAGACAGTCTGGTTGCTTCTTACAAAAATAAACATACTCTTAACCATACCATCCAGCAACTGTGCTCCTTGGTATTTATCCAAAGGAGTTAAAAACTTATGTCCACACAGAAACCTGCACATGGATGTTTCTAGCAGTTTTATTCATAACTGCCAAAACGGAAGCAACCAAGATGTCCATCAGTAGGTGAATGTTTAAAAAAAAAAACAAAAAACCTGTGGTACATTCAGACAATGGAATGTTATTCAATACTAAAAAAAAAAAAAAAAAAAAAATGACCTATCAAGCCATGAAAAGACATGGAGGAAGCTTAAATGCATATTACTAAGTGAAAGAAGCCATCTGAAAAGGCCACATACTGTATGATTCCAGCTATATGACCTTCTGGAAAAAGCAAAACTACGGAGACTATAAAAAGATCGCTGGTTGCTAGGAGTTGAAGGAGAGGGCAGGGATGAATGGGTGGAGCATGGAGGATTTTTAGAGCAGTGAAAATATTCTGTATGATACTGTAACGGTGGATACATGTCATCACACATTTGTGCAAACCCACAGAATATACAACACAATGAGTGAACCATAATGTAAACTATGGACTTTGGGTAATAATGATGTGCCAACGTAGATTCATCAATTGTAACAAATGTACTACTCTGGTGGGGGGGTTGGTAGTTGGGGAAGCAGAGCATGTGTCAGGACAGGGAGTTTATGGGAACTCTATACCTTCCCTTTAATTTTGCTGTGACCCTAGAATTGCTCTAAAAAATAGTTCTTAATCATTTTTTACCTTAAAAAATGATTAAGACAGTAAATTTTATGTTATATTTATGTTACCAAGATTTAAAAAAAAAAAAACCTCCACTATCACTGAAGACCCATGGCCCAAGTTGACGAGAAAAACCCTAACATCAAAGATTCTTTTTTGTGAGCCCTATATGTACACTCATACTACATATACTATATCCTGATTTGGCACCCAAATAAATATGGCCATCATGAATTTTTTTAAAAAAGGACAGATTCAGATGAATAAAAGCTAAATGTGAAAGGTAAAACTCTAAAGATAACTTAGGTGGTTACTTTTTTGACACAGAGGTAGGGAAAAGCATCTTAACTAAAAGTGCAAAAGCAAATCAGAAAGCAAAAAAAAAATTAATTTAATGGCTTTGAATTAAAATTTTTGATCAGTAAGGAATATCATGGACAAAGTTGACAGATAATAAATGGAAGAAGATATTCACAATGTCTAAATCAGAAAAAAGTGTAAAATCTGGAACATACAAAGAATGCCTGCCAATCAACAAGAGAAAGAAAGCAAGCCCAATAGAAAATGGACTAAGTATATGATAGGCAACTTACAGAAGTGGAAACCCAAAAAGATAACAAGCATGCATATGAAGAGACAGTTAAGCTAATAAATAATCAGATAAGCAAATTTAAAACAAAGAGATTTTACTATATACCCAATAGGCTGGCTAAAAGCACAAGACTGAATAATAATGTCAATGGAATATAAGAACCCTCATGTCCTACTTATGGGAGTATAGACTGACATAGATATTCTGGAAAGCAATTATTAAATATTTAATCAAATTAAGCATATATACACCCCATGACCCTGTAATTCCTCTCCTGAGTCCATTACCCAAAGAAATTCTCACTTAGACCCACAAAGGGACATGTAAAAGAATGTTCATCCTTGTGGTGCTGGAGGGGAATAAGAGGTAATTACAGTGTCCATCATGGGGATAGGGAGGAGATAAAACTTGGTGATAAAGTATATGAAATACCATACAGTAGTTAGAAATAATGCAATCAATTATCAATTAGCAATATGTCTTAAACATAGTGGTGGGGGGGTAAGAAAAAATTATGAGATCTTCAGCACAGTAACATTTTTCTAAGTTAAAATTACAAGCACACAAAAAAATAGGCACACGTAACAACATATCTTTTAAAACACACACACAAAAAGAATGGCTGCTTCAGGGAAGTAGAGGAATAAGAATTCCCTGACACTTCTAATAGCTAGTCTAGGAAGAATTCAAATCATTCAAAAATGGGTAAAAAAGAAATCAGCAAAGGCAGCACAGGATCTGTACAATACAACAAGGAAAGAGAGAGGAGGGAAGGATGAAACAAGAAATGAGAGCTTAAAAAACTTAAATCCTCTAGAAAAGCACTACATGATTCCTCTCTAAGAAAACTGCTCTCCCCAACAAAACAGCCTAGCCCTGGCCCAATCACTTAATAGTAGAACCCATCAGTCAAGAAGCTGTGTCCAGGCACAGGGTTGAGTTTTTAATGTTCCACTCCTAAATACAAAAAGGCAGGCAAGGATCACCAGACTTTTGAAGAAAGTCACCTACATGAAACAAAACAAACACAGGGAAAAAGAAGTCTAAGAACCAGCAAAGGGAACAGAAATAACATTCAAATGAAATTATAATAATCCTCAGAGAAAAAAATAAGAAAATAAGTAAAGGGTATGAATTTCAGATTTAAAAGGCCCATTCACTAAGTGTCTTGTATAATAAATAAGAAGTTCCACATCAAGTTACACAATCATAAAATTTTCAGAATACAGAAGACAAAGTAAGATCCTAAAAGCTTTAGAAGAGTTTAGAAAAAGTCATATACAAAGGACCAGAACTCAGATTATCAAACTAAGCAGCATCACTAGTATTTCACATACAATGAAGATATTATAAAGTTTTGGGGGAAAATTATTTCCAACCTAAAATGTTACTCAAACTAGGAATCAATCTTCTGTTCTGTTTTTATGAATCAATTATGAAAGTAAAGATATTTGCAATCTCTCAAATTTCTTTCCCATGCTTCCTTTCCCAAGAAGCTGCAGGAAAATGGGCTCCACTGAAGTGGGGAGGCAGGGGAATCAAGATAGAAAAAACATGGGATTCAGGGAAAAGAAAAGGTGACACACGAAAGAGGTGAAGGGTAATTCTTGGGATGAGAGGCTAGGGAGGCAAGCCTATCCTGGAGAGGACAGAGGAATCAGGAAAAATGAAACTGATAGATCACTGTATACCTGATAGAAACTAACCATGAATATAGTCTGATGCATATCCATGCTTAGAAAGATGTGTTAAAAACTATGAACATAAATAGATATGAATAGATAGCTGTGCTCCTGGCAGAGGGTTTCGAAGTAAATTAGCAATAGAAACACAGATCAAGTAAACAAAACAAGGTAATGATTAACTCTAGTAAAAACAAAACAGAAGATTGAATAATAAAGGAAATGCAACCATAATATATTACATGGTTCACATATGAATGATATATACACAGCCATGATATAAAAACTGAGTATAGGTTTTTATGCAAAAAGTGTGATAACTATTAGGAGAGTGGGAAGGGAAGAAGTGTGAGTGGAGTATATAGGGGAAAGGGGGGGAGCTAAATATTGGTATCGGAGAGGGGTTAGATCCAGGACCCACCACTTAATCCCCTCCACCCACCCCCTACCCCCAAGGATACTAAAATCCCTGGGCGCACAGGTCCCTCATATAAAATGGTGTAGTCTTTGCATATAACCTAACATCCTCCACATACTTTAAATGATCTCTAGATTACATATAATACCAAATACAATGTGAATGCTATATAAATAGTTGCCAGTGGAGGGCAAATTCAAGTTTTGCTTTTGGGAACTTTCTGGAATTTTTGTCCAAGTATTTTTCATCCATAGTTGGTTGATTCATGCAGAAATCTAAAAAATCAGAGTCAAAAGACTGTCAACAGACACTCGTGGTTAAACCTGGGAGCCAAGATTTCAGTTCATTTTCTTTCTTTTCACAACTATATTTAAGTTTTTCCACTATTTTTTTTGCAATAAGAATATCTAGGTATTATCTTAGTATAGCATTCATTGGCCTAGTATGTATTTCTGTAATAAGGAAGTCTATTTTCATGAAAAAAATATTTTACTTAAAAAAGAGCTACCAAAGTATTTGTTATCCAGAAGGTGAGCAGGCAATCTATATTTTTCATTATTTGATTTTATATCATTAGCCTGAACATTCAAGATCTAATGCTAAGAAAAGTCCAGGTTTTTAGTTGGTGGCTACTTCAATCTAGTTTACTGACGATTTCACTACAAAGTCACGTTATACTGTAATATACTATGGACCCAAACTTTCATTCCTTTACAAAAATTATCTTTGACACCTCACAGAACAAGGTTTCTCCTGATTACACAATGATCTATGCATACAGATGTGTTAAGAAGTATAGATTACTTTTACCCAATTTTCTTTTTTGAATACTTCAAGTACACACACATGCATGTGGTTAGCCTTCTGCTGGGGTTTCAGCAGGCAGCAATTTCATAAACTTCTGAGATTCTGAATATTCTATATTAAACCGCTGCATTTAAATGTTTACAAAAGACAAATGCATCTTGGTAATAGCAAAAGCATTTCTTCTAAACTCAACTTCCTTCTATCAAGAGAATTACTCTAAAAAAAAGAGAGAATTACTCTGAAATTAAGGTGAACATGGGAATTAAATTTGCTTTAACCTGATGAACTGATTCTCGAACTCCCCTTCACATTTTTAGAAACTACCTCTCCACAGGTTTTTTCACTTTGGGACAGGCTTCAGTGAGCCAGTAGCTTCCTAGACTATAAAATGTTTTACCTCATCCACTAATTTTTGATGAGAGAAATGAAACTACCTGGTGTCACCAGGCCCTCTCTTGCATCAGAGTAAGACTTAAAAGTAGTAGTTACTCAAATTTATAGAGACTCACAGTAAATTCATAGTAACTCAAATTCATAGAAAGTAAACAGTGATTGCCAAGAGCTGAGGAGACGAAGGACTGGCGAGTTACTGTTTAATGGGCACGAAGTTTCAGTTTGGGAAGATGAAAAAATTCCAGAGGTAGATGGTGGTGATGGCTGCACAGCAATATGAATGTCCTTAATGTCACTGAACTGTACACTTAAAAATGGTTAATACAGTTAATTTTGTGTTACATGTATTTTACCACAATAAGAAAAATTGAAGAAAAATAGTAGAAATAGCATTTCAGCCTGCTTTGGACTTCAACAAAATGAAACACTACTGCCCTAAGTTTAACTTCCTAGCCCAGGTCCTACCACTTCCACCCATCTTCCCATCCACATCAACTTTATAAAATATGTAGGCGAACCAGATGGAAATAAGTGGTAGGGGAAAACAACAGCTCCCTTACCTTGATTTGTTTCTCTTATTTGCCTAGGACCTCCCCTAAATTTGTTTTCAGATCCCAAAGAAACTCATATTATCTTCATATGAGTTTGGCTTAAACAGTTGTTATCCTGACAGGTCACCACCACTGCAACCTACTTCAACACCTTACAGAGTCCAATCTCCTACTGCCTTATATCAGGAACCCTGACAATTCCCTAAGCAGCCTGAAAGCCAAACATGCAACTTCCAGGTAGGGCAAAGGTTTTACAGCAAACCCACTAAATCAAAGGATACACTCTATAGCACTACACTCTCTCCTCTCTCCTTTCCTTTAGCTGTAAGTGGCTCCCAACCCAAAATATTCAAGCCAGAATGAATTCTCACTAGAAAATTTAGAAAACATCCTCTACAAGACATCTACTAGTCAGCTCCTCATCCACCGGATGAAGCCCTTAACCTAAAAACGGTTTTACCTTTTTGCCTTAACACATACCTGACAATGAAGCCAGAGTCCTGTTAAAAGTGTCTCCATGTGCTCCAGAAGAATACCTATCCTGTAAGAAAAAAGAAAAGACTAGTTTTCTACTTTGAATAATAAAAATGTGTAATCTATCTCACAAATACTACAAAATTTTAACAACTGGGTTTTGTTCAGAACAAAACAATTATAGAATGTAAGACTTTCTGAGTCACTGCATGTTCCTTTATTAATTACTCTAAAACACCTTCACTTTAACATTGTATGTATAGCATATTAATATATCACTTAAAACACTGGTTAGGGGGCTTCCCTGGTGGCACAGTGGTTGAGAATTTGCCTGCTAATGCAGGGGACACGGGTTCGAGCCCTGGTCTGGGAAGATCCCACATGCTGCGGAGCAACTAGGCCCGTGAGCCACAACTACTGAGCCTGCGCGTCTGGAGCCGTGCTCCGCAACAAGAGAGGCCGCGACAGTGAGAGGCCCGCGCACCGCGATGAAGAGTGGCCCCCGCTCGCCGCAACTAGAGAAAGCCCTCGCACAGAAATGAAGACCCAACACAGCCATAAATTAATTAATTAATTAATTAATTTTTAAAAAAAACCACTGGTCAGCAAACTACAGCCACAAGACAAATCTGGTGGGCTACCAGTTTTTGTAAATAAAGTTTTACTGGAACACAGCCACCCTCAATTCATCTAGGTATGTCGATGGCTGCTTTTGCACTACAATAGCAAAGTCGTAACAGAGACCATAAGGCCTTCAAAGTCTAAAATGTTTACTACCTGGCCCTTTATGGAGTTTGCTGACACCCAACTTCAAATAAAACTTTAGCCACCCTACTTGAAAAGTATAATCCCATACTATTATTATATAACCACAATAACCAAAGCAATACATGAATAAATCAATACCTGCCAATACACAATATAGGTTACAGAGTTCAGTATTTTACAGTATACTCATCAAAATTGTACAGAATAAAGTAGAGCACAGAAGGAGAGTGGCAGATAACAATTTCTACAGTAAAGCATTACAGAAATTTATTTTTAAACTTCAATTGTTTTTATATGAAGTGAAACTAATGTACTCACATTTTTAAAAAAAGAATTAATTCTAAAGTAAAGAAAACCTCACTTATGCACTAAAAACAGTGTATCTACAGATGTATCTCGCAGGTGCACTAAAAATCCAATGAACTGGTGGATGCCAGCTACAGGTCAGAATATTCATGGTTAATTTCAATCAAATTTGTCACAGAAATAGTTCAAGATTGCCTTTAATGCTCCCAAATACTGACTGTCCCATTTTCCCTACTTCAGTCTCAAAATTTATTCGCTATTAATACATATGCATTATGCTTGCAATGGTGTAACGACTGTTGGACTCAGAAAATTCATAGCTAAATGTCAAGTTAATTTTGGAACCTTCCAACATTTCTCAGGGTATTCCTGGGTTAATGACAACATGAGTAACATTTTTCTCACTTCTAACTCCTAGGATGTCCTTATCATCATTAAATCTTTATTTCCTCTCAAACAAGCTTCCTCTACTTAAAGCAAAACTTTTGAACAGAGCTCTGAAATTCTTGCACATCAAAATCAGAATTCAATAATTTAAAAACGAAAAGTGACCTAAAATTTACAGATGATACTTTAATTAACTGACTGCATTAGAAGAATCACAATATTTTTTCAAATAAATTCCTTTAAATAAACCCAAAGCTGGAGGGAGTGCACCAAGGTAGGTCTCTTCAGGTTAATACTTTTATCTAAAATTTCTTTCACAAAAGACACTAAATGACTTTAAAAACTACCTCTATAAAAGCTCAAAAGTCATCCAGTTATTTTTCTGACTTATTAAAAATAGACAGTAGAATCCTGGAAATGGCTTGGGCTACAGTAAAAAGCTCCAATTTATGATTACCATAGACATTAAAACAAGAAAAGTAATCCCGTTTTCCCTGTTTAAACTGAAACCCTGAAGACTTTTCTCTCTTTCCTAGTGGCCAAAGTATTACTGGATGAATAGAACCCA
The DNA here is from genome assembly GCF_028564815.1 of Eubalaena glacialis. NCBI lineage: Eukaryota > Metazoa > Chordata > Mammalia > Artiodactyla > Balaenidae > Eubalaena > Eubalaena glacialis. The sequence goes on along the minus strand of NC_083719.1, from coordinate 43,186,523 downwards.
AAAAAGGGCTGGTTTTATAAGTGTTATAACACTTTCAGCATTATATAACTGATAAAAAATAATGAAACACTCTGGCACCAAAGAATCGAAAAATTACTATTATTAGACAATCTTCAGACTGTGGAATTTAATGTCCCACATACATTCCAAGGCAAATTTAAAAACAAAATCTTTTTCAACAGAATTCATCTTTCATCATAAAAAATCTTTAACCTTTTTCATTACCTTAAAAATAAATTAACTTCATACTTCCTTCCAGCTATTTTATCACTTCTCTGCTCCTTTGTAGGCAAAATATCTTGTCTACTGTTGCTGCCTCCACTTTCTCATATTCCATTTTTCCTTCAAGCCACTCTAGTCTAGCCTCCATCCTCACCTCTGCTTTGAAAAAGCTTATAATAAGGATATTATGTAATAAAATTACTACTTTTATGTTTCATCCTACCAGAACTCTCAGCAGCATTTGAAACAACAGACTCTCCTTCTTCTTTCCAACATTCTTCTCTGGCTTAAGGAACACACACTCCCCTGGTTTTCCTCTTGCCCCACTGGCCACTCCCTCCTCAATCTCCTTTGCCAGCTCCTCCTCTAATGTTCCTTTAAAGTTGGAGTGCCCCACAGTTCATGGCACAGCCCTCAGCCTATTTTACTCTATCCAACTTTACCCAGTCTCACTGCTTTAAATCCCATTAATATATAGGTAATTCCCAAATTTGTATCTATAGCTCTGATCCCTCTCCTAAGCAACAAATTCATATAATCTACTGACTGGCATTCTTACTTACATGTTTTCTTAGGTATCTCAAATTGAACACAGCAAATTCAGAATTCTTGATTTTTTTTCCCTCCCAAATTTGTTCATCTTCCACGTATTTCCCATTTCAGTAAAGAGCACCATCATCCATCTAGTTGCTTAAATTTAAAAATGCGGCATCACTCTCTCTTTCATTCCCCATATCCAGCCCATCCAGTCCTATCAGCTCTATGTCCACCACTATCTCCAGGGTCCTCTCCCTCTCCTCCTTTTCTCTTTCCTTCTCGGATTTCATTTTCTACCAATCTTGTCTTATCTCACTGTGCTTCAGCAATACTAGCTATAGCAGATTGAATAATGGCCATGCAATGATATTGTCCTAATTCCTAAAATGTGTAAATGTTATCTTATTTGGAAAAAAGAGATAGAGCAGATATAATTAAGAATTCTGGGACTTTCCTGGCAGTGCAGTGGTTAAGAATCTGCCTGCCAATGCAGGGGACACGGGTTCGTGCCCTGGTCTGGGAAGAACCCACATGCCGCGGAGCAACTAAGCCCGTGAGCCACAACTACTGAGCCCACGCGCCCTAGAGCCCGTACTCTGCAACAAGAGAAGCCACCGCAATGAGAAGCCCGCGCACTGCAACGAAGAGTAGCCCCCACTCGCTGCAACTACAGAAAGCCCGCACGCAGCAACGAAGACCCAACGCAGCCAAAAATTTTTTTAAAAAAAAGAATTCTGAAATGAGGAGATTACCCCAGATTATCACAGTGGGCTCTAAATGTCATCACAAGTGTCCTTATGAGAGGCAAAGGGTATTAACACAAACACACAGAGAAGGCCTGTGAAGACAGCAGAAAGAGAGGCAAGCCACAAGCCAAGGACTGCCCATAACCACCAGAAGCTGGAAGAGGCATGGATTCTCTCCTAGAGCCTACAGAAAGAAGACAGCACTAGCACTGCTGACACCATGATTTCTAACTTCTGGCCTCCAGAACTGTAAGAGAAATTTTTCTGTTACTGTAAGCCACCTAGTTTGTGGTAATTTGTTACAGCAGCCATAGGAAACTAATACATTGTACTTCCTCCTGTTGCCCTGATACCCCAAGTTTGTTCCCTTCTCTGGATCTTTACACATCATGTCCTATTGGGACTCCTTCGGGTCTCCAGCTCATGAGTCATAGTCTCAGGGAAGCTTTTCCTCTCCACGTGATCTAAATCTACCCCATCCCAATATCTATCTATCTCTCTCTTTCTCTCCCTCTCTCCCTCTCCCTCGCTCTCTCTCACACACACACAAACACACACACACACACACAGAGTTTCCTGATTTTTTTCCATAATATTTTTCACTCTCTATATTTGATTTTCAATGTGCTTATTCTGTCTCTCCCAGTAAAATAGAACATCCATGACAGTGAGCCCCTTATCTATCACGTTCACCACTATCTCCAGCACCAAGTATGGTTCAAATAAAAATGTGCTGGGACTTTCCTGGCAGTGCAGTGGTTAAGAATCTGCCTGCCAATGTAGGGGACATGGGTTCAATCCCTGGTCTGGGAAGATCCCACATGCCGCGGAGCAACTAAGCCCGTGTGCCACACTACTGAGCCTGCGCTCCACAACTACTGAAGCCTGTGCACCTAGAGCCTGTGCTCCGCAACAAGAGAAGCCACCGCAATGAGAAGCCTCCGCACCACAACGAAGAGTAGCCCCTGCTCACCGCAACTAGAGAAAGCCCACGAAGCAACAATGACTCAACGCAGCCAAAAAAGAAAAATAATAATAATAAAAATGTGCTGAATGAGTCTTAGGTCTTAACATTACCTTATTTTTAGAACACTTAGCTATAAAATATTTATAACCTCTTTACCCATCCAAATGAACCAATTGAGAAATTTCAAAATGTTTTAAACATAAGGGTTCTCACAGGTAGCTACAAATAATCTATTTGCATTTTGATGAACACATTTCTTTTTACCTTATACGTACTCTTATTATTTTCAATTCTGGAATATCTTACTTTTTTTTTTTTTTAGATCTTTTGTCTTTTCAAACAAATGAATACTTCCATTAACATGTTAAGTTGTTTTTTTTAAAACATGGTAGGGTTTTGATCTCAATTACTTGTCAGGTCTGCTACTCAAGCAAACTTATAGCTGGACAGCTTATGAACCTTGAAGATGCCTCTTCCCTGTCCATTCAGGGACCTATGCAGACAGTTCCATGTGTTTCTTCCCCAGCCCTTTAAGGGCCTTTGCAAATATCCTCCATTTTATGCCCAGAATACCCTGAAATGCATCAGAGTACTAAATCAACTTGTACAGAATACCAAGATCTCATCTCCTATTCTAGGTTCCATGTCAAATAAAGCTGAGTTACGTTGTCCAAATAAACTGACCACATAGGTTGCATCAGATAGCATGCCACATAAAATTTAAATTTTGAACAAAATACATCTCTCCTCCTATGATCTAAAACAGAAATTAAAGCTCCCAAATACAGGGCTTCCCTGCTGGCGCAGTGGTTGAGAATCTGCCTGCCAATGCAGGGGACACGGGTTCGAGCCCTGGTCTGGGAAGATCCCACATGCCGTGGAGCAACTAGGCCCGTGAGCCACAACTACTGAGCCTGCGCGTCTGGAGCCTGTGCTCCGCAACAAGAGAGGCCGCGATAATGAGAGGCCCGCGCACCGCGATGAAGAGTGGCCCCCACTTGCCACAACTGGAGAAAGCCCTCGCACAGAAACGAAGACCCAACACAGCCATAAATAAATAAATAAATAAAAAAGTATCACATCCTCCAAAAAAAAAAAAAAAAGCTCCCAAATACAGACAATACCATCCTCCATCCCTTCTTCTGATTCATCAGTCCAAGCCAGATCAGCCCCATTCACATTCCCAGTTGAAGTCTGGTCCCTTCTTCAGTTTCTCCAGCAATTGCTGCATGGAGTCATCTTCTAGAATTAGTGCAGCTCCTTCAGCGCCTCCAGAGCTAGAGACCTCCAACTCCAAGTGTCATGTATCACACATAGACCTAAGGTTCCAGATGACCTATCATGTCACATAAGAGCAAAGCACCTCAAAATAGAAACAATAACCAAAGCCCAGGAACAAATATGTCTGTTGCAGACGCTTACAATCTAAGCCCTAATTTCTGTATGTGACAGCATTTTCCAAATAAAAGTTATTTCCCCAAACAAAAACATTTAGCAATCAAAACTCACGTTGACGTTATCAACTGCAGACTATACCACAAACCTACTGTGAGGACAGAGTATATACAGAGAAAAAAGGGGAGAAAACGAAAGACTCTCTGGTTTTAGGTTCTCGTGGGCATCAGCCAACCTCCATCAGTTCACTGGAATCCTTTGGTCATAAACTGCCAATCCTCCTTCAAGAGGATTCACTTTTCTCTATCCCCTGGACTAGCTCGACCAACATTTCTACCATCATTGCAATCTCTTTAGCCTTCTCGTCAGCCTTCTCATACTTTTTTGCCACTCTGCCCTTGACTCCATCATTTAGATTTGGGAGATGAGTGAGAGCACTTTCCTGGGTTTTTATTTGGATGAACATATTGTGTATCTCCCACAACTTGCTCCTATTCAGCATATATGATTTTCTGCGCTCTTGAGTAAGAGACACAGTATCTTCCCACATCTCACTGATGACTAGCAGCAGAAATTGCTGGAAATCTTCCTCAGGCTCCAGCACCTCAACTTCCTTAGGTCTGCCAACCCAATGATGTCCAACCACCACATTTTCCCCTGCTACTTCAGAACTGCAGTATGAACATGAACAAAGAAGCCATGAACTTTACTTTCTTATCTAAACAATTATTACAAACTTTGCTTTTACTGCTTAATAAAATTATAATTGTGGATGGACTAATTATCTCAAGCTGTTTCCACTTAATCACAAGAGTATCTGCCTTCTGAAATATGCCACAAAAAAGGCAAAAAGATCAGACAGAAGTGATCACTGTGTAGACTTACTCCCACGGTCATCTAACAAGAAACATTACAACTAGCAAGCAAACCCAGTATCCTGTTACAGTCATCATACTCATCCATTCCACCACTCATCCCAACAAGTTTGCATGCAACGTGCAAATGCCTAACCACTGGGATTTCTGGACTGCTGTAACTGTTACATTATCAAATTTCTCTCAACCCCACATCTTTTATTATTCTATCTTCAGGTGGTACACTCACTTCAAAAACTAGAATAGGGAAGTTCTAAGAACTACCAGAACAGTAGCCTGTTAGTTCAAAATTATATAACCATGTATCAATATTAAATCTCCAAATACGGATCCTGAGAAGCATTCAGAAGAGGCTGATCACATAATAAGGACCTAGTGTATAGCATAGGGAACTCTACTCAATACTCTGTAATGACCTATATGGGAATAGAATCTAAAAAAGAGTGGATATATGTATAACTGACTCACTTTGCTATACAGCAGAAGCTAACACAACATTGTAAATCAACTATACTCCAATTTTTAAAAATTAATAAAAAAAAGAAAAGGCTGATCACAGATATTGTTACCAATCCAAGATGGTCTCAGAGCCAATATAAATTGAACAAAAGGGAAGCCCAGCTGTCTCTTGAAATGGAAATTCAATTAGAACAACCAATCAAAATGGTGCCTTTAAAAGAAAATAGGCTGAAGAAAAGACCTCAGATTTTTCCTACATAAAAATGTCATGTATTCATCCTTAGTTTCTACATTTCTTATTCAACCAAGGCAGGCAAACAAAGCCACTGATTGCACCATGTTCCTTCAAGTCAAGTAGGTCAAATAACTAATTGCACAACCAGTACCAGGTGTTAAGTTTGCAGACAAGTGCAAAAAGTTTACTACAAACTGGCCCCACACAAATAGGTACTAAGAATCATAAGGCAGAAATGTTAACATAAATTAAAATTCAACTCAGTGTGACCAATATCAAGAAACAAAGTATGTTACTGAATAGCACAAAGATTTCCAAAATGTAAATCTGGAAGCCTGACAGTTGACCATCCTCAATTTCAGACACCCTTTGCAATAACCATGCACAACATGCTACAGTGCAGTAAGTATACTGTTTGAAGAATACTTAGTGAAGACAAAATCTCAGAGTAAGAAAAAATAAAAATTAGACAAGTCCAAGTGGAAGAACATCTGTATCTGTGAGTTAAACTTTGTATTAGAACAAATCTGTTGAGAACCAGGGAAAAAAAGAACCATAAAATATTCTTTGACCAAGTAATTCCATTTTTGAAAAAAATACTCCCAAATTAAAACAAAGAATAAACTGTAGATATTCGTGACAATATTACAGTGAAAAGATAACATCTTAAATTCGCACCAACAGAAAATTATTTATGTTATGGTAGCTCTATTCCATGAAATATTATATAACCATTAGAAATTATTTTTAGGAAATTAGTAATATGGAATAGTTAATGGTGAAGAGTGAAAAAGCTGAAATCAAAAATTATTATTATGTACTATCATTACAATCTATATAAAAACATGTTTGGGAAAAATAGAAGAAAATTTACTAAAAACAGAGCATTTGTGCTAGTGAGCAAGACTGTTAGGTGATTTTTCTCCTCTTTTCCCAATGGTGTTCCAATATTTTTATGATGGGAAGACTATAAAAAGATAACATACAAAAGATGATACTTCTAAAATAAGTCCCAAAACAAGAAACACGATAAATTCAGATTAACATCTTAGGTATTTTAATATAAACTTTATATACATACAGATCAAATCCAATTGAGACAAATAAAGAATTACTTATCTTATGATTTGGGGTAAATTAAGAATTTCCACTAAGACATCACTTGAAATAGAAAGTGTCAGAATTGACTAACATAAACACCAACTGGAAATTCTAAAAGGAAAAAAATCAACTTTTGGAGACATTTTCAAGTACGTAACACTTATGTAAAAGCAACCTGTTAAAATACACTATCTTCTAAAGTAGAGTCTGTTCCCCTTATTAAGTCAATTTTCAAGTCAAAACTGAAATCCAAAAACCCACTCCATAACCCCTTCTTCTGAATTCCAACGTAACTCTTCAAACACCATTGAGAAAAAAGATCTGCTGATTTGTACATTTGAAGATCAAACTGATGTTACCATCTGAATCAGCCTAATGTTTTTATCTTGAGAGCCCTGCTTGTGAGAAACCAATTTTCAGAATTCAAAACGTCAACCAAAATCAAATTATATTTTTTCAGTTTTCTATATGACTGTATCTCAGAGACATTCAACCACATTAGCATAAGCTTGCTTTCACCCAGAAGTCCTAAATCATTGAGATTTAAATTAAATTGTTAATATTATTATATACATTTTAGTTTTTAATTATCAAATTACCTCAGACTATTTTATTCTATTTGAGGCTTAGCGTGCCTCTTCATCATTCCCCATGAGATAGTTAATAACAATCACAGGGAGATAAGCACAGCAAACTGTAATTTAGAACTTTCTCACAATAGTGATTTTCAACTTCGATAAAATCAGCAGCATTTAATAACTGCAAACTTTAAATTTTATTACCTTCTCAAATACAGGAACATAGGAAGACATATGAGGTTTGATTATTTCTGCTTCCCAATCTTCATCTCCCATGGTGGCTTCCAGTTCTATTTTCATAAAAATACAAACATGCACATTTAGCCTCAATTAGAATCAGAGAGATCAGAATCGTATCTTTAAAAGCATAAACCCTCATCATTTCACATATACCCCTCCAAACTACTCAACTAAGTGTTGATCCTTCCCAAAAGTTTTTGCAAAAAAAGCAATTAAGTTTTGTTTCTTCCCTAGAGACAGCATTTATGTCCATCCTTTTTCTCTTTAAAAATTAATTGAACCACTTACCTAATCACTCTAGCAATCACCATGTCCCCACTGATGTTTAGGCTTTCTCCCAAAATCTGCTGATAGAATTTATCTTCTCCATCGAAGGGTCCCCAAACGTCTTATTGTATATTAAGGGGAAGGGAAATTTTTCAGATACTACTCAAGGTTTCTCCCTTCACATGCCTCCCTTCAAAATTAGGTAAGACGTTTAGCTTGAGGTTTTTGACTTAGTTTCTTGCGGGGGGGATGGGGGGGGAGGGGAGCGGGGAGAATCAAGGCCTCGAAGTTTGGCAGGGAAGGAAGCAGTGGTTCGGTGGCCCAAATACTTCCAACAAAGGACTGGCTTCGCCAAGGAGGATTTATAGACAGTGTTACTACAACCATCCCTGTTCAGAGAAAAAGACGAGCAGGGGCTGGTCAAAAAAGCTCCTTCACCTCCTCTGCAGGCCTCAACCTCAGACTTCGGGCACCCACTGTGCTTTTAGACCCTCCGACAGAAAGCAGAATGACCCCAAAGGACGGCTTCAAACCCCCGCCCACCCCATCCGTCCTTCAGTTGGCCCAAAGTCCAGCTACTGGGAAGCCCAGAGGGTCGGGATGACGCGCGTACCGGGGGGGAAAAAAGCCGCCGGCCCACTCACCTCTCCGCTGCTTGCTCTCCCGGGGTCCTCGCAGGCGCTGACGCCGCTTAAACGGCTGCACGTGCAGGACGCCGACTGTGTCAGGTGCGCTGCTCCAACAACAAATGGCACCAGGAGACGAGTGCCATCAGCCAATCAGCGGTCAGGCAGCCGCGCCGTCCCGCCCCCATCTCCAGCCTCTCCTACCCTATTTGTTGGCGTTCTAGGCCGCAGTGGCTGGACCCATTAGGCTCCTCCCAGAGTGGCCCGTTAGGCCTGGGGTAGAGAGCTGGTCGTGCGCCGCTTTTCTCTAGATTCATGGGTGGGGTCCTCAAACTGGAGAGGCTATAGAATTTCCGTATGCAAGCGCTGCAAGTCAAAGTTAAAAACAGAAGAGGAATAAAATGCCCTCCCACCTACCTCTTTAAGCGTTTTCTCTCCCCTTTTTGCCTACTGCAGTCCCTGGCAGTTGGCCTATTTCTGAGGCGCTTGCTTCACATCCGGGGGATTCCCGAGTGCTTCAACGTATGGCTGAGGCCGGTGGAGGTGGTGCATTTCCTTTTCCTCCCAGTGAAGGCAGGAATGAGACTGTCACGCTGATACCCAGAAAGCTGTAAAGAAAGTAGCTTGTCTTATAAAGTTGGGGTCCAACTCTTTGGGAAGGAGACGCTCTCTGCTCCAGGAGGAAGAAGGAAATTATGCTGGTGTAGGTCGTTCATCAGCGCTTGGATTTGTGGCCCACCTGTTTATATCCCTGGAGTTACTGGCCAAACCTAAGGGTGGCCGAAGGTCATTTTGGTACTTATGTTCTCACCAATCAGATATTCTTGTTCTGCCCCACAAAAAGTAAGGGAAATCCCTCCGTATTTTCCCATCCCTCCAAAAGGCATAACAACGGACTACTTGAAAAGTGTCATTTTCATTTTGGGTTCTATTTTCATCATTTTCCATTCTCTGAATCTTTGAATAAATTCCCGAATACTTCATAAATATAAGTCCCAACACAGTCCAGCACTCAGGCACAGAGGTTGAGGTACCTTATGGGCACGCTTCATACTTTTCAGCTCTAGAACCACCATTACTGGTCTGTATCTTCCGTCAAAAATATGTCAGGATTTATTTAGTTAGCACCAAACTTTGTCAGACTATTTTCAAGGTGAATTATCTTTTTTTTTTTTTTTTTGATGTGGACCATTTTTAAAGTCTTTATTGAACTTATTACAATATTGCTTCTGTTTTATGTTTTGGTTTTTTAGCTACGAGGCATGTGGGATCTTAGCTCCCTGACCAGGGGTGGAACCCACACCCCCTGCAATTTCTATTTTTAAACAAAATTTTCACATCGTACCCTCGAGGCAGCTGACACTTTCAATCACTGTATACGTAAGGGGGAGAGACACAAATACTCTTTCTGGTGCTCTGAATTTGTACACAGGGTCCTCTGAGGTATTTTAACTCACTTTGAATATTCTTTCAAAATTTTTTATGTCACAGGAAAATACTTGTTAAGTGAAAAGAGCAAAATATGAAATTGTGTAGATAGAATGATAACCATCTAGATTTTTTATTTTAGGAATGGAAAGCTTGGAGATATTTTCTAAAATGAGCATATTTTTAAAAACATTTAGCAAACATTCTCTGCTGTTAAATCTTGGAGAGAAGGGATTTTTGTTGCTTTCAATGAAATAGTTCTTTATGAAACACTCAATGTATATAATTTTTGAGAGCTAGCCCTGGTTAAGAAAAAGTGAATTCTGACGAGAACTGAAGTTCAATATTGAGGAAAGGATAAACAATGGATGAAAATAATGAAATTCAAAAATTGAACATAAACAGTGAAAAAGGACAAACAGTTTAGTAAACACTTGCTCCTTAATGTGTGTCCCAAGAAAGTGAAGCCAGTGTATTCTATTTTCTGGTTCCATCTAACAGATCTTAAATTAGTGATGGTATTAAATCACAACATAGGGAAAAGGCAGGGATTCATTCAGCTGTTAAATAGGCTTTAAATAAGCACCTACTGTATGCCAGGTACTATGCTAAATGCTATAGGTAAAATTAACCTATCAAGGGACATTCTAGTGAAAAGAATGGCAATGGCTAACGGAACTTAAAACCTTAAGATTTGTGTCTCAAAATTCCCTGGAAAGCTTGTATATAGTTTCTCCAAATTCTCTAAATCCCATATAATAAGGTAGGACAAGAGTTTCCTCAAAGATGTCTCTCAGATAGAAAGCCCAGAGATAAACCCACGCACATATGGTCACCTTATCTTTGATAAAGGAGGCAAGCATATACAGTGGAGAAAAGACAGCCTCTTCAATAAGTGGTGCTGGGAAAATTGGACAGGTACATGTAAAAGTATGAAATTAGAACACTCCCTGACACCATACACAAAAATAAACTCAAAATGGATTAAAGACCTAAGTGTAAGGCCAGACACTATCAAACTCTTAGAGGAAAACATAGGCAGAACACTCTATGACATAAATCACAGCAAGATCCTTTTTGACCCAGGTCCTAGAGAAATGGAAATAAAAGCACAAATAAACAAATGGGACCTAATGAAACTTAAAAGCGTTTGCACAGCAAAGGAAACCATAAACAAGACCAAAAGACAACCCTCAGAATGGGAGAAAATATTTGCAAATGAAGCAACTGACAAAGGATTAATCTCCAAGATTTACAAGCAGCTCATGCAGCTCAATAACAAAAAAACAAACAACCCAATCCAAAAATGGGCAGAAGACCTAAATAGACATTTCTCCAAAGAAGATATACAGATTGCCAACAGACACATGAAAGAATGCTCAACATCATTAATCATTAGAGAAATGCAAATCAAAACTACAATGAGGTATCATCTCACACCGGTCAGAATGGCCATCATCAAAAAATCTATAAACAATAAATGCTGGAGAGGGTGTGGAGAAAAGGGAACACTCTTGCACTGTTGGTGGGAATGTAAATTGTTACAGCCACTATGGAGAACAGTATGGACGTTCCTTAAAAAACTAAAAATAGAACTACCATACGACCCAGCAATCCCACTACTGGGCATATACCCTGAGAAAACCATAATTCAGAAAGAGTCATGTACCAAAATATTCATTGCAGCTCTGTTTACAATAGCCAGGACATGGAAGCAACCTAGATGTCCATCATCGGATGAATGGATAAAGAAGATGTGGCACATATATACAATGGAATATTACTCAGCCATAAAAAGAAATGAAATGGAGGTGTTTGTAGTGAGGTGGATGGAGTTAGAGTCTGTCATACAGAGTGAAGTAAGTCAGAAAGAGAAAAACAAATACAGTATGCTAACACATATATATGGAATCTAAGGAAAAAAAAAAAAAGGTCATGAAGAACCTAGTGGCAAGACGGGAATAAAGACACAGACCTACTAGAGAATGGACTTGAGGATATGGGGAGGGGGAGGGGTGAGATGTGACAGGGTGAGAGAGTGTCATGGACATATATACACTACCAAATGTAAAATAGATAGCTAGTGGGAAGCAGCCGCATAGCACAGGGAGATGAGCTCCGTGCTTTGTGACCACCTAGAGGGGTGGGATAGGGAGGGTGGGAGGGAGGGAGATGCAAGAGGGAAGAGATATGGGAACATATGTATATGTATAACTGATTCACTTTGTTATAAAGCAGAAGCTAACACACCATTGTAAAGCAATTATACTTCAATAAAGATGTTTAAAAAAAAAAAAAAAAAGATGTCTCTCAGTTTGGAATCAGTGTTCGTAGTTAAGTTCAAAGTAATGCAGATAAAGAGAACTGATATTTTAGACTTTATGCTTTCAATATTATCTCCACATTATTCAAATAATGATTTTTTTAATTGATGTGGACTGTGCCTAGCACCATGTCAAATCTATTAAAAATTCCTTCAATCTACCAGTAGTACAAACATGGATTACCTCAAGTGGGGGAGAGTTAGATGTTCATCTTTAAGTATTATAAACATTTGAGAATCTCCTATTATGCACATAACCATACGACAGACTAAAAAATTAAATAGTGCAGGTTGGAGCCCTGTAAATCAACACAAAAGGAGGTGGGGGTAGGTTATAATGTCTCCAAGAGAGCTAGCACAACTTGTGCTAGTAAAACATCTAAGAAAGAAAGTAATCAGAGAGGGGTTTTCAGCATACCAAGCAGGGTTCAGAGAGACAAAAATATCTGTATTTTTCCAGTAATGGCTAAGGCAGTATTTGTGAAACTGTAGTACACATACCACTGATTTTAGATAATTCATGGACAATTTTCATTTTGGTAGTTATTTTAGTGTTTCTGTTTAATATATTAATGTATATTAGAAATCATCAAACCTATGATTTCAGAAATATAATTGCTTAGATGAGGCTAAAGTACATATTTAAGTTTAAAAAGTTTATTCATTTAGAGAAAAACTAAGTCTCAATGTTATGCAGAAATAGCAAAAATCATGAAGGTGGTATCAAATGACTAAAGTATGGGAAATATTGGTGCAAATGGAAAAGACTGGATCTGGGCACTAGAGAGGTTTTTGCTACAGTGAGGTAAAGATATTTCATCAGTACTTGTTCTGATTCCATACTCACTTAGCAACTTCCTGATTAATAATTCATCTCCCCCAAGTATTTTGATACTGAGAAAGGAGGTGCAGTGAATAAGATGTACAAGCCTATTGCTCCCCACTTTGAATTAATACATTGAGATTCTGCTTTAGAAATCAATCTTCTTTGAGTTTAACTAGTGTTCCTGAGAGAGACAGCCTACTTGTAATCAACCAGACCTCCTATATGACGTGATATATTCAGTGGGCCCTAAGCAACTTTACAAGTGTATTTAATGAGAGCTTAAAGTAAATGAAGGATAAAGAGTCAAATACAGTGTCTGGGGACCTGGGACAAGACTAAGGGGTCTTTGGCTCTTTGCTGTGAAATGATGTTTCATCAGTGAATTATGGGGAATTTGGTAAACAGTTACTAGGAAAGCATAGTATAACAAGGTCTCGTCCTTTCCATTCCCACTAGATGTTAGGTACGTCTAACAAAGAAAGCTGAGTTCTCTGTGTCTTAAATGGCAAAAGTGATTTGTGAATGTCATCTTTGTCAGTCATACTGGGTATAAAAAAGGGAAGTATTTCACCTCAAGAGGAGAAGTAGTGACCTGGTCCCATCCATGAACCTAGACCAGGAATGACTCTCTTATATCTACTCCTCCGAAGACTGGAGGGTTGGAGATTTCAAAAAGTCAGAGAGGAAGAAATCACTAGCAATTGGCTGAGAAGTCAGCACTGGTAATCTGTAGTTGTTCATTTATTAACCTGTGACCTTGGGCAAGTTATTTGATTTCTCTCTCTGTAAAATGGGTATAACCAGGGCCACCAGATACAGTTCTGGAGGTTGGGCTCTGCACAAAGGCACCAAGCCAAAAGGCTCTAAGAAGGAGCTAAACTCAGCCTGCACTCCACTTACCAAGTCATGCTCCTGCTGAGCCCCATCTACCCATATGAGGTGCCATTTTCTAATTCTCACAAAGCTTAAAAATCCTTCTATTTCAAATATTTATAATGGCTTCTATTTCCCTGGTTGGTCCCTGACTGATGCAGGGATTTTACTGAAAAACATTTTTGCCTGAAATCTGTCTTTTAGAATGCTGATTCTTTTATATGGTGCCTAATAAAAAGGCTTTATTTAAATTTAGAACTTCATAAGGAGTTATCTACACTTGCTCTTTCCACTATCCCACCTTATTTCTTTGCTGAACCCGTTACAATCTGGCTTCTGCCCCCATTGCTTCACTGAAACTGCTACTGAAAAGGTCACCTTGACCTTCTTGTTTCTAAACCCAAATGACAGTTTTCAATTTTTAACCTAACAAACAGAACTCTTAGCAGTCCTCGACACTTGACTACTTCTTCTTTACAAAAATACTCTATGTGTAACTAGATATCCACATGGAAAAAGATAAAATTGGACCTGTTCTTCATACCGTATAATGAGATAAGAAATTCAAATGTAAAACAATAGAACCATGCAAGAACTAGAAGAAAACATTGATGAATTTCTCTATACTTGGAAAAATGTTCCTATTTATGATTCAAAATTCAGAAGCAATAATGTTACATATTGTGACTATATACAAATTAAAATATAAAATGTTTCATGACAAAAAAGACAAATGACAAACTGGGAAAAAAAAGTTTCCAACATAATCCAGAAAAATGGTTAATATCTGTAATAGAGAGAGCATCTAAAAGTAGAAAAAAAAAATCTAAAGAAAAATAGCAAGAGATATAAACAAAGAGTTCACAGAAAAGAAAAGGAAACAACCCTTAAATACATGAAGAAATGCTCAATTTTCTTCATTTTATGAGCAATGCAAATTAAAGCTACACTAGGATGCAATTTTTCACCTATTAAAATGGCAAACATTTGATAATGCACTCTACTAGCGAAGCTTCAAGGTAACAGGCACCCTCATACATGGCTGTTGGGGATATCCCATGGGAATTTGACATCATCTAGCAAAATCACATGTGCATTTACCCTTGGATCCCATAATCCTACTTCTAGAATTTATCTCAAAGACACACTGGCAAAAAAATATAAAAGGACATATACACAAAGTTATTAACTGCAGAACTAAAAGCTAAAGATTGGAAATAACTCAAAAGTCCCTCAATAGCAGACTGAAACATCCACCCATGGAGTTGTAGGGGCAGAAAATTTTTCCCTTCTTCCTTTCTAGGCTTTTTGGCTGGTCCAATAATTAAACTGACATGAAACAGATTAAAAGGACAAAAACCAATTTAAATTTCATACATACGGGAGCTGCATAAAAATGAGACTCAAAGAAGTGACCAAAGCAGGAAGCTTTTATATGTTTTTAGACAAAGAAACGATAAACTTGTGAAGAATTGACAAGACAAAGTAGTGTGGCCTTGTGATAGTAGATTGGTGAAGTAACAAGATCTGCTTAGGGATGAGAAGGCTCTAAATTCCCTGTCTCTGGTGATAAGGATGCCCTCTTCCTTTCTGGTATTGGTGGAGGGGGTTGTGGGTACCTTTCACATGGAAGATTTATATCCTGCTTTCAGGGAGACAAAGGTGGCTCAGAGTGTCCTTGCACTGGCTGTTTCTCAAGTACCTTTAATTCAAACCAATCAATATGCCAAAGTGGCATATTTTGGGGTGCTCCCCTTCAGAGTATTCTGCAGCTGTAAAAAGGAAAGAGGGTTATCTCTGTATATTGCTATGGAGTGATCACTAGGATATATTATTGGAAAAAAGCCAGGTACAGAGTAGGGTGTCAAGTATGCTAGCTTATATCTAAAGAGATGTATCTGCTTATATTTTTAAAAAATGGAAGGATAAGCCTAATATTATAAAATGACTACCTATGAGATGAGAGAACAGGTTGAAAAGGATAAGAATGTGTGCCAGACGTCTCTGAGTGAGTGGATTTGATTGTGAAACCATGTGATTGTTATGCAAAACTATAAAACTAAATTAAATCGAAATTTAAAGAGCTATTTCAGAATTTAAAGCAAAAAACCAAATACACTTAAATAAATGTGTATTGAGTTATTGGCTTAACCACACAGAGAAGAGTTATTTCAAGTGATTTAAAATACAGTAATTTGACCATATGTCCCTAGTGGGATATATCATAAGGCAAAAAGAACTGCAAAAAATAAACCAATTCTGTAATCATATTGTTGGTAATAAACTGGTACATAATTAAGTTAATATTGTTTAAGATTTTCAGTGTGAGAGAAAAGAGATTGAAATAGAAATCAGAGGTTAAGAAATAGCCCTATACTCTTTTTTTTTTTAATTTATTTTTTATTTATTTATTTATGGCTGTGTTGGGTCTTCGTTTCTGTGCGAGGGCTTTCTCTAGTTGCGGCAAGTGGAGGCCACTCTTCATCGCGGTGCGCGGGCCTCTCACTATCGCGGCCTCTCTTGTTGTGGAGCACAGGCTCCAGACGCGCAGGCTCAGTAGCTGTGGCTCACGGGCCTAGTTGCTCCGCGGCATGTGGGATCTTCCCAGACCAGGGCTCGAACCTGTGTCCCCTGCATTGGCAGGCAGATTCTCAACCACTGCGCCACCAGGGAAGCCCTAGCCCTATACTCTTAAACTTGAATTGGAAATATCATTATGAACACATGATATATTATCTCCATAAAATAAAAAGATTTCCTTACTCTGCCCACTGAAAAAGCATAGAAACAATGACAAACCCATTAGCAGTGCACATGCTAGCACATAGACTGCTGTTGACCTGAAACAAAAACACTGCCAAATATTTCTCCAGCAAAGATGGGTTTATTCAGGATTAGCAGAGAATTGCAATTTGGGGTCTGCAACCATGCCAAACCACATGCAAGTCCTGGCATGGTAAAGGAAGGAGAACACTTTTATAGAGAGGAAAAGGACTTGTCAAAGCACCTGGCCAGTAAGATGGGTTCCTCACAGTTCTAGAGGAGTTCCCCAGGTAGGGATAACCTTTTCTAAAAAGACTTTAGCCACAGAGGAGGCAGTCTGTCTTCAAGGAAAGGCTTCAGTCCAGTGTGAAAACACACAGACCATAAATAAAACAAAGAGCTCATGGCTTTTCATTGGCTGAGTCCCTGCCAGGAAAGGGGTCTTTCTTCTTCCTGTTAGGTTCTATCACCAGAGGGTGTGAGAGCTCCCCCTTCTGGTCTCCCAACTCTATTTAATTGAGGTTTCTGTTTATTAATTTTTTACATTTCCCCCCCCCCTTTTTTTTTAATGTCTGAAACATTTATATTAACATATTTCCATACACATAACCCAATGAAATTTAGTATTAGTTGTTTGTTTGTTTATACTGTAGGTTCTTATTAGTCATCAATTTTATACAAATCAGTGTATACATGTCAATCCCAATCGCCCAATTCAGCACACCACCATCCCCAACCTCCCCCGCGGCTTTCCCCCCTTGGTGTCCATACGTTTGTTCTCTACATCTGTGTCTCAACTTCTGCCCTGCAAACCGGCTCATCTGTACCATTTTTCTAGGTTCCACATACATGCGTTAATATACGATATTTGTTTTTCTCTTTCAGACTTACTTCATTCTGTATGACAGTCTCTAGATCCATCCACGTCTCAACAAATGACTCAATTTCATTCATTTTTATGGCTGAGTAATATTCCATTGTATATATGTACCACATCTTCTTTATCCATTCATCTGTCGATGGGCATTTAGGTTGCTTCAATGACCTGGCTATTGTAAATAGTGCTGCAATGAACATTGGGGTGCATGTGTCTTTTTGAATTATGGTTTTCTCTGGGTATATGCCCAGTAGTGGGATTGCTGGATCATATGGTAAATCTATTTTTAGTTTTTTAAGGAACCTCCATACTGTTCTCCATAGTGGCTGTATCAATTTACATTCCCACCAACAGTGCAAGAGGGTTCCCTTTTCTCCACACCCTCTCCAGCATTTGTTGTTTGTAGATTTTCTGATGATGCCCATTCTAACTGCTGTGAGGTGATACCTCATTGTAGTTTTGATTTGCATTTCTCTAACAATTAGTGATGTTGAGCAGCTTTTCATGTGCTTCTTAGCCATCTGTATGTCTTCTTTGGAGAAATGTCTATTTAGGTCTTCTGCCCATTTTTGGATTGGGTTGTTTGTTTCTTTATTATTGAGCTGAATGAACTGTTTATATATTTTGGAGATTAATCCTTTGTCCGTTGATTCATTTGCAAATATTTTCTCCCATTCTGAGGGTTGTCTTTTCGTCTTGTTTATGGTTTCCTTTGCTGTGCAAAAGCTTTGAAGTTTCATTAGGTCCCATTTGTTTATTTTTGTTTTTATTTCCATTACTCTAGGAGGTGGGTCAAAAAAGATCTTGCTGTGATTTATGTCAAAGAGTGTTCTTCCTATGTTTTCCTCTAAGAGTTTGATAGTGCCCGGTCTTACATTTAGGTCTCGAATCCATTTTGAGTTTATTTTTGTGTATGGTGTTAGGGAGTGTTCTAATTTCATTCTTTTACATGTAGCTGTCCAGTTTTCCCAGCACCACTTATTGAAGAGACTGTCTTCTCTCCATTGTATATCTTTGCCTCCTTTGTCATAGATTAGTTGACCATAAGTGCGTGGGTTTATCTCTGGGCTTTCTATCTTGTTCCATTGATCTATGTTTCTGTTTTTGTGCCAGTACCATATTGTCTTGATTACTGTAGCTTTGTAGTATAGTCTGAAGTCAGGGAGTCTGATTCCTCCAGCTCCGTTTTTTTCCCTCAAGACTGCTTTGGCTATTCGGGGTCTTTTGTGCCTCCATACAAATTTTAAGATGATTTGTTCTAGTTCTGTAAAGAATGCCATTGGTAATTTGATAGGGATTGCATTGAATCTGTAGATTGCTTTGGGTAGTATAGTCATTTTCACAATATTGATTCTTCCAATCCAAGAACATGGTATATCTCTCCATCTGTTGGTATCATCTTTAATTTCTTTCATCAGTGTCTTTTAGTTTTCTGCGTACAGGTCTTTTGTCTCCCTAGGTAGGTTTATTCCTAGGTATTTTATTCTTTTTGTTGCAATGGTAAATGGGAGTGTTTCCTTAATTTCTCTTTCAGATTTTTCATCATTAGTGTATAGGAATGCAAGAGATTTCTGTGCATTAATTTTGTATCCTGCAACTTTACCAAATTCATTGATTAGCTCTAGTAGTTTTCTGGTGGCATCTTTAGGATTCCCTATGTATAATATCATGTCATCTGCAAACAGTGACAGTTTTACTTCTTCTTTTCCGATTTGTATTCCTTTTATTTCTTTTTCTTTTCTGATTGCCATGGCTAGGACTTCCAAAACTATATTGAATAATAGTGGTGAGAGTGGACATCCTTGTCTCATTCCTGATCTTAGAGGAAATGCTTCCAGTTTTTCACCATTGAGAATGATGTTTGCTGTGGGTTTGTCATATATGGCCTTTATTATGTTGAGGTAGGGTCCCTCTATGCCCACTTTCTGGAGAGTTTTTATCATAAATGGGTGTTGAATTTTGTCAAAAGCTTTTTCTGCATCTATTGAGATGATCATACAGTTTTTATTCTTCAGTTTGTTAATATGGTGTATCACATTGATTGATTTGCGTATATTGAAGAATCCTTGCATCCCTGGGATAAATCCCACTTGATCGTGGTGTATGATCCTTTTAATGTGTTGTTGGATTCTGTTTGCTAGTATTTTGTTGAGGATTTTTGCATCTATATTCATCAGTGATATGGGTCTGTAATTTTCTTTTTTTGTAGTATCTTTGTCTGGTTTTGGTATCAGGGTGATGGTGGCCTCATAGAATGAGTTTGGGAGTTTTCCTTCCTCTGCAGCTTTTTGGAAGAGTTTGAGAAGGATGGGTGTTAGCTCTTCTCTAAATGTTTGGTAGATTTCACCTGTGAAGCCATCTGGTCCTGGACTTTTGTTTGTTGGAAGATTTTTAATCACAGTTTCAATTTCATTACTTGTGATTGGTCTGTTCATATTTTCTGTTTCTTCCTGGTTCAGTCTTGGAAGGTTATACCTTTCTAAGAATTTGTCCATTTCTTCCAGGTTGTCCATTTTATTGGCATAGAGTTGCTTGTAGTAGTCTCTTAGGATGCTTTGTATTTCTGCGGTGTCTGTTGTAACTTCTCCATTTTCATTTCTCATTTTATTGATTTGATTTCTCTCCCTCTTTTTCTTGATGAGTCTGGCTAATGGCTTATCAATTTTGTTTATCTTCTCAAAGTACCAGCTTTTAGTTTTATTGATCTTTGCTATTGTTTTCTTTGTTTCTATTTCATTTATTTCTGCTCTGATCTTTATGATTTCTTTCCTTCTGCTAACTTTGGGTTTTGTTTGTTCTTCTTTCTCTAGTTTCTTTAGGTGTCAGGTTAGATTGTTTACTTGAGATTTTTCTTGTTTCTTTAGGTAGGCTTGTATAGCTATCAACTTCCCTCTTAGAACTGCTTTTGCTGCATCCCATAGGTTTTGGGTCATCGTGTTTTCATTGTCATTTGTCTCTAGGTATTTTTTGATTTCCTCTTTGGTTTCTTCAGTGATCTCTTGGTTATTTAGTAACATATTGTTTAGCCTCCATGTGTTTGTGTTTTTTAAGTTTTTTTCCCTGTAATTCATTTCTAATCTCATAGCGTTGTGGTCAGAAAAGATGCTTGATATGATTTCAATTTTCTTAAATTTACTGAGGCTTGATTTGTGACCCAAGATGTGATCTATCCTGGAGAATGTTCCGTGCGCACTTGAGAAGAAAGTGTAATCTGCTGTTTTTGGATGGAATGTCCTATAAATATCAATTAAATCTATCTGGTCTATTGTGTCATTTAAAGCTTCTCTTTCCTTATTTATTTTCATTTTGGATGATCTGTCCATTGGTGTAAGTGAGGTGTTAAAGTCCCCCACTATTATTGTGTTAGTGTCGATTTCCTCTTTTATAGCTGTTAGCAGTTGCCTTATGTATTGAGGTGCTCCTATGTTGGGTGCATATATATTTATAATTGTTATATCTTCTTCTTGGATTGATCCCTTGATCATTATGTAGTGTCCTTCCTTGTCTCTTGTAACCTTCTTTATTTTAAAGGCTATTTTATCTGATATGAGTATAGCTACTCCAGCTTTCTTTTGAGTTCCATTTGCATGGAATATCTTTTTCCATCCCCTCACTTTCAGTCTGTATGCATCCCTAGGTCTGAAGTGAGTCTCTTGTAGACAGCATGTATATGGGTCTTGTTTTTGTATCCATTCAGCCAGTCTGCATCTTTTGGTTGGAGCATTTAATCCATTCACGTTTAAGGTAATTATCGATATGTATGTTCCTATGACCATTTTCTTAATTGTTTTGGGTTTGTTTTTGTAGGTCCTTTTCTTCTCTTGTGTTTCCCACTTAGAGAAGTTCCTTTAGCATTTGTTGTCAAGCTGGTTTGGTGGTGCTGAATTCTCTTAGCTTTTGCTTGTTTGTAAAGCTTTTGATTTCTCCATCAAATCTGAATGAGATCCTTGCTGGGTAGAGTAATCTTGGTTGTAGGTTCTTCCCTTTCATCACTTTAAGTATATCATGCCACTCCCTTCTGGCTTGTAGAGTTTCTGCTGAGAAATCAGCTGTTAATCTTATGGGAGTTCCCTTGTATGTTATTTGTCATTTTTCCCTTGCTGCTTTCAATAATTTTTCTTTGTCTTTAATTTTTGCTAATTTGATTACTATGTGTCTCGGCGTGTTTCTCCTTGGGTTTATCCTGTATGGGACTCTCTGTGCTTCCTGGACTTGGGTGGCTATTTCCTTTCCCATGTTAGGGAAGTTTTCGACTATAATCTCTTCAAATATTTTCTCTGGTCCTTTCTCTCTCTCTTCTCCTTCTGGGACCCCTATAATGCGAATGTTGTTGCGTTTAATGTTGTCCCAGAGGTCTCTTAGGCTGTCTTCATTTCTTTTCATTCTTTTTTCTTTATTCTGTTCCGCAGAAGTGAATTCCACCATTCTGTCTTCCAGGTCACTTATCCGTTCTTCTGCCTCAGTTATTCTGCTCTTGATTCCTTCTAGTGTAGTTTTCATTTCAGTTATTGTATTGGTCATCTCTGTTTGTTTGTTCTTTAATTCTTCTAGGTCTTTGTTAACCATTTCTTGCATCTTCTCGATCTTTGTCTCCATTCTTATTCCGAGGTCCTGGATCATCTTCACTATCATTATTCTGAATTCTTTTTCTGGAAGGTTGGCTATCTCCACTTCATTTAGTTGTTTTTCTGGGGTTTTATCTTGTTCCTTCATCTGGTATATAGCCCTCTGCCTTTTCATCTTGTCTGTCTTTCTGTGAATGTGGTTTTTGTTCCACAGGCTGCAGGACTATAGTTTTTCTTGCTTCTGCTGTCTGCCCTCTGGTGGTTGAGGCTATCTAAGTGGCTTGATGGGAGGCTCTGGTGGTGGGTAGAGCTGACTGTTGCTGTGGTGGTCAGAGCTCAGTAAAACTTTAATCCACTTGACTGTTGATGGGTGGGGCTGGGTTCCCTCCCTGTTGGTTGTTTTGCCTGAGGCAACCCAACACTGGAGCCTACCTGGGCTCTTTGGTGGGGCTAATAACAGACTCTGGGAGGGCTCATGCCAAGGAGTACTTCCCAGAACTTCTGCTGCCAGTGTCCTTGTCCCCACAGTGAAACAGAGCCACCCCCCAACTCTGCAGGAGACCTTCCAACACTAGCAGGTAGGTCTGGTTCAGTCTCCCCCGGGGTCACTGCTCCTTCCCCTGGGTCCCGATTCGTTCACTATTTTGTGTGCGCCCTCCAAGAGTGGGGTCTCTGTTTCCCCCAGTCCTGTCGAAGTCCAGCAATCAATTCCCACTAGGCTTCAAAGTCTGATTCTCTATGAATTCCTCCTCCCATTGCCGGACCCCCAGGTTGGGAAGCCTGACGTGGGGCTCAGAACCTTCAGTCCAGTGGGTGGACTTCTGTGGTATAAGTGCTCACCAGTCTGTGAGTCACCCACCCACCAGTTATGGGATTTGATTTTACTCTGATTGCACCCCTCCTACCATCTCATTGTGGCTTCTCCCTTGTCTTTGGATGTGGGGTATCTTTTTTGGTGAGTTCCAGCATCCTCCTGTCAATGATTGTCCAGCAGCTAGTTGTGATTCTGGTGTTCTCACAAGAGGGAGTGAAAGCACGTCCTTCTACTCCGCCATCTTGGTTCCTCTCTACATTTTCCCCTTTTGATCAGGATTTTTCTCTGAAAGCATTGCTATCAAGAGTCAGGGTTTCTAGTTTCAATGGCTTTTTGTCCCTCAGTGTCAAGAAGGACCATTCCTGGGTATAGAGTCTCACATCAGAGGGAAAGTGCACAGATTGGAAACCTATTAAGGTCATATTTGAGTAACAAGGAGGAGGAAGGAGGACTCTCCGGCACTTTTTATCTAAAGTCCTGTTATCAAAATCATAGACATCAGAGACCTCCTGAGACATTATGCCATCATCAAAGGCTTGGTGACAAACTTCCAACAGGCCTGGTCCAGATATCTTGGGAAAGCTGTCTTATCAGATGTCCTCTGCTTCAATTCTGGAAAATCTTTACTTTCAGGTCACCAGATGATGTGCAGTTTCAGTTAAGGTTCAATGCTTTCTTTAGGTGTGTCTCATGAATCCAAGAGTCTATTCCTTGGAGTCCAGAAGCACAAGGGTTGTTTGGAGTACTTGATAGAGTACTTTCCAGCAAGGTTGAAGAGAGTTCTTCTGGATGTATCTTTTCCGATAGATGAAATCTCCAGGTTTCAAGTTGTGTTGCTTAAGATCTTTGTCCCCCAAGGGTGCACTGTGAAAAGACTGATCCACCAAAACATGGTTATTTTTAATAGAAGCAATTAGGCCCTTGCAATATTGGAGTATCTCTCCTTTTATCATTTGTAGGTTAAAGAAGCAGGAGCCAAGTTCATTGGGTGTACTCTGTGACTAGCTCAAAGGATGAGAGCTTATGAATTCCAAAAGGGGTGGATGTGAGGTTTAGAAGGATCACAGCAAGGCAAGGGAGTTAACCTCATGCTACAGGGTCAAGTTGCTGGCTATAATACCCTATGTGTCAATGGTGGATCCATGTTTTGGGGTGAGTACCCCAAGGGCATTCCCTTCCTTTTCATATACAACAAGGAAAAACAGAATTTGATAATTGGGAAGATCAAGGGCAGGTGGGTTCAGCAAACTCTTCTCTAAGACCTTGAGGCTATGTCATCCAATTCTTCCCATAAAATTAGGTTGTGTTGTTATTGTTGAGTAAAACATACAGAAGTTTGGCCATAAGAGAGAAAAATTGGAATCCAATTTTAACCATTAAGGTCTAGCCCAAGGAAACCTGACACAATTTCAGCAATTACAAACTAGACCAAGAAAATCTCACAGTTGGCACTTAGTTGTGGGTTTTGGGAAACTAAGACACCATGAAGTCTATCTGGATCTAAGTGTATCTCTTGTTCTGATATCTGATGCCCTAAATATCAAACCTGGTTTGGGGCAAACTGCCATTTTTCTTTGGTGATATTATGTCCCTTTAAGGCTAAAATTTAGCAAGTGGATGCTGCCTTCCTGTAAGGAGGCTTGAGAAGGAGAGAAAAGAAGTGAATCATCCACTTTTTGCAACAAAGTAGTATCTCTAGGGATCAACCTTCAGGATTAGCCCAAGAAATAAGGACTCAGTATAACCCTGAGGCATTACAGTCCAGGAGAATTGGCTTTCTTCCCAAGTGAGGGCAAAAAGGTATTGGCTAGCTTCACCAACTGAAATACTAAAGAATGCATTACATAAATCAGTTACAGTAAAGAATTTACTACCTAATAGCTATGAGGGCTAGGAACAACAGAGATAACAATGTTGTTTGTTGCTGGGAGGTCCTGGACAAACCTCCACCCTTGGCCCTTAGCTTTTCTCACCAGTAAAACGGGAGTGTCTGCCTAGTACAAGGGATAATGAGGACTTGAGCCTTGTAATCTTCTATTATGGGCTTTACACCTTGAATGGCTTCCTTACTCTTAGGGTATCGATTAATTCTGGGAAGAGATTTTGAGGGATCTCTCTGAATTTTAATGGGAAATGTGCTATGAATTTTGCCAACATCATTTGGAGATTTTGCTCATAAGGAAAGTGGTAGCTGATTCAATAGGGACAAATGATCAGTGTTTCCAGAATCTGCTCTAGTACAGTCAGAGATGGAATAAAAGATATCAAAGGGTCATTTAATTCACTTGGTGGATTGCTTTGATGACTACTGTCAATTTCTATATTTTCCCCTTCGGGGAGAAAGAATACTGGTATGATAATTCTCTAATAAGTCTTAGCCTAATAAGTGGATAGGGGCAGAGGAGCCAAGGAGAAAAGGGTGAATATCTCTCAAAAGTCCTAAACAAAAGGGAATAGGTTCAGAGACAAGAACCTCTTGAGGCTCATTAAAGATCTGCACTATTGAACTGTTTTAGTACTTTGAGGCAGGGCTGTATTATAGTAGCGGAATTGAGCAATGAGTGTAGCTCCCTTGTCAGTTAGGACTAGAAGAGATTTTCCCCCAATCTGGAGAAATGTTCCTTCAAGCCAAATAAGAAGGAGGACTGGGAAAACCACCTATAGTTCCTTGGAGCCCTGTCACTGAGAATTGGGAGGATGTTGGAAGACAAGTGCTTAATTTTGTAACAATCTAGAAACTAGGCAGGTTTTGATTATATTTAGGATCCTTCATTTGCTGGAGTTAGAGATTAAGAATTTTGACTGTGTCCCTTTAAGGTAACATCTAGAGAATGAGGGAGTTGTTTTGCCAGATTTACTAAATCTGGAGTGAACAAAGTTTTCCATTCCAACCTGGTCATTTTTACTAGAAGGAAAAGGTCCCAGTTCCACCCATTAATAAACATAAGAGTTAAAAACCATATGGATGGATGGAACCATTATAGACCCAGAATTGCTAAAGCAATCCTGAGGAAAAAGAACAAAGCTGAAGGCATAACCCTCCCAGACTTCAGACAATACTACAAAGCTACAATAATCAAAACAGCATGTTATTGGCACAAAACCAGACATATGGATCAATGGATCAGAATAAAGAGCCCAGAAATAAACCTACACACCTACAGTCAATCTTTGACAAAGGAGGCAACTGAGAAAAGACAGTCTCTGCAGCAAGTGGTGTTGGGAAAACTGGACAGCCGCATGTAAATCAATGAAGTTAGAACACTCCCTCACACCATACACAAAAATAAACTCAAAATGACTTAAAGACTTAAATATAAGACATGACATCATAAAACTCCTGGAAGAGAACATAGGCTAAACATTCTCTGAAATGGGGACTTCCCTGGTGGTCCAGTGGTAAAGAATCCACCTTACAATGCAGGGGACGCGGGTTTGATCCCTGGTCAGGGAACTAAGATCCCACATGCCGTGGGGCAACTAAGCCCGTGTGCCACAACTGCTGAGTTTGCATGCCTCAACTAGAGCCTGCATGCTGCAAACTACACGCTCTGGAACCTGCGCACCACAACTACAGAGGCCATGTGCTCTGGAGCCTGGGCACCACAACTAGAGAGAGAAAACCCACATGCTGCAACTAGAGAGAAGTCTGCACACCACAATGAAGAGCCTGCGTGCCTCAACGAAGATCCCCCGTGTGCCGCAACTAAGACCCGATGCAGCCCAAAATAAAAATAAAATAGATAAATAAATAATAAATAAATCTTTTAAAAAAACCAAAAAACATTTCTCTGAAGTAAATTGTACCAGTGTTTTCTTAGGTCAGTCTCCCAAGGCAATAGAAATAAAGGGAAAATAAACAAATGGGACCTAATCAAACTTGTAAGCTTTTGCATAGCAAAGGAAACTATAAACAAAACGAAAAGACAACCCATGGAGTGGGAGAAAATATTTGCAAATGATGCAACCAATAAGGGCTTGACTTCCAAAATATATAAACAACTCATGCAACTCAATAACAAAAACAAACAAACAACTCAATGAAAAAATGGGCAGAAGACCTAAATAGACATTTCTCCAAAGGAGACATACAGATGGCCAATAGGCACATGAAAAGATGCTCAACATCGCTAATTATCAGAGAAATGCAAATCAAAACTACCATGAGGCATCACCTCCCATGGGTCAGAATGGCTATCTTTAAAAAGTCTACAAATAATAAATGCTGGAGAGGGTGTGGAGTAAAGGGGATCCTCCTACACTGTTGGTGGGAATGTAAATTGGTACAGCCACTATGGAAAACAGCATGAAAGTTCCTTAAAA